>NC_091283.1:34828129-35466629 GCF_032444005.1 Ranitomeya imitator
TGAATAGAAGGATCGGGCATGTAGGATTTCAATGAGTATGAACCTTTCTTCCAGCTGGAGAAAAGCTTAGATGAAGACCATTCAAATATCCAAAGTTCAGATCACGCCATCTTCAAGAAGCATCATTTTCAAGTCATGGTCATCATAACAAAAGTCAGGAAAAGCAAAATGTGTGGGAGAATGAAGGAACACTTTGCACATGAGGGAAGCTCTTTGGATATTAACTTTCGATAGATGGATTCGTTTTTATTATCCATTTTCCCATGTTGCAGAATTGGGTGGTGCGTGCTCTCCACTGTTCAAATAAATAGTCCTTTGCAGAGTTGGCAACACCTTTATAAACATTTGTCCTGCAAATTGTCATCAACATTGAAGACGTTAATATTCTCTAAAACTTAATTTAATGAAAAATAAATATATATTACAATAGCATTTGTGACTGTTTCCTGTAATGTCGTGGTCCTTCTCCATGGGTGGAGTGGTTATGAATACTTTATGGATTGATAAGGACATGATCTGAGCGTGGTCCTTTTTCATGGTGCTCACAACATGGTGGTTGTGGTGAAAAATTCTGAAGAAGCTGTGTTGGTGGATGTCTTGGGAGCTGTGAGTCAAGACGAGGTCCTTGGTTAAATTCCTGAAGCTCAAGGTTATCGTTCCAAAAGTTAGTAAAGTGTGGCGTGTAGGTTGAAGGGCCCACCAAATTGCTTGTGGTACCTGGTAGAACACTGGAGATACCTGGACCAACAGCTGAGCTTACAGCCAGAAAACCTGTAGGATATAATGAAGACAAGACCTGCAAAGACAAAACTTAGTTATAGTCCACTCATGAATATTCTTGAGAAGATGTTAACAAGCAGTACTGAATGAAACCTTCAGAGTGACAGTAGGACATCTGTGTTTGCATTTTTCCTTCTAGATTTTAAAGGAGTTTTCTCATGAATTCTAACCCTTTGAATATGCTCTGTTAGGCTCCTCACTTGGGAGTTAACTATATGATCCAAACCTCCATTATTCCTCTTGTTCCTGCTCTCCATTTATAACATGGTTCAATATTGGTTTTGGTGGGCTCCTAAATTTTTGAGTATATCCAATACAAAGAATCTTAAGCAGGTAGATCATGTGAAGTCATTCTTGAACAAAATTAATGTTTTTTTAAATATTTTTTTATGTAAACCCTGTAGGTACAACCCTGTCATTAAAGGGAATTATGAGCTGAAAATTATTGGCTAATATCTATTCCTTAGAGCAGTAGTCCAGAAATGCACTCACTTCACCAGGCTTCAAAGCTGTGACCTGCCTAGATGTTCTGCCTGACGTGAAGCTGAACATGATGTGCACATCGTAAACAGCTCTCTCTTTTTCCCTGATCATATAGATCAGTACAGACAGGGAGAATTGCAGCAATGTCCTCTCCCTATAGTTTCTTCAATTTCACGAAATAATCCTTTTTTTTTTACTGTAATCCAGAAATGAATTGATACTTACTGAAAATATGCCCAGTATTCCTAGAATGAGTCCAGCAGCTGCAGCTAAAGCGATGAGAATCACAGCCCAGTATGGAAGTCCTCCAGTGCCGGTATCTATCAATCAAGAATAACTATAATCATAAATGAAGGTTTAAACAGATTACCAACAGATTTAATTAGAGGACATGTCTGTGAAATAGAAGTCTCGCACATAAGCAAATATATTGACAGCTAGCATTACTCCACCGATCGTAAAACAATTAGACTATACGGGTCAAATACAAGTCAAGCATCGGCCCTCAATGCCAAGCAGCAGCTGCAAAAGCAAAGAAAAGGCGGGCATAAAAAACATAAGATATAAAGTGTTTTACTAAGAAATCTAAGTGAAATTATACAGTTTAGTTAAGTGAAAAACACCAAAACTTAGAACACATCAAGCATATCAATATATATAATCAAAATCAAGTTCAATACAATAAAAAAATTAGAATAAAAGATATATGCAAATAGAAAATCAACAGGATGCTGAAGAATAAATATGTAATATACTCATCCTTTTTGGTTTCATCTGAATTATATCTTACAACACCCAGATTTTATCCAACAAGAGTCGACTCAAAGAGGTTGTCCTGTACTTTAATATTGATGTCCTATCCTTGGGAGAGGTCATCAGTACCAAATTGATGAGAATGTGACACCCGGTCTCTGTGCCCGGTCAGATAGAGACTGGATGTGATCAGTGTGTGGAGCTGCACAGCACAGCTCCATGAACTGCACAACGGCTGCTGCCAGATACCGCACCCTCGATCCCTATTAAAATGAATAGGTGTGGAGCTGCAGTACCCCACTACGGCCACTATGCCGTTGCTAGAGCTGCGCTAAGCCATCGATATAATGTACAGGAACCAATGGACGCACAGCAGCTGGACCCAGAGGACAGGCTGGAAGGAGCAGCTGGCAGAGTTTGATTTAGCATCCGGCAGACAGTGTTTGTATCTGGCCGGAGTCACACTCAATGTATAAAAAAATCGGTCCGATTTTGACGGCCGAGAATCGCACCAATGTTCTCCATATGGTGATCCGTATGCAATTCGATTTTGAGCTTTGACATACAGCAGTTCTCTGTATGTAAAAGCTCATGTTAAAATCGCATTGTAATGCACATAATTTTAAAACAAAATATTCTTCAAAACATATATACCATATATACTCTAGTATAAGTCGACCCGAGTATAAGCCGACCCCCCCTAATTTTGGCTCCAAAAATTGGGAAAACTTATTGACTCGAGTATAAGCCTAGGGTGGGAAATGCAGCAGCTACTGGTAAATTTCAAAAATAAAAATAGATACCAATAAAAGTAAAATTATTTGAGACATCAGTAGGTTAAATGTTTTTGGATATCCATATTGAATCAGCCCCATAAGATGCTCCATACAAAATACGCCTCATATAATGCTTCATAAAGGTTAATGATGGCCCCATCAGATGCTCCATAGAAAATATGTCCCATTTAAAGCTGCACAAAGGTTAATGATGGCTTCATAAGATGCTCCATATTAAAATATGCCCCATATAACGCTCCATAAAGGTTAATGATGCCCCATAAGATGCTTCATACAAAATTTGCCCCATATAATGCTGCATAAAGGTTAATGATGGCGCCATAAGATGCTCCATAGAAAATTTGCCCCACATAATGCTCATCATATCAGTGCAGTTTATGCTGATATGATTACTGTATATCTGCTGCTGCTGCTGCAATAAAAAAAGATGTCATACCTCTCTTCACTGCCCACTGCTCCTCACCGTCGCCAGTTCTCTGCAGTGAGTCTTCCGGCAGAGGGCGCGCACTAACCACGTCATCAGGCCCTCTGACCTGAACATCACAGATAGGAAGACACAGCGTGGCAGTGGAATGGGAGCAGGTGAATATCGCAAGTGCCGGTGTCATGAGCAAGCGGCGTCACAAGCACTTGGACCCCATAGTGCGCCGGTGTCCCCACCTGCTCAGGACACCGGCACTTCTCCTGGTGGCAACGCCGACCGCTGGCACTGTCAGCAGCCACCAGAACATTTACCGAGGCTGCCGAGGAGCACGGACATGTTCCAGAGACGTCGGGGACCTCAGCACGGGGACTTTGACTCGTGTATAAGCTGAGGGGGGTCTTTTTCAGCCACAAAAAGGGGCTGAAAAACTCGGCTTATACGGTATATATATATATACATATATATATATACTGTATATACATATACCATATGTTAGATAGATAGATAGATAGATATATATATAGATAAATAATATATAGATTAAAAGCTGGCAAATGATCTTCCGTGTACAGTGTAGAATACAATAGGTTATAATAGAAAAGATAGAATAGATATATACACATAGATGTACAGGGTGGGCCATTTATATGGATACACCTATATAAAATAGGAATGGTTGGTGATATCAACTTCCCGTTTGTACCACATTAGCATATGGGAGGGGGAAAACTTTTCAAGATGGGTGGTGTCCATGGTGGCCATTTTGAAGTCGGCCATTTTGGATCCAAAGATTTTTTCAAAGGGAAGAGGGTCATGTGACACACCAATCTTATTGAGAATTTCACAAGAAAAACAATGGTTTGCTTGGTTTTAGCGTAACTTTATTCTGTCCTGAGTTATTTACAAGTTCATGCCCACTTATAAAATTTGTTCAAAGTACTGCCCATTGTGTTGGATTGTCAATGCAACGATCTTCTCCCACTCTTGACATACTGATAGCAACACCGCAGAATAATTGCTAGCACAGGCTTCCAGTATGCATGTGGGGGTGCACGTGAGCATCCCAGAAGCAAAGCATCCCGAAGATAAGCATCAATATACAGCAGTTATTCCATGGCAGTTAGTCAGGGCAGGAGTCATGTAACCCACAATCTGCTCTCCCATCTTTCCATGTGCTTTATTCCTATCCTTCTGTGTTCCCTTACAATCCACATTCACCGCAAAATCCACCATCCATCACATCTCATATACCGCAGCTCCTCTCTCCTTCCCTCTCCCATGTTCAGCTTCCATGCACTTCTCACCTTCCTGAAAAACCTCAGCCCATCTTGCCCAAACACACTGCACAAAAAACTTTGCACAATTCCAAAAACTACTTGCTCTTTATCTTTCTACTACTACTGATTTCAGGGGACATCTCCCCCAACCCTGGTCCACCATCCCCCAATCTCAACCCCTACCCTACCTCACATCGAAGCCTTACTAATCTTACTAATATTAGTTGCACTCCTTTATCTCCTTTTTTTTAATTGTGCCCTTTGGAATCCACGGTCTGTATATAACAAGCTTCCTTTCCTACACAATTACTTTCTGAAAAACTCTCTTAATCTGTTGGCCCTCACAGAAACCTGGATTTAGGATTCTGACACGGTCTCTCCTGCTGCCATTTACCATGGTGGCTTACAATTCTCACATTCCCCGAGATCCACAAACAGACATGGTGGTGGAGTAGGTATACTCCTGTCCCCACAATGCACTTTCCAGGTCATCCCCCCAGCTCCATCACTCTCATTTCCTTCTTTTGAGGTCCACACTATCAGGCTCTTTTGTCCCCTCTCCCTCAGAGTAGTGGTCATATACCGGCCCCCAGGCTCACCCACCCGCTTCCTGGACCATTTCTCTACCTGGCTGCCGCACTTTATGTCATCAGAACTACCAACCCTTATCCTGGGAGACTTCAACATCCCCATTAACAGCCTCACTTCGACATCTGCATCCCAGCTTCTATCAATAACCACTTCTCTAGTCCTCTCATAGCTCTCAACCTTTGAAAAACACAAAAACGGTAACACCCTTGACCTGGTCTTTGTCCAGCTCTGCTACCTACTGTAGATAACTCACTGCTTCCCCTCTCTGACCACAACATTCTCTCCTTCACACTCACAATTTCTCGCCCCCCCCAGCACACTCCTACCTACCACATATTCAGAAATCTACATGCTATTAACCCTCACACACTTTAACACACTCTTAGAAGCACCCTGGAGCAAGTAGCGCCCCTCACCCTCAGAACCTCCAATCACAGAGTAAAACAGCCCTGGCTCACTCTCCACATTCAATCCCATCACAGAAGTAGAAGTCTCCAAGCTCCTCTCTTCTTCTCGTCCAACTACATGCACTACCGACCCCATTCCCTCATATCTCCTCCAGTCTCCCTCTCCAGTCATCACAACTCACCTAGCTACAATCTTTAATCTCTCCCTCTCCTCTGGCTTTTTCCCTTCCTCCTTCAAACACTCTATCAATACTCCGTTACTCAAGAAACCTGCCCTCGACCCATCCTGCACAAATAACTACAGACCGGTCTCCAATCTCTCCTTCATCTCTAAACTCTCCTTCATCTCTAAACTCTTGGAACTCCTGATTTACCCTCACCTTACCCATTACCTCTTTTCTCATTCCCCCCTAGACCCTTCACAGTCCGGTTTCCACCCCCTACATTTGACAGAAACTGCACTCATCAAGGTGACCAATGACCTTCTGACAGCAAAATATAGCGGCGACCACTCTCTGCTCATTCTTCTCGACCTTTCTGCAGCTTTTGACACTGTTGACCACCCTCTCCTACTCTCTAGGCTCCAGTCACTAGGCATTAAGGACATTGCTCTCTCCTGGTTCTCCTCCTATCCTTCTGACCACTCCTTCAGTGTTCTGTTCCCTGGCTCCACTTCATTTCCTCTCACTGTCGGGTACCTCAGGGCTCAGTCCTTGGCCCCCTCCTTTACTCCCTCTACATGGCCCCAATTGGACAGACCATCAGCAGATTTGTCTTTCAGTACCATCGTTACGCTAATGAAACACAACTATACACGTCATCCCTTGACCTTACCCCTGCTGTACTACAGAACACCACTGACTGTCTGTCCGCAGTCTCCAACATCATGTCTGCTCTACATCTGAAACTCAACCTCTCCAAAACTGAACTTCTTCTGCTCCTGCCATCTACTAACCTCCCTAAATCTGACATTTCCCTCTCCGTGGGTGGCACCATAATAACACCCTGGCAGCAGGCGCGCTGTCTGGGTGTTATGTTTGACTCTGATCTCTCCTTCACATCCCATATACAATCTCTTGCCCGCTCGTGCCGCTTACACCTAAAGAACGTCTCTAGAATCTGCCCTTTTCCATCTAGCTAATCGGTATTCAGACGTGTCTCCTCTTCGCCAGTTGTTACACTGGCTGCCCATTCATTATAGAATCCAATTGAAAGTACTTGTTCTCACCCACAAACCTCTCCACAGTGCGGCACCCCAACATATTTCCTCCTTTATTTCAGTCTATTGGCCTAACCCAGTGATTTTCAACCAGTGTTCCGCGGCACACTAGTGTGCCGCGACACATGGTCGGATGTGCCGCGGGGAACGCCGCCGCCTAATGCGGCGGTCCAAAGTGTCTCCCCCGGCGGCTGCATTCTGCCGCCCCCGCACTGGGAGTCAGCTGTTCTCTGTGCCGACTGTCAAGCTGACAGCCGGCACAGAGAAGCTGCAGCGCGCCGGCTCCCGGAGATCAATTGTACTCACAGACATCTACCAGCTGCGAGTACAATTGAGGCTCTGACCGCTGGGTCAGAGCGACGCCAGCAGCGTGATCAAGTCATGTGATCACGCTGCTGAAGTCACTATCCGGCGCGCAGGAGACAGAAGACACTTGGTGGTAAGTGCTCCTGTTGTTGTGGAGCTGAAGACACCGAAGATTCAGCGTGGGGCAGGTTTATGGGGAATATTTATTCAGTGTTTGGGGGAGTCAGGATTTAATCAGTGTGTTGGGGGGGGATTTATTCAGTGGGGGGGATTTAGTCAGTGTGTGTGGGATTTATTAAGTGTGTTGGGGAGATTCAGTGTGTGTGGGGGGATTTATTAAGTGTGTGGGGGATTTATTAAGTGTGTGGGGGGATTTATTAAGTGTGTGGGGGGATTTATTCAGTGTGTGTGGGGGGGAATTATTCAGTGTGTGTGGGGGGGATTTATTCAGTGTGGGGGGGATTTATTCAGTGTGTGGGGGGATTTATTCAGTGTGTGTGGGGATTTATTCAGTTTGTGTGGGGGTTTATTAAGTGTGTGGGGAGATTTATTAAGTGTGTGGGGGGATTTATTAAGTGTGTAGGGGGATTTATTAAGTGTGGGGGAGGATTTATTCAGTGTGTGTGTGGGGATTTATTCAGTGTGTGTGTGGGGATTTATTCAGTGTGTGTGTGGGGGATTTATTCAGTGTGTGTGGGGGGATTTATTTAGTGTGTGGGGGGGATTTATTCAGTGTGTGTGTGGGGGATTTATTCAGTGTGTGTGGGGGGGATTTATTCAGTGTGTGTGGGGGGGATTTATTCAGTGTGTGTGGGGGGGATTTATTCAGTATGGGGGGGGATTTATTAAGTGTGGGGGGGATTTATTAAGTGTGTGTGTGGGGATTTATTCAGTGTGTGTGGGGGGGAATTATTCAGTGTGTGTGGGGGGATTTATTCAGTGTGTGTGGGGGGATTTATTCAGTGTGTGTGGGGGGATTTATTCAGTGTGTGTGGGGGGGATTTATTCAGTGTGTGTGGGGGGATTTATTAAGTGTGGGGGGGATTTATTCAGTGTGCGTGTGGGGATTTATTCAGTGTGTGTGTGGGGGGGATTTATTCAGTGTGTGTGGGGGGGATTTATTCAGTGTGTGTGGGGATTTATTCAGTGTGTGTGGGGGGATTTATTCAGTGTGTGTGGGGGGGGATTTATTCAGTGTGTGTGGGGGAATTTATTCAGTGTGTGTGGGGGGGATTTATTCAGTGTGTGTGGGGGGGATATATTCAGTGTGTACGCGGGGGGGCTGGAATTTATTTAGCATGTGTGGGGCAGGGTGCATTTATTCTGTGTGGAAGGGGATGGATTTATTCTATCGGAAGGGGAGTGGATATATTCTGTGGGGGTGAGTGGGGAGATGGGGGTGGACACAGTAGCGAGGGGAAAAATGTGTGCTGACACAGTATTGGGAGCAACGGTGATGGGATGTGTGAGGACAGTATGGGGAGTCGGGGGAATGTGTGAGGGGGGAATGTGTGAGGAGGAAATATGGAGAGAGCAAAGGGGTATGTTAGCAGGGGGGGATGTACATGAGGAGGCTATTAGAAATGTGTGCAGACAGTATGGGGGGATGAAAGTGTGAGTGGATACAGAACAGATACTGAGTAGTGTGAGGGTAACAGCCAGGAGGAGACAGTATGCCAAGTGGGAGGAGTGTAATGAAGGGGCACAGTAGAGAGACTGGGCTCTCTATGAGGGACACCGTATGAGAAGGCAGTGTGAAGTATGGAAAAGAGAGAGAGGGTAGTGTGGATGGCATGTACCATAAGAGGAACAGTGAGGGTCATATGTGCTGGGAATAAAGTGAGGGGCAATTATTTACTCAGGGGCTCAGCCTAGGGCAGATATTGTTATTCCGGAGCATTATAATAACACTGCTATCTTTAAGGGTGTTGTGTCGGGATGTGCTGCAGAAGACAGGAGAAGATGGAAGTCTGCAGAAACGAGCTCTGCCGGTGGATGAGAAGAGTCATCATGGCATCTGGACAAGGTGAAGATGAAAAGAAAGAGGCGACTCCACAAACAACGTCATCTATCAGGTACCTGGATGTAAATGTGTTTTTTTTGTGATACTAATTCTCATATTTTTATTTATGTCAGGAACATTAAAGGGGATGTCCAAGGTTGTGATGAGTCTGCAGTCATACTATGTGACTGCAGACTTCTGAATTCTCACAGTGCACACTGCTATCATAATTCTCTGCTGTTGTTGATTTACATACATGCGGTCACGTGCTGACTAGACATGTGTGGCCTCATTCAATGAAAATGAATTGACTGAGGCCGGACACGTCTAGTTAGAATGTGGCCAGAAGTATCCAAATCACATACTTGTGCTGTCATGACCGTCCACTCTGGCCACCGGCAAGGGAGAATCCTAAAAGTGTGCAGTGCTTGCGCTGTGAGAATTCAGAAGCCTGCAGTCACATAGAATGACTGCAGACTTTCATCTCAAACCTGGACGCACCATTTTGTGCCATTTTGGTTGGTGGTGTGCCCCGGGATTTTTTAAGTATAAAAAGTGTGCCGCGGCTCAAAAAAGGTTGAAAATCACTGGCCTAACCGACCGCTGCACTCTGCAAATGACTTTCGACTAATCTCTGCATTAATCCCTACCTCCCACTCACGACTCCAAGACTTCTCCCATGCTGCACCAACCCTCTGGAATGCTCTATCTCAAGATATTAGGACCATGCACAATTTGCATAGTTTTAGGCGCTCCCTCAAAACACATTTGTTCAGAGCGGCCTATCACGTTCACAAATCAAAGTCATTTTATGTTTGTGTGTGTTCACTACTTCCATCTATCCCCCACCACCTGAAGATGGCTGGACCATGATTGTAAATACATCATTGTAAATACACACCTGTACTTTGTATCTCCCCCACCTCATTGTATATTGTAAGCTCTCTCGAGCAGGGTCATCTTATTTTGCTTTAATTATTGTACTGTTAACGTTGTTACTTATGATTGTGTAAGGACTGGGACTGCGTACCTGTTTTTGTCTGTTCTTGCCCTTAGTTATGTTGGATTCTGCCCTTACCAAAAATGGAGTGGATGGCTTAATGGGGGCCATCTTGTTTCCTGTCTGATACTCCTTGTTTCCTGTCTGCTGCATATATAAAGGAACTCTGCACACTATACCTTTCTTGTGCATGTTGTACCTCACTTGCTGCCAAGCTCAAGGACTTGCAACCTGCTTGTTTCTTCTATTCCTCGGGATATCTCGCTTGCTTCTGGATCTACATACCACCGGAAAGACTCTGTTACCCTACACCTGCTCTGCACCCACCTCTCCTACGGTCTGCTCCGTACTAGGAGCCAGCCCAGGCTCTGACCTCTGGATTCTGCATTGTTGGACTTGTACTCACATTCTCGGTCTGTACTACCAACATCTACATATTCTTGAGACTGTTTATTACTTGCTTATCTGTAAAGCCGCAGTTTACATCAGTCATCTGAAGTTCATCTTTCTAATATATATATACTAAACTGTTTGTCGTCATTTTGACCCATGTCATCGTTCTCCATAGAACGTTAGCATAATCTTATTACAGACTGTTGTGTTTGAAACTGTTAAACTGTAAAGCGCTGCGGAATATGTTAGCGCTATATAAATAAAGATTATTATTATCCTTTGTTTCAGATGCTGCACATGTAGTGTCTTCTCAGCACAGACAATTGCCTTCAGATGACTCCAAAGATAAAAGTCTAAGGGGGTCAGATCCAGAGACCTTGGTGGCCATTCAACTGGCCCATGATGACCAATCCACTTTCCAGGAAACTGTTCATGTAGGAATGCTTGGACCTGACACCCATAATGTGGTGGTGCACCATCTTGCTGGAAAAACTCAGGGAACGTGCCATCTTCACTGCATAAAGAGGGCAACAAATTATCATGTAACAATTTCAGATATCCAGTGGCATTGTGGCTTCCATTGATGAGGAATGGCCCCACTATGTTTGTACCCCATATACCACACCATACCATCAATTTTTGTGTTCCAATTTTTGTGTTTCCTGGAAAGTGGATTGGTCGTCGTGGCCAGTTGACTGGCCACCAAGGTCTCCCGATCTGACCCCCTTAGACTTTTAAATTGGGGGTCATCTGAAGGCAATTGTCTATGCTGTGAAGATATGAGATGTGCAGCATCTGAAACAACGGATACTGGAAGCCTGTGTTAGCACTGCTATCAGTGTGTCAAGAGTGGGAGAAGATGGTTGCATTGACAATCCAACACAATGGGCAGCACTTTTACCACATTTTATAAGTAGTCATAAACTTGTAAATAACTCATGAAAGAATAAAGATGCGTTAAATCCAATCACACCATCTTGTGAAATTCTCAGTAAGTTTGATGTGTCACATGACCCTCTTCCCATTAAAAAGTTGTATCCAAAATGACTGACTTCAAAATGGCCGCCATAGTCAACACCGATCTTGAAAAGTTTTCCCCCTCCCATATACTAATGTGCCACAAGCAGAAAGTTAATATCACCAATAGTGTTGAGCGATACCGTCCGATACTTGAAAGTATCGGTATCGGATAGTATCGGCCGATACCCGAAAAATATCGGATATCGCCGATACCGATATCCGATACCAATACAAGTCAATGGGACATCGAGTATCGGAATGTATCCTCATGGATCCCAGGGTCTGAAGGAGAGGAAACTCTCCTTCAGGCCCTGGGATCCATATTAAAGTGTAAAATAAAGAATTAAAATAAAAAATATTGTTATATTCACCTCTCCGGCGGCCCCTGGACATCAGCGGGAGGATCCGGCGTCCGGCACGGCTTCTTTCTTCAAAATGCGCGCCTTTAGGACCTGTGGTATGACGTCCCGGCTTCTGATTGGTCGCGTGCCGCCCATGTGACCGCCACGCGACCAATCAGAAGCCGCGACGTCATTCCTCAGCTAAAGTCCTAGAATGAGTATATATATATATATATTCTATGTGTATATTTCTATTCTATCTATTCTATTCTAACATGTGAGCGTGATTTTACTGTTCACCACACATGAATTATGGGCTTTTCAAATGACACCGGTGTGTAAAAATCAGACAGCACTCCCATGGTGCAAGTGCTGTGCGATTTTTTTTTTTTGTTCTCGCATCCACTGACTTGCATTGGTGAGTCTCGGCCGATATACACAACAAATTGCAGCATTCTGCGATTTCACTTGCATGTATAACACGGCCGAGAAAAATAATGGTGATGCGAGCTGCCCCATAGATTAACAGCGGTCTGAGTGCTATGCTATTTTTTTTCTTGCATAGCACTCGTCCGTATTCCTTGTTAGTATGAGCTAGGGTGACTTCGACCTCAGAGTGCAGCAAGCAGGATCTGCACCAGAGTGCAGCAGGCAATGTTTGTATCAGAATGCAGCAGGCAGTGTTTGTATCAGAGTGCAGCAGGCAGGATCTGCATCAGAGTGCAGCAGGCAGAATTTGCACCAGAGTCCAGCAGGCAAGGTCTGCATTAGAGTGAAGCAAGCAGGGTCTGCATTTGAGTACAGCGGGGACTGGTATGCAACCTTACACAACTTAGACTGCAAAACAGAAAGGTTGCTCAGGCACCTCCCCGGTGGGGAGGAAGCAATATATACAAAATGTCCAATAGCCATTGGCTGGGGAGGAAATAGCAAGTGCACGTGCTGGCCCTTGTTACAAAATTAAGTGGCTGGTCAGATGCCCACTCCATTGTTTCTATATGGGGGTGCTGGAAAAAAGCAGAGCACTGCACTCAACAGTGCCATTGGGAATCATGTGAGCTCAAGTCAAGAATGTGCACTGCTGTTCTGTTCTAAAGGTGATAAGAATTACACATTCTGCTAATCAGTGCAAGTATCAGTGGTCAAATCCCCACGGTCAACAAATTATCATCTATCCTGTGGATTGTAATAATTCGATTTTACCAGAAAACCACTTTATATAAGCAGTATAAGTTGACTTAGCCATTATGTGTGAACCTATTGATCTCATACCATTCACTGTATAACACAAAAATGTAGATAGACTTTAAAGAGGTGTTACATATACAGTAGACAGCAAGGGTACACTTATAAGATTATCTCAGCACAGCAACATTTTCTTTAAACACATCCAATTGTGGAACTTATTATTATTCCAAGATCTATTGAGTAAAATGAAATTTTGTTTATGAGGAAAACCCTTTAACTTCATCAACCAGGGGTAACTATTCTTATAGAGACCTCTCTTTTCACTCATGAGTGGTGTGATGAACAAGGAGTCCCATATTCTGATGTCTGTATAGTCTGACAGGACATCTTGATGGGGGTTGGTCTTGTGAGACACCCCCTATAATGACTACACACATTTAGGGGCTAGTACTATACCAAAACATTTTTATTACACTACAAAAAAGTCACAAACTATGGCGAGTAATTCTGCCACAAAAGTCTGTGATCTGCATTGTGCTGTCATTCTGTTATTCCTCCTAAATATTTCTGAATAAATTATCACCTAGGTGCTTCCACTCCCCTTGTCAATGGGTAACAGGTGTGTGACTTTGTTTAATCTGACACTCGCAATACTTATTGGACAATATTAGCACGTGTAGGTAAACCTTTCCACTGGTAATACCCAGATGTCAATTTATTCATTCATAATTAGAAATAGTAACAAAGAAATGGCGCAACGTAAATTTCTAAGAAGCCTGGAACAGTGTTATAAAAAAAAATATCGAAAGGAAAAATAATTGTTTAAAGTAAACCTGTGATCAGGTCAAAAGTAGCAAGTCATTGCTCCTTTTATACTCCAAATCAGGAGGTCATTGCTCTTAGGATCCTCTGGGGCATGTTTTTAGAGTGTTCTGCAGTATCACCAAATGAACAACATCGCTTTGATAAAAACCATAAAAATTAGCACTAAATAAAATGCCCATATCTCTAGAAATGTATGGATAATTTAGGAAAAAACTGAGCAAACTCATGGGAGCAGCAGAAATAAAATAACTGCAAAAACTGGATATTTTTAACCTGGTGATTGGACTTCTATAAAAGAGCATGCAGTAAACACAGACATGTCCTCTTTGCTTAGTTAACAGGAATATACTCACTAAATGGATTAAATATTTTACTTACTGGTGACTGAAGTAGCAGTGGTAGTTCGGGTTCCAGCGCTAGTAATAGTGACACTATTTGTTGATACTGTTGTGGTTGTGGGTGTTACTGTGTTATTTCGACCTGTAAAAGTAGTGGTAGACGTGGTTGAACCTCTATAAATGAGCATGCAGTAAACACAGACATGTCCTCTTTGCTTAGTTAACAGGAATATACTCACTAAATGGATTAAATATTTTACTTACTGGTGACTGAAGAAGCAGTGGTAGTTCGGGTTCTAGTGCTAGTAAAAGTAACACTATTTGTTGATACTATTGTGGGTGTTACTGTGTTATTTGGACCTGCAAAAGTAGTGGTAGACGTGGTTGGAGTAGTCATTGGAGATGTGGTTGGAGTCGAGGTTGAAGTCGTGGTTGCAGTCATGGTTGTAGTTGCAGAAGTGGTTGGAGTTGTGGTTGGAGTCATGGCTAGAGTTGTGGTTGGAGTTGTGGTTGTGGTTGGAGTCATGGTTGGAGTCGAAGATGTGGATGGAGTTGTGGTTGGAATTGTGGTAAGAGTCGTGGTTGAAGTCATAGTTGGAGTTGTGGTTGGATTTGTGGTTGAAGTCGTGGTTGGAGTGGTGGTTGTGGTTACAGTTGTGATTGGAGTGGTGGATGGAGTGGTGGAAGAAGTGGTGGATGGAGTTGTGGTTGGAGTTGTGGTTGGAGTTATGTTTGGAGCGGTGGCTGGAGTTGTGGTTGGAATAGTGGATAGAGTTGTGGTTGGAGTTGTGGTTGGAGTTGTGGTTGGAGTTGTGGTTGGAGTTGTGGCTGGAATCATGGTTGGAATTGTAGTTGTGGTTGTAGTTGTGGTTGGAGTCATTTTTGGAGTCGTAGTTGGAGTTGTGGATGGAGTTGGGGTTGGAGTAGTGGTTGGAGTAGTGTTTGGTGTAGTGGTTGGTGTAGTGGTTGGAGTAGTGGTTGGTGTAGTGGTTGGAGTAGTGGTTGGTGTAGTGGTTGGAGTCGTGGTTGAAGTAGTGGTTGCAGTAGTGGTTGGAGTAGTGGTTGGTGTAGTGGTTGGTGTAGTGGTTGGAGTAGTGGTTGGAGTAGTGGTTGGAGTCGTGGTTGGAGTAGTGGTTGGAGTAGTGGTTGGAGTAGTGGTTGGAGTAGTGGTTGGAATCGTGGTTGGAGTCGTGGTTGGAGTAGTGGTTGGAGTAGTGGTTGGTGTAGTGGTTGGAGTAGTGGTTGGTGTAGTGGTTGGAGTCGTGGTTGGAGTAGTGGTTGGAGTCGTGGTTGGGGTAGTGGTTGGAGTCGTGGTTGGAGTCCTGGTTGGAGTTGTGGTTGGAGTTGTGGTTGGAGTTGTGGTTGGAGTAGTGGTTGGAGACGTAGTTGGAGTCGTGGTTGGAGTTGTGGTTGGAGACGTAGTTGGAGTCGTGGTTGGTGTAGTGGTTGGTGTAGTGGTTGGTGTAGTGGTTGGAGTGGTGGTTGGAGTAGTGGTTGGAGTCGTGGTTGGAGTAGTGGTTGGAGTAGTGGTTGGAGTCATGGTTGGAGTTGTGGTTGGAGTCGTGGTTGGAGTTGTGGTTGGAGTTGTGGTTGGAGTTGTGGTTGGAGTAGTGGTTGGTGTAGTGGTTGGAGTAATGGTTGGTGTAGTGGTTAGTGTAGTGGTTGGAGTCGTGGTTGGAGTAGTGGTTGGTGTAGTGGTTGGAGTAGTGGTTGGAGTAGTGGTTGGTGTAGTGGTTGGAGTAGTGGTTGGTGTAGTGGTTGGAGTCGTGGTTGGAGTAGTGGTTGGTGTAGTGGTTGGTGTAGTGGTTAATGTAGTGGTTGGTGTAGTGGTTGGAGTCATGGTTGGTGTAGTGGTTGGTGTAGTGGTTGGAGTAGTGGTTGGTGTAGTGGTTGGTGTAGTGGTCGGAGTAGTGGTTGGAGTAGTGGTTGGTGTAGTGGTTGGAGCAGTGGTTGGTGTAGTGGTTGGAGTCGTGGTTGGAGTAGTGGTTGGTGTAGTGGTTGGAGTAGTGGTTGGTGTAGTGGTTGGTGTAGTGGTTAAAGTCGTGGTTGGAGTACTGGTTGGTGTAGTGGTTGGAGTAATGGTTGATGTAGTGGTTGGTGTAGTGGTTGGAGTAGTGGTTGGTATAGTGGTTGGAGTCATGGTTGGAGTAGTGGTTGGTGTAGTGGTTGGAGTAGTGGTTGGTGTAGTGGTTGGTGTAGTGGTTGGACTAGTGGTTGGAGATGTAGTTGGAGTCGTGGTTGGATTAGTGGTTGATGTAGTGGTTGGGGTAGTGGTTGGAGTAGTGGTTGGAGCAGTGGTTGGTGTAGTGGTTGGAGTCGTGGTTGGAGTAGTGGTTGGTGTAGTGGTTGGAGTAGTGGTTGGTGTAGTGGTTGGTGTAGTGGTTAAAGTCGTGGTTGGAGTACTGGTTGGTGTAGTGGTTGGAGTAATGGTTGATGTAGTGGTTGGTGTAGTGGTTGGAGTAGTGGTTGGTATAGTGGTTGGAGTCATGGTTGGAGTAGTGGTTGGTGTAGTGGTTGGAGTAGTGGTTGGTGCAGTGGTTGGTGTAGTGATTGGACTAGTGGTTGGAGATGTAGTTGGAGTCGTGGTTGGATTAGTGGTTGATGTAGTGGTTGGGGTAGTGGTTGGAGTAGTGGTTGGAGTAGTGGTTGGTGTAGTGGTTGGTGTAGTGGTTGGAGTAGTGGTTGGAGTCGTGGTTGGAGTCATGATTGGAGTTGTGGTTGGAGTTGTGGTTGGAGTTGTGGTAGGAGTAGTGGTTGGAGACGTAGTTGGAGTCGTGGTTGGAGTAGTGATTGGTGTAGTGGTTGGAGTAGTGGTTGGAGTCGTGGTTGGAGTCATGGTTGGAGATGTGGTTGGAGTTGTGGTTGGAGTTGTGGTAGGAGTAGTGGTTGGAGACGTAGTTGGAGTCGTGGTTGGAGTAGTGGTTGGTGTAGTGGTTGGAGTAGTGGTTGGAGTCGTGGATGGAGTCATGGTTGGAGTCATGGTTGGAGTAGTGGTTGGAGTAGTGGTTGGAGTCATGGTTGGAGTTGTGGTTGGAGTCGTGGTTGGAGTCATGGTTGGAGTTGTGGTTGGAGTTGTGGTTGGTGTTGTGGTAGGAGTAGTGGTTGGAGACGTAGTTGGAGTCGTGGTTGGAGTAGTGGTTGGTGTAGTGGTTGGAGTAGTGGTTGGAGTCATGGTTGGAGTCATGGTTGGAGTCATGGTTGGAGTAGTGGTTGGAGTAGTGGTTGGAGTCATGGTTGGAGTTGTGGTTGGAGTCGTGGTTGGAGTTGGAGTTGTGATTGGAGTCGTGGTTGGAGTAGTGGTTGGTGTAGTGGTTGGAGTAGTGGTTGGTGTAGTGGTTGGTGTAGTGGTTGGAGTCGTTGTTGGAGTAGTGGTTGGTGTAGTGGTTGGAGTAGTGGTTGGTGTAGTGGTTGGTGTAGTGGTTGGAGTAGTGGTTGGTGTAGTGGTTGGAGTCATGGTTGGAGTAGTGGTTGGTGTAGTGGTTGGAGTAGTGGTTGGTGTAGTGGTTGGTGTAGTGGTTGGAGTCGTGGTTGGAGTAGTGGTTGGTGTAGTGGTTGGAGTAGTGGTTGGTGTAGTGGTTAGTGTAGTGGTTGGAGTAGTGATTGGAGACGTAGTTGGAGTCGTAGTTGGAGTAGTGGTTGGTGTATTGGTTGGAGTCGTGGTTGGAGTAGTGGTTGGTGTAGTGGTTGGTGTAGTGGTTGGAGTAGTGGTTGGTGTAGTGGTTAGTGTAGTGGTTGGAGTAGTGGTTGGAGACGTAGTTGGAGTCGTGGTTGGAGTAGTGGTTGGTGTAGTGGTTGGTGTAGTGGTTGGAGTAGTGGTTGGTGTAGTGGTTGGAGTCGTGGTTGGAGTAGTGGTTGGTGTAGTGGTTGGAGTCATGGTTGGAGTCGTGGTTGGAGTAGTGGTTGGAGTCGTGGTTGTAGTTGTGGTTGGAGTTGTGGTTGGTGTAGTGGTTGGAGTCATGGTTGGAGTCATGGTTGGAGTAGTGGATGGAGTAGTGGTTGGAGTCGTGGTTGGAGTCGTGGTTGGATTCGTGGTTGGAGTCGTAGTTGGAGTCATGGTTGGAGTTGTGGTTGGAGTTGTGGTTGGAGTTGTGGTTGGTGTAGTAGTTGGTGTAGTGGTTGGAGTCGTGGTTGGAGTAGTGGTTGGAGTAGTGGTTAGAGTAGTGGTTGGAGTTGTGGTAGGAGTAGTGGTTGGAGACGTAGTTGGAGTCATGGTTGGAGTAGTGGTTGGTGTAGTGGTTGGTGTAGTGGTTGGAGTAGTGGTTGGTGTAGTGGTTGGAGTCATGGTTGGAGTAGTGGTTGGTGTAGTGATTGGAGTAGTGGTTGGAGTTGGAGTCATAATTGGAGTCGGAGACGAAGTTGGAATCGTGGTTGGAGACGTGGTTGGAGATGTGATTGGAGACGTGGTCGGCATTGGAGACGTTATCTGTGCTTCACAAATGTTTAGACCTATAATAGAAAAATATTTAGAATTGAGAGTCCTCAGTGGTTGATACCTTTTAATGACTAACTGAAAAGATGGTAACAAATTGCAAGCTTTCGAGACTACATACGTCTCTTCTTTTAGAATTGAGAGACCTCAGTGGTTGATACCTTTTAATGGCTAACTGAAAAGATGGTAACAAATTTCAAGCTTTCGAGACTACATACGTCTTGCAATTTGTTACCATCTTTTCAGTTAGCCATTAAAAGGTATCAACCACTGAGGACTCTCAATTCTAAATATTTTTCTATCTACTGGCTAACACGGTACCAAGATATATTTCTGTCCAAGACCTATAATAGTAATTAAACAAAAGACAGTAGAATAAGTTCACGTCAATGAAAATTTTAGAGGTATTATTTTAATACACAGTCGTGAATATTTTTCTTTTTATAGATTTTTCTGTCACACTTATTCATTGTGCGAATGGAGAATAAATGCAGAGTGTTTGTTATTCGCTCAGATGTGATTATCACTAGTTCACTGCTCCACTAGAATGAAAATCTATGATCCACTAGATTTTTCAGAAAATGGCACCATTTTTACAGGTTCATATATTTACATGCACCTGGCTAATTAACTTTCCAGATTCCTCAATTGATAGCAATCGCGACATTTGGCCTTTTTCACCACCGCGATAAAATCATTTGGAGATGATGGTCAGTAAATGATCTACTGGTGTGCCAGATATGTGGCCTTTGACACCCAGCCCTAGGCAGAGTGTAGCAAATGTTTTGCCTTTGTAATATCATAGGTTTCATGTATTGCACTGCTAATGCATTGCAGTGCATGATACCAGTTATCAGAGTAATACAAATTAAAATTCCATAGAGAAACTAAGTAAAAAAGTTTTTAAAAAGTTAGGAAGATTTAAAAAAATTAATTAAAATGTAATATAAATACAAAATAAAAAATATTGCATCAATAAATACATAACTATGTAAAAACAAAAAAATAGAAAAAAAGCACACTTAGTTTGTGTTGCCGCATCTGGAGCATCATAACCTATAAAACTGGCAAACTAGTTATCCCCTACAGTGAATGACGCAAGACAAAAAGAAAAAATATTGAAAAAGCTAAGATTTTTATCATACTGCTCGAAAAAAAAAAGTAGAATAAAATGCAATCAAAAAGCCAAATGTGAATAAAAATTGTATTGCTGACAACATCATCTTAGCGCGCAAAAAACATGCCACCATACAGGTCAGTCAGTGGGAAGGTCAAAAAAGTTAAAGCACTCAGAATACAGATGTGCAAAACAATATTATTTGTATGAATTTGCTTTCATTGTGTAAAAGAGGCAAAACATAAAAAAGATACCTTACTAATATCATTATAGTCGTTCTGACACGAACGATAAAGATGCCTTCACACGTTTACCACACGATAAATTACATAAATGCTGTTGTTTGTGCATTCTGCCTCCCAAAAATCAGAATAGAAAGCGATAAAAAAAATGCTTTGTACCAGATAATGGTACCCATGAAAATGTCAACTCGTCATGCAAAAAACAAGCCCTCACATAACTTTGTAGGCAGAAATATAGAAAAATTATAGCTCTCAAAATATAGCAGTATAAAAATTTGCTTTTGTAAAAAAAATGTATTTTTTAGTATGTGACAGCAGCCAAACATAAAAAAACTGAATAAATGATATCGCTGTAATCGAACCGATTCGAATAATAAAGTTATCTAATCACTTATATCGCAAGAGGAATAGCATAAAAAATAAATAAAACTTATTCTCGCCCTGCTTCTGATATGTTCATTCTGCCTCTCAAAGGTCACAGTAAGTCTTGGCGTAAATTTATCCTGTGCTCTACACTGGGTACCTGAGTACCTTTTACCTCTTCTAACTTCCTAAGAAAAAAATATTGTGCTTCAAAAATTATGCTACTTAAAGTAGACATATAGGAACTGTTATTTATTAACCTTTTTTTTGTGGTAAAACTATCTAATTTAAGGGCATAAAAATTCAAAGTTTGAAAATCGCAAAAATTACTAATTTTTTGATATTTTTATAGATAAACTCAAATCATATTGACCAAAATATACAGCTATCATGAAATTCAATATATCACGAAAAAAAAAACAGTCTTAGAACTACTGGAATATGTTAAAGTGTTCTAGAGTTATTACTTTATAAAGTCACGCTGGTCAGATTTTAAAAATGGGGCTTAGTCATTAACATACAAAGTAGCTCGATCTTTAAGGGGTGAAATTAAGATGTAACACATAGCAGCATTGAGTATTTGTACCGTAGCGTTTTTCTTTAGAGTGGCTTTCTCTCACTAGTAGAAGGGAGTCCTTTCAGAATTATGTCCACACGCTCGGATATAGCATGTAAACACTAATTTTCCATTTGGTGAAAATATATTATTTTTGTTTTGCTGTTGGCACTGGCGCCAAGTAGGGTTGAGCGAAACGGGTCGGCCATTTTCAGAAGTCGCCGACTTTTGGCAAAGTCGGGTTTCATGAAACCCGACTCGACCCCTGTGTGGGGTCGGCCATGAGGTCGGCGATCTTCTGAATCTGGTATCGGAATTCCGATACCGAGTTCCGATATGTTTGCAATATCGGAAATCGGTATCGGAATCCATATTTAAGTGTAAAATAAAGAATTAAAATAAAAAATATTGCTATACTCACCCTCTGACGCGCCCTGGTACTAACCGGCAGCCTTCCTTCCTTAGAATCAGCGCGTGAAAGACCTTAGATGACGTCGCGGCTTGTGATTGGTCGTGCGACCGCCCATGTGACCGCTCACGCGACCAATCACAAGCCGCGACGTCACCGAAGGTCCTTCAAGTGCTGATTCTTAGGAAGGAAGGCTGCCGGAAAGAAGCAGGGCGCGTCCGAGGGTGAGTATATTCCTATTAGGTATATACTCACCCTCGGACGCGCCCTGCTTCTTTCCGGCAGCCTTCCTTCCTAAGAATCAGCCCTTCCAGGACCTTCGGTGATGTCGCGGGTGACGTCGCGGCTTGTGATTGGCCGCGCGAGCGGTCACATGGGCGGCCGCGCGGCCAATCACAAGCCGCGACGTCACCGCGACGTCACCGCAAGGTCCTGGAAGGCTGATTCTAAGGAAGGAAGGTTCCCGGTTAGTACCAGGGCGCGTCAGAGGGTAAGTATTGCGATATTTTTTATTTTAATTCTTTATTTTACACTAAAATATGGATCGCAGGGCCTGAAGGAGAGTTTCCGCTCCTTCAGACCCTGGGAACCATGAAAACCCAATGCAGTGCATTGGATTTCGGGTTTCATCCGACCCCGACTTTTTTATAGGATCGGCCGTTTCACTCGACCCGACTTTTTCAAAAGTCGGGTTTTGTGAAACCCGACCCGATCCTATAAAAGTAAAGGTCGCTCAACCCTAGAGACGGCCATTTTGAACTGAGAGATACATGAAAAAAATGAAAAACATTGCCGAATCCAGGAGAACACTGGATAAAAAATGTACACAATTTCACATTTTCTGGCATTTGACAGGGTTCCTTTATGTCCCCATAGAGCAATGTGAAATCATGTTTCTGTTTTATAACTGGACATCCACACTACTCATTCTCTATGTTGAGTCAATCAGAAATGTAAAGACGGTCACATTTGGTGACATCTGTACCATGTTGAACCCTACGGTGGTGAGGGCACATTTTTGAAACCATTACCTTGGTCTCCAAGTCAAACATTTCAAACAATTCCACAAAGAATTATGTAATTGGCATTGATTTATAATGACACATGGGGGAATGGTCATCTAATAACTTCTATAACTACCGAGGTTACAATCACAATGGCTCTGATGCTAAACGAGACTGAACGCTATTTCTGCCCCAGGAGAAGACACTAGTTATGTATGGGGCGTTGTATGTGGGCAAACTCTTAGAAGAAGCAATTTGGCTGCCGCATCACTGTTTGATGTCTGACTACTTGTCCTTAGTTGCATGAAAGGTGTTTCCAAAGGAGAATAAGGCATTCGCTAATTGACATTTCTAGCATTTCATTTACTGCTGCTGCCTTGTAAACTTAATTACAAGTTATAAGTCATGTAGGACTCTTCGTAGGTAGCGCTGTAATATTGAGAGTAGCAACAGCTGTCAGGTAAGAGGAACAGCCTGCAGAATTGAGGGGACATTAGGTTTTGGTAATGTTTAAAGAGCAGATAAAAGTGCAGGGGCATTATTTTATCCATCCCTGGTGTGTGGCGTCAGGAGGCTGCCGAAAAGTCTACTTTGTCTTTGCCAAGACACTTCAATTGGGTAAAAGGAAGGTAAATTGAATTTTAGTTTTAATCTCTCACACTAAAAAAAAAAAATCGCCGAAGGTTCAATTTATGGGACCATCTCCTAATTACATGATTAAGTGAACAGCTCCCAGTCCCCGATCAGCCTGTATACGGTGAGGAGTTGTTTTATCTCGCAGGGGTTGAGCTTGCACAAAGCAAATTTTAATAATTTTTCGAGAGATACAAAATTGGAATCATTTAAACATCATAATTTTCTAATCATGGGATATTTAGCCAGTATTAAAATAAATTAATGGAGGAAATGCCGTCAATGAAGCAGAAACAGTTTTCTGGTAAGGAAGCAGAATATCCAGAAATGTGAGTATAGCAAGGACCTGAGGCAACTTTTAATATTTTCACGTACATTTCATACTTTGTGCAGGTTTTATTATATTAGAAGGTAATTAAATAGTTACATATTTATTTGTAGATTATAGTTCTCACATTGCTTGGAGCAATTTAGTAGCTGTTGTAGAAGAAATAATAATTGCATTTAACTGTGTCGAATAAACTTGAATATGTTGTAAAGCAAGATACTAAATTAAAAAACCCATAAAAACTACAACAAAAATTAAATTAAAAAAATTTGTAGACTCCTATGCAGCACTGGTATAATTTTTGCTTGTTTGTTTCATTGAGGATTTTTTTAGTTCTTGCTATTCAGTGCTTAATTTTTTGTAATTGTTTTTTTCTTTATAAAATGGAATCTTAAGAGCCTTTTATCATGTAGGGTTAATCTGCATAATTTTCAATAAATTAGCCAAATATCTACACCCTATATGACACCGTCTTTGTCTTTTTTCTTCTTTATCTTTAATTGAATAATATACATTAAGTGCCAAAAGTAATATTTGTAAGTTGTTGTCTTTTAAGTCACTTTATTTTTTTGTCTTGTAGAATTTTATTGACTTGTTTTGCGCCAAATTCTTCAAAATGCTGCAAAATAAAAATGCTGTTTATTTTTGTCTTTAACTGGTTTTGCGCAATTTTAGTGAGTAAAAAAGAACTCCGATATGGAAATTGAGCACACTGGTGCCAAAAAATGTTTGAGTTTAAAAAAAAAAAAGCTGTAAATGATAAATCAGTAGGGAAACATCTAAGAACATGAAACCATTCCCACAACGATGAGCATAAAAAATACATATAAAAAGACTTTAGAAAGGCATAAATCAATAAAAAAAAAAGCATAAGGCGCAAATGAAAAACAGAAAAAAAAGCAAAATACTAGACAATAAAAATAATGGAATGCAATAATGAATCCATTGTTAAATATCTGTCTTGTGAGCTTAAATAAAGTAAGAAATCAGAATACTGTATTTCCTAATATTAAAAGACATCACTGATAAAGAAAACGAAAAAAAAAAAAGCAGCCATATTTGCAACACCATGTCCAGACACAAAGGCACAACAGGTCCCCATGATAAAGGCTGGGGGTAGCACAAGTGCAAAATACTAATAAAACAATCACTTACTGACCCACCAGACATCTGTCGAGTGAATTACCCCTTTCTTAAATTCTGAAAATAATTTAGCTACTACAGTTTGACAGTCTAAAGTAGTTTTTTAAGAACTAGAGTACATTTATTTATGTTATGTTTTTCTTTTATGTATTTTTTTAAGTTAAATACACATTTATAGTAGATTTACTATTGTATATATTGTTTTCTTAATTTCCTAAATTTTTATTTATTATATCTGTGTTAAGTCTCATGTTAATAAAGGTATTACAGAAAAAGTCCTTTACATTTTTACATCAGGTCTTAGATTTGGATGATGAAACCTATATTACTGTGCTGGTGATACAAACTTTTTTTTTTTATATCTATATCATCAACTAAAATAATTTTAAACGTATCTAACATTAATCCAACTCGTAGGGTACTTACTTTTAAGCAATAAAAGGAACAAGAGAAAAAGCCCATTGGGCCTCGTTCCGCTTCCCATGGTGAGAGTCACTTAGTCCTATTTTCTTGAAGATGTAGGTAAGTAATATCCCGAACTCTTAGAAATAGGAAATGCCGTCTTTATATAGTCTTTGTCTTGATAGACTTCACTGACAACGTCTGATGTGTCACATTACAAAAATCTCACACTCGGACAACCCCTACCACATTTAGTAAATTAATCTTCAATTCAATTAAGCAAAATATTAAAAACAATTATGAGCTCCCAACAAAGTATGTGATTTGTCGTCTACATGTGTGACAGATTACATTCATCCCATTGGAATGTATCAGGGCTCCTTGTTCCTCGAATTGTAATTATATTTAATAACACAGGTCCGCGACTAAAAAGCTGTTTGATTATTTTCATCTAATTTCCATGTATTTTGGTGTTCTGAAAACGAAAAAAAATATTGAAGAAAATCCTGGACGTCAGGATTTGCCACAAAATGCAAAATTCTCTTCAAACTTAGTATATTTTTCTCAATGTTTGATTGATGAAGCAATTCGTAAAATCCCTTTCCAAAAGATGGAGAATGCTTCAAATACTTGGTCACCAAGTTTCCAGGCCTCTCGGAGGCAAAAGTTAAGGAAGATGTGTTCGTCGGACCAGACATTAGAAGGCTTAAAGCTGATCAAGAGTTTATCAATACCATGATGCATCCTCAAAAAGAAGGGTGGTTTGCTTTTAAAGAGGTCGTAGAGAAAGTTTTAGGCAATAACAAAGACCCTGACTACAAACAAATCGTCGGATGAATGCTGAAAGCATTTCAAGCTTTAGGTCGCTTGATGAGTTTGTGCATTTTCTCCATTCCCACCTTGACAACTTTCCTGAAAATTTGGGAGCTGTGAGCGAAGAGCAAGGTGAACGATTCCACCATGACATTAAAGAGATGGAAAGAAGATACCAGGGAAGATGGAGCATTACAATGATGGCAGACTACTGTTGGATGCCTCAGAGAGACATTCCAGATGCTCCTCACAAGCGTAAATGCACCAAGAGGAGCCTCACAGGGAAGAAGAATCGATTTTAGTGTGTGTTAGTGAGCTCATTGCAGTTAGAAAATTATTTTCATGAAATATTTGTAACAAAAAATTAATTTTATGAGTCTTTTTTCATTTATTTTGAGGCATTGTCTTATTTAACATAGTTACTTAAATTGTCAGAAAACGTGATGTCCAATGACAAAACGGAGGTCATTTTTCAGATTCAGCGCACTTAAAAACATAAAGATTACGTGGAATAACCAAAACAGCTCTTGAAAAAATTTTTTTTTGCAGACCTGTGTAATTAATCACCTTTTCGTTGGAAAAATATAAAAGTTTAAATCACCCCCCTTTCGCCCCATCCAAAATAAAACAATAAATAAATCAAACCTACAGATATTTGCTATTTCCGCTTTCAGAATCGCCTGATCTATCAATAAAAGAAAGGATTAACCTGATCGCTAAATGGCGTGGCGAGTAAAAAATTTGAAACGCCAGAATTACGTTTTTTTGGTCGTCGCAACATCGCATTAAAATGCAATAATGGGCGATCAAAAGATCGTACCTGCACCAATATGGTATCATTAAAAACATCAGCTCGGCTTGGAAAAAATAAGTCCTCACCCGACCCAAGATCACGAAAAATGGAGACGCTACGGGTATTGGAAAATGACGATTTTTTTTTTTTTACCACTTAGATAAAAAAGAATCTAGACATGTTTGGTGTCTATGAACTTGTAATGACCTGGAGAATCATAATGTCCGGTCAGTTTTAGCATTTAGTGAATCTAGCAAAAAAGCCAAACAAAAAACAAGTGTGGGATTTCACTTTGTTTTGCAATTTCACCGCACTTGGAATTTTTTTTCCCGTTTTCTAGTACGCGACATGCTAAAACCAATGGTGTCATTCAAAAGTAGAACTTGTCCCACAAAAAAATAAGCCCTCACATGGCCATATTGATGGAAATAATAAAAAAAAGTTATGGCTCTGGGAAAGAGGGAAGTGAAAAATGAAAACTCAAAACCGAAAAAAGTTGGGGTCATGAAGGGCTTAAAAAATGTGATTTTAAAAAACTTCATCAGGAAAGAAAATTGTACAAGCTTGCATTAAAACCAACCAAACTGGGTAATCGGGCTTCCAAGAAAAATTTGGATGAAATTTGTCACGACTGGAATTTTTTTTACAATGCCATTCATATGCTGATTCCAATGAATGTAATGATAACTCCAATTATTTTCATGTATGACCGGCTATTGAGTCACGTATTTAATTTGCAGTGTAGAAATATCAATTTCAAAATGTAACTCATGCTCGCGTGAACAGTGAAGAACTCGACATACTGCAATAATAAGCTCACGCAGGAGTGGCAATAGTGAATCTAAATTCTAAGGAAATTCTTAATTAATGCTAAGAAGTTCCTTTACGTTTACATGTACCATTGCAACTCGTGCGTGAACTCACTACTGCATTATGTGGAGGTGCTCAGTGCTAACCCGTGCATGAGTGAAAAATAAAAAAAATTAAAAAAAAACCTATGTACAATAGAAATGAGCAAATTTGATTTGATGCAAATAAAATTCTTGTTGAATTTTTGGTATTCGATAAAGTCAGTGAATTCAAACAATAGAAGATAGCATCAGCCAGAGAAGGATCACAAGACTTTAGGCAAACTTCTCCATATTGGCTTGCAACTATCACATTACATTGTATTGCACAACCTGTAAGCAGGGACTTTCAGACTGTATAAAAGTAGAGGCAGGGAATTTAGCAGCCATTTTGTGCTAACTCTGTATAGTGAGAGGACAAGGAAGAAGAATAAAGTCAACAGACATGCAATCTTCTTTGTTTCCTTTTGTTCACTGCAAAACAGAGGACTAGTAGTGAAATGTTCATGCTAAGGTTAGCTATAGCATCTGCGAATTTCATGTGTCGTAGCACCATTAATCAAGAAGTTCATGATTAACCTTCGTCAGGCTGCATAATTTTGCAACGTTAACAGGCTGCAGAGGTACAATTGTACCTTCATATATATTTTATTGAAATTTGGCCAATATATTCTGGACCAAAACTGCAGAGATGTCACTAAATTTCAGCCCTCTATGGCTTTTCGAAAAAAAAAGTTATTGCAATTTTAAAACGGAATAGTTACAATTGTACCTACTTAGCCGGACGAAGGTTAAGGGTGTTACAACACTTGAAAAGTGTACATGCTATAGCCAACCTTTGCATGAAAGTTTCACTACTTGTCCTCTGTTTTTTACTTTCCTGAATAATGTGCATTGAATGGAGATGCATTGAACAGCAAGGTGGATTGCTGCAGAGGGGAAAAAGAAAGAAAAAATCTTTAAATCTCCAGCTTAGCGAGTGTGAACGAGCTGAGTGTGACCTGAGCGTAAGTGTGGACGGCGGTAAGTGTGACTTGTGATTCAGTGACTTTGGATTCAGGGAGTTTCCAAGGGAGGAATTGCTGTCTGTATTTTATTAATACTTTGTATTTATTTTTATTTAACGCTTTTGTCTGGTACAATCCCCATTAGGAAATGTGCTCCACTCTTGTTAATGCCATCCAGTGCACATCTTGCCACATGTATGCAATCCTTGAGCAGCCTGTCGAGGGTGCATACTGCTGTGCGAGATGTGAGCATGTTGAGCATTTGGAAGCCCAGATTCTGGATCTAAATGTGCAGCTGGCAACACTGAGATCCATAGACAATATGGAGAGGAGTCTTCTGCTCATGGAACAGACGCTCAATGGGACAGATGGGGGGGGGGATGGTGGGATGGAGCTGCAGGACAGTGAAGTAGCACGCTGGGTGACAGTTAGGAAGCCGGGTAGAGGGAAGAGTGCCAGGGAGGCTAGTCCTGATCTGGAACACCCCAATAAGTTTGCTAAGTTGGCAGATGAGGGGGGTGCCAGTACAGGGGTAGCACTGCTGCAACCAGGCATGTCCTCTGAAAGCCAGAGGAGTGACTGCTCCAGTAAGGAGGGAAATAGGAGAGCAGGGCAGGCCAGACAGGTGCTGGTACTGGGCGACTCAATTATTAGGGGAACAGACAGGGCAATCTGTCACAAAGACAGGGATCGTCGAACGGTGTGCTGCCTACCTGGCACTCGAGTCCGACACATCGCTGATCGGGTGGACAGATTATTGGGAGGGGCTGGTGAGGACCCAGCGGTCATGGTGCACATTGGCACAAATGACAAAGTTAGAGGTAGGTGGAAGGTCCTTAAAGATGATTTCAAGGAATTAGGCTGCAAGCTGAAAGCAAGGACCTCCAACGTGGTATTTTCCGAAATACTGCCGGTACCACGTGCCACGCCAAAGAGGCAACGGGAGATTAGGGAGGTTAATAAGTGGCTCAAGAATTGGTGTAGGAAGGAGGGGTTTTGGTTTCCTCAGAACTGGGCCGACTTCTCAGTTGGCTACAGGCTCTACGCTAGGGGCGGGTTGCATCTCAATGGGGAAGGTGCAGCTGTGCTAGGGGAGAAAATGGTTAGAAGGTTGGAGGAGTGTTTAAACTTGGAATTGGGGGAGGGAATTCATTTTATAAGAGGGGAAGATAGTGCAGATAGAGACCTGGGCACAAATAAGGAAGTTGGGGGTGGCGGTGACATG
This sequence comes from Ranitomeya imitator, assembly GCF_032444005.1. Lineage (NCBI taxonomy): Eukaryota > Metazoa > Chordata > Amphibia > Anura > Dendrobatidae > Ranitomeya > Ranitomeya imitator. The sequence continues at coordinate 34,857,586 of NC_091283.1, forward strand.
GGGGGTGGGGTTAGAACAGTTAATAATTTAAGAAAGAATAGAGGTACAGAGAGGAACATCAAGTGTAAGTATACTAATGCTAGAAGCCTCGCCCACAAAATGGATGAATTAGAATTAATGTTATTAAAGCATAATTATGACATGGTGGGGATATCTGAAACGTGGCTGGATGAGAGCCATGACTGGGCTGTTAACTTGCAGGGCTATAGCCTTTTCAGAAACGACCGTACAGATAAGCAAGGGGGAGGGGTGTGTCTGTATGCAAAATCGTCCTTAAAACCCATCCGGCGTGATAATATAGGTGAATTTAATGAAAATGTTGAGTCCCTGTGGGTGGAGATAAGGGGAGGGGGAAAAATAATAAATTACTGATAGGGGTTTGTTATAAGTCTCCAAAAATAATGGAAGCAACGGAAAATATCCTCGTAAAGCAAATAGATGAAGCAGCGACTCAAGGAGAAGTCATTATTATGGGGGACTTCAACTACCCTTAAATAGATTGGGGAATGGAAACCTGCAGTTCCAGAAAAGGTAATCGGTTTTTGACAACTATGAGAGACAATTACCTTTCACAACTGGTTCAGGACCCAACAAGAAGGTGGGCACTGCTTGACCTAATATTAACCAACAGGCCAGACCGCATATCAAATATAAGGGTTGGAGGTTACTTGGGAAATAGTGATCACAAAATAAGTTTTCATGTATCCTTTAATAAGATGTGTAGTAGAGGGGTGACAAGGACACTAAACTTCAGGAGGGCAAATTTCCAATGGATGAGAGATGATCTTGGTGCAATTAACTGGGACGATATCCTGAGACATAAAAATACACAAAGAATATGGGAGACGTTTATTAGCATCCTGGATAGGACCTGTGCACAGTATATACCGTATGGGAATAAACATACTAGAAATAGGAGGAAACCAATATGGCTAAATAGAGCTGTAAGGGGCGCAATAAGTGACAAAAAGAAAGCATTTAGAGAATTAAAGGAAGTAGGTAGCGATGAGACATTAAATAAATACAGAAAATTAAATAAAGTCTGTAATAAGCAAATCAAGGCAGCAAAGATTGAGACAGAGAGACTCATTGCCAGAGAGAGCAAAAATAATCCAAAAATATTCTTTAACTACGTAAATAGTAAGAAACTGAAAAATGATAGTGTGGGCCCCCTTAAAAATAGTCTGGGTGAAATGCTGGATGAGGATGAGGAAAAGCCAATATGCTAAATGACTTTTTTTCATCAGTATTTACAAAAGAAAATCCCATGGCAGACAAAATGACTAGTGATAACAAAAATTCCACATTAAGTGACACCTGCTTAACCCAGCAGGAAGTACCTCGGCGTCTAAAAATCACTAAAATGGACAAATCTCCGGGCCCGGATGGGATCCACCCCCGAGTACTGCAGGAATTAAGTACAGTCATTGATAGACCATTATTTTTTAACCTTAAAAGACTCCATAATGACAGGGTCTGTGCCACAGGACTGACGTATAGCAAATGTGGTGCCAATATTCAAAAAGGGGACAAAAACTGAACTCGGAAATTATAGGCTAGTAAGCTTAACCTCTACTGTGGGTAAAATCCTGGTGGGCATTCTAAGGGACGCTATACTGGAGTATCTGAAGAGGAATAACCTCATGACCCAGTATCAGCACGGGTTTACTAGGGACCTTTCATGTCAGACTAATTTGATCAGCTTCTATGAAGAGGTAAGTCCTGGACTGGACCAAGGGAACCCAGTGGACGTAGTATATATGGACTTTTCAAAAGCTTTTGATACGGTGCCACACAAAAGGTTGATACATAAAATGAGAATAATGGGGATAGGGGAAAATATGTGTAAGTGGGTTGAGAGCTGGCTCAGGGATAGGAAACAAAGGGTGGTTATTAATAGAGCACACTTGGACTGGGTCACGGTTAGCAGTGGGGTACCACAGCGGTCAGTATTGGGCCCTCTTCTTTTTAACATATTTATTAATGACCTTGTAGGGGGCATTCAGAGTAGAATTTCAATATTTGCAGATGACACTAAACTCTGCAGGGTAATCAATACAGGGGAGGACAATTTTATATTACAGGATGATTTATGTAAACTAGAAGCTTGGGCTGATAAATGGCAAATGAGGTTTAATGGGGATAAATGTAAGGTCATGCACTTGGGTAGAAGTAATAAGATGTATAACTATGTGCTTAATTCTAAAACTCTGGGCAAAACCGTCATATTCAGTGGCCAGGGTCAGGCAGCTGCTACTAAATAAAATAATGGGATGCATTAAAAGAGGCATAGATGCTCATGAGGAGAACATAATTTTACCTCTATACAAGTCACTAGTTCGACCACACTTAGAATACTGTGCACAGTTCTGGTCTCCGGTGTATAAGAAAGACATAGCTGAACTGGAGCGGGTGCAGAGAAGAGCGACCAAGGTTATTAGAGGACTGGGGGGTCTGCAATACCAAGATAGATTATTACACTTGGGGCTATTTAGTTTGGAAATACGAAGACTAAGGGGTGATCTTATTTTAATGTATAAATATATGAGGGGACAGTACAAAGACCTTTCTGATGATCTTTTTAATCATAGACCTGAAACAGGGACAAGGGGGCATCCTCTACGTCTGGAGGAAAGAAGGTTTAAGCATAATAACAGACGCGGATTCTTTACTGTAAGAGCAGTGAGACTATGGAACTCCCTGCTGTATGATGTTGTAATGAGTGATTCGTTACTTAAATTTAAGAGGGGACTGGATACCTTTCTGGAAAAGTATAATGTTACAGGGTATATACACTAGATTCCTTGATAGGGCGTTGATCCAGAGAATTAGTCTGATTGCCATATGTGGAGTCAGGAAGAATTTTTTTCCCCCAATGTGGAGCTTACTATTTGCCACATGTTTTTTTTTTGCCTTCCTCTGGATCAACATGTTAGGGCATGTTAGGTTAGGCTATGGGTTGAACTAGATGGACTTAAAGTCTTCCTTCAACCTTAATAACTATGTAACTCAGGATCAGTAATGTAATGTATGTACACAGTGACTGCACCAGCAGAATAGTGAGTGCAGCTTTGGGGTATAATACAGGATGTAACTCAGGATCAGTAATGTAATGTATGTACACGGTGACTGCACCAGTAGAATAGTGAGTGCAGCTCTGGAGTATAATACAGGATGTAACTCAGGATCAGTAATGTAATGTATGTACACAGTGACTGCACCAGCAGAAGAGTGAGTGCAGCTCTGGAGTATAATACAGGATGTAACTCAGGATCAGTAATGTAATGTATGTACACAGTGACTGCACCAGCAGAATAGTGTGTGCAGCTCTGGGGTATAATACAGGATGTAACTCAGGATCAGTAATGTAATGTATGTACACAGTGACTGCACCAGCAGAATAGTGAGTGCAGCTCTGGAGTATAATACAGGATGTAACTCAGGATCAGTAATGTAATGTATGTACACAGTGACTGCACCAGCAGAATAGTGAGTGCAGCTTTGGGGTATAATACAGGATGTAACTCAGGATCAGTAATGTAATGTATGTACACAGTGACTGCACCAGTAGAATAGTGAGTGCAGCTCTGGAGTATAATGCAGGATGTAACTCAGGATCAGTAATGTAATGTATGTACACAGTGACTGCACCAGCAAAAGAGTGAGTGCAGCTCTGGAGTATAATACAGGATGTAACTCAGGATCAGTAATGTAATGTATGTACACAGTGACTGCACCAGCAGAGTAGTGTGTGCAGCTCTGGGGTATAATACAGGATGTAACTCAGGATCAGTAATGTAATGTATGTACACAGTGACTGCACCAGCAGAATAGTGAGTGCAGCTCTGGAGTATAATACAGGATGTAACTCAGGATCAGTAATGTAATGTATGTACACAGTGACTGCACCAGCAGAATAGTGAGTGCAGCTCTGGGGTATAATACAGGATGTAACTCAGGATCAGTAATGTAATGCATGTACACAGTGACTGCACCAGCAGAATAGTGAGTGCAGCTCTGGAGTATAATGCAGGATGTAACTCAGGATCAGTAATGTAATGTATGTACACAGTGACTGCACCAGCAGAATAGTGAGTGCAGCTCTGGAGTATAATACAGGATGTAGCTCAGGATCAGTAATGTAATGTATGTACACAGTGACTGCACCAGCAGAATAGTGAGTGCAGCTCTGGAGTGTAATACAGGATGTAGCTCAGGATCAGTAATGTAATGTATGTACACAGTGACTGCACCGGCAGAATAGTGAGTGCAGCTCTGGAGTATAATACAGGATGTAGCTCAGGATCAGTAATGTAATGTATGTACACAGTGACTGCACCAGCAGAATAGTGAGTGCAGCTCTGGAGTATAATACAGGATGTAACTCAGGATCAGTAATGTAATGTATGTACACAGTGACTGCAGCAGCAGAAGAGTGAATGCAGCTCTGGAGTATAATACAGGATGTAACTCAGGATCAGTAATGTAATGTATGTACACAGTGACTGCACCAGCAGAATAGTGAGTGCAGCTCTGGAGTATAATACATGATGTAACTCAGGATCAGTAATGTAATGTATGTACACAGTGACTGCACCAGCAGAATAGTGAGTGCAGCTCTGGGGTACAATACAGGATGTAACTCAGGATCAGTACAGGATCAATAATGTATGTACACAGTGACTGCACCAGCAGAATAGTGAGTGCAGCTCTGGAGTATAATACAGGATGTAACTCAGGATCAGTAATATAATGTATGTACACAGTGACTGCACCAGCAGAATAGTGAGTGCAGCTCTGGGGTACAATACAGGATGTAACTCAGGATCAGTACAGGATCAATAATGTATGTACACAGTGACTGCACCAGCAGAATAGTGAGTGCAGCTCTGGAGTATAATACAGGATGTAACTCAGGATCAGTAATGTAATGTATGTACACAGTGACTGCACCAGCAGAATAGTGAGTGCAGCTCTGGAGTATAATGCAGGATATAGCTCAGGATCAGTAATGTAATGTATGTACACAGTGACTGCACCAGCAGAATAGTGAGTGCAGCTCTGGGGTATAATACAGGATGTAACTCAGGATCAGTAATGTATGTACACAGTGACTGCACCAGCAGAATCGTGAGTGCAGCTCTGGGGTATAATACAGTAGGTAACTCAGGATCAGTACTGTAATGTCTATATATATAAACACAGTTATTCAACTATTTAAGATATATTAATGACTGTGTATAATTAAGCTATAAAACACATTAATTGAAATTAGAAATTCATGCATTAGCAGTATATTTTTACTAAATGATTGTACTTTAAATTTTATATGTATGTGCTGTTTTCTTTCTAATTAAAAGGCCTAATGAAAGCAATAAACATTTGATTTTCTGCATTTCCTAACTACTGTGACAATATACAGTATCTTTTATGCACATGTTTGCAATGAATCAAAACCTGGCAGCAGAGCTGTTACTTTATGTGCTGAAGTTATGAAATGTTTTTTTTCAAATAGAATTTAAAATACTTTGAAGTTCTCGTAAATAACAAGTGGGGTTCACAAGTCATCCAAAATAACTTGTTGAGTAGAGTTCTCAATGTTTTTCCTTTTTTCCTATTTTCTTATTCCACAATGTCTGAATGCAGCACTACGTCCCTTTCAATAAAGTTTCTGATGCGTGTCTTTGCCTTCGCTATTTACACAAGTGATAGAAAGCAAAAAACGAACATAAAGTCATAAAAAAAAGTTAGAACAACGATCTAGAAAATGTAAAAAAAAAAACTTTCTTAACAAACAATGGTTCTATGGTGGCACTGTAGAAGAAGGGTGTCCACGAAAGAATACAAAACAACAATTATTAGTGTACCTGTATATATACAAAAGGGTGTAGAAATGTAGAAATATTACAAAAACACCCCAAACCACACAGAAAACATGTATTATTGTACTTGTCTATATTTGCCCCATTCACATGTAAAGCGCCATGGAATAAATGGCGCTATAAAAATGAATAATAATAGTAATAATAAAATGTATCTATTTATTGATTTCCCTGTATTTTGATTAAACTTACATGGACATTACTGTTGGACATTTTGCTTTTTTTAATGTGTTTTAAACTTGTTTGTGATAACTTAATAAAAAAATATTTTTTAACCCATTACTTGCCAAATTAAAATTTTTATAAGTATGGATTTTTCCGAAAAGGGCGTCCCAATATTCAATTAAAAATGACAATGACTCGATTTCCTATTTTGAAAACATTAATTTTACAAACACAATGCAAAAAATTGGACCTAATTATAAAAAATTATAAAATCTTAGTTGCTAGAAGCTAAAGATTAGGAGTCCCAAAAAAAGGACATTGGTAGATAATGGGTTAATGGATCTCTTCGGTACTTAGCCTCCATTAGTCTGAGTTGCTTTCTTTAATATACAAAAAGTGCAGAAATATAAAACACACCAATGGGATATTGCATAAATGACAAACCCTTTATTACTCCTGTGCTGAACATCTGCCTGTCATCGTAAGTTGGGACCCTAGGGAGGAACATTCTTGCACCCTTGCTCCTCGATGGCTGTCCCTGATTTTCCCTGGTGTACCCTATTCAATAATGTGCCACCGTAAATACAAATTGAGGAAGCCACAATCACTAGACAGAGTCATTCCTACAGCACTATATGGTACAACAATACCCACAGCTTTAGATCTGACTAGACATGTCCATGGTCTCTACGGCCAGCTTACGCCATTCTACCTATATCAATAGTAAATCAAATGTGGAGAAAACCAAATATACCAAATAAATCAAAATTAATGCTGCCCCTTAAAGATTTAACAACATATAGACATATTCGTGTAGCCGGCACAATTATTGAACAAATATAGGTGGAGCCATGGTATCTATTCACAGCCTCCTTCTAGTTTTTGAAATACCAATATCTCATCAACCGTGGAGCAAACTAAAGTAATAACAAGATTAATATTCATCCATCCAGGTATGCATCAACGCGTTTCACCATGCGGCTCATCAGAAGGCCTAATATAGAGATGTCAGCTAATCATGCATGATGTCTATTTGTCCTCTGTCACAGTATCCTCTGAAATGTCCCACTTCCCCAGACACATTCCCAAAGGTCCATCACTTCCTGTTGAATACCATCACACTGCACATGCTCCATGGCACAAGATCGCTACTCCCTGGATGTGCGCACGTCCCTTTCCCAAATTCGTTCCACGCTGGGATGCATAGGTGGTACAAAAGGGCGCAGAAGATCCTAAAGCACATGCCAGGAGATGATTTGCTGTAAACTGTTCACAGCACATCAAACTTTGGTACAGCGACTGGACCGGAAGTCACGTGCATCATGCTCAAGCACTGCAGCGCATGGACTGAAAGCGCACTTACTCCGATGGGCCCGGACCGGAAGTGACGTGCATCATGCTCAAGCACTGCAGCGCATGGACTGAAAGCGCACTTACTCCGATGGGCCCGGACCGGAAGTGACGTGCATCATGCTCAAGCACTGCAGCGCATGGACTAAAAGCGCACTTACTCCGATGGGCCCGGACCGGAAGTGACGTGCATCATGCTCAAGCACTGCAGCGCATGGACTGAAAGCACACTTACTCCGATGGGCCCGGACCGGAAGTCACGTGCATCATGCTCAAGCACTGCAGCGCATGGACCAAAAGCACACTTACTCCGATGCGCCCTGACCGGAAGTGACGTGCATCATGCTCAAGCACTGCAGCGCATGGACCGAAAGCACACTTACTCCGATGGGTCCGGACTGGAAGTGACGTGCATCATGCTCAAGCACTGCAACGCATGGACCAAAAGCATACTTACTCCGATGGGCCTGGACCAGAAGTCACATGCATCATGCTCAAGCACTGCAGCGCATGGACCGAAAGCACACTTACTCCGATGGGCCCTGACCGGAAGTGACGTGCATCATGCTCAAGCACTGCAACGCATGGACTAAAAGTGCTCTTACTCTGATAGCCCGAAATGGAAGTGACGTGCATCATGCTCAAGCACTGCAGCGCATGGATCGAAAGCGCACTTACTCGGATGCTCTCGGACCGAAAGTGACGCGCATCCCTCCCTGGGCATTAGGTTAATGCATCCCAAGCTGGAACGCAGATATTGATACATGCAAATGATAAATCAAAGTGGATTGACAATGTATACATGGGAGAGTCTGTGGGGTCACCTAAAAATAAAGGGAAAGTGTAAAACCATTTCCACATTCTTTAGGATGTGTAATTATATTTTGTAGATAAACACACATAAATATGTGGACCCCTATATAAACGGAATATATTATCTAATGGCCAGAAAACAATCTGGATGAAAGGTCCAAACACAGGTTATGTTTGCATGAAACAGGCATACAATATCTGTTCATTTTAAATTTTGGGGGTAATTGAATCAATTCTAAAAATCCACTCACTTTCCCTTTTCATTATGTTTCTATCATGATCCAGGGACTTGGTTTCACCACTTCAGTGCTGGCAGGGGGGCTCATCATTCTATGCACCCATCGGCATGGCCATGACATGATCACGCGGCACCGATGGGTTGCCATTTCAGGAGTCTGCTGAAGAACCCTGTGCCTGTCATTATGGTACCCTTGTGAAAGCCAGCTGGTAGGTGGTGCTCATATGAGACTGTGATTTTCACTGCACATAACAGTCTTGATGCCCTGCTTGGTATAGTACAAGCAATCGGACGATCGCAGCTTCAAATTCACTAAGGGGATGAAGAAATACGGCAAACAGTTTAAAAAATAGTTATTTAAAAAAAAATTAAAAATACAAAAGTTCAAATCCCCCCACCTTGACGTTTTGTATCTACCCCAAAATGGTTAAAAACATCAGCTAAGGTTGCAAAAAAAATAAGCCTTCTTATAACTACAAGTGTCAAGTCCCCAACGTTTAAAATGTTACAGGTCTCGAAAAAAGGCGACACAAGCAAAAATCTTTTTTTTTTAAATGTTCAAAATGTTTTTTTGAAACTTACATAAAAAAACTGTACATGTTTAGTGTCTACATGCTTGTACTGACCTGGAGAATCATATTGCCAGGTAAGTTTTACCATATATTGGTTAAAAATCCCCAAAAAACAATTCTGGAATTGTACATTTTGTGCAATTGTTTTCTACTTTCCAGTGCATCATATGACAAAATGAATGGTGTCATTCAAAGGTATGATTTGTCCTACAAAAAAATAAGCCCTCATTCGGAGGTGTGGAAGGAAAAATAAAAAATGTTATGGCTCTTGGAGAAAGGGGAGGAAATAACAAAAATGGAAAAATGGACATTGGAATCATCGTGAAGGGATTAAGATCTCACTTCTGGGACCACCACAGATACATCACATTGCTATAGCACAGCGATCGTCTACTAAAGCTGCTGGCCGCCAGCAGTGTCAGCAACTGATATCAACCACATTCTCCTAAATGTAGAGAAGCTGCAGTCTCCTGCCTACCAGCTATTCCTGGTACCTGTGCGGGAATATAGAGTCATTGTCCTACAGCCGAGTTCCTAGAACTCATACCTTCATTATCAGCAGAGGTGTGCCATTATTGTACGATGAGTGTGTTATACAATATGGATTCTTATGGGACTGCTGCCCAACAACCAATCAATAATTAGCATTTCAAAAAGTCATTGATAATTTAACATGTCATTGTAGGTTACATAATTATATGTTTTGAATGCGTTGTATACAGTCTCTTCAGTCTTTTCTCATATTGTCGCCTCCTTCCATCTCACATAAGTTTTTATCCTTTACGTTGCCTTCCAAGGACTGTGTATGTCAGCCGATTTCTGACCTTCACCATGACCTTCGTCATTTTTGTTACATTATTTTTCTAAATGAGGTTCTATCGCCCTCATGCTCTGTACACTCTACTATAATAGTCTCTAAATAATATCTACATTTCTATAAGTATTTATGGCACTAAATATTAAATTCAGACTTAACTAGATAATCATTTGGAATCTTTGAGGGATCCCCAAGGAATCTTGAATTACCATTTGGGCATTGGACAAAGTTTCCATTTTACAGTCTTCTTTTAGTTACTCTATTGTGTTTACCGCTTCCTATGTATGGTTTTTATCATTTACAATCTTACTTTATTCGTCATTATAAAACCAGTGAGTGTTTATAGCACATTCTGTGGTCACCTGGAGAGTCATAAGGACAAAATATGGGTTTTTTACCCCCGTTAACTGTCTGAGTCCTTACCTTACCAAGCATGTTGGGCGCGGATTCTAGTTTTACTGATTGCTGAGTAACGAGTACATCCGAGCACCCATATGCTTAAGTGATAACCGAGTATCACCGAGCACGTTCGCTCATTCCTAATTATAAATAAAAGGAAAAATGCCTTTGATCTACCACCAACCCCCATGGTGTCTATCACTTAATTTTGTGTCTTGAATTTGTAGAAAAGTAATATGCCAAACTTTGTAAAGCAAAAAAATATTTTATATAGCATTTGTGATGTAGTGATAGCCTTTATCAACAGTGTCTGATGTGTCAAGTTACAAAAGTCTCACACTTGGAAAACCCCTATCACATTTTATAAGCATTAAGTTTAATTCAATTGTCTACAGAAATGTCTAAGCAACTCTGGTTTCCTCACTACTTACATTAATATTCTAGATCTGTGACTCATTAAAGTGATCACAATGAATCAGGCCCTCTCTGATCTGAAGTGTCTGATAATGATGAGTTTCATTTTCGCAACAAGTAAACTCATCATGTAAAGTTTATTTATTATTGAAAGGAGCTGTTCATTATTGTGGGAATGGTCTACTAACAATGCTGTGATCCCAGTGACCAGTTGTGATCAATGGGGAAGGTCATCAGTAGAGTTGAGCAAATTTTTCAAAATTCGGTTCGGATTATGATCGTCGGCAAATATTGTTTTTGCAGTATTCACCAAACACAGCCGAACGTCATTGGCGTCAATGGAAGTAGTAATGAGCAAATTTGTTAGGAAACAATCGTCAAACATAAATTCGGCACAAATAACCTACCAATATGGCACGAATATGGCAAATTCAGATTCAGCGATCAATTCCGAACATATTCCGAATGAATTTTAGGTTTTTTACATTCATTTTTTTTCTTCCTTGTTCCAAGGGCTATAATATTTTTTGGTTTCCATTGGGCTATTTTTTTGTGGGACGAAATGTAGTTTTGAATGATACCATTCCCTTCATTCTACAATATACTGAAAAAACGGGGGGGGGGGGGATCCAAGTGAAATGAAATGGTGAAAAAATGCAATCCCACCACTGCATTTCTCATTTTGGTTTTAAATTGTTCAATACGCGGCAACAAAAATATTCTCTGGGTCAGTACGATTACGGCGATACCAGACTTTTATAGCGTTTTTATGTTTCAGTGGTGAAAAAGATTCACCATCTAAGCTGACCAGCTATTCACCTAATCTCCGCTTCCCCAATTTTCCTCCTTTCCAACCGTTTCATGCTGTCCTCCCTTAGGCTGCCCTCAATCTGACCCGTCCCTCACTATTTATTAAAAATGAAGAAGCTAGCCCCTTGTAAAGGGGAAAGTGATCCTTTTAATTTATAATATTAGTTTTGGTACAATCATTGTAAGTAGAAAAAAAATGTAATTTGAGACCATAAGTTTAAAATCCACAAATTGTCAAGAATGTACATGTATAAGTCAGAATGATCTGTTCGTAGAGTAGTTGATGACTGAAAATTGGTAGATGGTTCTGCTTTAGAAATTGAGGATTCAGTAGAAGTTGGCGCTACAGTAGTACTTGGTGAATCAGTGGAAGTAAGCATTAAGTCAATAAATGTGGTTTCTTCAGGGTGTCTTCTTCTGCACTTTCTCTTCTGTTATCATTTATTAATAAAATATTTATTCCTCATTTTGTTGTCTTTTTTACTGAATTTTTTAAGTTAGTAATATGCTACAGTAGTATTGCTGGTAATAGTACCTCTATTGTTGGTAAAATATTTGAAGGGTTTCTGAGGGATGTTATTCTGGATTATCTCAATGAGAATAACTGTTTAACTCCATATCAGCATGGGTTTATGAGAAATCGCTCCTGTCAAACCAATCTAATCAGTTTTTATGAAGAGGTAAGCTATAGACTGGACCACGGTGAGTCATTGGACGTGGTATATCTCGATTTTTCCAAAGCGTTTGATGCCGTGCCGCACAAGAGGTTGGTACACAAAATGAGAATGCTTGGTCTGGGGGAAAATGTGTGTAAATGGGTTAGTAACTGGCTTAGTGATAGAAAGCAGAGGGTGGTTATAAATGGTATAGTCTCTAACTGGGTCGCTGTGACCAGTGGGGTACCGCAGGGGTCAGTATTGGGACCTGTTCTCTTCAACATATTCATTAATGATCTGGTAGAAGGTTTACACAGTAGAATATCAATATTTGCAGATGATACAAAACTATGTAAAGCAGTTAATACAAGAGAAGATAGTATTCTGCTACAGATGGATCTGGGTAAGTTGGAAACTTGGGCTGAAAGGTGGCAGATGAGGTTTAACAATGATAAATGTAAGGTTATACACACGGGAAGAAGGAATCAATATCACCATTACACACTGAACGGGAAACCACTGGGTAAATCTGACAGGGAGAAGGACTTGGGGATCCTAGTTAATGATAAACTTACCTGGAGCAGCCAGTGCCAGGCAGCAGCTGCCAAGGCAAACAGGATCATGGGGTGCATTAAAAGAGGTCTGGATACACATGATGAGAGCATTATACTGCCTCTGTACAAATTCCTAGTTAGACCGCACATGGAGCACTGTGTCCAGTTTTGGGCACCGGTGCTCAGGAAGGATATTATGGAACTAGAGAGAGTACAAAGGAGGGCAACAAAATTAATAAAGGGGATGGGAGAACTACAATACCCAGATAGATTAGCGAAATTAGGATTATTTAGTCTAGAAAAAAGACGACTGAGGGGCGATCTAATAACCATGTATAAGTATATAAGGGGACAATACAAATATCTCTCCGAGGATCTGTTTATACCAAGGAAGGTGACGGGCGCAAGGGGGCATTCTTTGCGTCTGGAGGAGAGAAGGTTTTTCCACCAACATAGAAGAGGATTCTTTACTGTTAGGGCAGTGAGAATCTGGAATTGCTTGCCTGAGGAGGTGGTGATGGCGAACTCAGTCGAGGGGTTCAAGAGAGGCCTGGATGTCTTCCTGGAGCAGAACAATATTGTATCATACAATTATTAGGTTCTGTAGAAGGACGTAGATCTGGGGATTTATTATGATGGAATATAGGCTGAACTGGATGGACAAATGTCTTTTTTCGGCCTTACTAACTATGTTACTATGTTACTATGTAATTAGAGTTGGTGGTCAAGCCATGAATCGAACCCTGACAACATGTTAGGAACAGAAAGTGACATAAAAAGGTGATAGAAATCAAAGCATCAGTTTCATGAATATCAAATCCAGGAACTTGCTTGCATCATTTAAAAATACATGGTCAACCAGTTTTCTCATGGACCTCAGGCTTAGGCAGGGGAATGTTTAGTGGTCCACTGCACAGGAAATTCCAGCCATTCTCTTGGACTTACAGTCAGCGACAGAACAGTATCCCTGATCATATTCATTAACACCAGCGTTTCATACATTTTTGAACCCTTTTATTATTGAAGTTAGTGATTGGCCTCATTTGGACTAGCCAGAATTGTAAATTTGGGGAACAATTGTAATGGATTTGATGGTAAATGATGAATTTGATAGCACACAAATATCATACCGAATACATGTTTCTTTGTGTCTGGAGGCCACTTAATGGTATTTTTCAAGTCAGAATGAAGTTCCATAATTGGTCATTTTTAAGATCACTAAACATTGGCAGAACCAGGGTCTTCTGACCATTGAGTGGCACCCCAGTAAGGAATAGATGATGTGGATATATGACAATGTATGTGTGTGATTTTATTGTTTTTTGGTGGATTAATGAAATACACGGCCATTTGAGCAACTCACTTAAAATATAAGCTTTTGTCTTTGAATTGATTCCATCTAATAGTTTGGTCTATGGACTTAAATAGGTTGAGCATTTCTGTCCTAAAGCAATACTCTGGTTCAAAATCGAGGTGGCGAAGCATGTTTGCTCTTCCCTCCTCAAGAGGCGCAACACAATGTATCGGTAAAAAACCAGTTTTTAAGTAAATGATCCAAGGACCTTGGTTTAAAATAAAAACATTTAAATAAAGTTTATTTCATGTAGTTACAATATTACATCCTTCATATATAGATATATATAAATAAATACAGAGATCATTCTCAAAAGTAAAAAAATTTCATATCTTTTACAATTACGGTAAAACAAAAATGAAAGACTTTATCAAACATGACTTTCAAATAAGTAGAATGGCCTCCAGCCCTGCTGGAAACTTATTATAAAACAATACATTGAAATAAAAAGAGCTTTAGAAACTGATGGCGCATTCATAGAATTAGCTGTCGACGTTTATTAAGTTTTGGTCCAACCTAACTTTTGAGAAGTCAAAGTACCAATGGTAGACAAGCAAGGGAAGAAAACAATATCAAAAAGGCCAACATTTCGGCTGCTTCCTCCATTAATGACAGTGTGAACTACGGAGATAGCCCAGCTGTAAACTGTACTAGAGCGAAAAGCTACATTTTCGACCATCTCTACTATTCGCTTACTTTCTTAGCCATTATTGGCTTCATTTGACTGGTACATTTTAAACAACTTCTATAATCAAATATTTATAGTTATAAGTCATTAATACTTGGGACAAGGAGATTGAGATAAGTAAAATTGCATATTGAATTAATCTTGCATTGTGGTGATTGTGTAGTAATTGCACAGGACGTTGGGGAGATGGTTGTCTAGATGGTCACCAAAGCAGTTGACTTGGTCATCACTAATATGGTTGTCTTAATAGATATCTTAGTGGTTAATATCATGATTTGTTTGGATGAGGCTCTGACAGCAATGAACACTCTGGTCAAGTTATTCGGTCAAAGAAAATTGAATAAAAATAATACTGAGTGCATCATCTCAAGTCATAAATGACAGCAATAGTCAAAGTGAAAGGATTTCTTCATAATAGGTGAACCAAGTGTAGGCAATGTAGAAAGTTGGAGGACTATTCCTTCTCTCATCTTTGCAGCCGAATGGGTATCCGTTTGGTTTACAAAGTGAGCGCCAGTATCTTTGATTCGGGTAACAAGTTGGTCAACGGAGCGGTTGACGAGGTGGTTGTCTTGGTTGCAATTCCGGTCGATTAAAACGAGGGAGTTCAGAGTTATTGCTCATAAAGTTACTATGAGTATGGTATGTTGGATATGTTGGGGCTGGCATAGTGACTGTGGTAGTCGGCAAAACACTGATGGCAGTAGGTGCAACAGTTGGAAGGGTGTATGTGCCAAAACTCAGGAAACTTCCAAAACTAAATAAAGAAAAGACCTGCGACAAAAGCAAAATTTCTGATTATCAGCTTTTTTCCATATTGTACAGTCGTTATCAAAGATTTCTTTTAACTATAAGTAAAATACCTTTTAATATGGCTGAGGTTGACTTTGGACCCTTACGGGACTAACAAGCTTTCCCAGACCTCAAGTTACTATATATTCTTACAGGACTATATGTCGACTATTCAGACACATGAAGAAAGCCGGTCTCCGGAATACAGATACAGATACAGTATAGTAAAGTTACTAATTGTACAATATCCATTTAATTTAAGATATGACTGATACTCACAAAAGATATTGCAACTACTGCCAAAATAGCGCCAAGTGCAACACCGCCTGATATTAGAATTACTCCCCAAAACGGAAGGCGTTCATCAACAGGACCTATAAATAAGAGCAGACATATAATTATATTATAAACGTTGGTATCAAAGAACTACTACCAGAAGATTTATATGAAAACTCTATTATTATGTGCCAAAAATTAGGGAAAAAGAGAAATATCTAATTCTGCTGCCCATTAGCGATAACTATATCATTTGGTGTGGTTCCATTTGCACTAACTTACTAAATTAAGTCTGTCAATTTTGTCAGATTTCAGACTAATTATTGGTAAAGTGAAGAAAATGCTAAGCAAATTGGGTAATCGGGCACAGCTGGTCATTTATCAATAGTGCCAAGATGAAGGACACTCAATTTACAGGGTTGACCGGGCCCTCTAGATATGTAGAGCTTATCTGGGGACCTTAAGTTTACATTCTACAAAAGAGAACAATATTTGATGGTGAATTTGGAGCTAAACATTTACCACCATGTCTTTGGTTGATAACCTATTAGACCTTAATAATGATATGTCCTAGGATGGAAGCAGCATGGATCCTTGTTGCAAGAGTTTGGTTTGGTAGAAATGGAGGTTGTAAAATGAAAGAATCTCAAGATCCTCTTTTTCTCCTCCCTCTCCTTTCTGAATTTGCAGAGGAAAGTCATCAGAGAGAATCTGTGTATAGATATGTATGAGTAATATGTATTTTATGTGTGCACGAATGTGTGTTTTGTGGATATGTTGCTGTATAAATAAATGTGTTATGTGTGTAATTTCTATGTAATGTGTGTCTACTGTATGTGTGAAATTTTATGTCATGTGTATATAGTATATATCTACTGTAGGTGCATAATTTATATGTGTATTGTATACATTTCTGTAATATGGGTATAGATGTGTATATTTTTTGAAAGTATGCATGTGTATGCCATACACTTAGGCACTATGAGTATTAAAGATGATCACAGTGATTTGAGGCAAATTTTTAAAAATTCTTTCAACCCAGCAAACTCAAATAATATGCAATTCGCTTCAGGTGAATTGTCGAAAATGGAAGGCTTCCCCATAAAGTCTTCTAGTTATCACATCACAAGCTATAGCACAGCCAAGCAGAAGAGATATTATCAACAGAAGCAGATTCAGGAAATGCAGCGGCCATTTTGCGATGAATCTGAATAGTGAGGGAACGTCTCAGCTCACAGGTTAGCTATAAAGATAGTGGGAGAAAGTCATAAAGCACTGCATAAAGTGTGCAGTTTTGTGAAGATTAGTGTGTTACAGCACCATATTTAAGATGAAGGTGTAAGGAAAAGAGAAAGATGTAAATGGTTCTATGTGAATGAAATGTGGGACTACAGAATAAGTGTTTCTTATAGGTCACAAGTACCCTAGTGTAACTCTTGACTGCCTACAATAAAAGAGGACAGAACAGAAGGGTTGTCATGTTCAACAGGATACATCATCCAACTGTTAGGCTACTTTCACACTTGCGTCGGTACGGGGTTGTTGCCATGCGTCGGCCCGACGTACTGACGCAAACTGTAAAAAAAATGAACAACGGGGGCAGCAGATGCAGTTTTACAACGCATCCGCTGCCCCCATTGTAAGGTCCAGGTAGGAGCGGGCGGAGTTCCGGCCGAGCATGCACGGCCGGAAATGGCAGACTTGACGCACAAAAAAACATTACATGTAACTTTTTTTGTGCCGACGGTGCGCCAAAACATGACGCATCCGTCGCACGATGGATGTGACGTGTGGCGATACGTCGCAATGCGTCGCTAATGAAAGTCTATGGAGAAAAAAGGCATCCTGCGGGCAACTTTGCAGGATGCCTTTTTACTCCAAAACGACGCATTGCGACGTACGTCAAAAAACGCTAGTGTGAAAGTAGCCTTAGGTGACAGAGTTTTGTCCGACATATAGTCCATCCAGGTAATTTTTCATGTTGATTGTGGGGACACAATGGCCATTGAATTTTCTTTTTTTTCTTGAAAAGTAAAGTTTAGTGGTCACAAAATGAATAGTAAATAATATAATTTATGTTGTGTAAAATCTAAATCTATCATGGTCCATGGATGTAGATCTCAATAACTGTATCGGAGTGCGTGTCTTGTAAAACTTCATGCCCTTCTGATAGTAGGAAATTATCAGCATTACAGACAAACAAAAAATTTTGGTTCATTTTCAGCAACCAGATCTTAAAATTGGTGCGTACACACAGTATGTATCCTTGCATTGCATAATTCAGTCCAGCTAGAATAACAATTTAAATATTAAAATATAGAATGGTGTCACGCCCTGTTTTATACTTACTATTGGAGGTTGTTGTATTTTGTTCTGGAGCAGTAACGGGTCTATTTGAGGCAATTGGAGCTGTAGCAGTAGCTGTAGTCGTGCGTCGTACCTCAGAGGTTGAAGTTGTTGGAGAAACTGTTGATGTTGTTGTTCCAGTAGTTGTTGTTGATGCCACAGTAGTAGGTTGTGCTGGAGAAGTAGTTGTTGCTTCAATAGCAGTAGTAGCTATGGTAGATGTTGGTGCTCGAACTACGGTTGATGCTAGATTGGAAGTTGTTGATGCTGGAGTAGAAGTCAGTCCTGAAGTAATTGGAGCTATAGAAGAAGTTGGCACTGCAGTTATTGTTGGAGCTTGTGTAGTGGTCAAAACTGCAGTAGTAGTAGGAGTTGGAGTTAAATTTAGGCCTAGAGTTGATGCTTTAGATGAAACTGGAGTTGTTGGATCTGCACTACTAGTTGGTAATGCAGTAGTAGTTGGAGCTGGAGCAGTAGTTGTAGATGTAGTAGTTAGTGCTGAAGTAGTAGTTAGCACTGACGTAGTAACTAAACCTGCAACTGTAGAAGGAGACAAAATTGTAGTTGGCTCTACACTAGTAGTTAATGCTTCAGAAGAAGCTGGGACTTCAGTGGTAGTGGACTTTATAGTAATAGCTGGAAATACAGTTGTAGTTGGGGCTATAGTAGTAATTGGGACTTTAGTCATAGTGGACTCTATAGTAGGCGTTGGCAATACAGTTGTAGAAGGAGCCCCAGTAGTAGTTAGCGCTACAGTAGTTGCTGGGATTTCTGCAGTACTTGGTTTTAAAGTATTAGTTTGGACTAATGTGGTAGTTGGTGTTTCGGTGGTGCTTAGTGCAATGGTAGTAGTTTGGGTTTCAGTGTTTGTTGTTGGCACGATGGTCATAGTTGAGGCTTCTTTAGTAGTTTGTGCTAAAGTAGTTGTTTGTGCTTCAGTGGTAGTTGATGCAATGGTATTAATTTGGATTTCAGCAGTAGTTGGAACTTTAGTAGTAGTTTGTGGTGTAGTTGTAGTTGGTGCTTCAGACATAGTTGGGATTTTAGTAGCAGTTGCCAATACAGTAGTAATTGGGGCTTCGGTAGTTGTTGGTGCTTTAGTGATAGTTGGTGCAATGGCAGTAGTTGATGCTTCTGTAGTAGTTGGCGCTAAAGTAGTAGTTGAAATCTCAGTAATAGTTGTTGCTTCAGTAGTGACTGATGTTGGTGTTTCAGAAGTAGTTGTGACTTCAGTAGTAGTTAGCCCTACAATAGTAGTTGGAACTTCAACAGTAGTTGATCCTTCAGTAGTAGTTGGCGCAATGATAGCAGTTTTAGTAGTAGTTGGTGGTTCAGTTGTAGTTGGTGCTTCATTAGAAGTTGTGACATCAGTAGAAGTTGGTTCTACAGTAATAGCTGTGACTTCAGTAGAAGTTTGATCTACAATAGCAGTTGGCAATACAGTTATAGTTGGAATGTCAGCGGTAGTTGATGCTTCCGGGGTAGTTGGAGCTTCAGTAGTAGTTAGTGCAATGGTACTAGTTTGGGTTTCAGTAGTTGTTGGCACAATGGTAATAGTTGAGGCTTCAGTAGTAGTTGGTCCACTCGTAGTTGGTGTTTCTGTAGTAGTTGGTGTGTCAGTGGTTTTCTGTGCAATGGCAGTTTGAATTTCAGTAGTAGTTTTTGGCACAAGACTAGTAATTGAGGCAGTAGATGGCTCTACAGTTGAAGTTATGAATACAGTTGTAGTAGGAGCTTCAGCAGTAGTTGCTGTAGTGGTAATTGTTGGGACTTCAGTAGTAGTTGGTGCAATGGTATTATTTTGATTTCCGGGAGAAGTTGTTGACACAATGGTAGTAGTTGAGATTTTTGTTGTAATTTGGGCTTCAGTAGTAGTTAGTGTTGCAGTTGTAGTAGGTGCTTCAGTAGATGCTGTGACTGCTGCAATGCTTGGCTCTACAGTAACAGTTGTGACATCAGTATTAGTTAGATCTACAGTAGTAGCTGACAATGCAGTTGTAGTTGGAGCTTCAGTGGTAGATGATGCTTCCAGGGTTGTTTGCGTTTCAGTAGTAGTTGATGCTTCAGTAGTAGTAGGTGCAATGGTACTAGTTTGGGTTTCAGTAGAAATTGTTGTCGAAATGGTAGTCATTGCGGCTTCTGTAGTAGTTTGGGTGTCAGTAGTATTTGGTGGTGCAGTTGTAGTTGATGCTTCAGTAGTAGATGTGAAATCAGTAGTAATTGGCTCCAAAGTTGTAGTTGGAGCATCAAAAGTAGTTGGTGCTTCAGTGGTAGTTAATACTTCAGTAGTTGTTAGTGCTTGAGTAGTGGGTGAAACAATGGTAGTAGTTGGGGCTTCAGTAGCAGTTGGTGATGCAGTTGTAGTTGGTTCTTCAGTGGTTGTTATGGCTTCTGTAGTAGTTGGCTCTACAGATATAATTGGCAATACAGTTGCAGTTAGAGCTTCAGTGGTAGTTGATGATTCCAAGGTTGTTTGCGTTTCAGTAGTAGTTGATGCTTCAGTAGTAGTAGGTGCAATGGTAGTGGTTGTTGGTGCTTCAGTAGTAGTTGTCGCAATGGTACTAGTTTGGGTTTCAGTAGTAATTGTTGTTAAAATGGTAGTCATTGAGGCTTCTGTAGTAGTTTGGGCGTCAGGAGTAGTTGGTGGTGCAGTTGTAGTTGATACTTCAGTAGTAGTTGTGAAATCAGTAGTAGTTGGTGCAATTGTACTAGTTTGAAATTCGGTAGTAGTTGTTGGCAAATTGGTAGTAGTTGAAGCTTCTGCAATAGTTTGGGCTTCAGTAGTCATTGGTGGTGCAGTTGTATTTGGTGCTTTAGTAGTAGTTATGACTTCAGTAGTAATTTTCTCCACAGTTGTAGTTGGAGCTTCAAAAGTAGTTGATGCTTCAGTGGTAGTTAACACTTCAGTAGTTGTTAGTGCTTTACCTGTGGGTGACACAATGGTAGTGGTTGGGGCTTCAGTAGCAGTTGGTGATGCAGTTGTATTTGTTGCTTCAGTGGTAGTTATGGCTTCTGTAGTAGTTGGCTCTACAGATGTAATTGGCAATACAGTTGTAGTTGGAGCTTCAGTGGTAGTTGATGCTTCTGTAGTAGTAGCTTCAATGGTATTGGTAGTTGGGGCTTCAGTAGTAGTTGGTGCACTTGTACTAGTTTCTGTAGTAATTGTTGTCACAATGGTAGTCGTTGAGGCTTCTGTAGTAGTTTGGGTGTCAGTAGTAGTTGGTGGTGCAGTTGAAGTTGGAGTTTCACCAGTAGTGGTTGCTTCAGTGGCTGCTGATACTTCAGTAGTTGTTAGTGCTTGAGTAGTGGGTGATACAATGGTAATGGTTGGGGCTTCAGTAGTAGTAGGTGATGCAGTTGTAGTTGGTGCTTCAGTGGTAGTTATGACTTCTGTAGTAGTTGGCTCTACAGATGTAATTGGCAATACAGTTGTAGATCGAGCTTTAGTGGTAGTTAATGCTTCAAAGGTTGTTTGCATCTCAGTAGTAGTTGCTGCTTCAGAAGTAGTAGGTGCAATGGTAGTGGTAGCTGAGGCTTCAGTAGTAGTTGGCGCAATGGTACTAGTTTGGGTTTCAGTAGTAATTGTTGTCAAGATGGTATTCATTGAGGCGTCTGTATTAGTTTGGGTGTCAGTAGTAGTTAGTGGTGCAGTTGTAGTTGATGCTTCAGTAGTAGTTATGAACTCAGTAGTAATTGGCTCCACAGTTGTAGCTGGAGCTTCAAAAGTAGTTGATGCTTCAGTGGTAGTTAATACTTCTGTAATTGTTAGTGCTTTAGTAGTGGGTGATACAATGGTAGTGGTTGACACTTCAGTAGAAGTTGGTGATGCTGTTGTAATTAGAGCTTCAGTGGTAGATGATGCTTCCAGGGTTGTTTGCGTTTCAGTAGTAGTTGATGCTTCAGTTGTAGTAGGTGCAATGGTAGTGGTAGTTGGTGCTTCTGTAGAAACTGGTGCACTGGTACTAGTTTGAGATTCAGTAGTAATTGTTGTCAAAATAGTAGTCGTTGAAGCTTCTGTAGTAGTTAGGGCAACACTAGTAGTTGGTGGAGCAGTTGTATTTGGAGCTTCACTTGTAGTTGGTCCTTCAGTGGTAGTTGATACTTCAGTAGCTGTCAGACCTTTAGTAGAAGGTGAAACAATTGTAGTTTGGGGGGCTTCAGTAGTAGTTAGTGATGCAGTTGTAGCTGGTGCTTCAGTGGTTGTTATGGCTTCTGTAGCAGTTGGCTCTACAGATGTAATTGGCAATAAAGTTTTAGTTGGAACTTCAGTGGTAGTTGATGCATCCAGGGTAGTTGGCGTTTCAGTAGTAGTTGATGCTTCACTAGTAATAGGTGCAATGGTAGTGGTAGTTGGTGTTTCATTAGTAGTTGGTGCACTGGTACTAATTTGAGATTCAGTAGTAATTGTGGTCAAAATGATAGTCGTTGAGGTCTCTGTACTAGTTAGGGCTTCAGTACTAGTTGGTGGTGCAGTTGAATTTGGAGCTTCACTTGTAGTTGGTGCTTCAGTGGTAGTTGATACTTCAGTAGTTGTTAGTGCTTTAGTAAAAGGTGATACAATTGTAGTGGTTGGGGCTTCAGTAGTAGTTGGTGATGTAGTTGTAGTTGGTGCTCCAGTGGTAGTTGATACTTCAGTAGTTGTTAGTGCTTTAGTAAAAGGTGATACAATTGTAGTGGTTAGGGCTTCAGTAGTAGTTGGTGATGTAGTTGTAGTTGGTGCTCCAGTGGTAGTAGAATGTGATAAAATTGTAGTGGGTGGGGCTTCAGTAGTAGTTGGTGATGCAGTTGTAGTTGGTGCTCCAGTTGTAGTTATGGCTTCTGTAGTAGTTGGCTCTACAGATGTAATTGGCAATACAGTTTTAGTTGGAACTTCAGTGGTAGTTGATGCTTCCATGGTTGTTTGCATTTCAGTAGTAGTTGATGCTTCAGTAGTAGTAGGTGCAATGGTAGTGGTTGTTGGTTCTTCAGTAGTAGTTGCTGCAATGGTACGAGTTTGGGTTTCATTAGTAATTGTTGTCAAAATGGTAGTCATTGAAGCTTCTGTAGTAGTTTGGACGTCAGTAGTAGTTGGTGGTGCAGTTGTAGTTGATGCTTCAGTAGTAGTAGTGAAATCAGTAGTAGTTGGTGCAATTGTACTAGTTTGAAATTCAGTGGTAGTTCTTGGCAAAATGGTAGTAGTTGAGGCTTCTGCCATAGTTTGGGCTTCAGTAGTCATTGGTGGTGCAGTTGTATTAGGTGTTTTAGTAGTAGTTATGACTTCAGTTGTAGTTGGAGCTTCAAAAGTAGTTGATGCTTCAGTGGTAGTTAACACTTCAGTAGTTGTTGTTGGTGCTTTAGAAGTGGGTGATACAACGGTAGTGGTTGGGACTTCAGTAACAGTTGGTGATGCAGTTGTATTTGTTGCTTCAGTGGTAGTTATGGCTTCTGAAGTGGTTGACTCTACAGATATAATTGGCAATACAGTTGTAGTTGGAGCTTCAGTGGTAGTTGATGCTACCAGGGTTGTTTGCATTTCAGTAGTAGTTGCTGCTTCTGTAGTATTAATTTCAATGGTATTGGTAATTTGGGCTTCAGTAGTAGTTGGTGCACTTGTGCTAGTTTGAGTTTCTGTAGACATTGTTGTCAAAATGGTAGTCGTTGAGGCTTCTGTAGTAGTTTGGGTGTCAGTAGTAGTTGGTGGTGCTGTTGTAGTTGGAGTTTCACCAGTAGTGGTTCCTTCAGTGGCAGCTGATTCTACAGTAGTTATTATTGCTTGAGTAGTGGGTGATACAATGGTAATGGTTGGGGCTTCAGTAGTAGTAGGTGATGCAGTTGTAGTTGGTGCTTCCGTGGTAGTTATGACTTCTGTAGTAGTTGGCTCTACAGATGTAATTGGCAATACAGTTGTAGATGGAGCATTAGTGGTAGTTAATGCTTCCAGGGTTGTTTGCATCTCAGTAGTAGTTGATGCTCCAGAAGTAGTAGGTGCAATGGTAGTGGTAGTTGAGGCTTCAGTAGTAGTTGGAGCAATGGTCCTAGTTTGGGTTTCAGTAGAAATTGTTGTCAAGATGGTAGTCATTGAGGCTTCTGTAGTAGTTTGGGCGTCAGTAGAAGTTGGTGGTGCAGTTGTAGTTGATGCTTCAGTAGTAGTTGTGAAATCAGTAGAAATTGGCTCCACAGTTGTAGTTGGAGCTTCAAAGGTAGTTGATGCTTCAGTGGTAGTTAATACTTCAGTAATTATTAGTGCTTTAGTAGTGGGTGATACAATGTTAGTGGTTGAGGCGTCAGTAGTAGTTGGTGATGCAGTTGTAGTTGGTGCTTCAGTTGTTGTTAGGGCTTCTGTAGTAGTTTGCTCTACAGATATAATTGGCAATACAGTTGTAGTTAGAGCTTCAGTGGTAGTTGATGATTCCAGGGTTGTTTGCGTTTCAGTAGTAGTTGATGCTTCAGTTGTAGTAGGTGCAATGGTAGTGGTAGTTGGTGCTTCTGTAGTTGGTGCACTGGTGCTAGTTTGAGATTCAGTAGTAATTGTTGTCAAAATAGTAGTCATTGAAGCTTCTGTAGTAGTTAGGGCATCAGTAGTAGTTGGTGATGCAGTTGTATTTGTTGCTTCAGTGGTAGTTATGGCTTCTGTAGTAGTTGGCTCTACAGATGTAATTGGTAATACAGTTGCAGTTGGAGCTTCAGTGGTAGTTGATGCTTCCAGGGTTGTTTGCATTTCAGTAGTAGTTGATGCTTCTGTAGTAGTAATTGCAATGGTATTGGTAGATGAGGATTCAGTAGTAGTTGGTGCACTGGTACTAGTTTGAGATTCAGTAGTAATTGTTGTCACAATGGTAGTCGTTGAGGCTTCTGTAGTAGTGTGGGTGTCAGTAGTAGTTGGTGGTACAGTTGAAGTTGGAGTTTCACCAGTAGTTGTTGCTTCAGTGGCAGCTGATACTTCAGTAGTTGTTAGTGCTTGAGTAGTGGGTGATACAATGGTAATGGTTGGGGCTTCAGTAGTAGTTAGTGATGCAGTTATAATTGGTGCTTCAGTGGTAGTTATGACTTTAGTAGTTGGCTCTACAGATGTAATTGGCAAGACAGTTATAGTTGGAGCTTTAGTGGTAGTTAATGCTTCTATGGTTGTTTGCATCTCAGTAGTAGCTGATGCTTCAGAAGTAGTAGGTGCAACGGTAGTGGTAGTTGGGGCTTCCGTAGTAGTTGGCACAATGGTACTAGTTTGGGTTTCAGTACTAATTGTTGTCAAGATGGTAGTCATTGAGGCTTCTGTAGTATTTTGTGCATCAGTAGTAGTTGGTGGTGCAGTTGTAGTTGATGCTTCAGTAGTAGTTCTGAAATCAGTAGTAATTGGCTCCACAGTTGTAGTTGGAGCTTCAAAAGTAGTTGGCACTTCAGTGGTAGTTAATACCTCAGTAGTTGCTAGTGCTTTATTAGTGGGTGATACAATGGTAGTGGTTGGGGCTTCAGTAGTAGTTGGTGATGCAGTTGTAGTTGGTGCTTCAGTGGTTGTTATGGCTTCTGTAGTAGTTGGCTCTACAGATATAATTGGCAATACAGTTGTAGTTAGAGCTTCAGTGGTAGTTGATGTTTCCAGGGTTGTTTGCATTTCAGTAGTAGTTGATGCTTTAATCGTAGCAGGTGCAATGGTAGTGGTAGTTGGTGCTTCTGTAGTTGGTGCACTGGTACTAGTTTGAGATTCAGTAGTAATTGTTGTCAAAATAGTACTCGTTGAGGCTTCTGTAGTAGTTAGGGCATCAGTAGTAGTTGGTGGAGCAGTCGTATTTGGAGCTTCACTTGTAGTTGGTGCTTCAGTGGTAGTTGATACTTCAGTAGCTGTTAGAGCTTTAGTAGAAGGTGATACAATTGTAGTTTTTGGGGCTTCAGTAGTAGTTGGTGATGCAGTTGTAGTTGGTGCTTCAGTGGTTGTTATGGATTCTGTAGTAGTTGGCTCTACAGATGTAATTAGCAATACAGTTTTAGTTGGAACTTCAGTGGTAGTTGATGCTTCCAGGGTAGTTTGCGTTTCAGTAGTAGTTGATGCTTCAGAAGTAGTAGGTGCAATGGTAGTGGTTGTTGCTGCTTCAGTAGTAGTTGGCTCAATGGTACTAGTTTGGGTTTCAGTTATAATTGTTTTCAAAATGGTAGTCATTGAGGCTTTTGTAGTAGTTTGGGCATCAGTAGTAGTTAGTGGTGCAGTTGTAGTTGATGCTTCAGTAATAGTTGGCTCCACAGTTGTAGTTCGAGCTTCAATAGTAGTTGGTGCTTCAGTAGTTGTTAGTGCTTTAGTAGTTGGTGATGCAATGGTAGTGGTTGGGGCTTCAGTAGTAGTTTGAGGCACAGTTGTAGTTGGTGCTTCAGTAGTAGTAGTGACTTCAGTAGTAGTTGGCTCTACAGTTGAAATTCGAGCTTCAGTAGTAGTTGGTGCTTCACTGGTAGTTATTGTTTCTGTAGTAGTTGTTGCTTCAGTAGTAGTTAGTGCAATAACAGTTGTTGAGGCTAAAGTACTTTTTGACTCTAATGTAGTAGTTGGTAGTACAGTAGTAGTATTTTCTTCTGTAGAAGTTTGTATTAAAGTTGGCGCTTCAGTAGTTGTGCTTTGAGTAGAAGCTGTCTCTACAGAATAAGATGGAAAATGTAAATATTTTACGATTTGACTCAAACAAAGTTAGCAGAATACTAGTGTTCCGGTCACCACTTTTCTGAATTTGAAAGAGCTTGGAAAGAGAAAATAATGTGAATATATAGTGACCCAGTACAGAGCGTGTACTTCCCTTTAAGTAATCTTGCATTGTGAGTAGCTTCTGTACACTACAGCTCACTCTCTAACTGCCCCTCTACATTATCCCCTGCATTTGTGAGCTATAATTCTCCATTTCTAGTCACCTCCATTTTAGATGCAATGCATTTCTCATTTGCTGTGTTCTGGCTTCATCTAATGGTGAAAGTGTACAATGACTCATAATTATTGTTTTATAAGGATCTGAGATGTGAATTCAGTGTCGTATTGGCCAGCTCCTAGTCACATGGTCAATAGGAGGAGCTCTTTTCCAGGCAAGTCTAGAATGTTCTTTAGTTTGAGGGATGCCTTCAGGGAGAGCAGAACACGCATGGAGGCTGTTTTCGCTACAAGATCTCCTGCAGGCCTAAGAGCCTGGGTTCCCTCTCTAACCTGTACAGACATCATTCTAAAGTCTTTCTGACTGGATTCACCACGGTTTTTACATTCACCTATAAGTGACATCATTCTAAGGTCTTTCTGACTGGATTCACCACAGTTTTTACATTTACCTATAAGTGACATCATTCTAAAGTCTTTCTGACTGGATTCACCACAGTTTTTACATTCACCTATAAGTGACATCATTCTAAAGTCTTTCTAACTGTATTCACCACAGTTTTTACATTCACCTATAAGTACTTGTGCACGTGCCATAATACACCGTGGAGTTAACCCTGAGTACAGGTCTGTAACCTCTAATTGCTGCGTCTACCTCCTTCTGTAAACTACCAAAAGACACTGTCCAGTGCTCTTAAAGCTCCAGACCCCAATCAAATCTCAGCATCTAAAGTGTGAATTGTAATTGACATGGACAACTCATGAGAGACTGTTCCTTATTTGTTCCAAGTTATAATTCCCGTTCCAGCTGAAGTAAAAGCAACTGTTATCCTCGAGACCGGTGTGTGTCATAATTCCTTCAGCTGCGGACACCGCGTGGGGGTGGATAGCAGGGAATGTCCGGCCTGGTCATTACAAATAAATAAATAAAAAATATTATTATCACTTAACCGTCTCTCACCTGTCTTCTTTGGTCTGGTCAATGATATAGTCTCACATGGACTATCTTCAGCATCTTCTGCCACCTTTGGTATTTCCTGCCCTGATTAGGCTAGGAAAGCATGATATGCAAGATGCAGCGTAATAATGTTATGGTTTATTCAAATCAGGAGATGCCAAAGATGCCAGGTGCTGGAAGATGTCAAATATGGCCATTCGTTGAAGACTTCACAGGAACCCAGAGTGTAAAATACAACAGCAAGGCTATTTGGTGGGACAGATTATGGCCAATTAAGTATACCTTTTTAATATATTTTTTTTGTGGCGAGACAAGAATCAAAGCAAGATAATGTACATTCAATTTTCATTGATTAAATTCTATGCCAAAAAACCTTGCAGGCCAAAGTCGAGGAAATTGCTTAATTAACATTTTGAAGTAGTGCCAGAGACAGGACAGAGAAGCGGACATAGGGCGATACCTAAAATATATTGAACAAGCGCAAGATGGTGAGTTCACCTTAAGGGCTTTTGTAGGCACATCTCCTGTACTCTCCGTGTGCTGGAGGATAAACCTTCTGCAGAATTTGAAGAAAGAGGATATTACATGGTTAAAAGCTGCACTGCTGGAAGTAACGGATCATCAGGCATGTAGAATGAGATGAGGATGATGTTTTATTTCCAACCTGTTTCGAAGTTGGACTGGCTTGCTTATCGAGACAAAATCCTTTGTGCTCTTTGTTATGATAAAAAATCCAGTCCAAGTTTGAAACGAGTGGGAAATAAAACCTCATCCTCATCTCACCCTACATGCCTTACAGAAGCACAGACTTTAATCATGTAGTATCCCTTTTGGCAGATTTGCTCATTACTAATACCAGCTAATCAAAGTTTCCTAGATTCACACATCTCTAAAACATGGTATACAGCACATCCATAGGAATCAATCTAGCTAATTTTTTTGTTTTTGGGATTTGTGGTCCAAAACATGGAATCAGATCAAGAGCTACTCTATTTTCAGGTTCCATGAAAAAATAGTATAACATTTAGGAGCTATGCGTCTGCTCAACTGGGACATACTGCATGGCGGCTCTGAGAATTCAAGGCGGCGGTTGTAGTCACTCCCATGGCCCTGACTGACAGCCATCCTCAATTCAGAGTTGATATCAGTCAGGGCTGTGGACTCGATTACAGAACCGGCTCTGCTTCCGCGACTGAAACCCGGACGCTGCCGTGGAGAATAAACTTTTATTTTTTCCCCACAGTGCTTGGCTACATGGTAGGTTAATAACATTATTAATCTGCAGATTAAACCATATCTGTAGGTTAATAGAGTGTTTTTTTGGTGACAGGTTTAATAAGATAATCCTTTGGAAGTTATGAAGAATCCCCAGGAATCTAGAAATACCAGTTAGGACCTGGATCCTGATTCCTTATTATAATCTTTCTTACTTCTTCTGTTTATAGTTTATATTATGTACAATCTTGCAGAATTTATGGGATTGTCTACTGACTTGACAAAAAAATACCCTTTTACTGAAGATTTCTATGTTCAAGAAAGATCCTCATCTCTCGTCTGGAGTAGAGAACAACTATAAACAGCCCCTTTTGCTTTATTGTTCTGTCTTGCCGTTTCACAACCCATGGATTTAGTCGAGAAGTGTGTAATGCTTAGTTTCACCTGTGGGGGTGCTACAGGGAAATGTAATGCTAACTGCGTGTTCCCCCCAACTGAAGACTGATTACTAGTGTTGAGCGATACCGTCCGATACTTGAAAGTATCGGTATCGGATAGTATCGGCCGATACCCGAAAAATATCGGATATCGCCGATACCGATATCCGATACCAATACAAGTCAATGGGACATCAAGTATCGGAAGGTATTCTCATGGTTCCCAGGGTCTGAAGGAGAGGAAACTCTCCTTCAGGCCCTGGGATCCATAGGGATGTGTAAAATAAAGAATTAAAATAAAAAATATTGATATATTTACCTCTCCGGCGGCCCCTGAACTCAGCGCGGGTAACCGGCAGGCTTCTTTGTTCAAAATCAGCGCTTTTAGGACCTGAGAATCACGTCCCAGCTTCTGATTGGTCGCGGGCCACCCATGTGACCGCCACGCGACCAATCACAAGCCGCGACGTCACCGCAAGCTATTAGCGCGCTCATTTTTGAAAAATGAGCGCGTTAATGACTTTCAAAGACGTAGCGGCTTGTGATTGGTCGCGGCCACGCGACCAATCACAAGCCGCTACGTCTTTGAAAGCCATTAACGCGCTCATTTTTAAAAATGAGCCCGTTAATAGCTTGCGGTGACGTCGCGGCTTGTGATTGGTCGCGTGGCCGCGACCAATCACAAGCCGCTACGTCTTTGAAAGTCATTAACGCGCTCATTTTTCAAAAATGAGCGCGCTAATAGCTTGCGGTGACGTCGCGGCTTGTGATTGGTCGCGTGGCGGTCACATGGGCGGCCCGCGACCAATCAGAAGCCGGGACGTGATTCTCAGGTCCTAAAAGCGCTGATTTTGAACAAAGAAGCCTGCCGGTTACCCGCGGACTCACCAGGGGCCGCCGGAGAGGTAAATATATCAATATTTTTTATTTTAATTCTTTATTTTACACATCTCTATGTATCTGATACCGATACCCGATACCACAAAAGTATCGGATCTCGGTATCGGAATTCCGATACCGCAAGTATCGGCCGATACCCGATACTTGCGGTATCAGAATGCTCAACACTACTGATTACTGGCAATCTCAACAGGAAGGCATGTTGTGATTTTGCTTTTCGTCAGGCTAACCAACAAATAATTAGGAACTGTCAAAAAACAACAACCGCTCATCGTTAACCTTCTTTTTGTATTGTCGTTGGTTCGAGAGTAAAATTAAGGATTTGGAAATTAAAAAAATAATTTCTAACTTTTATTAGGCGGACCCAATATTATCCCAATTTGTAAAATCAAAGCTTAACTTACTCACAGTTGAGGCAAATTTCCCCACCCACCCAACTTTAATCGTAGCTTATAATAGCAGTAACGGTTTGTTTTCACCCATACCGATCTGAAAGCCGCCCCTAGCTATACCCTATACTATATGCAGTGGGTTCTTATATCATCATGGCGGGTGTCATCTTACCCTAAACAAATTCTCTAGATCTTCTTCAAGCTACGCACCCTATAACATCCCCATAATAATTCTGAGGAGCACCATGCGGTCTGACGTATGTCTTAGTTTGGTCAAATATTTTTATGACAGATAAAGGTTATATTTTATTTTACGCTGCTGAATCAGAGCTACTGCAAGAGTGATGTTTCAATGTTTCACGTACCAACTAATTGAGCTAAATTGTAGATTAACTTGAAAGTTTTGACACCAATGAGTGGATTTGATTAGTGGGGAGCCCATTCCTGAGACCTCTACTGATTGCTCAAAGAACAAAAAAAAAATTTCAACAAGTCCTTCTAGAGAAAATAGAGTTATGCACGGACCCATAGACATTCCTTTTATCTGATAGACTCTACTCATGCTCAACGATAAGGTGAGCTTTTCTACCTGTTCCTTGGAGTGGTCAGAGGAGGTCTTCAAACTAGACCTCAAACTCTCAAAGCCGTTAAACATTGACTATTAGAACTTTTGTACATTGTAGGTTTGAGTACAGTCCTTTGGAGATACTGGTATAAGTTATTGTAATAGGGAAATATGTTTTAACCAAAAATCTAAGAAACATTAGAAGCTGATAGAGAAATATCTTGTATGAATAATCACTTGATCCAAGCTATATTAAAGAATTGTAACTATCTAATAGCATAAAAATTCATGCTGCCGTAGTCCGACATCCAGTCTGGTCCTTCATGGCAGTTGGACCAGGGCAGTCTTCACTTGCCGGATGAAAGCTTGAAGATTGCCCTGATCTGGCTGTCAAAAGACAACATTTTTTGACGACTGACTGTACACCATACCAGGGCAGAGTACATCATTTTTGCTCAACTGTAACATATATGATTACTTTAGCTCAGATTTGGTCAATAAAGGTTTACAACATTTTACACTCACCATTCAGGAGCATCATAAATAAGAGAAAAAGTGCTTTGGATCCACCACCAGTCCCCATGGTACCTATCATTTAGTCCTGCGTCTTGAAGATGTAGATAAGCAATGTGCCAAACTTTGGAAATAGGATATACTTTATATAGCATATGTGACGTGATGATAGACTTTCACAAAGTCTGATGTTTCATGTTCCAAAAATCTCACACCTGGGCAAACCTATCACGTTTGGAAATTGAAAATTAATTCAGGTGTCAAGGAAATTATCTAAGTGATTCTGATTTCCATACAGCGTACCTTAATCCTCTACGTGTATGACTCATTAACCTGATCACAATGGAATGTATCAGGCCTCCTCTGATCTGAAAAGTTTGGTAACAATGAGTTTCAGTTTCCCAACAAGTAAGGACATTATGTAAAGTTTACTTTTTGAAGGAGTCTTTTAAAAAGGGGTTGTGTACTTTGGATATTTCATTTGTATTAAAATGGCATCATTCGCCTACTTCTGTGACCGGTTGTGATCAATGGGGAAACTTGGCAATGCTCAGTTTCTCTACAGCACCCCCATAGGGAAAACGAAGCATGACATCAGTATGGTTTAACCTCTTCCCACCAGATAAATTGTTTTTGTAATTTTTTTCTTCCTCTTCTTCCAAGAGCCACAACCTATTTATATTTCCGTCAACTGCTAATTATCGTAGATAATTTTACCATATAATGTACCAAACAACAAGAATAAGATACAAGCGGAAATAAATAATGAAAATTAAAAATGCATTTCTGCTATTGCACTTTAGGGCTTTATTTTCACAGCATTCCTTGTGTGGCCAGGTCAGTATGATTATGGTGATACCAAACTTTTTAGAGCTTTCTTTATTTTTAAAAAGTAAAACTTTTTTTTTACAAAGTTGCAAAAGAAATTGGTTTGTCTCCAAATTTTAAGACCTATACCTCTTGTTTTCCATCAATAAAATGACATGGGG
Source organism: Ranitomeya imitator (assembly GCF_032444005.1). Lineage (NCBI taxonomy): Eukaryota > Metazoa > Chordata > Amphibia > Anura > Dendrobatidae > Ranitomeya > Ranitomeya imitator. The sequence continues at coordinate 34,890,499 of NC_091283.1, forward strand.
GCTTTTATTTTGTGTTGTCAGCGGTAGTTTTTATTGACGGAATTTTGAGTACATATCATATGATGTTTGATCAAGTTTTATTGCATTTTGTAGATAGGTGACGCATCTGAAGCATCACTATTTTATAAACCAAGACCAGAAAAATAGTAAATTAGGTTTGTTCTCAAAAAACTCAAATTAGAAGAAACAGGTCAGAAAAAAATCTCAATCTAGACAATTTTCAAATTCTTTACCTCGCTCATTTAAGCTGCCTAGCTAACCACCCAATTTCCACTTCCATTATGCTCTTCCTACAAACCGTGGCATGTCGGTCCTCCCCTGTTACCCTCATTCCATCCCTTGAATTATATTAAGAAGGAAAGTATTAAAACTGTTGATTTGCAAAGAAGAAAGAGGCAGCACTCACCGATCATCCGAGACAGGTAAATTTATTCACACACGGTAAAAATCTTCACGGCCGGGGGTGCTGTACATTGAGAGCGGCAAGCCTGACGACAGCCGTTTCGCGCCTGATGGGCGCTTCTACGGGTCAGTAACCCGTAACGAAACGGCCGTCGTCAGGCTTGCTGCTCTCAATGTACAGCACCCCCGGCCGTGAAGATTTTTACCGTGTGTGAATAAATTTACCTGTCTCGGATGACCGGTGAGTGCTGCCTCTTTCTTCTTTGCAAATGAACAAGTCTACATTGATGTTTGGCACAGCACCCAAGATCTGAAGATCTGACTTCCACTGCAGGTGAGCAGTTTCCACTAAGATTAAGAGGCGGTGGTGCGGTCTATCTGTTTTCTCACACTAAAGAATTAAAACTATTTGAAAGGAAAAGGGTCCTTTGAATTACAATTCCAACGCATTTCAGTACAGCCACTGTAACATGCAGATGAATGGTATTGTTAGATACAGTTCTCCCTGCCTGATGTCTATGTGTTAATCCATCCTGATGGTGATAAGTCCCAGTGCATGGACAAAGCTGGTGAGGATCCAGACGTTCTTGATAAAGTACAATGATGGTTTGAAGTACAGCTCACGTGGTGGTTTAAAATCCAGTAATATTTTGTTGTGAATCCCTAAAAATATAGATGGTACAGAGAAGTTTTGCTTAACCACCATTCTTAGCTGAAAAAAATTGTAACTTGTGACCAAAAATGTCAAAGCCCCAAAATGTCATCTGAAAATAAGAAATAATGAGGATAAAAGAAGCATAAGGAGAAAAGTAATAAAGATAAGACCAATATCTAGATCTACAAGTGCGAATGATCTGAAGCTAGTCACTTTTTGAATTTAACATGAACTTCTTGAAGGGATTCTTTAGTATCCATGGGATAGATGATAGCAACTTATAGATTTGCGGGTGTTCATCCACAGGGACCCCCTCCGATTGACAGAACAGGGAAGTTGTGTCCCCTTTAGAGTGGAGAAACAGAGCGCATGCCCGAAGGCTGCTCGATTCAGTCTTTATGGGGCTTCTGAGAGCTACACTGGATTTTTCCAGTTGCACCATAAGAAGTTAATGTAGTTGACTATTCAGAATGACGCGCTATGTGGCCCTCTTCTGTCGATCGGTGCAGGTCCCTGTGGAAAAACCCTCACCAAGCTCTAAGTTATAAGTTATCACCTGTAGAGCAGATAAGTAAAATAACTTATCTTCAGTGGAGAGCCCCTTTAAGAACCAAAAGTTGTATATAATCCCACCTCCATCAGGAAACTAAACAAAAATTCAGAACGTCAGTCATTTTCTTGTCTTGTTTTGAATTTTAGGGGACACTTGTTCTACATATAAGTCTGTGAGACTTTTGGCACGTTAACTTCCTCGATGATTAATTGTCTTTTAATAGCTACAGAACTAATTAAATAGAACAGAAGAGGATAACGAGTCATCCATAACTCTGCCCTGCCCAGAGTTTAGCTAAGAAGAACCAAATGGAAGAATCACATTTGGATTATTTTCTTATTATGATAGTAGCTTTTCATTCTTTTTCTCTCTTAATGAGGTCCTATGCTTTAGACAGATCGGTAGTGGGATGCCATATGGGTTTGTTCCCAGGGCGAAGCCTAATCTATAAATATGTGAGCTTTCTGGTGTATCTAAACATCTCATGCAAGTAGTGTAGATTATTGGAGGGTACGTAACTGTAGAGTACCATGGGCCGGTGAGTGTGCAGTCAGTATCGTGGATATGGGCAATTTGAAGTTCATCTCTTATTGATTGCTGGTGGACTCCTGATCTGCTGCAGTGCAAGCAAGATCAGAAACACTGACTTGAACGATCAAATTTTCCAGAGTCACCAAAGATGTATTCTTGTACGTTTACCCTGAAACAGCCTCACTTGGGTATCTTCTCACGTAAAGTTCACCAGGATCAGAAACGAGTCAGCGTTATTGAACCATCCTTTTATAGGGTGCTATTCGTAGCCCTACATTTGGGTGCCAACCCTCTTACATTCAGATATGAATATTCCATTGCGTGAAGAGGGTCTCCTGATATCAAGATGACCACATGGTGATCTGCTGCCAGAACCTCAAGCAATCAGCCCTGATCTGTAGGAGAACCAGTTAGCCAGTTCTAAAATTGAGCAAAACTTTTGAAATTCGAATTTGCAAGCTTTGATGATTTTTTACCAAAAATTGTAATCCATTTGCCTCAAATTGCAAGCACTCTTATGGCCCTGAAAAGAAGTGTATAACACTCTGAGGTCGCCTTTGATTGTTTCCAACCCTTTTTTAGCTTTTTATATTTTATTATTATTATACATTTTTATAGCGCCATTTATTCCATGGCGCTTTACATGTGAATACGGGGCAAATATAGACAAATACATTAAACATGAGCAGATAACAAGGCACACGAGTACATAAGGAGGGAGGACCCTGCCCGCGAGGGCTCACAGTCTGCAGGGGGTGGGTGAGGATACACTAGGAGAGGGAAGAGCTGGCTGTGCGGCTGTTCAGTAGGTTGAGGATCACTGCAGGCTGTAGGCTTGTCGGAAGAGATGAGTCTTCAGGTTCTTTTTGAAGGTTTCTATGGTAGGCGCAAGTCTGATGTGTTGGGGTAGAGAGTTCCAGAGTATGGGGGAAGCACGGGAGAAGTCTTGGATGCGGTTATGGGAAGAAGAGATGAGAGGGGAGTAGAGAAGGAGGTCTTGGGAGGATTGGAGGTTGCGTGTAGGTAGGTACCGGGAGACCATGTCACAGATGTATGGAGGAGACAGGTTGTGGATGGCTTTGTATGTCAGTGTGAGGGTTTTGAACTGGAGTCTCTGGGCGATAGGAAGCCAGTGAAGGGCTTGATAACAAACATACCCATAATAATGTCAAAGAGACCTCATCATATATGGCTAAGGGTAAATGAATGGTGATCGTAATTCACTTCTATGCTGTCCCACACTATCTGTACAGTTTCTTCAGTGGTTAATGGCTTTTTCTCCCTAACTATATGGCTATGACCTCTTCTCACTACCCAAATTCCCTAAAAAAAAATGGCTGATGCATTCCCTGCCCCTGATTTTATACAGGCTATGATAGTGCCTACTCATTGTACTATAAAACATGATGTGACAGCTACAATCGATGATAGGCTATGACCACCCAGCCATACCTGAGGTCATATGATCCTTTTCTAGTTAGTACAACCTTCTACAACGCATAAAATTGGAAAGGCAATTTTAGGCAATTCAGAAGATTCAAATCATAAATTGCTTAAATTTACTTGATTCAGAAAATTCTTAAAAATGTAACATAAATTTGATTTGCATTGAATCGATTCACTAATCTCTACTCACTTCCTCTGCAGTGCCCTACAGATGAAATAAAACATTACAAAATTGTTAGTGGGTCTCTGTTCTCTAATAGGTGAAAGTCCTGAATGTGGCACTCAATCTTTATACTGCAGCTTAAGGCTACGTTCACATTTGCGTTGTTGGGTGTTGTGTCGGCGACACAACGCACAACGCATGCAAAACGCATTGTTTTGTGATGCATGCGTCCATTTTTAGCATGATTTTTGGCGCAAAAAAATTCAACATGCAGCGTCCTCTGCGCCCTGACGCTTGCGCCAAAAAAGACGCATGCGTCACAAAACGCAACACAACGCATGTCCATGCGCCCCCCATGTTAAATATAGGGGCGCATGACGCATGCGTCGCCGCGGCTGCGCCCGACGCAACGCAAATGTGAACGTAGCCTAATATGTTTGAAGTTTACAAGGGGTGACAACAATGCAAAGTTAAGAAATCAGATTTGCTATTTCCAGTCATGCTTGATTCACTCTTTTCAGTCGCTTGCTTTGGTTACAGACAATGATAATCCGCCTTATTTGCATATGTTAGCAATGAAAGGAACGTAATCGTATATCAGTAAAAAATGCTTTGATGTGCTTAGATTTAAATTATAGAGGTGTGCGGTTAAGGCAGGCGCATGCCCTGGGCACACCCAAAAATTGCAGTAATCCTATGAAGCTCCATTCTATACTGCCTGGTAATAGTAAATCATGCCCACAACACTGGTACCAAAGTAAACCAAAAGAGCATGCAATAATGCATGGCCACTGGTCAACTAATAATAGAAAACATTTATGATGAAGAATATCATCCTAAATGTCAAAGGGAATCTGTCAGCAGGATTTCACAACACAAACTTTTTCTATGCACATGCATCTTATTCAAAGACAAAACCGGTAATATCTTTTCATTACCAGTCCGTTCCCCCATTCCTGAGAAATCAGCATCTGAATTGATATGAAAATGAAGCAGGAGAGCTATTAATAGATCTGAAGCCTCTGTCACTCCAGCTCTATTCCCTGCTCAGCACCGCCTCCTCCCTACATCTACTCATGCCTGTCTATAACACTACCTGTGCTCTCAACAAAGCTACACCATCCTACATCTCATCTGTCTACCACTCTACCTGTGCTCTAAAACAGGCTGCACCCCCTTACATCTCTTCCATTACCTCTGTTTACCATCCCCTCTGCTAATTATCTAAGACTAATATCATCCATAATTTGAATTCCCGTAATTCCATTGCTAAGACTTTTCTCATGCTGCACCAGTTCTCTGGAATGTGCTACCCCAGACGTTCAGGTAATTTCCCAACTTGAGACAAAAACACATTGTTTTAGATATGGATATCACATTCAATGATCTAGCATTTGTCCATTTTGTCCATTGTCTTTCAATATTTTTCTTCAGGATCTGGTCCCTTTTTATAACAGTTTCCACCACACTTCATTATTACTTCATATAGAGCAAGGATGTCAAACTCAAATACATAGGGGGCCAAAATTAAAAGCTTGGACAAAGTCGCGGGCCGAGCTTCATATTTATTTAAAGAAATATCTACAATTCGGGTTTTTCCTTATCAAATATAATGAATTTTTTCATATGGAAACAATCTTAATGGGGTTGTCCCACAATGAAAATATGTTTTAATTAATAGATCTTAGAACAAAATAAATGAATAATATAATAGGTTATGTGAGAGCAGCAAAAAGCATATGGCCTGATGGCCTAATTTAATTATCTAATATCAAAAGATCAAAAACCTTGAATAATTCAGACAATAAGCTATAATGCAAACAAAAGTGCCCCCAAATATAGTATGATAGCCCCACAGTGAATTCCACCACAGTACCTTCCTACTGTACCCACCTCCCTCAATCCCCCCAACAAAGAACGGTGACCCCAAACACAGCATGAATCTCCAACTTTAGTCCCCGCACAGCCCTCCATACAGTATAATGGCCGCAAAAAGTGCTCCGTACAGTATAATAGCGCCACGTAGTGCTCCATATAGTATAATGGCCACAAAAAGTGCTCCATATCATATAGTGTTGTCACATAGTGCTCCATAGAGTATAATGGCCCCACATAGTGCTCCATAGAATATAATGTCACAATGTAGTGCTCCATAGAGAATAATAGCCCCACATAGTCCTCCTTACAGTATAATGGCTCCACATAGGCCTTCATACAGTATAATGGGCCCACATATTGCTTTGTACCGTATAATGGCCCCACATAGGGTTCGATCCACCATAATGGCCCCACATAGTGTCCCATACAGTAGAATGGCCCCACATAGGGCTTCATACAGTATAATGGAACCACATAGTGCTCCACACAGAATATTGGCTCCACATAGTCCTTCATACAGTATAATGGGCCCACATATTGCTTTGTATAGTATAATGGCCCCACATAGTGTCCCATACAGTATAATGGCCCCACATAGTGCTCCAAACAGTATATTGGCTCCACATAGTGCTTTATCCAGTATAATGGCCCTACATAGTGCTCCATACAGTAAAATAGGCTCAATATAGTGCTCCAGACAGTATAGGGGGCCCCTTATAGAGCTCCATACAGTTTAATGGCCCCATATAGCACTCCATAGAGTATAATGGGCTCCATATAGTGCTTCATACTGTATAATGGCCTCATATAGTTCTCCACACAGTATTTTGGCTGTACATAGTACTCCATACAGTATAATGGCCCCACATGATGTTCCGTACAGTATAATATACCTCACATAGTTCTCCATACAATATAATAGCCCCACAAAATACTCTATACAATATAAGGGGCCCCTTATAGTGCTCCATACAGTATAAGGGGGCCCTTATAGTGCTTCATATTGTATAATGGCCTCACATAGTGTGCCATACATAGAGCTCTATGCAGTGTAATGAACCCACATAGTGCTCCACAGTATAATGTGCCTCACAAAGTTCTCCTTACAGTATAATGGCCCCATATAGTGCTCCATGCAGTATAAATGGTTCCATATAGTGCTGCATACAGTACAATGGGCCCACATAGTGCTTCGTACAGTATAATGGACCCTATTTAGTGTTCCATACAGTATGATGGGCCCACATAGTCCTCCATACAGATTAATGGGCTCAGTAAAGTGCTCTATATTTTATAATGGCCTCTCATAGTGCTCCATACAGTATAAAGGGCCCCATATAGTGCTGCAAACAGTATATTGGTACTATATAGTGCGCCATACATTACAATTGCCCCACCTAGTGCTCCATACAGTATAATCCGCCCCACATAGTCCTCCATACAGTATAATAGGCCCCACATTAAAAAAAATACTTACCTCTGCCTGTTCCGCATTGCTCCGGTCTCTTCATGATGTCTTCAGATCCCCTGCGCATCTTGATACAGTGGACATGTTGTAATGACGTCATGCCTCCCTCTTCACTGAGACATCAGACACAGAGGGGTACTGATGGGAGAGGGAGCATCAGCTGACTCTCCCTCCTCCATCATTGTTTTCAACTGTATTGGTATCTGTGATGCCGATTATATAGTTGAAAGATCAATGTCAGGTGAAAGTGTGATGCCAGGCAGGAGGCCAGCGTGGTGTCGAGGGCCAAATATACTTTGTGGACCTATCTAGTGTCAAGGGCCAAATATACTCATCATGTGGGCCAGATTTGACCCGGGGGTCAGAGTTTGACATATATGGTATAGATGATGTATAGATAGAAATGTGGGCCGGTAACTAATTTGGAAGCTTTATATAAATATTTCTATGCATTATATAAATAAACTGCATTCTACTACTGCCAAATATTTAACATTTTGACTTTTCAGTACAGACCATGTATGTTTTCTTGCATAATTGAGTCACTTCATTTTGGTCCTATGTGAAAGGTATGATTTTTGACCATGAAGACCACTTCTGATCAGACTTATCCGAACAGCAGAAGGTTGTAGATGGATCCTACTGGTTTGCTCCCAGCTCTAAATTGATGTCGTTGCTGGACAGTTCATGTGTGTTTAATCTGCTGCACTAAGTTTCCTTAGTTGATCACTGCATCTACAGTCCCCAATGTTGACTGTCTCTTTCTAAGGAATTTTACTTTTCAGTATTTTTCCACATCTACCTAAACCTTTTACAAAGTACTGTGCATTGCATTTTATACACTAGAGGTCACTTGTGTTGCAAGCCATTATATCACTAGTCATTATGGATTAAAGCAAGCTATCACAACATTAGATATTCGGTATCAACCTGCCAGTCATAATTACTTACAACGCGTGTGTTGAGTCATATCGGGACAAGTTTGTGCTGGTGCTTTACTTTTCCTTTCTGAATATACCTGTCTATAACAGCCATAATGAAATACGGTATTAGATGTTCCTGTTGTTTTTCTGCTCAGTATGAGCTGTTTCTTGTGATGTTGCATTTGTAAGCATGTGGCGGGATGCAGTAACAGACCGGAGGCAGAGCAAGGGTTAACGTGGGATTTATTTTAACAGTGGATACTCCATGCAGGGAGGAAAGGGCAAAAAACTGGTTTGAGCAGTAATTTTTAACTTGGAATAAAACAGGTATGGGCAATTTAAAGGGGAAGTTCAGTAATGTTACACTTATCAGTCCGAGGACGTCAGAATCTGGAATCCTGAATTCAAGTGGTGGCACCAAGGCTATGGCATACAAGGGGTCTGGTGTCGTCCTGAGGAAGATGGCGTTCCAGGTCCTGGCGGCGGCGGTGAATCCTTGTTGTCCTGATGGGGGTCCTGGGTCCAGAAGACGGAGAAGAGGTACCCTCACAGTCTCTGACACTCCCAGAGTTAGACAACCTGAATACACACAGGGATTGCCTGATTGTCAGGGAATCCTCACATATATTCAGGGTGTCTAGCAGCCGCAAATCATGCAGCTGCGGGGACACAAACATAGCACAAGACAAGCACGTCCAAAATACTCGGAGAACACCCCAGCATGCTCGGAAACTCGAGTAATGAGTACACTTGCTCATCACTAATTAACAGCACAAAAAGCCTGGGAATAAGTGAATCATAGAAAAAGACAAAAGGGCAATAAAAAGGACAACAACACATTGTTAGGTGTCGAGTTCCCACCTCTGCACAGGGGGAATCTCGAACCATCTCTGCTGCGGTCTCCTATTCTTCTCCAGCCGCAGTGGAGTCTGCTCAGCAGAGACATCATTCCCAGCGCCTTGCTCAGTCTCACTCTGTGCATAGGATTACTGCTGCTTTTCCTGCTTCTGCCATTGAAGTCAGTGCTGGGCAGCGGCGAGTAGACGCTTTTGGGTCTAAGTCCTGCTTTTTCCCTTCTGAGCATGCCCAGGGTGAGATCTCCCATTGGAGATCGAGGGTCACATGCTCAGATGCTGCAGCGTTCCCATTGGTCCTCCAGGAAGGTCTTGAAGGTGCTAAACTTCTGTGCCAGCTTCCCATTGGCCTTTTATTGGAAGGTTCTGAATGGGCTGCAGCTATATAGGCCTCGCATGACCGCACGGCCATGCACTAGTGTACATTTGTAAACGTGTGTGTGTTGTGAGTGAAAGTCGTTCTTTAAAATCCCCTCCCTATTGTATGACTGCTCGCGGAAGGTGGATGATTGCTATCTAGCGCCCGACTTAGCCACCAGCACGTTACACACCATACAGCGTCTAATTGCTGCGACCACCAGTGCGGCGCTGTGCGCTTTCACAGCACTTTCCTGACCCAAGCCTGGGTGGTTGGCGGCGTCCGCCAGTGCGGCACCGCATGCACTCTCATGCATCTTTAATTATTATTTTGGTTATGCTGACACCCCATTAGCAGTGTCGAGCGCAAGTAGTCTAGACGGACTCGGATCCCAAGTCTTGGGACTGAGCTCGGTGACTCCTTGCTTGCGCTCTTGTGTGCGGTATCACGGCCCTGTGACTTAACAGGATTCACTTCCTTCACACAGGGTGAAGTTAACCCGTGTGTGTATTCACATTGTACCGCCATATAGTCCGTCATTACTTGGCAGTAGGTTCCATCTCTGCACGGTGGACCCCGGGCTGCGAACGCACCTTATTCTATCTTATTATTTGGTGCATTCCTCTAGCCCTAACACACATTTTCAAGTCATATTTTCCTCTACATTGTCTAAATAAATAAGGACTCGTAAAGAAATCATATAAAGCGGAATTTTGTGTCTTTATGAAATACTTAATACTTTATTAAATAATTAACGTGAGAACACATAAGAAGTTAGTTCACACATAAATAAATGACAGTTCAATGTCTTCTGATCTGCAGACAAATACATTTCTAAAAAACAGCGGCGAACAGCATGCTATGAGGGACGTTGGTAAAATAAATGTGGAGGGAGGTGTTTGTTTTGACATCTTGCTGTAGGAACAGATGTATGTATTTTCTTCTGAAGTTACTCTTGAAATATAATGGCTGAAAGTGCATCCTTTGCTTTCTCTTGAATTTCATTTTGCTTTTTCCCTCGCGTGGATCCAATGACATTTTTTTTTTTTACCTTGGACCTTTGTCTCCCTTTTATCCTTCTTATACTATTATCATTTTCATAACTTCCTGCTATTCATTTATTCTACTATTTTTCCTTAACTTTCAGGTCCATCAAAAAGTTTTACCCATCTGAAATTTGTTCAAAAAATTTCAGGAGAAAAGCCGGATGAGCCCAACTGTTCAACACATTATTAATTCCTAAGAAGAGAAAGATCCTTGTTATGAGTTTTAAACATAAAATTATTCCACAGTAAAAGAGAGGCAGTATAGTATATATTAATAAATGAACCAAAGGTGGCTAGCACACGTATTGCCATGGCTCGGCTTTCCTACATTTGGAACAACGACTCCTGCCCTAGATTTCTATGTAAATGCTCTGAGAAAGACCATAGTTGTTGACCCTATTTCAAGCTGAGCTAAATTTTAACCATTTCTTTCTAATCTATAGCTAATCTCCAGTCAAATGAATTGGACTAAAGGTGTTAAACTTACAGTTAGGGCCAGAAATATTTGGACAGTGACACAATTTTCGCAAGTTGGGCTCTGCATGCCACCACATTGGATTTGAAATGAAACCTCTACAACAGAATTCAAGTGCAGATTGTAACGTTTAATTTGAAGGGTTGAACAAAAATATCTGATAGAAAATGTAGGAATTGTACACATTTCTTTACAAACACTCCACATTTTAGGAGGTCAAAAGTAATTGGACAAATAAACATAACCCAAACAAAATATTTTTATTTTCAATATTTTGTTGCAAATCCTTTGGAGGCAATCACTGCCTTAAGTCTGGAACCCATGGACATCACCAAACGCTGGGTTTCCTCCTTCTTAATGCTTTGCCAGGCCTTTACAGCCGCAGCCTTCAGGTCTTGCTTGTTTGTGGGTCTTTCCGTCTTAAGTCTGGATTTGAGCAAGTGAAATGCATGCTCAATTGGGTTTAGATCTGGAGATTGATTTGGCCATTGCAGAATGTTCCACTTTTTGGCACTCATGAACTCCTGGGTAGCTTTGGATGTATGCTTGGGGTCATTGTCCATCTGTACTATGAAGCGCCATCCAATCAACTTTGCAGCATTTGGCTGAATCTGGGCTGAAAGTATATCCCGGTACACTTCAGAATTCATCCGGCTACTCTTGTCTGCTCTTATGTCATCAATAAACACAAGTGACCCAGTGCCATTGAAAGCCATGCATGCCCATGCCATCACGTTGCCTCCACCATGTTTTACAGAGGATGTGGTGTGCCTTGGATCATGTGCTGTTCCCTTTCTTCTCCAAACTTTTTTCTTCCCATCATTCTGGTACAGGTTGATCTTTGTCTCATCTGTCCATAGAATACTTTTCCAGAACTGAGCTGGCTTCTTGAGGTGTTTTTCTGCAAATTTAACTCTGGCCTGTCTATTTTTGGTATTGATGAATGGTTTGCATCTAGATGTGAACCCTTTGTATTTACTGTCATGGAGTCTTCTCTTTACTGTTGACTTAGAGACAGATACACCTACTTCACTGAGAGTGTTCTGGACTTCAGTTGATGTTGTGAACGGGTTCTTCTTCACCAAATTAAGTATGCGGCGATCATCCACCACTGTTGTCATCCGTGGACACCCAGGCCTTTTTGAGTTCCCAAGCTCACCAGTCAATTCCTTTTTTCTCAGAATGTACCCAACTGTTGATTTTGCTACTCCAAGCATGTCTGCTATCTCTCTGATGGATTTTTTCTTTTTTTTCAGCCTCAGGATGTTCTGCTTCACCTCAATTGAGAGTTCCTTTGACCGCATGTTGTCTGCTCACAGCAACAGCTTCCAAATGCAAAACTACACACCTGGAATCCACCCCTGACCTTTTAACTACTTCATTGATTACAGGTTAGCGAGGGAGACGCCTTCAGAGTTAATTGCAGCCCTTAGAGTCCATTGTCCAATTACTTTTGGTCCCTTGAAAAAGAGGACGCTATGCATTACAGAGCTATGATTCCTAAACCCTTTCTCCGATTTGGATGTGGAAACTATCATATTGCAGCTGGGAGTGTGCACTTTCAGCCCATATTACATATATAATTGTATTTCTGAACATGTTTTTGTAAACAGCTAAAATAACAAAACTTGTGTCACTGTCCAAATATTTCTGGCCCTAACTGTATAACAATCCAAATACATAGACATAAACATAACATAGACAAGGTACACGCAGAGCTAATGTACGTGAGGACAAAAGACACTGAAAGTTCCACCTGGGTATATAGATCTAACAGAGGCCAATCACCTCTGAAAACCAAACGGGGACGACTATTCTAACATATGAAAGTGCATAGTGCCTGCCTAAATAGTACCAGTATAGGGTGTAGTTATTACAATCGGCCCAAGTGGGCACAGACAGGTCAATCACCCATGCCTATCTTACCCATGACAAGGTGCCAGTGTCCGTCCAGCTAGCCCCGACGTGCGTTTCGCGTTGGCTTCCTCGGGGGGCCCCCCACGTGTACCTGGTCTATGTTATGTTTATGTCTATGTATTTGGATTGTTATACATTTGAATAAAATTTGGTATATTTGCATTTTACATGCTATCTGGGTTGTTTTTACTCCTTTCAGTTGTAGGATATATTTGGTAGTGGAGTTTTCCCTGTTACTGATGTCCATTCCTAGGGCGTATCCCTGTTTTAGATCTTTGTGTGATATGCATCAGTGGTATTTATATCTAAGTCCTATAATAATACAAAACGATCATATTATGTACAATAGAATTAATAAGCGAGTAAAATAAATAAATATTCCAAAGTGTCTCCAATGACATTAACACTGATAATAAGTAATAATTGTTACCCCACTATACAGTCTCGGACTGGCGCACCGGATGAGCCGGGAATCCCTTCGTGGGCCACTGATGCACAGTAGGCTACCGAGGCAGAGTGTTAAAATTGTGGTTGCTGATAGTGATAGCTGTCGTTTGTTCAATACCATTTTTTGCAGGGAACACATTTTTCAGATTTGTGAGGACCACCCACCACTCAAAATAAATTCAAACTAAAATTACGTGGATGTCCAGTAAATGTAATGGAATGAAAGTCCTACACGAATAGCAATTCACAAGAAAAGCGGACTACAGCACAATGTATCACACTCCAATTTGGTGTTAATTATTATGGCGCCAAGCTGCATGGTGACCTCCAATTTCAGACATTTCTATATTAGAAGAGTGAGGACCGCATTGATCCATCGTAGTTTCATGAAAGCCTTGACGGGCTGCACGATTCGGACAGTAAGAAGATGATGGGTTTGCATTAGAAGCGCAACGGGGTGCTAAAAACTGGAGGAAACAAAAAGAGCTTGTTAGACGTTTTCATTGATATCTTGAGCCACTGCTAACTTCCATAAGACTTGCCCGTATTTTAGTGGAGCTGTGTGCTGGGTTACATATCTCAATATGCCAATAATAATAATCTCCCCACTTATACTCTCCTTCCCTTCTCATATCATGCAATTTCTCTGAAACACGAAAAAAAAAGAGAAACTGCAGCTGCATCTCCCTCCTATCCACCTAATAACAATTTTACTACAGCAAATCCATTTTTGCAATATTAAGGAATTTTCTGAACATTTATGGAAAAATAAAATGTCTCTACCAAGCAGATTCAAAATATGAAAATATAAATATCAGTCATTTTATCATAAAATTATCAGATGTAAGATATATTATGTTTAAGCTTACAGCAGATCCAATAAATAAAACAAGAATAATAAAACTTACTGCCTACTATATTGGTAAAACTGAGTAATAAGTCATATTACAACACTGCCACAATAACTACAGTGATGCCAAGAGGTTGTTGTTAAACTGGTTCTTACTAAAACTGAATAAACATATTTAAAGGGGTTTCCACTTTATCTTTATTTTACCAAATGTGTTGGGGACATGATTTTGTGGAGCTTACTAAAAAAAAGTATTATAGGTCATCCTCTTTCTCCCGCTGCTGATAGAACATGTGATCAGACCTGATCATCAGCTTCTTCCAATAGAAAAAAACATTTCATATGTGTAGGTTGTTTTTCTATTGGAGGAGGCTGATGGACAGATCGAAATGCTTCTCCATTAGTGGCCATTTAGAAGAGGAGAACTGTGCATCTCTGAAGGAGGAGGAGAACCCGTGATACTTTTATGTTATTGAATGTCAAAATCATGCCCCCAACACATTTGGTGAAAAAAAAAAGTTTTCAATAAAGATATTAATTTGAATGCCTAGACATTGATTTGTCGTAAAAGACAATAACTGTTGACTTACCTTCAAAGCGAAAAACAGAAGTAGGGAAAAAGCTGCAATGACGCCGAGGCTTATAAGAATAATAACCCAAAATGGGATTCCTTGGGAATGATCAGGAAGAAATGAAAGGAAATAATGTTAAAATATAGTTCTAGAAGTACAAATTAAATCACTTAAAAAACAGGGTCATCTGATCAGAGACAATCCGTGACAAAATTCTGCCCCTTCGATAATCAGTTGATCACCATGGTTCTTCCTTCTGACCTTCCTGACATACAGCACTATTTGCCATAATTTGGACAGCCAGAAACTTTTAGTATGTAGGAAGAGAAGTCTAGGATTACACGGTGACTATTCAGATGATAACACAATAACGCCTGAGCCATTCTGAATTGGGTAGGGCAGTGTTCCCCAAGTCCAGTCCTCAAGAGCCACCAACAGGTCATGTTTTCAGGATTTCCTTAGTATTGCACAGGTGATGGATGTATTGCCTGTGCAGGTGATGCAATTATCACCTGTGCAATACTAAGGAAATACTGAAAACATGACCTGTTGGTGGCTCTTGAGGACCGGAGTTGGGGAACACTGGGGTAGGGGTTTCCACTCTATGATATCCATAACCTAACAGATCTCAGACAGCTATCTCGATAGTCAGCTGATACAGCCATTGGAGCTGGAGGCAATATGCGCATAGTAATGAAACACTTGAGGATCTAAAACCCAACGTCACATGATTTACGTGTCTCTTAGTGAATATATTTGGGTGTACTGTTTTTACGCAGTGTGATCTCCAGACAAAGCGTATTTAGGGTGCGGCTGTATGCTACAGCTGTTGTCTGCTTGCTCATTTTTAAAAAATGTATTCATCTTTCTCCGCCTTTGCTCCCGGCTATGTGGCTCTTAATTATAATTAGACAAGTAATATTGCTGTACATGCTATTTTGTTTATGCAAAAAAGCAATAAATAACTCCTTGTAGAAAAAAGGCAAACATACCATTATTAACTACTCCCAAGACATTACTCGCAGTAGTTCTTGAAATGGTGCTTTGAGTGTTCTCAGAGGTACTTCCAGTGACGGCGCTAGTGCTTCTGGTGTTAGCAGATGTACTTCCAGTAGTACTTCCAGTGAAAGAAGTGTTGGCAGAGGTATTACCAGTCAAGGCACTGCTACTGCTGGTGTTGGCAGAGGTACTACCAGTAATAGGACTGGTGCTTCCACTGGATGAAGTGCTTGTAGATATTGTTGTTGGTGTGCTTGAAATTGTCGTGGCTGTTGTTGTAGCTGGTGTTGTTATGGTTGTTGTTGTAGCTGAGGTTGTTGTAGCTGGCGTTGTTGTGCTTGGTGTTGTAGCTGAGGTTGCTGTAGCTGGCGTTGTTGTGCTTGGTGTTGTAGCTGAAGTTGCTGTAGGTGGTGTTGTTGTGGTTGGTGTTGTAGCTGAGGTTGTTGTAGCTGGTGTTGTTATGGTTGTTGCTGGAGCTGAGGTTGTTGTAGCTGGTGTTGTTATGGTTGTTGCTGTAGCTGAGGTTGTTGCAGTTGGTGTTACTGTGGTTAATGATGTAGCAGATGTTGCCGTTGATGTTGTAGCTGGCGTTGTTGTGCTTGGTGTTGTAGCTGAGGTTGCTGTAGCTGGCGTTGTTGTGCTTGGTGTTGTAGCTGAAGTTGCTGTAGGTGGTGTTGTTGTGGTTGGTGTTGTAGCTGAGGTTGTTGTAGCTGGCGTTGTTGTGCTTGGTGTTGTAGCTGAGGTTGCTGTAGGTGGTGTTGTTGTGGTTGGTGTTGTAGCTGAGGTTGTTGTAGCTGGCGTTGTTGTGCTTGGTGTTGTAGCTGAAGTTGCTGTAGGTGGTGTTGTTGTGGTTGGTGTTGTAGCTGAGGTTGTTGTAGCTGGCGTTGTTGTGCTTGGTGTTGTAGCTGAGGTTGCTGTAGCTGGCGTTGTTGTGCTTGGTGTTGTAGCTGAAGTTGCTGTAGGTGGTGTTGTTGTGGTTGGTGTTGTAGCTGAGGTTGTTGTAGCTGGCGTTGTTGTGCTTGGTGTTGTAGCTGAGGTTGCTGTAGGTGGTGTTGTTGTGGTTGGTGTTGTAGCTGAGGTTGTTGTAGCTGGCGTTGTTGTGCTTGGTGTTGTAGCTGAAGTTGCTGTAGGTGGTGTTGTGGTTGGTGTTGTAGCTGAGGTTGTTGTAGCTGGCGTTGTTGTGCTTGGTGTTGTAGCTGAGGTTGCTGTAGCTGGCGTTGTTGTGCTTGGTGTTGTAGCTGAAGTTGCTGTAGGTGGTGTTGTTGTGTTTGGTGTTGTAGCTGAGGTTGTTGTAGCTGGCGTTGTTGTGCTTGGTGTTGTAGCTGAGGTTGCTGTAGGTGGTGTTGTTGTGGTTGGTGTTGTAGCTGAGGTTGTTGTAGCTGGCGTTGTTGTGCTTGGTGTTGTAGCTGAAGTTGCTGTAGGTGGTGTTGTTGTGGTTGGTGTTGTAGCTGAGGTTGTTGTAGCTGGCGTTGTTGTGCTTGGTGTTGTAGCTGAGGTTGCTGTAGCTGGCGTTGTTGTGCTTGGTGTTGTAGCTGAAGTTGCTGTAGGTGGTGTTGTTGTGGTTGGTGTTGTAGCTGAGGTTGTTGTAGCTGGCGTTGTTGTGCTTGGTGTTGTAGCTGAGGTTGCTGTAGTTGGTGCTTTTGTGGTTGGTGTTGTAGCTGAGGTTGTTGTAGTTGGTGTTGTTGAGGTTGCTGTAGTTGGTGTCGCTGTGGTTGTTGTTGTAGCTGTTGTTGTTGTGGCTGTTGTGCTGGTACTTGAGGTTTGTGCCTCTGTAAATTGAAAAACATAAATGTTCAAGAAATGTTATTGCACAGTATAAGCATGTTATACAGAGCAGATAATAAATATTAGATTAGTAGGGGTCCAACTTAAGGGTCCACCCTCAATTACAAGAACAGTGGACCGCCCTGCCTGACTGATCCTTTGAATGGCCATAGTGAAGAATAATTGTATTAATGGATTGTTCCATTATTAGATATCCACCTCATTGTATTAATACTAAATATTAAACAAATGTATGAATAATGTTTGCTGTTTAAAAGCTGTTAAAAAATAATCCAATGAAGAATTATGGCATTGATGTGTATAGTATGGTGCCACCTGGTATTCATAGTGTATAGCTGTATGCATGTTCACCTTATTAGTCAAGTGTTGGTCGACATGCATGGCAGTACAACTGAGAAGATTCCTACTGCAGGAAAAGTACAGATGTGGCAGCCACTAGAGCTTTGTGCTATGTTACTGTACAATATGTGCATGTCCTTATTCACTTTGAACTTGTGACATGCTTTTCTATAGTCTCAGCACAACTATGATGCGATGAAGGCAGCTACTACATCTGTTAGATTGAATTTTTAGCTGCCTGAATGGGAAGGAAACTCATTCTTTTAGAGCCCGTGTCTATCAGTAAAGATTTGCAGCAGCACCGAAAGCGATTAAATAAGGCAAGAAAAAATTAAATGTGGGGTTTTTTATGCTAGAAACTGAGAGCTATCAATTACGGAGAAAGGACCCCCCACTGGACTCATATGCATAAAAGCACTAGAGTTTTATATGAATAAAATACAAGTTATACTCAGTAGTGTAGCTGCGGGAGGGTAGACGGTGCGGTCACTCTGGGCCCCATGCTCAGAGTACCCCATCTGTAGCTATGTTACTCTTAACCCTGCTGTTCTGTTGGTCAAAAATGACCGACTTTGAACTTCAATATTCTTTAAAATATTCAAGATGCGGCTCTGAAACCCGTGGCCGACCGACCCATCCTCATTTAAGTCAATCAACCACAAGTTTCAGAACCGCATCTTGAACACCCCAAAAAATACCAAAGTTCAAAATAGGTCTCCCCAGACCGAACAGAACAGCAGGGTTAACTATATTGGCATGCGAAGCAAACCGATATCATTAAGAATTGCAATAGAGCAGGGAGACGCAATCTCCCCGCACTACTGCTCTCCATTCTGAAGACCACAGGTCGCTTTAAGCCAGGTGTCTACAGAATGGCAGGATGATGCAGTACCTGGAGCGACGTTGCATGCGCAGGATGTCCAAGTTCCAGTGTGGTGACATCATTGCTCCCTTCTGGGCTTCGGACATGCTGCGCGTGCACCTGCACTTGCAGGAGGACTCACGAGGATCCGGATTAGGTGAGTGATATTTTTTATTTGAACTTGTGATGTGACATGGAGGCATCTTGAGCAAAGGAGAAGTGGGCCCCTCATACATTATTGGGGCTATTATATTGTGCTACTGCAGCTAATGCGGAGCCATTATATAGTGCAGCAGCTAATGTGGCGGCTATTATATACAGTTGTGCTCAAAAGTTCACATACCCCGGCAGAATTTTTGCTTTCTTGGCCTTTTTTCGGAGAATATGAATGATAACACCAAAACATTTTCTCCACTCATGGTTAGTGGTTGGGTGTAGCCATTTTGTCAAACTACTGTGTTTTCTCTTTTTAAATCATGACAACCCAAAACATCCAAATGACCCTGATGAAAAGTTCACATACCCCATTTCTTAATACAGTGTATTGCCCCCCCTAACATCAATGACATCTTGAAGTCTTTTGTGGTAGTTGTGAATCAGCAATCCACCTCCAAAACCAACTTCTCCACTATTACAGAAGATCGACTCTCCACTCTACTCTCAAGATCGCATCTCACCACCTGTGCACTTGACCCGATCCCTTCGCACTTCATCCCAAACCTCACCACAGTCTTCATCCCAACCCTAACCCATCTCTTCAACCTATCACTAACAACTAGTGTTTTCCCCTCAAGCTTTAAACATGCCTCAATCACACCTAACCTCAAAAAGCCCTCTCTTGACCCATCCTCTGTATCTAGCTATCACCCTATATCTCTTCTCACCTATGCCTCAAAACTACTGGAACAACATGTCCATCTTGAACTGTCCTCCCAGGAGCAGTGACAGGGCAACATATGGCAGGATGAGGAGTTTGTGCAGGTTGGGGATAGATGGGCACAGGGCTGGAAATATGAGAAGTTTAATGTGTCTTTGTTGTAATTTCTCCAGCCGAGTCCTGGCTGGAGAAGTTGTCATGTAGGTCTGGGCCAGATGGAAAACAAGGGAATAGTGAAGGACTCCATTCACAAGAATGTCAGCTGTAACTGTACTGTAATTATTTGTATGGTCTGCAGCACTGGTATATACCACTATATGGTAGCTGTATGATGGTCTTATTAGTTCTGGTATTTGTATAGAGATTAATTTTCAGCCTGTTCATCTGCTGATGTTCCCCTATACCCATAATTAGGGTGCACCACCATAGTTGTAATCTGGGATACCCAGTTATGGGCCCACTCAGAAGATTCACCTCCCTTGAGCTGAACCCCTAGCTATGCCTCTCATTATACTTAATCTTATAAAAAAAAATCTAGATATCATTTTGCGTAGCTTTTCCTTCTTTACGACGTGTTGTCCACTGATCGGACTGCATGCACAGCGTCACAGGTTCCCTTTAAGTGACATTTAAATACATGTTTGATACCTTCTCTACAATCTGAAGAACATTTCTATAATTTTGGGTGTGCGTATGATAGCAAAAACATTTAATCTGTTTCTTAACATAAGATTACATGTAATTATTGTAATTGGAACGGAACAAATGTATAATTAAGATGATTTGATTTGTGAGGGTGAAGTGGAGACAGGCATATTGCACAAGGGAAATAATCAGACAAGCCTTGTACCTTGTACCTGGCTTTATCTGGATGTTTTCGGCAGAATTCCTATTCGAGATTCATCTACAAGAAATGAAAATTTGGTTGGGGCCAAGAAAGAACTAGCAGAGCACAATGCAGAAGCCAATCCCTTCCAGACCCAAGACAAATATGCTTTTCACATTTTTTTTTTATTTGCAAGAAAAAGTTTTGGAATTTCATGGAGTCATCTAGTTTTCGTGTCTTCTTTGTAATCGTTTACGCTATAAAGATTTCTCAGTCCTTCCCATCAGGTTGGGAAACTTGGAAACCACTTGAGACTAGAATGTTTTGATGAGCATTGTACCCAACTGTTGTTAAGCCCTAAATCATGGACAATTGCTCCTAACACGTAAGTCACAATGTTTTTCATCTAGCGAAGTCTTACTTCAAAGGGATATTAACCAATTACAATTTGTTATATAAAAATGTTATTACTGTCAGACTGTCAGACTCCTCTCTCTCAGGGAAACCAGATCTCCACTTTGCACCGATGAGGGGCAGTACCACGAAACACAGTGTCTGCAAATTGAGATCTGGTTTGGCTCTTATCCTAAGTCATATGACAAGGCTCGTTAAAGGGTCGACATTGACTGTTAGGATTGCTACTTCCAATAGGTGGCACTAGAGTCCTAGTCCTCTTCCTCTCTGAAGAGACAATTTGCATATTACTGTTATAATTTACTTTGACTCTGAATTTTTTTTTGGGGGGGATGCTTGGGTCAAACATTGCAAAATGATGTAATCCCCGAAACCAGTTGATATTATCGAGGGGACTGCCCACTAAATCAATGTTAATAACGCATTATGTGTCACTCTGGTGACATCAAGTCGTTGGAATTCCTCCACAGAACATTTTGCTTAAATGCTTCACTGTAGATAGGCTTTTTTTTTGCAACATGGATGCTTGATTAGGCAATGCTCGGAATTTCGTTGAGGCTTTAAAAAGATTCAGAATTATATCATCTGCTGTAAAGATTCCTCAATTCTTATCCGCTTAGACCATCCAATAATACTTTACGAATGACCTTCTAGTTGCATACATAGGAATTACACATTTTTTCATTACAAGTTTCATTTTTTTTCCCATAAATTCAAATATGAAGATACAATTGAAAACAAATTATGTGTTCCAGTCGTGAAAAATCTTTAGCCGCTTTGTAATTACAATTGTCTCTATCTTCTAAAACTTGTAAGTCAAGAAAAAAAGGTTAGACATAATAGTGGACTAAGCCAGAGAGAGTGGAAAAATGCACTCAAATTTCTCAAATTTCAGTTTTTTCAAAGTTAGAGAAATACCAATCCGATCACAAGTCGGTAATTCCATGTTCTAAATACTGTAAATGTGAAAGTTAAAGTCGTAATTTATTTGGATTTATGGAATTTTCGGGCATCCATCCAAGTCAAAATACAATTAGATGTTGAAAGTCAAAATAACATGGGCTTCTTTTTGAAGCTTGCAGCTTCCGTCAACGTCTCTTCTCTCCATGAACCTCGGTCACATTAGGTCACATTTACACAATTGTAGAAACGCTCATTTCCTGATTATCGGTTGCTCTAAACATGCTGCTGATCATCCAACAAAAAGCAAAGAACTCATTCCTTGGCTGAAATAATTTTTAAACTTGTTTAAAAATCATTATTCTAGGCAGCACACCATATGGTGTAAATAGGAAAGGTGCTGCCGAGAAAATAATGTTCTACGAGCACAGAAGGATCATGTTAATGACAAATCTTGAGCACGGAAATGCTTTTATTAAAAAATTAGGGAAATTATACTATAAGTAAATTCTCATTTTTGTAAGTCCATCATTGTTTTTCAGCCCTAACATTTCTTTTCAAATGTTGATATTTTTGTTTTATTTCTTACTGCCCACATTCATTTTTGTATCAACATAACCAAAATTTGCACCAGATTAAATAATTATTTCTTTTGTACTTTTTCATTGACTTTGGTTTCATTAAAACCAGCCTGTAAAAAAAAATGTGGTTTGGATTTTGGATATATCGTTGCCAAAAACGGGAGTTGATTAAATTAGGAAGAAGAAGAGAAAATAATTAATTTATGTAATCCGTGTGAACATAGATTTAACTGACCAGCTGATCATCAAATGTTATCAATTATGATATTTGGCTGAAATATAACTGAAACAGGAGTGGTTACGCTGAGCATAGTTTAATTTACGGTATTTGTTCTGCTTTTTGTGAAATTTTAACTTTGATTCTGGAAAGTTATCCTATAGAAAATTCTAGTTTTTACTAATGCCATATTTTAAAAATTACAATTATTTATATTTTGCATAATTAAATTCTAATCATCTGTTGTATAATGGTTTACTTTGATTTAAGGAATACATTATAAATAGAGTAAAAATGCATTAAATAAAAAGATAAATTAAAGCTTAACTTGATAAAGACATAAAATTAATTTACAAGGAAATATTATCTAATTCTAATTTGAAAAATATAACTTACCGGCTTTCATAATTAGAAAAAATGCTAGCAAAAGTCCTTTAACCACTGCCATTTTTGTATGTCCCATGTTAGCTCTTGTCTTCATATCTTCTTGTTTAATGCAAAACTCCCTGCTCTATAAAATCAGGTTCTTATATACCCTTGACAAATATTGATAGTGATATTTATGCATGAATTAATTAGGATTTGCTAGTCGGTAAAAATAGCAACATGTGTTTGTACATACCTTATAATGCCGTGCTTGATCATTGAGTCTCCGATTAATGTCATGTTTTAGATATCTAAATTGTTTTGGGATACAATGACGATAAGATACTCTTCTGGATGTTGCTTAAAAAAGTGACACTCACCTGAAGGAATGTGTGGGAACAGCCCAATCGTTAACTTTTAACTGGGACAATCTGCTGGTTAATTAGATTAACTTTCAAAACAACTTGCAATTAAATGCAAATGACAGCTATTCTCACTTCTAATAATATAGGCAGAGGAGTAGCTTGAGGGCGACAGAAGAGTAGGGGTGGAAAGTTGTTTTTTTTCAGACAGAGAGTAAATAGATGATAAAGAATAATCATGGTGTCAAACCTATCGCAAATAGTCCCATAAATGATAATATAATACATATAATGCAAAAGTGCATATAAATAACAATACAGATCAAAATAATACATACAGGCTTACCCACAAACAACCTGACGCGCGTTTCATTGATGCTTCTTCAGGAGTGACCAATCATAATTATTTATCATCTATTTGTTAGGAGTCGAGTTTCCTCTGCTGCACAGGGGGAATCTGGATCCGTGTCTGCTGCGGTCTCCCATTCTGTACCGGCCGCAGTGGGGCCTGCTCAGCGGAGGCGTCGCTCCCAGCGTCTTGCTGGGACTGATTCTGTGCAAAGGGTTACTGTTGCCTTTTCTGGCTCTCTTGTTGTACCCTGCACTGATCTGCGGCGAGCGGGCTTCTCTGGGACTAAGTCCTTATTTGCACACACTGAGCATGCCCAGGGCAAGATCTCCCGTTGGAGATCGAGGGTCACATGCTCAGGTACTGCAGCACATTCCATTGGTCCTCCAGGAAGGTCCTGAAAGGGCAAAACTTCAGTAGCAGCTTCCTGTGCTGCAACTATATAAACTGCGCATGACCGCACGGCCATGCGCTAGTATTGTCTTGATAATATGTGTGTGTCTTGTGAGTGAAAGTCGCTCTTTAAAGTACCCTCCCTATTGGATGACTGTTCGCGGAAGGTGTATGTTTGCTATCTAGCGCCCGACTTATCCAACAGCACGTTACACACATAACAGCGTCTAGTTGCTGTGACCGCCTGTACGGCGCCGTGCGCTTCCTCTGCGCTTTCCTTACCCAAGCCTGGGTGGTTAGTGGCGTCCGTCAGTGCGGCACTGCATGCACTCTCGTGCCTTTATATACTATTTTAATAGTTTCCTTACACACCCAGTTGCGGTGTTGTGCCAGCAAGTGGTCTAATCGGACTTCAATCCTGTGTTGGGGTTGTGTTCGCTGACTTCTTGCTCGCGCTCTATGTGCGGTACCGCGGTCCTGTGACACAACAGGATCGCTTCCTTCACGCAGGGTGAAGTTAACCCGTGCGTGTATACTTATATTACCGCCATATAGTCCGTCTTACTAGCAGCAGGGTTTTTACCTGCACGGTGGACCTCGGACTGCGAACGCACCTAGTTTCATATCATCTATACTTGGTGCGTTCCGCCAGTCCTTAACATAATACTAGCGCCAAGGTCTGGCTAGTAATGACGGACGATCAGCGTTTACAGCGGTACATCAAGCAGCTGGAGGGAAGGTTGGCGGCTCTTGAGCGTTCAACCTCAGCTGTGGATGTCGCTGTTAAGGCTGCAAGTGTGGCTGCAGCTACCTTGTCCACTGCCGCCCATGTACCGACGCTATCTCGCCTCCCGCTACCAGAGAAATTTTCTAGTGACAGTAAGTCCTGTAGGGGTTTCGTGAGTCAGTGCTCAATACATCTCGAGCTTCTGGCCTCTCGTTTCCCTACAGAGCAGGCTAAGGTGGGCTTTATCATATCTTTATTGTCGGACAGGGCATTGCAGTGGGCTACGCCGCTGTGGGAGCGTGGCAATCATGTGGTGCAGAGTGCTCCGTTATTCCTGAGCACTCTGAAACAGGTCTTTTTAGGACCTCGAGTCACCCATGATACGGCGCTCCAACTGTTGGCATTGACTCAGGGCTCGTCTTTGGTCAGCCATTTTGCCGTCCACTTCCGCACTCTAGCATCTGAGCTGGAGTGGTCGGATAAAGCCCTTATTCCCATATTTTGGAGGGGGCTGGCTGACCACGTTAAGGACGCCCTGGCCACTAGGGAGATTCCCGCCACACTGGAAGAATTAATAACAGTATCTACTCGTATTGACCTCCGTTTTCACGAGCGGAGGTTAGAGCGAGCCCAGTGTAGGCAGAGGTTTCGGCTGGCTCCCACCTTCGCCAAACCTTTGGAATCTCCAGCCCAGGCTCCTGAGTCTCATGAACCTAAGGTAGTGTCACGAGCGGGATCTAAGTCCCGGACCGCTCGTGCACTCCAGGTTTGCCATGTTTGCCAACAGTCAGGACATCTAGCCACCAGATGTCACCAGCGGTCGAGGAAACGTCAGCGTCTAGTGGTAGTAGGTGGAGGTGCACTAGACACGGTGACGTTTGCCTCCAAATTGTCCTTTAAGGGGACAATAACTTTTGGCTCATCCTCCCACTCGGTGGAGCTCTGCGTGGATTCTGGAGCGGAGGGCAATTTTATGTCTTCTGCCTTCGCCCAACGTCACGCAATACCCCTGGTTATGCTATCTCAACCAGTAACGGTACGAGTGGTGAATGGTTCGACACTCCCCGCACAGATAACACATCAGACCATCCCTTTTACTCTGTCCATGTCACCATCCCATCAGGAGATTATATCCCTGCTCATCATTCCTGAGGGGATTGATGAGGTCCTGTTGGGGATACCTTGGTTACGGTACCACTCTCCTCACACTGAGTGGTCCTCAGGCAAAATTCTGGGATGGGGTGAATCATGTGGGGGTAGGTGTCACCGAGAGTGCGTTCAGGTTGCTACTACAGAGGTACCCGCAGATCTTTCCTCTCTTCCCAAGCAATATTGGTCTTATGCAGACGTGTTCTCCAAAAAAGCGGCGGAGACTCTTCTACCCCATCGCCCCTATGACTGTCCTATCAATCTCTTGCCAGGTGCGGAGCCTCCCCGGGGTCGAGTTTATCCATTATCTCTCCTGGAGACGGAGGCCATGTCTCAGTACATTCAAGAGAATCTGGCAAGAGGGTTCATCAGGAAGTCAGTGTCACCTGCTGGGGCAGGGTTCTTCTTCGTGCAGAAGAAGAATGGGGAATTACGTCCATGCATAGACTACAGGGGTCTTAACGCTATCACCGTTAAGAACAAGTATCAATTGCCCTTGATATCCGAGCTCTTCGATAGGCTTCGGGGAGCTAGAGTGTTTACTAAATTAGATCTGCGGGGTGCTTATAACCTGATTCGCATCCGTGAGGGGGACGAATGGAAAACGGCGTTTAACACCAGAGATGGGCACTATGAGTATCTGGTGATGCCCTTCGGGCTCTGTAATGCCCCAGCCATTTTCCAAGACTTCGTCAACGACATCTTCCGGGATATGCTTTCCACCTCAGTTGTAGTCTATCTGGATGATATTCTCATCTTTTCTCCAGATATTGACTCCTACCGGAGAGATGTTGGCAGAGTCTTCGACCTCCTACGGGCAAACTCTCTTTATGCTAAGTTGGAGAAGTGTATGTTTGAGCAGGAGTCCTTACCTTTTCTGGGCTATATCATCTCCGCCCAGGGATTGGCTATGGATCCTGCCAAACTACAGGCTGTGATGGACTGGCAAGAGCCCCATTCTCTTAAAGCGGTGCAGCGCTTTATGGGGTTCATTAACTATTACAGCCAGTTCAATCCCCACTTCTCAACTCTGGTAGCTCCCTTGGTAGCCCTCACCAAGAAGGGAGCGAATCCCTAATTGTGGTCGGAAGAGGTCTCCAAGGCCTTCACTTCTATTAAGTCCCACTTTGCTAGCGCTCCCATCTTACATCGTCCCGATGTGGATAAGCCATTCCTAATGGAGGTGGATGCCTCATCCGTTGGTGCTGGAGCAGTCCTCTATCATAAGGATGCTCAAGGTCGGAAGCATCCATGCTTCTTCTTCTCTAAGACCTTCACGCCAGCGGAGAGAAACTACTCCATCGGGGATAGGGAGCTGCTAACAATGAAATTGGCCTTTTCTGAGTGGAGACATCTTCTGGAAGGTGCACGCTTTCCCTTCCAAGTTTACACGGACCACAAAAATTTGGTCTATTTGCAAACAGCCCAGCGGCTAAATTCTCGTCAGGCCAGATGGTCCTTGTTCTTTTCCCAGTTCCACTTTTCCCTTCATTTTCTCGCCGGGGAGAAGAATATTCGTGCTGACGCTCTCTCGCTCCCTTATGTCAACTGAAGAGGAGGAAGAGGAGCCTCGGCTTATTGTCCCTTCCGAGAGCCTGAGAACCGT
The DNA here is from genome assembly GCF_032444005.1 of Ranitomeya imitator. Classification (NCBI taxonomy): domain Eukaryota; kingdom Metazoa; phylum Chordata; class Amphibia; order Anura; family Dendrobatidae; genus Ranitomeya; species Ranitomeya imitator. The sequence continues at coordinate 34,917,789 of NC_091283.1, forward strand.
AGCGCCGGTTTCGCTGGAGTCTGTGCCTCTGGGCAAGACTTTTGTGCCCATTAGTTTGCGACCGGAGGTTCTCTCTTGGGGTCATTCGTCCAGGGTGGGTGGACACTTTGGGACAAAGAGGACATCTGAGCTTCTGGCGAGGACGTACTGGTGGCCGCATATGGCCTGGGATGTCAGGGATTATATTCTGGCGTGTGTCTCCTGTGCCAAAAATAAATCTCCGCGTCAAAGGCCAGCTGGGTTGCTCTATCCCTTGCCGGTGGCAGATAGGCCCTGGGAGATGGTCGGGATGGACTTTGTCGTGGGTTTACCCAAATCTCGCGGCTGTACCATCATTTGGGTCATCACCGATCATTTCTCAAAAATGGTGCATTTGGTGCCGCTACCATGGTTACCTTCTGCACGGGCCTTTGCAGCGTTGTTCATTAAACACATCTTCCGCCTACATGGTATGCCTGACAAAATTGTCAGTGACCGGGGTCCCCAGTTTGCGTCTCGGTTCTGGAGAGAGCTTTGTCGTCTTCTCAGTATTGAGTTGAATCTCTCTTCCGCTTATCATCCCGAGACGAATGGGTTGGTAGAGAGGGCCAACCAGACCTTGGTCACATACCTGCGACATTTTGTTTCAGCCAGGCAGGATGACTGGGCATCCTTGCTATCATGGGCAGAGTTTGTGCTGAACAACGCCGTAGCCGACTCCACTGGACAAACCCCATTCCTCCTCAACTATGGTCAGCATCCACGGGTACCTGTGCCTATACCCGTGTCTTCCGCAGACTCCAGGGTGGAAGACTGGGCTGTGGAGGCACGGGATATTTGGGACCGCACTCAGGATGCCATTTGGGCCTCTAAGGAGAGAATGATGTCCTCCGCCGATGCTCATCGGTGCCCCGCTCCGACCTTTGCTCCAGGCGACTTGGTGTGGCTCTCCGCTCGTAACATCAGGCTGAGAGTTGAGTCCACTAAGTTTGCTCCTCGCTACTTGGGTCCCTTCAAAGTGCTCGAACAGGTTAATCCTGTGGTTTATCACTTGGCTCTTCCGCCACGCCTGGGTATCACCGACACCTTTCATGTGTCCCTCCTGAAACCTGTGTACATGTCCCGGTTTTCCGAGTCATCTGCTGGGACATCGGGTTCGTCTTCGGACGATTATGAGGTGAATGCTATTTTGGGGTGCAAGGTGGTACGTGGCAAAAGAATTTTTTGGGTGGACTGGAAGGGTTATGGTCCTGAGGACAGGTCCTGGGAGCCTGCTGAGCACATTCGGGCTCCGCAGCTCATTGCTGCCTTCGAGCATAGCGAGGCCCAAGGAGGGGGGGCCCTAGGTGGGGGGGTAATGTTAGGAGTCGAGTTTCCTCTGCTGCACAGGGGGAATCTCGATCCCTGTCTGCTGCGGTCTCCTATTCTGTACCGGCTGCAGTGGGGCCTGCTCAGCAGAGGCGTCGCTCCCAGCGTCTTGCTGGGACTGATTCTGTGCAAAGGGTTACTGTTGCCTTTTCTGGCTCTCCTGTTGTACCCTGCACTGATCTGCGGCGAGCGGGCTTCTCTGGGACTAAGTCCTTATTTGCACACACTGAGCATGCCCAGGGCAAGATCTCCCATTGGAGATCGAGGGTCACATGCTCAGGTACTGCAGCACATTCCATTGGTCCTCCAGGAAGGTCCTGAGAGGGCAAAACTTCAGTAGCAGCTTCCTGTGCTGCAACTATATAAACTGCGCATGACCGCACGGCCATGCGGTAGTATTGTCTTGATAATATGTGTGTGTGTTGTGAGTGAAAGTCGCTCTTTAAAATACCCTCCCTATTGGATGACTGTTCGCGGAAGGTGTATGTTTGCTATCTAGCGCCCGACTTATCCAACAGCACGTTACACACATAACAGCGTCTAGTTGCTGTGACCGCCTGTACGACGCCGTGCGCTTCCTCTGCGCTTTCCTTACCCAAGCCTGGGTGGTTAGTGGCGTCCGTCAGTGCGGCACTGCATGCACTCTTGTGCCTTTATATACTATTTTAATAGTTTCCTTACACACCCAGTTGCGGTGTTGTGCCAGCAAGTGGTCTAATCGGACTTCAATCCTGTGTTGGGGTTGTGTTCGCTGACTTCTTGCTCGCGCTCTGTGTGCGGTACTGCGGTCCTGTGACACAACAGGATCGCTTCCTTCACGCAGGGTGAAGTTAACCCGTGCGTGTATACTTATAGTACCGCCATATAGTCCGTCTTACTAGCAGCAGGGTTTTTACCTGCACGGTGGACCTCGGACTGCGAACGCACCTAGTTTCATATCATCTATACTTGGTGCGTTCCGCCAGTCCTTAACACTATTAACTTTCTGTATTGATACCTGCCTGTTATTTTTACTGTGGTACTTACTTGTATACATATATTTCTTGCCTATGTATTATTTTACATAATTTTACATCTCAGGGTAAGCATTACATTTTTTCCCCTTTCGTCTCTCCCACCTTCTTTATTTGCATTTGCCTTGTTAGATATTTTTTCCTCTTTCTTTGCTTACAACCCCTTCAAGCCGTGGACAATTTTTGTTTTTCTGTTCCTGTTTTTTCCTTCCCTTCTTCCCAGACCCATGACTATTTTTCTGTTTTTTGCTGGACAAGTTGTACTGACACCATTCATTTTACCGCATAGTGTACTAAATAATGGAAAACAAATTACAAGTGGGTAGAAACTGTGAAAACAACGCAATTCTGACATTTTAAAATAAAAATGACCTTCCAATATGATTCTCTTCATCAATACGATTACGACAACAACCAACATGTCTATTTTTTTAGAAACATTTTTAGTGGTGATAAAAAAATAAGAAGTTTGTAAAAAAAAAAAAAAAATTGGGGGGTTGTCACCATTTTCCGAGACCTATAATTTTCCCTCATGAGGAAAATAAGCGAAAAAATTGAATGTGTCAAATGGGGGTCCATTTTACAGTACGAATTCAGCTTAATGGTGGGGGGCAATGGCCGTGCAGCAGGGTCACCAGCGGTGTTTGGAGGTGGGACTCTGTGGGGTGATGTTGCGTGTCCCATCCCAGGCTGGTAGAAGGGTGGGTTCGATGGTGTTCAGCGGTACTCAGACGTGTGAGGGCTCCAACAACACTTTGTGAAAGACCAGAGCTCCCACATTTCCACAGTTTCAATGTAGTGGACCCCGGGAAAATGGCTACCGGCAATCTTGGTAACCAGATCTCAATCAGCGCATGCACCGCCTCCAGCGGCCATTTTCCCGAAGTCCACTGCATTAAAACCATGGAAATACGGGGGCTCTGGACTTTCAGAAAATGTCAACGGAGACCTTGCATGGCTGAACAACATCCCTCTTACCAGTGGGGACTTGCAGAATCAGCCTGCAGAGTCCTGCCTCCGAACACCCCCTTCTCCCAGCCTAGTGCTTGCCGCATTGCCCGCAGTATTGTCCTACTCTTGACATCATATCCTTAGTAAGGTACATTCGCTCTATAAGACGCACCCTTAATTCTCCCCCAAATATGATTGAAAGAAGCGCATCTTATTGTCTGAAAAATATGGTATCTACAGTGCTGTCTATCCTTGTTCAAAAATGTATGTTGACCTGACTACCAGCCAATTTAAAGTTGATGTAACAGAAGAACATATCAATGTAACAATTGCATCTCAAAAAGAAAATAATGTATCCCTACTTAAAACGATTCCGAAAAACACTTCAAAATCCAACACTATTGTGATCCATCCTTACTCAAAGTGAGAGGAATCAGTAGGATTATTCTTTCAATATTAAGAGGGAATGTCAGCCTAATCTTGGCACAAAGGAAAACAAAATGACCATGGACCCTCAATACCATACAACCCCATGGTCTAAATGAAAACATGAACTGCGTCCCCTTCCACTCACCACTTAGTCACCTAGATACAGTTTACATTTCATTTATATTCTTTTACTGTATTTTAATTTATTGTAAAACGTTTTATATTTATACTTGTTTTAAGTTATTTTTTTATTCGTACTCTTGTTTTTAATATTTTCGGTCACACATTTACTAATGCTGTTTCTCCTCTTGTATTCCTCTATTCCGATATCTTTTGCATCAGTGATATATCCATCCCTGGATTCCTCCTATAGCAATTCCATCTAGCCTGGATATCCATTGACATCCATTTGTTGGACATGCATAACCTCAGATATAATGGACTGTGGTATATTCAGCTATATGACTTGCATATGTGCATCTAAATGTATATCCTGATATATTTTTTTTAGATATCTTATTTTATTTATTTGCTATTTTTTCTTTATTCAAACTTATGTTTATTTCGATATTTATTTCTCTATATTTTGTATTGTTTATTATTACTAATGATTCTCTCATTTATTATTATTCTTTTATTTGAATTTTTATTTCTTTATATTTATATTTTTTATTTATTATCACGTGACCGCGACGTCATCGAAGGTCCTTCACTCTCAGCATTCTCAGGAACAGAGGCAGACGCTTGCAGCGGTGACAGCCAGGGTTCGTCGGAGGGGTGAGTATATCCATATTTTTTATTTTTATTCTTTATCTTTTACATGAATATGGATCCCAGGGCCTGAAGGAGAGTTTCCTCTCCTTCAGACCCTGGGAACCACACGCACCGCACACGCCGATTCCGATTTCCGATATCACAAAAATATCGGAACTTGGTATCGGAATTCCGATACAGCAAATATCGGCCGATACCCAATACTTGCAGTATCGGAATGCTCAACACTAATTCACACCCATTATTCCTCTGATGTGTTAATTTCGGTTCAAATTTATACCTGTACCACAAGTGTTCCACAACTATTATACTTCATCAACCCACCCACCTACCCCTTTTTCTTCATATTTTTTTACATATAGTTTTTTTCATTTTTTTCACATTATTTTTTCATATTTTCTTTGCATTATTTTTTAATTTTCTCTATTTTACTTATCATTGCACACTATTTGTGCTCACCTTTTACTATCACTTACTACTGCTCAGTTTTTATGCTCAATATTTATATATATTTATATATTCAGTAAGATGTAGTATCTCTAGCAATGAGCGAACGTGCTTGGTGATTCTCTGATATCACTCGATTATCTGGGTGCTCAGTTGCACCCGTTACTTGGCGAACGTTGGGTGGTGCTCAACGTAAAACTCAAATCCCCGTCCTGCATCTTTAGCACTTGTTACACAGCCAATAAGCATGCGGGGATTGCCTGTGAGTCACTGTAATTCCGTATCCTCCTTGGTTGTGGCACTGCTGTGATTGACTGACATCATCAGGGGTTATAAAAGAGCAGCCACCCGACTTGGCACACTGATTTCACTGCACAGCTCTTTGAAAGCTTGTCTTGAAGGGAGAGAGTGCTTTTCTAGGCTTGTGTGCACAGTATAATGAATCAGATGTCTGTAGCGTTGATCCTGGTGCTGAAGCTGAGCCATCATACTAACAGCCCTTCTGAATGTTAGAGGGAACCTGTCACCCCACCCAGCATCAGGGGTTTATCTACAGCATTCTGTAATGTATCCTGAAAGATGAGAAAAAGAGATATTATACTCACCAAGGGGCGGTCCCGCTGCGGTCCAGTCCGATGGGCGTCGGCGTCCGATCCGGGGGCTCCTAGCTTCTTACGATGATGTCCTCTTGTCTTCACGCTGCCGCTCTGGCGCATGCGTACGTTGTCTGCCCTTTTGAGGGCATGGCAAAGTACTGCAGTGCGCAGGCACCAGGAAAGGTCAGAGAGGCCCAGCACCTGTGCACTGCAGTACTTTGCTCTGCCCTCAACAGGGAGATAAAGTACGCCAGCGCCGGAGCTTCAGCATGAAGACAAGAAGAGGACGTCATCATAAGAAAGTGGGAGGCCCCGAACCGCGACGCCCATCAGACCGGACCGCCCCTGGGTGAGTATATTCTAACCTCTTTTTCTTATCTTTCAGGATACATCAGGGGCTTATCTACAGCATTACAGAATGCTGTAGATAAGCCCCTGATGCTGGTAGGCTTAGCTCATCGTCGATTTTGGGGGTGACAGGTTCCCTTTAATAGTTAAGTAAATAAGGCAGCACACTGCAGCGCTAGAACATGCAAACTTGAAATACGAAATTTGAACTGCATTACTGCACTAGAAATATGAAAAATGAGAGCGTTTAGCGCATAAAAATGGCCAATTTTATGTGTACCTGGTAGCCCCTTTATGGCATCTCTCTTATACCAGGTCCTAAACTTGCTTTACCTCGCTGAGAATAAACATCTCCATCTGAACGGGTACATGTGAAACCTCTTCCTAGACTAAAATTCTCTCTTTCTGTGGAGGGGTATTGGACCTGCTGTAATTAAAACACCTGGTGGCTAGGAGGCGGAGTGCACGATCAGAAGGCTAAAGAATACATTTCAAAAACCTGACCGGCACATCCAAACATAGATTAAGTGTGAACAGGTGCTGAACCTAGAGTCGCCAACTCGTATATAGTTAAGTAAATAAGGCAGCACACTGCAGCGCTAGAACATGCAAACTTGAAATACGAAATTTTAACTGCATTACTGCACTAGAAATATGAAAAATGAGAGCGTTTAGCGCATAAAAATGGCCAATTTTATGTGTACCTGGTAGCCCCTTTACGGCATCTCTCTTATACCAGGTCCTAAACTTGCCGTACCTCGCTGAGAATAAACGTCTCCATCTGAATGGGTACATGTGAAACCTCTTCCTAGACGAAAATTCTCTCTTTCTGTGGAGGGGTATTGGACCTGCTGTAATTAAAACACCTGGTGGCTAGGAGGCGGAGTGCACGATCAGAAGGCTAAAGAATACATTTCAAAAACCTGACCGGCACATCCAAACATAGATTAAGTGTGAACAGGTGCTGAACCTAGAGTCGCCAACTCATATATAGTTAAGTAAATAAGGCAGCACACTGCAGCGCTAGAACATGCAAACTTGAAATACGAAATTTTAACTGCATTACTGCACTAGAAATATGAAAAATGAGAGCGTTTAGCGCATAAAAATGGCCAATTTTATGTGTACCTGGTAGCCCCTTTACCGCATCTCTCTTATACCAGGTCCTAAACTTGCCTTACCTCGCTGAGAATAAACGTCTCCATCTGAATGGGTACATGTGAAACCTCTTCCTAGACTAAAATTCTCTCTTTCTGTGGAGGGTATTGGACCTGCTGTAATTAAAACACCTGGTGGCTAGGAGGCGGAGTGCACGATCAGAAGGCTAAAGAATACATTTCAAAAACCTGACCGGCACATCCAAACATAGATTAAGTGTGAACAGGTGCTGAACCTAGAGTCGCCAACTCGTATATAGTTAAGTAAATAAGGCAGCACACTGCAGCGCTAGAACATGCAACTTGAAATACGAAATTTGGACTGCATTACTGCACTAGAAATATGAAAAATGAGAGCATTTATCGCATACAAATTGGCCAATTTTATGTGTATCTGGTAGCCCCTTTACGGCATCTCTCTTATACCAGGTCCTAAACTTGCCTTACCTCGCTGAGAATAAACGTCTCCATCTGAATGGGTATATGTGAAACCTCTTCCTAGACTAAAATTCTCTCTTTCTGTGGAGGGGTATTAGACCTGCTGTAATTTAAACACCTGGTGGCTAGGAGGCGGAGTGCACGATCAGAAGGCTAAAGAATACATTTCAAAAACCTGACCGGCACATCCAAACATAGATTAAGTGTGAATAGGTGCTGAACCTAGAGTCGCCAACTCATATATAGTTAAGTAAATAAGGCAGCACACTGCAGCGCTAGAACATGCAAACTTGAAATACGAAATTTGAACTGCATTACTGCACTAGAAATATGAAAAATGAGAGCATTTAGAGCATAAAAATGGCCAATTTTATGTGTACCTGGTAGCCCCTTTACCGCATCTCTCTTATACCAGGTCCTAAACTTGCCTTACCTCGCTGAGAATAAATGTCTCCATCTGAATGGGTACATGTGAAACCTCTTCCTAGACTAAAATTCTCTCTTTCTGTGGAGGGGTATTGGACCTGCTGTAATTAAAATACCTGGTGGCTAGGAGGCGGAGTGCTCGATCAGAAGGCTAAAGAATACATTTCAAAAACCTGACCGGCACATCCAAACATAGATTAAGTGTGAACAGGTGCACTCCGCCTCCTAGCCACCAGGTGTTTTAATTACAGCAGGTCCAATACCCCTCCACAGAAAGAGAGAATTTTAGTCTAGGAAGAGGTTTCACATGTACCCATTCAGATGGAGACGTTTATTCTCAGCGAGGTAAGGCAAGTTTAGGACCTGGTATAAGAGAAATGCCGTAAAGGGGCTACCAGGTACACATAAAATTGGCCATTTTTATGCGCTAAACGCTCTCATTTTTCATATTTCTAGTGCAGTAATGCAGTTAAAATTTCGTATTTCAAGTTTGCATGTTCTAGCGCTGCAGTGTGCTGCCTTATTTACTTAACTATATATGAGTTGGCGACTCTAGGTTCAGCACCTGTTCACACTTAATCTATGTTTGGATGTGCCGGTCAGGTTTTTGAAATGTATTCTTTAGCCTTCTGATCGTGCACTCCGCCTCCTAGCCACCAGGTGTTTTAATTACAGCAGGTCCAATACCCCTCCACAGAAAGAGAGAATTTTAGTCTAGGAAGAGGTTTCACATGTACCCATTCAGATGGAGACGTTTATTCTCAGTGAGGTAAGGCAAGTTTAGGACCTGGTATAAGAGAGATGCCGTAAAAGGGCTACCAGGTACACATAAAATTGGCCATTTTTATGCGCTAAACGCTCTCATTTTTCATATTTCTAGTGCAGTAATGCAGTTCAAATTTCGTATTTCAAGTTTGCATGTTCTAGTGCTGCAGTGTGCTGCCTTATTTACTTAACTATATACGAGTTGGCGACTCTAGGTTCAGCACCTGTTCACACTTAATCTATGTTTGGATGTGCCGGTCAGGTTTTTGAAATGTATTCTTTAGCCTTCTGATCGTGCACTCCACCTCCTAGCCACCAGGTGTTTTAATTACAGCAGGTCCAATACCCCTCCACAGAAAGAGAGAATTTTTGTCTAGGAAGAGGTTTCACATGTACCCATTCAGATGGAGATGTTTATTCTCAGCGAGGTACGGCAAGTTTAGGACCTGGTATAAGAGAGATGCCGTAAAGGGGCTACCAGGTACACATAAAATTGGCCATTTTTATGCGCTAAACGCTCTCATTTTTCATATTTCTAGTGCAGTAATGCAGTTCAAATTTCGTATTTCAAGTTTGCATGTTCTAGCGCTGCAGTGTGCTGCCTTATTTACTTAACTATATACGAGTTGGCGACTCTAGGTTCAGCACCTGTTCACACTTAATCTATGTTTGGATGTGCCGGTCAGGTTTTTGAAAAGGTTCCCTTTAATAGTTTGCTTTGCTCTTGTACTGCATTTAGTCTAGAGAGGGAGAAACAGTTGCAGAAGCAGGGACAGTGACAGAATCCAGTCAGTAGACAGGTATTAGGGCTGTGCAGCACCTTTCAAAATATGTTGCTGCAGCATTTTGGGGGGGAATTTTTTATATATATTGCGTGATCCATTGAGTATAGCGTGCTTTCTTGTAAATTTGGTGTTATATAACACTCCAAAAACTGTTAAAAATTTTTTCTAGATTAAATTACTTACCCATAGAATATTCCGAGCTCTTGGGTACATTTTTATGCGATATCTAACACTCCAAAAAAGCGGTAATAAACATTCTAGGTTAAATTTCTCAGCCATACTGTTTTTCATGGTGTGAGGTACATTTATGTAATATCTAACATTTAAAAAAAAAGTTTAAAAATGTTGCTGGGTTAAATTTCTCACCCATACAGTATTGCCTCATCTGGGATACATTACTGTGATATCTATCTCTCTAAAAATGCATTTAGACATTTTTCTGGGTTAATTTTCTTAGCCATACAGTATTCTGTGGTGTGAGGTACATTGTTGTGATATATAACACTCCAGAAAAAGCATTTAAAAATTTTATTAGGTGAAATTTCTTACCTGTACAGTATCCCGTGGTCTGGGGTTTATTGTTGTGATATATAACACTCAAAAAAAAGAGTATAAAAAATGTAGCTGGGTTAAATTTCTCACCCATACAGTATTTCGTGATCTGGGGAACATTACTATGATATCTATCAATCAAAAAAATTGAAAAATATTTAGAATTGAGAGTACATTGATGTGATATCTAAAAGCATTTACAGATTTTTCTTGGTTACATTACTCACAAATACAATATTATGTGCTGTTGGTTACATTTCTGTGATATCTAACACTTCCAAAAAGTTTAGAATTTTTTTCTGGATTCAATTCCTCATCCATACAGTATTACGTGATCTGTGGTACATTTTGCTGGCATACAATACTCATTAAAATATAACTGCTAATAATCCTTTTTAAAATAGATCCTTAGTCTCAATGAGATAACGAACACAACAGACATATAAACATATTAAATGATAGGGATCAACATAGGACTCAAGATATGTGTAGAAGGGGACAAGGGATTGACCCCCTTTCTTATCTACACTGTGGAAACTGTTGGAATCCCTTAAGGTACCTTCATACTCAGCGACGCTGCAGTGATACCGACAACGATGTCGATCGCTGCAGCGTCGCTGTTTGGTCGCTGGAGAGCTGTCACACAGACAGCTTTCCAGCGACCAACGATGCCGGTAACCAGGGTAAACATCGGGTTACTAAGCACAGGGCCGCGCTTAGTAACCCGATGTTTACACTGGTTACCAGCGTAAAAGTAAAAAAAACAAACAGTACATACTTACCTTCCGCTGTCTGTCCCTGGCGCTGTGCTTTCCAGCACTGACTGTGAGCACAGCGGCCGGAAAGCACAGCGGTGACGTCACCGCTGTGCTCTGCTTTCCGGCTGGCCGGCGCTCACAGCCAGTGAAGAGAAGCACAGCACCGGGGACAGACAGCGGAATGTAAGTATGTCGTGTTTGTTTTTTTTTACTTTTACGCTGGTAACCAGGGTAAACATCGGGTTACTAAGCGCGGCCCTGCGCTTAGTAACCCAATGTTTACCCTGGTTACCAGTGAAGACATCGCTGAATCGGCGTCACACACGCCGATTCAGCGATGTCTGCGGGAGTCCAGCGACGAAATAAAGTGCTGGACTTTCTGCAGCGACCAACGACATCACAGCAGGATCCTGATCGCTGCTGCCTGTCAAACACAACGATATCGCTATCCAGGACGCTGCAACGTCACGGATCGCTAGCGATATCGTTCAGTGTGAAGGTACCTTAAGAGTACATAGTTATATCCCATAAGCCCATATGAAAACGACCATCTTATTCGTATACCAGCAGAGGATGACAATATTTGTACCCAATCTGGCTGTCACTAGTAAAGTATTGCAGTGTGATACGTCAAACACTATGAGTATTATTAAACCAATGTTCCAATAATCCCTGTTGATATACCAATTTTCAATCTCATACATGGAAATATCTTAATCATGAAAAACGGTACAATCTCACTCAGTTACGTTCATAGATCAGCCAAGTCTCTGTTCCAAGCTTGTCAATGGGTGCTGGTTGTCCAAAGGAGGGGGGTAGAACGTTTCACTGCCATACAATGCCCCACGAGGATGACTTCCAGGCTACCCTCATCAGATATACCCCAGTATACTTTGGACGCGTTTCATCTTTCAAATCATCAGGGGAGGTTAATAGAAAGTTGAGGGGGTTTCTTTATGCTGAGATCCAGGAAAAGCGCCTCCTCTATGCGCCATATAGTCCGGTCTATGGTCATATATAAGACTGGTGCTTAAATAGACCGCCGTTGTACCCTTTTCTTTTTAAACCTCCCTTCCATGGATGACGACACTCCCTGATGAAGGCAGACACCGAAACGCGCGTCAGGGTGGGCACATCCTCGTGACATTCCATGCTGCCTCTTATTCAGGTATATCCAACATTAACAACATATGTTCATTTATAATAATAATCCTATTATATATATTTATATATAATTGTATCCATTCATCTGGTATTTATGCACTTCAGCACCTTATTAGCACAATTTGAGTGTACACACAGCTGTATTTATTTGTGGGTCAATACCATGATACTTATCCATTGTACTTTTTTACATATCCCACACTTCTCCCCTATACATGGTATTTCCAGCACTATAGGTGTTTGTTCTGCAACCTGTATGAGTATATATTTGTTTAGGATGCCTGTCAGCTATTCATTTATTTATGTATTTATTTATTTTATACCTATTGATTTTTTATGTTTTGGAATTTTTCAATATATGCTTGTCACTTGTATCACCTTTTTTTGTTCTGTTTGTTTTTCCTACCCCTGCACACCGAAATTGTTGATCAACAAAATATTGTCCAAAGAAAAGAGAAAATGAGCGGCACAGCCCCCAATATTAAGGTATCTTCGAGACTATATTGAGGTATGTATTATATGTTGCTAGATGTCACTCTTACACATACCGCTGTGATATGAGACTTTGGGTGCTCCTCAGAAAAAAAGTCTTCTATCTGCATAAATCTTGAGAAAAAGATAACGAAGGCACTCACAAGTCTTCAAAATCGATTCTTTATTGGTATCAATAATAAAAAAAATTATATTTTTTTAAGGCAACAATGGATCAAAATAAGAAAAAAAAAACGCCTGCTCTTTAAGAAATTGATTTAGAAAAAGAGAGAGGGAAAGTCTTTACGTATAAGGAGCTTTACAAAGAGGAGGTAAATCTATGTCTACAGCATTGAACTCATGTTGAGATGCATGTTTCCTCTAATCCTTAAATCTCTGACTAAACGGTGACACTTAAATGAATCACATCTTAAATAATCATATGTCATCTCATAGTAACTTTGGCTCCTTCCAGAACAAAAAAATTTCCATATGCCTTATGAAAAAAATAAAAAGCAAATCGATATAGAGTATAATGTCGGACCCGTGGTCTACAATTAGTGGCGCATAGTGGCTCCATCCAACTCAGAACTTTCATATGATTTATTTTAATTCTTTCTGTACTTTATACTAGTGTATGATGAGACATTCTGATAAACGAAAGATCAATAATTTATTAAATGTTTTATAAATTCATGAATAAAATGATGACAAAAACACCAACAAATAATGCTTAAGCCAACTTTATATCTGTGTGCACATAAAATATAAAACAGCAAATTTAATAAATATAAATTACTATATATACAAATGTACAATACAATAAGCAAAACCTATAAATCCCATTCCAAAATATTATTAGTGGTGCAGCTAAAATTGCGGCAATTAACAGAGGCGTAACTTGAAGTTTCAGGCCTTTGATGCAAATACAGGGTCCCCCATCTATTATTTGCTTATTTGCTTTTTGTAATACTTATGTGGAAGCAGTGACCCGCCTCAGTCAGTGATTGGCTAGAAAGTGGAGATGGGTGAATCTGATGAAATTCGTATTTGCTTGTGTTGTTCGAATTAGGTTGTGAAATTTAATCAAACCTAATTTATTTGATGTGAATCGAATTTGGCACTTAAAGATGCTTATTACGCTCTGTGATCTCTCCAGTACACAAATTCTAATAAATATAGGTTTAAAAACATAAATGTAACACCTCTGTCCCATCATGCAGCTTTACCCGGTTCCGGTCACTCTTCCTGTCTCATTGATGTCTCAAGACATAATAAGGACTCAAAACATCATGATGTCGCATAAAATCTTGTCACTGCTTCATTACTTGACTAAGTCTCACACAACATCATGCTTTGTGGTGCCCAACAATAGCAAGATGTTGGAAGGTCTCGTCAGCGCTCGAAGAACTGAGGAGTCTGGAAGACTAGAGGTGACCAGACTAGGCCCCACACAACTCTATCATGTAAACCACTTTGGGACGTTAGACTCTTTACATTATGAGGTCTTGCCAGCACTAGATAAGAGTGATAAGAGCCAGAAGGATCTGAACGGTGGGATAGGTGATGGCCGGGGAATGGTGAGTATTACATTCATTATTTTTTACCTCTTCATTGCCCTAAAAATAATTCAGCATTGGTGGCCAGCCACCATTTTGCTGAATTTGAGTGAATCAGATCACATATGAATCTGAATCTGGAGACTCCAATTTTGTATAAGAAATTTGAAGTGAATTTGACTTGCTTCACACCAATTTCCTTATCTCTACCAAGTAGGCCTTTCTTGCCATTCCTGGTGTGTCTAAAACAGGTACCAGAAGCACAAAGCCATGGGTATCGGGTAGTGTCAGAACAGGAACTAAGTAGGGCAAATGCCCAAGGTATAAACATCTTTGTCTTCTTATTTTTTATGAAAGCAGTCTGCGCCATTTTCATAATAATTGATATTCCTTCTATTCATATACAGCAAGGTCCCAGTTCTCGTCTCATTCAGATGTTACTTGGGCACATGATACCTACCAACTCATAACTTAATGCATGGCCCAATGGCAGCGAATTATCTTACACAGAACAACCTAGTGGTAGAAACATTCAAAAATACTTGAAAGCCTGATGCATAGGATTGGAAGAGGAATGCATCCCAAAAAAGAGTAAAATGTAAACCATTGATGATAAAGGAGTTCTCTTGAACTCTTGCTCTTTTTGGCCTGTGGAACCTTTCCGCTCTTGACCTTACACTGCCATCTATACATTGCATGCAAATATAGCTGTCCTAGAAATCTTCCACTAAAACAAAATACTGTTTATGGTATGCATTATCTTATTGTTCCACGTATGCATCACAATGCTAAAAACTTCGTCCATGACAACTTTTTGACTGTCCAGGTCCATGACTTTGCGTTTACGCCAGCATGTTACTTGTGATGCTGCCCTTTCTGGGATTGGCGATGTTCTTGGTAATGGTTTCCTCTTGAGGCTGATGGTCTTCTCTGATGTTCCGTTAACTCTAGTCCTTTTTCGGCATCTGTCGCTAAAGATGGTCTAGCAGAATTTACCCAACCGTAATGAGTGAAGTAGTTGGGGTAACTACCTACAGCATAGGCAGAAGAAGCGCGGCAACTTGCAAATATCTGCAGGAAAAAGAATAACTGCATGTAAAATCTGAAAGTATATATTGTAACGTCAAGTGTAAAATTATCATAGAGTGTCCAACTGTTGGCATTCTCATGATCACTAGAATTGGGGTTCCAAGATATAAACAGGCAAAAACAAGAATGTGCACTATACTGTGTGATACTGAAATTGATAGTTTTGATCACCTAAAGAACTGTATGCAGTAAGAGCACATGGTCAGCCACAACTTCATACAATTAAACTCCCCCAATTCTAGTAATGGTAAGAGTCTTGGTGGTCATATCCCCCATGTCACACCCCTTCAATACATAGAAAACACCTTTAACACATAAAGCGATACTTACCCCACACAATAGACACGCAATAAGGGCTGCACCCAATACGGCTGCCAGTCCAAGAAGAATAATTCCCCAGTATGGAACTACAAAGCAAAAAAACATTTTGTAATGCAACTTTGTATATGAGAAAGTCAGTATGCCAATTCTATATAAAGATAGAGAATTGTGTTTGACCACTAGAAAATTCACAGTAGGCTGACGCTTCATGTTCTCGGCCGCTCACATGTCAGCTTTGCCGAACAGATTGGGACAGAATGGACTGAGTCATCATGTTACGATTCGAGGGGGAGGGATACTACAATGTCTTCTCTATTATACTGCTGAAGGAGTAGCCTCTGTGCTTTATGCGGATGCTCAGTCACTTAGAAGAGGATGATGTCCTCCATCACTTCTTAGAGGCTATAATGATCTATGTAATTTCGTTGTCAATTAGCTTCTGTTAGTTTTAACTATTGTAAAGCACACCCATCCTGCAACATTCATACAGGAAGCTTGCACATATCGGCAGTATCGTAGACCACCGTTATTTCTCTTCGACAGATTTACATCCAAATACTGGAACTGAAATCAAATATATCAAAGACATTTTTTTACATACTAAAGACTTACTTGCAGATTGGTCTGAGGTTGTTTGGGTTGAAATGATACTACTTTGAGTTGATGAGCCTTTATTGGTTGCTATGGAAATTAAATAAATGCATATTTTAAAATACTTTAACAATGAAGACATTGCTTAATTTGCTGACTATAGAGTTTGCAATTAAATTGATTTTTTATGCTATATGCACATACATTACTTTTGGCAACTTACTCTTGACTGTTGTAGAAGAGCTTGAGGCTGTGTTGGATCCAGGATTGGAAATTGAGGCTGAAGACGTATTCACTGTTGAGCTTGACCCAGTTGATCCTGATGTCACAGTAGTACCACTATTGGTGCTTGTGTTGCCATTTGGAGCTATATTAGATGGCACAGTGGTAGAAGCAGTAAGGGCTGTGATTGTAGAGCTTCCCGTAGGAGTTATGGAAGTACTGGATCCAGACATGGTGTTGATATTTGCTGTAGTAGTAGCAGAATCTGGTGAAATACCCTTGCTTGTAGTACTTTGGCCTGATATGGTTGAAATACTGCTGTTAGTATTCGTACCGGGGACTGTAGAAGATGTAGTAACGGTGTTCCCACTTAACGTGGAGTCAGTAGTGCCAGAGACAGTATTTCCATTAATTGTGGAGACTGTGGTTGTAGTACTTGTCATAGTAACAGGGAGAGTGGATCCAGACAAAGTGGTAGCACCCATTGTGGTCACAGTTGTAGCAGATCCTGGAGAACTGGTATTTGTGGTAGTCCCTGTATTGACAGTACTAGTACTAATTACATTACCAGTAGAAATGGTGGTTGTTCCAGTTGTGCTAATATTATTGGTGACACTTGATGTAGACAAGGTGCTGCTGGTTGTATCAGTTGCGGTTGATGCTGTAGTGGCAGTGGTACCATTACTTGTTTCTATAGAAGAACTACTGGTTGATACTGTTGATACTATATTTGGCGTTGTATCTGTACCAGTTGAGGGTGCTGAAGAAAGTGATGTGCTAGATGCACTGGGACCAGTTGTACTAGTAATTGGTATTGCTGATGCAGAGGATAATATGGTTGTGGAAGCCGTTAAAATGGGTAGCGTGGTAGATGTGGCATTTGCAGACCCACCAGAAATAGGTTGAATAGAAATGGATGTTGAAGAAGTTAAACTTGTACTAGATGATGAACTAGTTGAAGCAGGAGTTGAATCAGTGCTTGATGATGTGGCTGTAGATTCACTAGTATTAAGCGGAGTTGTAATAGAGTTTGAAGTAGTTGATCCACCACTTGTTAGTGTGGTTGAACTAGTTGCTGTTTGAGTGGAAGTTATTAAAGATGTTGAAGCAGTTGAACTTGATGAAGAATTAGATGTGGTTGGTGTTGTCACAGCAATTGTTGATACAGTGGTTGAAGATTGAGTTGAAGTATTGGTTGTTGAAGTACTTGTGTCAGTACTTGTTGGCATATTGGTAGTTGCTGAGGAAACATGTGAAGTAGGGGATATTATACCAGTGCTTGATGCTGTGATTGTAGGTTGAGCTGCAATGATTGCTGCGGAAGCATTTGAAATAGTACTTCCTGGTGTGGTGGTACTTGTTGAAGAACCAACTGTTGTAGGGGTTGTTACACCTGTGGTTGATGTTGCAGTTGAAGGTTGAGTAGAAAGAGTTGTCGATGATGCAGTTGTACCAGTATTTGTTGGTGCTGTTGCACTTGCTGAAGAACTAGCTGAAGTAGTGGTTGTTGACACAGTGATTGAAGGTTGAGTAGTAACGTTTGTTAAAGCAGTTGAACCAGTACTTTTTGGTGTTGTGGTACTTATTGAAGACCCAACTGAAGTAGGGGTTGTTACGCTTGTGGATGATGTTGGGGTTGAAGGTTGAGTAGTAATAGTTGTTGAAGCAGTTGTATCAGTACTTGCTGGTGTGGTTGTACTTGCTGAAGAACTAGTTGAAGTAGTGGTTGTTGACACAGTGCTTGAAGGTTGAGTAGTAATGGTTGTTGTAGAAGCAGTTGTACCAGTACTTATTGGTGTGGTGGTACTTGTTGAAGAACCAACTGTTGAAGGGGTTGTTACACCTGTGGTTGATGTTGCAGTTGAAGGTTGAGTAGTAATAGTTGCTGTTGAAGCAGTTGTATCAGTAGTTGTTGGTGTGGTTGTACTTGCTGAAGAACTAGTTGAAGTAGTGGTTGTTGACACAGTGCTTGAAGGTTGAGTAGTAATGGTTGTTGTAGAAGCAGTTGTATCAGTACTTATTGGTGTGGTGGTACTTGTTGAAGAACCAACTGTTGTAGGGGTTGTTACACCTGTGGTTGATGTTGCAGTTGAAGGTTGAGTAGTAATAGTTGTTGAAGCAGTTGTATCAGTACTTGTTGGTGTGGTTGTACTTGCTGAAGAACTAGTTGAAGTAGTGGTTGTTGACACAGTGCTTAAATGTTGAGTAGCAATGGTTGTTGCAGAAGCAGTTGTACCAGTACTTATTGGTGTGGTGGTACTTGTTGAAGAACCAACTGTTGTAGGGGTTGTTACACCTGTGGTTGATGTTGCAGTTGAAGGTTGAGTTGTAATAGTTGTTGAAGCAGTTGTACCAGTAGTTGTTGGTGTGGTTGCACTTGCTGAAGAACTAGCTGAAGTAGTGGTTGTTGACACAGTGGTTGAAGGATGAGTAGTAATGGTTGTTGTAGAAGCAGTTGTAACAGTACTTATTGGTGTGGTGGTACTTGTTGAAGAACCAACTGTTGTAGGGGTTGTTACACCTGTGGTTGATGTTGCAGTTGAAGGTTGAGTAGTAATAGTTGTTGAAGCAGTTGTATCAGTAGTTGTTGGTGTGGTTGTACTTGCTGAAGAACTAGCTGAAGTAGTGGTTGTTGACACAGTGGTTGAAGGATGAGTAGTAATGGTTGTTGTTGAAGCAGTTGTATCAGTACTTATTGGTGTGGTGGTACTTGTTGAAGAACCAGCTGTTGTAGGGGTTGTTACACCTGTGGTTGAAGTTGCAGTTGAAGATTGAGTAGTAATAGTTGTTGTTGAAGCAGTTGTATCAGTACTTGTTGGTGAGGTTGTACTTGCAGAAGAACTAGCTGAAGTAGTGGTTGTTACAACAGTGGTTGGTGTACTAGTGGATGTTTGCGGGGTAGCGGTTAATGCTGGAGCAGTTGAAAAACTGGAGGCAATAGTTGCTGTAGTAGTTGCCGTTGATTCGATAGTCGTAGTTGTACTGACTGAGAAGGAAAAAACATAGAATTAGTAAAATATTGTAACATATTAAAAGAAAACAATGAAGACATCATATATGTCAACAATATAAGAGAGTCAATTTGTGAAATATGTCTTCTTTTATTCATTTTGTATCAAATTTCCCCACATTCATAATTGAATCTGACTGCAGTCTGTCTTATTTTTTGTGAACAGAAGTAGTAATTCACCTATGACTGAAGCACCGGGTGTGGCAGTGAGACAAATGTAAAATTGGCAAGATAGCACAGGTGTGGCTGTGATGTTCATCCGAATGTAACTGGGAGAATTTTTTGTTCTGCGCAATGAGCAGGTGATAGACAGAGAAAGAAAACAGCTTGTTAAATATCCAGAGCTTAAACCTCATACAGAAGAAAAAAGAAATACATAACTGTAAGCATGGGATTAAGGCGAGCATAGCAGTTTGTTAAGATTCCTTTTTAGATCCAAATATATATATTATTCTCACAGGTGAAAATTGAGTGCGAGTCTGACCAAGTGGAACCCAACCGTTGCTGAAAACAAGGGATCTAAAATCTTTGCTCTTTGCAGAGAGATATGACACAGAATATCTAAAGGAAATGAAGGAACTTGTTGAAAACTGAAAAGTGGTACTAATTCTGCTGCTCTCATTCATGTCTATGGAAAAGTAATCTAATCCTAATTCTAATCCCCAAGAACAGGGATTTCGGGTCCCTTTTTTTTTTGCAAGGGTCAGAAGGATGGAACAACGCCTGACTTACTGCAGTGACCTGTCTGCATGACAGAAGAAGAAGATGGAAAAGGTAAAATACATATATTTCTTTACATTAGTTGTCTTGGCACCTTGGAGACAAGGTCAAAATTTCAGTATTCAGCAATATAAGATTTTGGGGGGTTTTCATCCTCATTTTCAATATCCGAAAGTTTCATGTTAATATCAAGGTAGAAAGGTTTTATCACTACTCCTGGTAGAAACTGTCACCCTGGAAATCATAAAATATGACTTCCTGACTATGACCATGAAGGAAATACCCACAAATTTACCCAACTAATATAACAATCACTCCTGATTAGCTTGATATCATGTTCTCATCTAAAACTGGGACACTTATACAGGATGCTAGTCTAATATTATTAGCAGAACATGCAGCATGAGTAAGGTAGTAGCAGGAGATGAAGGGTGATGTGTGGCAGCCTTGAGAGATTTTAGGGATGAGAATGATTTGTTTACAGTATAGTATAGAGGAGGAGTAGCCAGTAGGGTTGAGCGAAACGGGTCAGCCATTTTCAGAAGTCGCCGACTTTTGGCAAAGTCGGGTTTCATGAAACCCGACCCGACCCCTGTGTGGGGTCGGCCATGAAGTCGGCGATCTTCTGAATCTGGTATCGGAATTCCAATACCGAGTTCCGATATGTTTGCAATATCGGAAATCGGTATCGGAATCCATATTTAAGTGTAAAATAAAGAATTAAAATAAAAAATATTGCTATACTCACTCTCTGACGCGCCCTGGTACTAAGCGGCAACCTTCCTTCCTTGGAATCAGCGCATGAAGGGCCTTAGATGACGTCGCGGCTTGTGATTGGTCGCGCGACCGCCCATGTGACTGCTCGCGCGACCAATCACAAGCCGCGACGTCACCGAAGGTCCTTCAAGCGCTGATTCTTAGGAAGGAAGGCTGCCGGAAAGAAGCAGGGCGCGTCCGAGGGTGAGTATATACCTAATAGTTTCCTCTCCTTCAGACCCTGGGAACCATTGGAAACCCAATGCACTGCATTGGGTTTCGTGTTTCGGCCGACCCCGACTTTTTTATAGGATCGGCCGATTTCACTCGACCTGACTTTTTAAAAAGTCGGGTTTCGTGAAACCCGACCCGATCCTATAAAAGTAAAAGTCGCTCAACCCTAGTAGCCAGTGTAATGACTGGCACTGGGAGGAGGAACCGGTGTAGCAGCTGGACAGAAGATTAGCTTGTCGGTTTCATTCATGATGTTTTAGAGAGTGGAGAGT
This sequence comes from Ranitomeya imitator, assembly GCF_032444005.1. NCBI lineage: Eukaryota > Metazoa > Chordata > Amphibia > Anura > Dendrobatidae > Ranitomeya > Ranitomeya imitator. The sequence goes on from NC_091283.1 coordinate 34,938,984, forward strand.
TTGGAGATTAGTGAGTTATGCTAATAAGGACGGGACTGAATCAGAGCAACGATAAGAGATTTGACAGTTTCCATAGTATGAAAAGGGTGGATTAGGGAGATGTCACTCTTTAAATCATACTGCTGCTACTTATATCCGTAATCGTGACAGCAATCATTATGATATTATTCTTAAACAGGTGGCAATTATTAAAATGAATAGTGTTAAACGTAATATTGTTACTTGTTGCTTCAATGCTATCATCATATTGTTATAACATACTTCATACACTAATAACAATAGTAATAAAAATGATGATTGTTATTGTTATTATTATTAGTAGTAGTAGTAGTAGTAGTATATAAGTAACAACAAAAATCCGCCATAAAAATAGTCATAGCTTAATGACGATAAGAATATAACGGTAAAAACAATAGTATTACTAATTATTATAATATAATATATAGTATAGTATAGTGATAAATATAACAACCTTATAATAAAAGAAAGCAATAATAACAAAATAATTCAGGTAAAATTGTTTCTAACGCTATTAATAACGATAACAGGAAGTTTCACTTCATACAAATAAGAAGATAAAAGTAATATTTTTTACTACTACTAAAATAGTAACTATTAATATCAATCAAAGCTTGTAATAAACAAAAGACAATATAATAAAAACTAAAGCTTAATGACAAATTATACTACAACAACAACAACAACAGTTTTTCTATTACTACTACTGTAACAAATAATAATAGTAATAAGAGATTAACTACCGGTATATAGTTAGACATTACATCAATATAACTTATTACTAGCAATTTAACCAATACTAAATCTACTAATAAAAATAATACTAGTACCACTAATAATAATTATAAAACCGCCAGTAATAATATATAGTATGTAATGTCTTGGAGCTATATAATCTAAGCAGGATGATCGTGCATTGCATGGTTTCCTCATACTGTGACTATATAATTATACCCTCTTAGCCGTTCTGTTATTTTTGCGTGTAATAATGATGTCTCCACCATTATAACAAGATAATTATTGGATTCATCTAAGCATTTACGGCATTCAATAAAAGAGTCAGCAAGTTATAAAACTTTTGCAAGTTTACATAAAACAAAATATTCTCATAGGGTCATAAAATGCACAAACATTCCGATAAGTGTAGCCCAGAAACTGTAAAAAATATTAAACTTGTAATTAAAATTTGAGGATTTTCATCCAAATTTGGCTTACCCGAACGGCCAGAAAATGCTGCAAGGAACAGAAGTAGAAAACAAAGCTTTAAGGTCTTCATGATGTCTCTTATTATTGCCCTTCGATATTAGTTGATATATCCAGAAACATCGGCCACAAATCAATATCTGCTGGAGGATGACTTGCAAGGGGGTTTTATGTAGGGTTGCTGACAACCCCTGTGTGTCATTGTTGAGAGGTGACACCCTACGATACTTCTATCAATTCTTCTGTCCAAAAAAAAAATATTAATACATTTAGTTCAGGTAGGTTAGATATTCATTGTGTTGGGTCCTATGACACATTGGATAAATATGCACTTCAAAACCAAGTAATTGCGTGGATAGGACAGAAATGTGACGTTGTGCTCCGAGGCAGATGTTTCAGGTATGCTGAGAACACTGACAAGGGAGCGCAGGTGTGTCTATCGTCACTAAAATAATTGGATCGCATTGTAAAGTGCAAACTTTTACAAATAGTAGTGGATGGACGGTTGCTCTGGTAATACAGACTTTAACAGTACACAAAAATGAAATATCTTAGTAACTTCTGTCATTTTATACTTTTTTACATACAAGACTGATGTTTCTTTAGGGCTAGGTTCCCATTGCGTTAATGGGACCGTGCTAACGGACAGCGTTGCGTCCGTTAGCGCGCCCATTAACAGCAATGGGGACGCGCATCACTAGCGCGTGCCATATTCGGCATGCGCTATCGATGTGCCGGTGTTTTGTGGCGCGCCTCGGACGCTGCAAGCAGCGTCCGTCTCGGAGATCTGCGAGAGTGGGGACGTTTAACGCGACCCCTTTACAACACATTGCGCTAGCGCAATCCGCTAGCGCTAGGTGCTAAACGGATTGCACTAACGCAATCTGAACCTAGCCTTAGCCATTCACAAACACAAACAACTTGCAGTGACACCTTCATATGAGCTCTGCATTTAGACTATGTGCTGGCTTCTCTTCAAGATAGCAAGTGACCTGGGGGTCCGACCGCAGGGTTCCACACTGAATTGCCGGATGGGGCACTTTTATCCCCAGTGGAATCTAGCAGCAGTGTGCATGCTTGACCACCAAACCACTAATTCTGTATAGGGCTGTCAAGCTCGGCACCCAACTTTTTCCTGCAGCCCCAAAGAGAGTGAATGGAGTAGAGATCAATCATGTTCTCTGTTGTTTCATCATGAATGAGATAAAAGTGCCTTGTTGTGGATAAAAGTTTCCAATTTTTCCAATTAGTGCAGGTTCCTGGCAGTCAGACCCAATCAATAGGTTATCATCGATCCTGTGGATAAATGATGATTTGTTTTCCCAGAGAACCTCTTTAAGAGAGCAGAGACCACTTTGGCAGAGCTTAGTATTTCCATAACTAACAAAAAAGTTGCACTCAGTAGTGCTATAGCATGTAAACATGAAATATATGCATTTGAAAAGCATTATTGCTCTAGAAAATAGGAAAAAACTAAGCTAATTAGCACATAATTTGACCAATTCATGTATGCCCAGCAACTAGCAAAAAGGCAATCTTCTTTGCTGGGAACCTATCTAATGTGAATCATATCCTAGGCTGAAGCCTGCATTTATGAGTAGGTAGAATCCTGCTGTAGTTAAAACCACCATGGGCTGATGGGTGGAGTGCTCAGTCAGAGAGCCTATGCATACAAATATCAAAAGACTAGCCGTCACTTCCCAACAGAAAACTGGTGAGTACAGGTGCAAACAAAGAGTACCCATTTCCATATATAAGTAATAGTGTTTGGCAAACCCGAAAAGTAAAGTTTGGGGTCCATTCCAAGCACCTAATGTTTGTACATAGACTTTTTTAGAAAGTCTATGTTACTGCTCGGGTTCGGCATACCAAGCATTGGGTGTTTCCCACTCTGTCATCTGCATTACTGTGCGAGAAACACAGGCAGCTCTGCTCAGCGGTAAGATCATTTTCTCCAGTCAGAGTGCCAGCAGCTGTGACTGGTTGTAAAAAGTTTACCTCCGGTCACAGAGGCGTCGGCTGATGAGTGAGTACTTCTCCCATGAGGCTACACCTGCTGCTGCTAATAACAGTGAGAGCAGAAGGTGGCTGATGGGAGTATTTATATAGCTTGTGCTTTAAATAAATAAATAACTAAAAAGGACCTGGGGTCTTTCTATTTCTGGTAACCAGCATGCAAAACTGACAGCCGCAAGCTGTAACCCTCAGATGTCAGCTTTATCATGGCTGATTATAAAGAATAGAGGGGTACCCATGCCGATTTTTTAATTCTTTATATAAATAGTTTTTAAAAAGTCTTAAAGTACCCCCCTTTTATCAACCAGCCATGCAAAATCAGATAGATGGGGGCCGCTATTCTCAGACTGGTAAGGGGCCATGGATATTGCCCCCCAGCCTAAAAATAGCAGTCTAAAAGCACCAACTGATTGTAAAAGTAAAACAATCATTTTATTAATACATTAAAAACATACAAAAGCAGCCCAATCTGAGGGCAAAATACCATAAAGAGGAAAAATAATATACATATGTATAGGGAACCTACTAATACAGCAGACTCAATGGACCAATACTACAATATATGTACGGGTGGGTACAGTTAATCCTGAGTATAGTGAGAAGGGGGGAGAGATACACTCTATATAGGTCTAACATCCAGACTCCATGTGTAACTATATACGGATGCTACCTTAATTACAAAGTCCCCATATTCACCACACCTCTAGATCGGATGCCATCACTCACCCATAATAACAAGTGTCCTAGGTCCTCCTGCTGACCCCTTGACGCGCGTTTCGCACGAGTGCTTCTTCAACTCCCCTTCTTGAAGAAGCACTCGTGCGAAACGCGCGTCAAGGGGTCAGCAGGAGGACCTAGGACACTTGTTATTATGGGTGAGTGATGGCATCCGATCTAGAGGTGTGGTGAATATGGGGACTTTGTAATTAAGGTAGCATCCGTATATAGTTACACATGGAGTCTGGATGTTAGACCTATATAGAGTGTATCTCTCCCCCCTTCTCACTATACTCAGGATTAACTGTACCCACCCGTACATATATTGTAGTATTGGTCCATTGAGTCTGCTGTATTAGTAGGTTCCCTATACATATGTATATTATTTTTCCTCTTTATGGTATTTTGCCCTCAGATTGGGCTGCTTTTGTATGTTTTTAATGTATTAATAAAATGATTGTTTTACTTTTACAATCAGTTGGTGCTTTTTGTACTCCATGTTCTCTAGTTTGTTACATGCTTTAGGAGTAGTACACCTATGATTATTTTGGTTTTATCCATGTACGTACGGAGAGAGCAGGGCCTTTGCCCCTCTCAGTCTGGTTACTTTGCTAGATTTGTTGTGATTTTTGTTCTAAAAATAGCAGTCTGCAGCCAACCCAGAAAAGATGCATCTATTAGAAGTGCCAATTCTGGAGCTTTGCCCGACTCTTCCCACTTACCCTGGTGTGGTGGAAAGTGGGGCTGATGTCACCTTTATATTTTCAGGTGACATCAAGCCATGCAGTTAGTAATGGAGAGGCATCTATGAGATGCCTCTCCATTACTAACCCCATAGTCATATTGTCCATAAAAAAAACACCCATAATAAAGTCCTTTTTATTTGAAAAAAAAAACACACCATTTTACAAATTTATTTAAAAATAACAAGCACAGTTCTACTCACCTTACACACACTCCATTGAAGCCCCAATCCCCTGTAAAAAAAAGCAGGAAATAATTAACAATAAAAATACTCACCTAACACCCATTCCATTGAAGCTATGGTCTCATACAAAAACACAAAAATAAAAAACAACAATATCGCTCACCTGTCCGACATACTGTTGCATGGCGTACTCCATGTCTGCGATAATTGGTTTTCAACCTGGACGGTGTCAAGATGCAAAAGTCCAGACTGAAAACCATGAAAGAATGAGATGCTGTGAGCACAGCATCAGTGACTAGTGATGACGTCATAGAGGTTACCACTGGTCACTGAGACTCACTTCAGTGTGAGCTGGGCCGATGAACTGCTGTGAGCTCAATAAGATCACCTCTAGCACAGTGAAAAAAAGTCTCATGATGCAGCGCTGCACTCAGGGTGTTCACTGCAGTTCACCTTGAGATATTTTCCATCTCCATTAATAACTGCTGGGCTTGATGTAACCTGAAAATACAATGGTGACATCAACCCCAAAAATATGAACCCCACTTGCAACCGTCACAGGAAAAGTGGGAAGAGCTAAATATAGTGCAAGAATTGGAGTATCAAATAGAAAAATGTTGTGGGAACCCCTCTATTCTTGATAACCAGCCATGATGAAGCTGACAGGTGAGGGTTACAGCCTGCAGCTGTCAGTTTTGCCATACTGGTTATCAAAAATTGAAAGACCCCACATCATTTTATATTTATTTATTTTTATTTATTTACAGCTCAGGTGCCGGCTGATGAATATTCCCTTCAGACATGTCTGCTCTCGCTGTTATAAGTGGCAGTAGGCGTAGCCCGACAGGATGAAACCTACAAAAATACTCCCACGGACAACATGTCATTATATAACACAAATTTTATTGAAAGAATTAACAATTATACAAAATCAGGTAAAAAAAAGGAGAGTTCATACTAAGAAAAGATCATAGGGTAAATATATCAATAATTGGTCCCAGATTAATCAGAAAATCAGTTTCAAGTTTGGATAGGTAGCTAAGTCTAAGGGGTAACGTTTCCCCTTATGGAGAGTGACATACCAGTTCTGCCTTGTCAAGATAAGGAGGCTTATTCGCCATGCAAAGCTCCTCTGGGAAATGTAATATGCAAATTGCCTCTTCAGAGAAAAAGAGGACTTGAACTCTATAGCGCCACCTGTTGAAAGTAGCGATCCTACAATTCTCAATCAAGCCTTTAACGAATCTTGTGTTAGGTATCGAGTTCCCGCCTCTGCACTTGGGGAATCTTGAACCATCTCCACAGCGGTCTCCCATTCTTCTCCAGCCGCAGGCTGATACTGGACGACTGGTCACTACTGCCCTTCCAGGCTCTGTCCTTGTAGCCAGCAATGTTCAGCAGCGAGCAGGTCTTTCTGGGACTAAGTCCTGCTTTTCCCATACTGAGCATGCCCACGGGACGACCTCCCATTGGAGGTCGGGGTCACATGCTCAGGTCCTGTTGCGGCTCCTATTGGTCCATCTGGAAGGTCTTGTACCACTTCCGCTATAAAAGGTTCACATGGCCGCTCAGCCATGCGCTAGTGTACATTTGAAAACGTATGTGTTGATGAGTGCAAGTCGTTCTTTAATCATCCCCTCCCTTGTATATGACTGCTCGCGTAAGATGGATGTCTGCTATCTAGCACCCGGCTGTGACCGCCAGTGCAGCACCGTGCGCTATTAGAGCGCTTTGCTATCCCAAGTCTGGGTGGTTAGTGGCATCCGCCAGAGCGGCACAGCACGCACTCTTGTGCATTTAAGTTATATTTTCAGTTACTCTGACACCCCAGTTGCGGTGTCGAGTGCAAGTGGTCTGAACGTACTCTAATCCTGTGTCTTGGGATGGAGTCCTGAGACTCCTTGCTTGCGCTCTTGGTGCAGTACCGCAGCCCTGTGACGCAACAGGGTTTGCTTCCTTCACACTGGGTGAAGTTAACCCGTGTGTGTATCCACATTGTACCGCCATATAGTCCATCATTACTCAGCAGCAGGTTCCATCTCTGCACGGTGGACCCCGGGCTGCGAATGCACCTATACCATTTCTCTTATAATTTGTTGCATTCCGCCAGCCCTAACATCTTGCAATGTGACTTAGGATAAAAGCCAAATTAGTATCTCAATTCGCAGACACGGTGTTTCGGGCTGTTGGCCCTTGTCAGTGTGAAGCATGAGAACTGAGAGAACTGATTTGGATAGGAGAGAGGCTCTGGACTAAGGTCTAAGGGGTAAGGCTTCTCTTTGTGAAGAGTGACATACCAGCTCTGGCTTGTCAAGGTAAGGAGGCTTATTCGCCATGCAATGCCCCTTTGGGAAATGTATTATGCAAATTGCCACTTCGGAGAAAAAGAGGACTTGAACTCTATAGCGCCACCTGTTGGAAGTAGTGATCCTACAAGTCACAATCAACTCCTTAACGAGCCTTGCAATATGACTTAGGATAAAAGCCAAATCAGTATCTCTATTCATGGACACGATGTTTCCAGCTGCTGGTCCTCGTCAGTGCGAAGCATGAGAACTGATTTGGCTACGTGAGAGGCCCTGGACTGAGGTCTAAGGTTTCTCCTTGTGAAGAGTGACATACCAGCTCTGGCTTGTCAAGGTAAAGAGGCTTATTTGCCGTGCAATGCTTCTCTGGGAAATTTAATATACAAATTGCCTCTTCAGAGAAAAAGAGAACTTGAACTCTATAGCGCCACATGTTGGAAGTAGCGATCCTACAAGTCGCAATCAATCCTTTAATGAGGTAGCTAAATACATCTAATATGCCCATGTGGAAAATAGAGAGGTAGTATTAATAAATGGATCCCAAAAAAGGGTAACCATTCAGAAATTAGTATGCCATCGCCTAGAATTAAACACTCATTAATATAAAAAAGTTTTTACTAGTGTTGAGCGATACCTTCCGATATCCAGAAGTATCGGTATCGGATTGGATCAGCCGATATCCAAAAAATATCGGATATCGCCGATACCGATACCGATACCCGATACCAATGCAAATCAATGGGACACAAATATCGGAAAGTAAATAAGCCCTTTCTGTCCTTCTACATCCTGTCCTGGAGGGGGGAAGAGTGTGGGCGGTGCGTAGGTGGACACTGTGCGTGTCTGTGTGTGCGGGTGGGGTCTGTGCGGGCCTGCCGGGGATCTGTATGGGCCTCTCAGGGCTCAGTGTGGGCTGCCGGGGGTCTGTGCGGGCCTGCCGTTGCTCTGTGCGGGCTGCCGGGGGTCTGTACGTTCCTGCCGGTGCTCTGTGCGGGCTGCCGGGGCTCTGTGCAGGCTGCCAGGGCTCTGTGTGGGCTGCTGGGGGTCTGTACGGGCCTGCTGGGGCTCTGTGCGGGCTGTCAGGGCTCTGTGCAGGCTACCGGGGGTCTGTGCGGGACTGCCGGGGCTCTGTGTGGGCTGCCGGGGGTCTGTTCGGGCCTGCGGGGCTCTGTGCAGGCTGCCGGGGTCTGTATGGGCCTGCCGGGGCTCTGTGCAGGCTGCCGGGGCTCTGTGTGGGCTGCCGGGGCTCTGTGTGGGCTGCCGGGGCTCAGTGCGGGCTCCCAGGGGTCTGTACGGGCCTGCCAGGGCTCTGTGCAGGCTCCCAGGGGTCTGTACGGGCCTTCCAGGGCTCTGTGCGGCCTGCCAGGGATCTGTGCGGGCTGCCGGGGGTCTGTACGGGCTTGCCGGGGCTCTGTGGGGCTGCCGGAGGTCTGTGCATGTGTGCAGGCATCGTCACTGTTCTATAGAGGAGATCGTCAAGGGACACTCGTTATTAATTGGACTACGGCGGACAGGTAGTATACAGTTTATTATTTTACGTTTTTTTGCAGGCGCTAAAGTATGGTAAGTATGGTTAAATGAAGAATATTAAAATACTTTTTTCCTAATGTGTGCATGTTTTATTAACCCTTTATTACTATTGAATTAATAATGGATGCGCCATTTCTGGGGCGGCTGCGGACTGGTATTTGTAGCCGGGGGCGTCAATATCCATGGCCTCTCTCTAGGCTATGAATATCAGCCCACAGCTGTCTGCGTAGCCTTTCTGGCTATAATATAGGGGGACCCCATGTCATTTTTTTGGGGGGTCCCCCTATTTTAATAGCCAGTGCGGGCAGATATTCACAGCTGGCTACAAATATTGCCCCCCCGTGGGCTTTCCCCCTCTGGCGCAAAAAATTGTGCGGGAGCCCACGCCGTTTTTTTCCTCCCAGATTGTGCCTGATGGCAAAAACCTGATATGTGAAAGCAGCCAGATATATGGATAGATACATCTATGTATCTATAGATATATTAATCTATAAATATATCTATAGATAGATATATCCATAGATGTTTCTAAGGCTACTTTCACACTTGCGTTTTTAGCAATTCGTCGCAATCCGTCGTTTTGGGAAAAAAACGATTTCTGCAAATGTGCTCGCAGGATGCGTTTTTTACCCATAGACTTGTATTAGCGACGGATCGCGACGGATGGCCACACGTCGCGTCCGTCATGCAACGGATCCGTCGTGTTTTCGTGGACCGTCGGCTTGAAAAAACATTCAAGTGAACGTTTTTTTTGTCCATCGCGTACGATATTTTCTACCACGCATGTGCGGCTGAAACTCCGCCCCCTCCTCCCCGGACTTCAGAATGGGCAGCGGATGCGTTGAAAAACTGCATCCGCTGCCCACGTCATGTACAAATTTCACAATGTGCGTCGGTACTTCGGCTCGACGCATAGCGACGGACCCGTACCGACGCAAGTGTGAAAGAGGCCTTAATGAGTGTTGAATTAAAAAAAAAATGGAAAAAAATGGCGTGGGCTTCCGTGCATTTTTCTGCGCCAGAAGGGGAAAGCCGACGGCCGGGGGCCAATATTTGTAGCCTGCTATGAATATCAGCCCGCAGCTGTCTGCGTAGCCTTTACTGGCTATTAAAATAGGGGGACCCCCCCAAAAAAGCACTAGTTTTTAAAGATTACAAAGTTTACAAGTAATTGACTAAATAGTAATCATAACATGAATAATAAAGGCAAAAAATATATAAAGTGTCAGTGCATACAAAATGGTATTACCTGTAAAGTGCATGTGGCATAGGGAATATGAATAGGTCACTGTAGAGACATATATCACACAAAAAAATTAGTGCATGCGATAGAAAGCGGCAGTGCATTCATAGACGCAGATCCACAAAGCATATTGAACAATAGGGATCTACAAGACAATCATTACTCCATGTAAAAAGTGATATGGCTAATGCCCAAATTCAAGAGTAATGAGTTGAAGCAAAAAAAACAGATAACATTATGTTTATGAGATGACAAACATGGACATATATTTATCTACATACACCCTTTACGCGCGTTTCGCATAAGATGCTTCCTCAGTAGTACTCTCTCATCAGCTGACACCACTGTGTCGGGAGGCAAATTTTTTACTGCCGGTCGCAGTTGTTGGCTCATCTGACAGAGTGGGAACCGCAGCTCTCCGACCTCCGTTAATAATCATAACGCCAATTAGAGGCAGTATTTGACGTGCTGTCATGCAGATGACAATGTGGGACAAAAATGAATGTTCCGGCCCAATTGGGGAGGTACGGGTACTGTTCTGGTACTTGAACCAAGGGGTGCAATGTTAGTCCGCCTCCACGTGGTGCACCCTGGGTAACGCTAAAGAATTAACAATCTTGACGACCAAACAATCAAATTACATCTAGATTTCTTGTTCAATATATTTTACATCATTTTGACTCTGATTTCTGTTCCTTTGTCTCCTTTCAATCACTGTTTATTGTTCGTTATTCATTCTTATATGATGTTAAGATATATGTTCATACGATTAAATAAGCCTGAACCAAACTTTTTTTTAAATGTTCAGCTGAACCAGCTGGATTCGAACATCCAGGGGTTCGCCCATCACTAATAGCTAACACATAATGCTGCTCTCTGTTGTACTCTCATGATATGTATGAACTTCGAAATGGATTTCTGCTTTAGAAAATAGGAAAGAATTAAAATACTTCGCACACATTTTTTCCGATTTTCTAGAGAAGTAATGCAATTATAATTTGATATATTTCCTGTTTACATGCAATGGCACCAGAGAGTTCAACTTTATTTGTTCGTTATGTATGGAAGATATGCATAGTTTTAGTATGCACCTGTGCACATCAGTTGTCAGTTAGTGACGATCAGTCTTTTGATATTAATATTTCCATAACTCTGCAACAAGGTTCTAAGAGTCTCCCCAATGTGATCTTCCAGTCTATTTTTACGGGAAAATTCTGTAAAATCTGATTTTAGATGTTCTAATCTCGGCAAATATAGATTATCGAATGGATTTTATGTGAATTTAATTTGTGTCAAATTTGAGGATATTCGCAGGTCCTGGTGAATTTGAACAATATGCAATTTGATTGGTATGAATCGCCAAACAATGCCCTCCACCGTTTTATACCTTGCAGAAAATTATGTCATCCACCAAAGACTCAGAGAACTTCAAGGGAGATTGTGCACGCTTTCACATAATACCGGGCAACTACCGCATTACATGCTATAGTGCAGCCAATAAAGAGGACCTTCATTCTGAAGAAAGCCTGCTACTACATTTTGTCTTATATACATGTGCCTACGTACCTACCTAGCATTATTTGTTAGATCCTTTTTGGCAAAGGGTTGAATAATTGAGGATGAAAAGATGTTCAAAAGTCAGTTATTGTGTTGTATGAAATGTATGGTAAATGAAAAAGTGGCGATGGTAATGTACAGGGTATGATAAAAGAAAAAAAAAGTTATCAAAGATCAGAATGTGGGAGCCGCTAGCAGTAGCACAAGCACCACCACCCTCACTGGCAACAGTAGTACTACAAAGCGCATGTCACAGTATTACTAAAGTGAAAGCAGAAGGTGTTATGGAACACATGGCTCATCTAAGTGACAACAGGATGATGTTACCTCTGACAGCAACACTGTCAGTTTGAGTCAATGTTCTGCACAGAGGGGTCTGCTTGATCCCAAATGACTAAGGCTGGTTTCACGTTTGCGTTTTTTGCCGCTGCATTTTAGCGCAAAAAAACGCATGCGTTTTTTTTCCTATACTTAACATTAAAAAACGCATGCTTTTTTTTTGCATGCGTTTTGCCGCGTTTGACGACGCATGCGTCGTTTCTATGCTTGCGTTTTGTTGCGGAAATGCAACATGTAGTAATTTCTAGGGGCGTTTTTTTGCCGCAAAAAAACGTATTGCTGTCTATGTAAATGCATGCGTTTTTAAGCACATGCGTTTGCTTGCGTTTTTAAACGCATGCGTTTCAATAGAAAAAAACAAGAATACACACTGATAAGCCACTCCCCACCATAAAGGTGATAAAGAGATCCAAACCCTAACCCTAACCCTAGGGATCCTAACCCTAACTCTAACCCTAACCCTAGGGATCCTAACCCTAACTCTAACCCTAACCCTAACCCTAGGGATCCTAACCCTAACCCTAACCCTAGGGATCCTAACCCTAACCCCAACCCTAGGGATCCTAACACTAACCCTAACCCTAACCCTAGGAATCCTAACCCTAACCCTAACCCTAGCTATTTCTGTTTATAGTGGGTTTTCTAGTTGATTTTGATGATTGGCAGCTGCCACACACTTCTCATCATGCGTTTAAAAAACACAAATGCAGGAAACAACGCATGTAAACGCGTCAAAACGCCACGTTTTTTACCACATGCAAAAAAGCATGCGTCTAAAAAACGCAGCGTTTGCACGCGTTTACATGCGTTTTTTTCACCACTTGCGTTTGCGTTTTAAACGCTGCGTTTTTAAACGCAAATGTGAAACTAGCCTTAGAGGGATAATTTTTCGACCCTTTTGAAAAATCTAGCAGTGTGTTGTATTGTTAAATGGGCTTTTGGATACTACAGGGTTACCATCCGTTATTAACATAAGGTCACTTTGACATTACAAAGACTGTGTCTGCACAAAACAGCTTGAATGGGGTTGGATACATTCCCAAGAGACCTCAGAGTTCTTCACATGTCTTTTAAGAACAATTGCTGGCTTTGCGGTATTGCTGTTTGTAGTGAATTGATTTGCTATGAATTAAGTATTTTTGAAAACTTCTTGAATTTCATTCGATCATTTCTATCAGCGTCTCATTACGTATTTATGCTGGGACACATAAACAATGGGAAGCTTGAGAACCGGTAGGATGTAATGTTTTGACAGATTTAAAAGTAATTCATTCCTTAATCTCTCAGTTGACTCAAAAGTAAACTTGTAAAACTACAGTGCGCAGTTACTAAACTTAGACTTTCTTTAATTACCACCGAACACTCCTAATGTCAATACCTACACTGGGCCACCCATTTTCAGAAGAAAATTCAACACATCATATGAATACTATGTATAAGTCATATAGTTAGAAAAGTAAACAAAATATATAAGGCCATTAAGATCAATATAAAATCAGTGTAGACCTATGAAAGCCGTCCATGTGGCTTCTATGGGGCTCGTGGAAAAAGAAGGGTTTGCCCAAACCCCATTGCCCCTCGGTATGAGAAGTGTGCATACTGTTACTGCATTGTTGTCAAGTAAGGGGCTGAGAACTGGCCACAGGGTCATAGAAAAGGCTTGAAATGAGGGGACAAAAAAAATCTTCTCTTCTTACTGTTAATGCCTGATTGTTATAGGATGGCCAAAGGTCACATTTTGAAAAAGAAAATTAAACATTAGATCACCCTCTAGCTTAGAATTCCAAAATATCACTGCTCGTACAGTAAAGAATCCTATCTATGCTAAAGGTTAAGCCTTCTATTTTTCTGAATGGGAGTAGGTGTTTCCTATATTGATCACACTGTTAGGTTTATAAATAGATGATTAGATGGTTAGATGGATGTCTGTACTGATTTACTGTGCATATACAGCATATATAGAGAGAAAGAGAGATAATTAAGCAAGTTGAAAATTAAAGGGTCACTAAAAAGGCCTAAAATTAAAGCTAACACATTTCCTTTGTATTTTAGGAAAAACATACATATATTTACATGTTTTACATTTAAAAAATTACATAAAGGAAAATGGGCTGATGCAAAAGGTTAGGCACCCTGAAATTGTTAGTACCTCGTAGCACACCCTTTTGCAAGTGTGGGGCCCCTGAGGTCCGGTCGCTACAGAGGTACTGCACCTCATCCAGAGGTGTGGTATCCCACTCTCAGGTAAGGAGGGGGTACTACCCAGGACTCTAACACCAGCATCCAACACCTCACCCCTCCAGTCAGGGCACCTGGGCGTTCCCCATGGGAGGAAGGCCTCATCCCATGCTGGAGAGGGTAACTAGGCAAAGGGTGTGGGTTGAGAGAATAGAGTTGTCATGGAAACAAGAGGGAGGAGTTAGTTAGAGGGTTAGTCAGTTGGAGCTGGGAAGTCGAGCAGTGAGGAGCTCATCCCAGTACCAGAAGTCAGAGAGAGAAGTTGCAGAAGGTTAGAGAGAAATAAGGGGTCCTAGGGGCACGGGTATTGAGCAATCCACCCATGGGGCCCGCATCCATGCTGACCATCGCCAGGTGGAGGCACCAGGTCACAGCGGGGTGTCGGTCCCCATGACTAGTGGAGAACTACAAGGCTCAGCTAGCCAACCGGAGGCTGTGGTAACTGTATGTACCACAATCACATCCACACACATTCACAGAAAAGGCAGCCATATAGGAGCAAGGGGACTTAGAAGTGGTTGTCCAGCAAGGTCCGCGGCTGCTGGCTTGGGACACTGTGTGTGTGAAGGCGCAGTGCAGGAGAGGTGGGAGCCAGAGCAGTGAGACGGCCAGGAAAGGAACATAAAGAGGAGTTATGGAGACATGTACCCAAAATCATCTGGGGGTTGGCTGTACCACAGACCCAAAGGACACAGCACGCAGCTGGAGACAGTAATCTGCAGAACTGTGAGTAAAGCGTTGGAAACTGCACCCAGCTGTGTCCTCTGAATTATTCCTGTGCCACTTGCCCTGCACTACAACTACCACAACAACCATCATCACAAATAACACCTATATCTGCCCTGGGGACTAGCTCTGCCCGTGGAGAGCTGAAACATCTTTGCTGCGTCAACTGCCCCAGTGGATCTGAACTACAGCATCAGAAATATTGACCAAAGACCATGGGTGGCGTCATGCACTAACTCCCTTTAAACTTTACTTTTCCCCTTTTAACTGCATTGACTTTTATTGGACGCCCAGGGCCATGTACCGGGTCACTCCTGCCATGTCACTGCTGCCGTGTCACATCCCCTTTAAGAACTGTCCGACCCGGCCCGAGTACACCACGGCCCTGGCGGGCGCTCCACAAGTATCACAGCTTGTAAACGCTTTTTGTAGCCAGTCTTTCAGGTCTTGTTTGAGGAATTTCCATCCATTCTTCCTTGGAAAATTCTTCCAGTTGTTTGAGATTCCTGGTCGTCTTGCATGCACTGCTGCTTTGAAGTCTAGCCACAGACTTTCAATGATGTTCAGATCAGGGGACTGTGAGAGCTATTGTAAAACCTTCAGCTTACATCTTTTAAGGTAGCCTATTGTGGATTTTGTCGTGTGTTTAGGATTATTATCCATTTGTAGAAGCCATCCTCTTTTCAACTTTTTTTTTACAGAGGGTGTTATGTTTGCATCAAGAATTTGTTGAAATTTCATTGAATACATTCTTCATTCTCCCCTTGAAATGTTCCCTGTGCCATTGCCTGCAACACAACCCCAAAGCATGATTGACCCACCCCCATGCTTAATGGTTGGCGAGATGTTTTTATCTTGAAATTCAGGGCCATTTTTTCCCTTCTAATCATTGTGGCCAAAGAGTTCTATTTTAACCTCATCGGTCCACATGACTTGTTTCCAAAATGCAGCAAGCTTGTTTAGATGTTCTCTTTCACACTTCTGACACTGAAGTTTATGGACAGGATACAGGAGAGGTATTCTTCTGATGACTCTTCCATTAAGGCCATATTTTTTCAAATACATGCTTACATATTAGTAAGGTATATAGTATTTCCTGATTTGATTTTTTGTCTACTACTATCTGTAAACAATTAATGTGACCACCTATTTATGTATACCATTGTATGTATTATTTGTAAATAAACTTTGATATTGGTTTTGTAAATTTTGTATCCCATTATCTCTTTTGGGACTCAGCAGGTTTTAAATATTTGTGCAGGTGTCTGTGAACACCAGGCAAGCGGGGATTCTGATTTGCCTCTCTAGCTATCCTACGAGCAGCTCTCACTGAAATTTTGTTGGTCTTCCAAACTTTATCTTGACCTCCACTGTTTCCGTTAACTACCGTTTCTTAATTACATTTCAAACTGAGGAGAGGGCAACTTGAAAATGCTTTGCTATCTTCTTATAGCCTTCTTCTGCTTTGTGGGCCTCCATAATTTTCATTTTAAGAGTGCTCGGCAGCTGCTTAGAAGAACCCATGGCTGTTATTTTTTGGCAAGAGATTAGAAGAGACTGGGCTTTTATACAGTTGTGAAATTCACCTGGCCTTTTCTAACAATGATAGTGAACAATCCATAACACTAACAGGGAAATTAAGATATGAAACCTTGGTCAAAGTATCTGAGTACACAAATCTCCAAGGGTGCCCAAACTTTTGCATCAGCCCATTTTCCTTTTTGTAGTCTTGAAAATGTAAAGGACAAATATATATATATATATATATATATATATATATATATATATATATATATATAATTGTCTAAGGGTTTTTCCGTCTGTCTTTCTGTCTGTATTTCTGTCTGTCTGTCTGTCCTGGAAATCCCACGTCCCTGATTGGTCGAGGCCGCCAGGCCTCGACCAATCAACGACGGGCACAGCGACGATGATGTCATAAAGGACGTAGACATCCCGCGTCTCTGATTGGTCGAGGCCGCCAGGCATCGACCAATCAGCAACGGGCACAGAATCGACGTAGATGTCATAATGTTTGCCATGGCGACGATGATGTCATAAAGGTTGCCTCGATCAATCAGCGACGGGCACAGTCTGCCGCGAATTCTGGAATCATCATTGTCCATATACTACGGGGACATGCATATCCTAGAATACCCGATGCATTAGAATCGGGCCACAATCTAGTCTATATATATAATTGTCTAAGGGTTTTTCCGTCTGTCTGTCTTTCTGTCTGTCTGTCTTTCCGTCTGTCTGTCTGTCTGTCCTGGAAATCCCATGTCTCTGATTGGTCGAGGTGGCCAGGCCTCGACCAATCAGCAACGGGCACAGCGACGATGATGTCATAAAGGACGTAGAAATCCCACGTTTCTGATTCAGCGACGGGCACAGTATCGACGTAGATGTCATAATGGTTGCCATGGCGACGATGATGTCATAAAGGTTGCCTCAACCAATCAGCGACGGGCACAGTCTGCCGCGAATTCTGGAATCATCATTGTCCATATACTACGGGGACATGCATATTCTAGAATACCCGATGCGTTAGAATCGGGCCACAATCTAGTATATATATATATATATATATATATATAAAATTGTTCCTAAAATACAAAGTAAATGTGTCATCTTTAACTTTAGGCCTTTTAGAGATCATTTCATGTTCAACTTGCTTAACTGTTCACAATAACAGTAATTTTGACCAGGGGTGCCCAAATTTTGACATGCCACTGTGCATAAATATATACATACTTTATATATACATACAGATGGAGCTGAGGATTGGACGGTGAGCTGCGAAGGCAGCAGAGGTGAGCCATGAGGTTTCAATTTTTTCAATTTTTTTATTAACCTCCTTCACCACATTGTACAAGTCAGCATGTGAATTTGCAAAAACTTTGGATTCAGGTAGATCTAGATGTTATTATTCCTCTTGTCAAAGGGTTGTGTCCCTGCAAAGTTTGGTCCTGTCACCTCTATTTGGAAAGTGGAAGAGTATGTAGGGACGTGCCCCCAAATGGTTATACCAGGAG
Source organism: Ranitomeya imitator (assembly GCF_032444005.1). Lineage (NCBI taxonomy): Eukaryota > Metazoa > Chordata > Amphibia > Anura > Dendrobatidae > Ranitomeya > Ranitomeya imitator. The sequence goes on from NC_091283.1 coordinate 34,956,837, forward strand.
GAATAATTAAGCTATGATGGTCTTCGGTAAGGAAGGTGAACCTCAAACAGTCCCTAGAACTGGGATCCTAACTATCTCTGTCTTGGGGGTACTCTTGAAGGTAGAGAGGCCCGAGCCTCTGACCTTACTATGCTCCGGTTAATGTTCTATTCTGTCCACTCACTCACCCCCAGGAGGCCAGTCACATATATGCTAGTGTATAAACACGTAAGACAAACAGTGATAACAAAAAGCAACTTACATGCAAAAACACTCACCAAGAGTAGAGAGGAATAAAGGGAAAGATAGGAAGGTACAAACTAAATGGGAATCGGATAATGGTGAAAGCATACATCCAAAAACAGCACACAGCAATCTCCAGCAGCAACTACGAACTCCAACTTCAGCACATCAACTCCAACAAGCCAGGAAGTAAACTTTCATAGGCAGGGATGAGAAGGTCTGGCCCAGTTTTCTTGAGAGAGAAAATTAGCAAGTCAGGAGCAGCTGTGAGTTGGAGCAGCATGTCTCTAACCAGCATACAAAAAGTGGTTAACATCTTCAGCACCAAAAGAAGCAAAGTCCATTTAATATGAGGAACAAAACACGTAGGCTAAATTAAAGACCTGCAATTCACAGTATGTAACGATGTCCTAACCCCCAGATCTTTCAGGAATGTGACACACTTGTGACAGATCTCTAGCATCTGGCACCAAGACATTAAGAGCAGACCACAATTGTCCTGTAACTTGTTCAGTGCAGCTTCCAAGGATCTTACTTGTTTTTCTAGCCCATCCCACAGATGAATAAAACAGATTAAGTCATGATCTTTTTGTCATGCTCTACTGACCATTCCTGAACATCTTTTCCAGAGTGGCAAGGGCATTGTGAATCTGAAAGGTGACACTGTAGTTCAAAAATACAACTGTCATGAAGGATAATTCTTGGTCCATTCAAAATATAGGTAGGTAGAACATGTCGTATCTGAATGAATGTGAGAACTTAAGGTATACCAGAAAGAAATTGACCAGAATGTTATGTGGCTTCCATAAGCTTCTCATCTTCCGGTAGGGCATCCTGGCGACATCTCTTCTCTTCATTGTCACCAGATAATCAATTCTATTCATTTTACCTACGTTATTGTAATTTTATAATAGCATTAGAGTAGTTAAAGTGATATTTTCAAATTGTGTCTTGAGCAGCTCAGAGCTCAGCAGTCTCCTTACTTCCTGGTTACTTGGGGGAAGGCATTCCTCCTTCAAAGACAGTTCTAAACCAGGAGTTTTGTCCTGCTACTACACATTTACTGTCAGGATTTGTTTTGAGTCAACCCTGTTATCACCATATTTGCATATAGAGCAGTTGAACAAGCACACAACTCAGGAAAGTGAGAGTCATGGTTAAGGTAATCTGGTCTGGAAGAGTATGATCTTTGGGAGCTTAGAATGAGGGAGAGGGATTTGAGCAGCTCATTGTTAAATAGAAATCTATGGCCTTGAGAGTTCTTACTGAACAAGCACACAGCTCAGGTAAGTGAGACCCATGATAAGAAGAACTACTCTAGAAGCCTATGATGATGGGGCTACAGATTTTAATTGTAGAGAACTGATACCATCTTTGAAGCTGAGAGGGAGGGGGAGGGAGGTGAGAAGCGTACTGCTGTATAGAAATCTACATATTGGAGAAATCTGACTGGGATGCTTGGAGTTAACTCCTATTTTGCAATGTAACTACTTTGCACAGTTGGACAAACTTTGGTGGCCGAGCTTCTTGGAAACCAGCTCTACGCAATGTAAAAAAAAGCTCTTGAAGCAGGAAAATATCAGCAGATAGTAAAAGCAAGTAAATGCAAATTTGCTTTCTTTTAGGTGTCTAAAGCAATTTAATAACATGAGAGAACCCTTATAATGGCAATGGCTTAAAGACAAAGATGATGATAATAAAATAACACAATATAGGAAGACCAGCTTTATTTTGTGCATTTAAATATTCCATAACACAAACATGGTAATAAATATAACTTTCTAGGAAATATACAAATATACAAATAATGCTCAGCATCTTTATCATATAATATAATAGAAATAGAAAAATATGTTGGAACCTCAAGATGCTGTATGACCAGGCATACAGCATAGTAAAACAATGTATATATACAGTACATGGATACAGATTGTTATGTGTAGTTAGTTATGGAAAAAAGGGTTTCCACTATAGCTGCAGTAGTTATAAGTTTGCCTACACATATAATACAAAATCATCAAAACTGAAAGCAATTTTTCTGTTTCATTGAAAGAACTTTCTAGGGTATGTCCAATAGTCTTTACATAGGTGTCATTTATCTCTGACAACGTGTTTCTGTATTATTACTTGTGGTGTTGCCCCCGTTGGGATTGCCTGTACTGTTGGTACCGCTCTCCCCTTGGGGCCGATGGTCTTCTCTGATGTTCCTTCAGTTCTATTCCTTTTTCAGGGTCTGCCGGTAAGGATGGACGCGTAGAATTTAACCAACCGTAATGAGTGAAGTATCCTGGATAACTGGTTACAGCATACGTGGTAGTGGAACGGAAACAGGCCAAAATCTGCAAATAGAAGCATAGTCATATCATATCTGCATTAAACATGAATTAGATGTGTTCAGTTGAGTAGCTGCCTAGCACATCTTCGTCAACTGCATAGTGACCCAGGTACTGCATATCCGCCTCTATTCAAAAGAATAGGAGTAGATCTGTAGTATCTTACTGCTACAACTATACAGTTTGCCAAGTTGTACTGCTCGGCTTAGCATATCCGGCAATAGTTGTCATAGGGAACAACTTTATTGCTGGAGTGCAGGGTGTTGCACCTCCACCACTTATCCTGAGGATAGGTCATCAATATAAAAGTACTGGACAACCCTTTAATCCCTTCACGAAATATAATATATATTCACATCATAAGTGGTGTCCCTGACTTTCCCCACACAACTAACCATCATGTGCATTTAACAGCCACAGGTGGATGGAGCTCCACCAGCGGCTAATAAGCAGTAAAATCCCACTGTCAATCTCTGACAGCGGGATTTAACACATGCCACCCAGAAGTGCTCAATTCGACCACCCATCGGCACTGCTGTCACATGATCGAGATGGGTTTTCATGACAGCAGGGGGTCTGCTGATGTCCACTGTGCCTGTAATTATGATCCTCCTGTGAATGCCGGTCTGTGGCCGACGTTCATAGGAGATTGGGATTTCTGCTATACATAGCAGTGCTGAAGCCTTACATATAGCGCAGGCAATGAGATGATCACAGAATGATCGGATGAAAACACCAGAATTAGTTTTTTTGGGTACCGAAAAATTGCAATAAGAAGTGATCAAAACATCGTATCTACCCCAAATGGTATCTATAAAAGCATCAGCTCGGTACAAAAAATAAAGCCCTCTCCCAGTCCCTGATCATGAAAAATGGAAACAGTAGGGGTCTCGGAAAATGACGAGAAATGCAAATACTTCTTTTGATACAAATTTGTACATTTGTTTTCACCACTTAAATAAAAGAAAATGAAACATGTTTGGTATCTGCTTACTCGTACTGACCTGGGAAATCCTATCACCAGGTCAGTTTTACCATATAGTGAAACATGGTAAATAAAATAAAAAACATTTGTGGAATTGCACTTTTTTTTTTGCAAAGTCCACCGCACTTGAAATTTTTTTCCTGTTTTCCAGTACACTGTGCGGTAAAATAAATCGTGTCATTCAAAAATAAAACTGGTCCCTCGAAAAACAAGACCTCATATGGTTAAATTGAAGGAAAAATAAAAAAAAAATTCTGGCTTTCGGAAGAAAGGGAGGATAAAACAAGAATGAAAAAAACTGAAAATGGCCAGGGAGTGAAGGGGTAATAATTGGTTTATGCCACATATATGCAATCCACGCAACTTCAATAAGGATTTATCATAGTAGTACTTACCCCACACATTAATCCTGCAAGTAATACAACACCCAAGACCGCAACCAGTCCGAACAGAATGATTTCCCAGTATTGCACTGCAAAAGAGACATAATGAAATGTGTCTATTATTGTTTTGTTTTTTTGTTGTTTTTTCTTTAATTTTCGATTCATATATCCGACATCCAATGAAACACGAATATCAAAAAAATCAATACTAGTTTCTTAAAAATGTTGAATAACTTCATATCTGTGAATTAAATCTTAATCTGCCAAACTTAACTGCCTCCCTGTTAGTAAATCAATCCCTGGTTTCCCGGTAAAATGTAGAATGCTTCCAGGCTTCAGAATGTTGAGTGAGCCTGCAAAATTTTAATTCGACAGTTTCCTCGAACTTGGCCAGAAAACTCGAGTTACGTTAACATTATTCTATGCAAAACAAATTTCCTTTGTTACACTTTGGGGTCTCTCCAGATCCCAGAGCAAAAGAAATTAGTAAATGTAGGATGAAAATGAAATAATCATGCTGATCTCGCCGGTCTCCTGTCCTGTTCATGGTACTGTCATTGTCACTGTCCAGCTGCAAGAGCGTCTCGTCCTGTCTTCCGCACAACTCCCCCCAACCTCTTTTTTCCTTAGGCACTCTCCACATGGAGAAACGTTACTCCTTGGTTCCCCCAGTCAGACGCTTCTGACCAAGCCAAACCAGATCTCACACTTTGCACTGATGAGGGGCAGTACCCCGAAACACAGTGTCTGCAAAATGAGATTCTGATTTCGTTTTTTTTTCCTAAGTCAAGGCTCGTTAAAGGGTCAACACTGACATTTAGGATTGCTACTCAAAAGTTCTAGTCCTCTTTCTCTCTAAAGAGGCAATTTGCGTATTTCCTTAAGCACTAAAATCTATGGCCATGAGCTACGACTCCAGCCGAGAAGATACAGGAACAGGATATCGCCTTAATATTGAAAAAAAGCGCCTAGAGGGAGCTGCACGGAGGACTAGTCAAACTTGACTTTTTGGGAAAATTTTAGAAGAATTCAATTCCCCTTATCGCTAATGTCTCACAATATTGTTGATTGCCTTAACACCAGTGAACCCAGTCCTGCTCTCCCATAAAAAAGTTGAGTATCCCATTAGTTAATTTAACTAGGATCTTACAAAAAATGACAAATATTTCCACATTGGTGAATCAAGATTGATGCCATGGTCTCCCAAAATCATTGAATGCCTCGTGTTTGTATATGATACCCTGGTCACCTAAAAAAGTCTCATGGGTGTATAAAACCTTGAGGTTTGATTCACTGCTATACTCTTAGAATGATCCTTGTTATTTGAGTACTTACTTGCGGATTGGTCGGAGGTTGTTTGAGTGGTGGTGACAACACTTTGGGTAGACATTCCTCCATTTATGGCTGTAGAAAAATAGGGTAACTTGTTGAAGAATTCAGTAACCACACCACCCACAATATCTGTAATGTGGACAACGTTTTTGTAACTTACTGGTAATCGTTGCAGTGGATGTGATGGTGTTGGATCCAGGATTGGAACTTGTAGCTGCAGAATTCATTCCAGTTGCGCTTGATCCAGAAGTCACAATCGTGTCATTATTACTTGCAATAGTTACGACAGATTTTGTGGTAGCAATGGAACTGTTAGGGGCTGTAGAAGAAATGGATCCACTGAGGGCAGTAATTGTTGTATTAGAGCTTCCAGTAGTTTTAGAAGAACTAGATCCAGTTGAGGTGGTGCCAGTAGTATTGATTGTGGTACCAGTTAAATCTGATGATGTACCAGTGCCTAAAGTACTTACGTTTACCGTGTTTATGATACTTGTGTTAGTCTGGGAAACAGTCGATACACTAGTAGTCATGGTACTGTTTTTAATGGTACCAGATACTGTTGTAGAAGCAGTAACTATGTCCCCTCCTACGTTAGAACCTGTGGTGTTACTAAAAGCACTCCCAGTAGAACTTGAGCTTCCAGAAGGAGTTATGGAGGTGCTCGATCCAGATGTGGTTGTGGTATTTATTGCAGTGGTAGTAGCAGTGAAATCTGATGATGTACTACTAACAATACCAGGCATAGTGATTGGCCCTGAAGTATTAGTGATGACAGTTCCCGAAACAGAAAAGTTAGTAGTACTCATGGTACTGTTATTTATGGCACCAGATACTGTTGTAGTGATAAGTGTACTTTCATTAACACTGGAAACTGTGATGTTAGAAACATCAACCCCAGTAACTATGGAGGTGGTAGGGGTAACAGATCCACTTGTTACGGTCAAGGTACCAGCAGGTTGTTCAGTAGTAGTACCATTCATGGTAACTTGCGTTGTAAATGCTGCTGTCTGAGGAATAGAACTGATAATGGCCCCATTACTGGTGGTTTCGGCAGCAATAGTATTATTAGTAATCTCTTTAGTAGTAAATCCAGTAATAGTGTAAGTAATACTGTTGGTTTCTCCCACTGTGGTAGTACCACTCAAACTATTACCTGTAGAGTTGGCTGTTGATCCAGTATTGGCAATAGAAGTTTTTGGGAGTTCAGTTGAGACAGCAGTAAAATTATTCATATTTTGTTGAGTACTTATAAATGGAGTAGAAGATGTAAAAGACAAAGACGTACTGGTTGAGGAAACATCAGATGTTATTGGTGCACCAGGTGGCACAAAAGTAGTAGGATCGCTAAAGGAAGACTGAGTGCTGTTGAATATTGCCATATTTCCGGGTACAGTTATCATATTAACAGTCTCTTGTATAATAGGTGCTGCTGAAGTGCTAGTCAACAAAGCAGTCACAGATTCACTTGTAGTAGATTTTGTTTGTAAGGTGTCTGAACCAGTAGTTTTATCAGGACCCGGAGATGACCTGGTACTACCAATTGAACTGGATGTTGTTCCAATAGTGCTTGCTGCAGAGGTTGTAATTTCACTAGCAGATTGGGTCATAATTGATGTTAATGAAGTGCTTGCTCCCATATTTATGGGTGTACCAGTGGTAAGTTCAGTTGAAGAGACGGTTGTTACGTTACCAGTCGAGGACTGAGCTGTCGGTACAGTAGAAATAGTTGTAGATTCTGATGCAGTTGCTGCCATTGTGGATTTAAAAGTGGTAAATTCACCACTAGTAGGTTGAGTATTAATGGCTGTTGCTAAGGATGCTGTGTTTATGGGTACGGTTGTAGCAGTGAAAGATCCATCTGATATGGGTGTTGTTGCCACAGTAGGATATAGGGAAGTATTAGATTCAGTCATGGTACCCTGTGAAGTAATAGATGCTGTAGAAGCAAATGGAACTGTGCTTGGCAGGGATGAGATATTAGCTGAAGTTTTGGTTGTTTCAGCTTTTGTTAACAGAATAGTTGTTGATTCACTAATGATAGATTGGGGAGTAGTTGCTGATAAACTTGTTCCTGTACTTTTAGACAATACAGTACTTGTATCCATGCTTGTCAGTGATAGTGGTGTAGTTGCAGGCTCAGATGAATTTATTATGGTTGTTTCACTAAGAGATAGAATGGTTGTGGCATCACTGGTGATGGGTTGACTTGTAAGTGATGTTCCTGCAGTAGATAATTCTGTATTTGTCAGAGATGGTGTAATAGTTGCAGGTTGAGATGAAATTAGTGTTGATGTGTCACTGGTAAACAGAGCTGGTGTGGTTTCACTGGTGGTAGGTTGAGCTGAAATCGATGTTGCTGCAGTACTTGTTTCCATATTTGTCAGTGATGGTGTTGTAGTTGTAGATTCAGGAGAAGTTGGTGTGGTTGTGTCACTAGTAGATAGAATGGTTGTGGCATTACTGGTGATGGGTTGAGTTGTAAGTGATATTAATGAAGTAGATAATTCTGTACTTGTCAAAGTTGCTGCAGTAGTTGCAGGTTGAGATGAAGATAGTGTTGATGAGTCACTGGTATACAGAGCTGGTGTGGTTTCACTGGTAGTAGGTTGAGCTGAAATCGATGTTGCTGCAGTACTTGTTTCTATATTTGTCAGTGATGGTGTTGTAGTTGTAGATTCAGGTAGAGTTGATATGGTTGTATCACTAGTAGATAGAATGGTTGTGGCATCACTGGTGATGGGTTGAGTTGTAAGTGATGTTCCTGAAGTTGATAATTCTGTACTTGTCAAATATGGTGTAGTAGTTGCAGGTTGAGATGAAGTTACTGTTGATGTGTCACTGGTATATAGAGCAGGTGTGGTTTCACTGGTGGTAGGTTGAGCTGAAATCGATGTTGCTGCAGTACTTGTTTCCATATTTGTCAGTGATGGTGTTGTAGTTGTAGATTCAGGTAAAGTTGATATGGTTGTATCACTAGTAGATAGAATGGTTGTGGCGTCACTGGTGATGGGTTGAGTTGTAAGTGATGTTCCTGAAGTTGATAATTCTGTACTTGTCATAGATGGTGTAGTAGTTGCAGGTTGAGACACAGTTACTGTTGATGTGTCACTGGTATAAAGAGCAGGTGTGGTTTCACTGGTGGTAGGTTGAGTTGTAATCAATGTTGCTGCAGTACTTGTTTCCATATTTTTCAGTGATGGTGTTGTAGTTGTAGATTCAGGTGAAGTTGGTGTGGTTGTGTCACTAGTAGATAGAATGGTTGTGGCATTACTGGTGATAGGTTGAGTTGTAAGTGATGTTCCTAAAGTAGATAATTCTATACTTGTCAAAGTTGGTGTAGTTGTTGCAGGTTGAGATGAAGTTAGTGTTGATGTGTCACTGGTATACAAAGCTGGTGTGGTTTCACTGGTGGTAGGTTGAGTTGTAATTAATGTTGCTGCAGTACTTGATTCCATATTTGTCAGTGATGGTGTTGTAGTTGTTGATTCAGGTGAAGTTGATGTAGTTGTGTCACTAGTAGATAGAATGGTTGTGGCATCACTGGTGATGGGTTGAGTTGTAAGTGATGTTCCTGAAGTTGACAATTCTGTACTTGTCAGAGATGGTGTAGTAGTTGCAGGTTGAGATGAAGTTAGTGTTGATGTGTCACTGGTATATAGAGCAGGTGTGGTTTCACTGATGGTATGTTGAGTTGTAATCGATATTGCTGTACTACATGTTTCCATATTTGTTAGTGATGGAGTTGTAGTTGTTGATTCAAGTGAAGTTGCTGTGGTTGTGTCACTAGTAGATAGAATGGTTGTGGCATTACTGGTGATGGGTTGAGTTGTAAGTGATGTTCCTGAAGTAGATAATTCTGTACTTGTCAGAGATGGTGTAGTAGTTGCAGATTGAGATGATGTTAGTGTTGATGTGTCACTGGTATATAGAGCAGGTGTGGTTTCACTGTTAGTAGGTTGAGTTGTAATCGATGTTGCTGTACTACTTGTTTCCATATTTGTCAGTGATGGTGTTGTAGTTGTAGATTCAGGTGAAGTGTGTGTGGTTGTTTCACTAGTGGATAAAATGGTTGTGGCATTGCTGGTGGTGGGTTGAGTTGTAAGTGATGTTCCTGAAGTTGATAATTCTGTACTTGTCATAGATGGTGTAGTAGTTGCAGATTGAGATGAAGTTAGTGTTGATGTGTCACTGGTATACAGAGCAGGCGTGGTTTCACTGATGCTAGGTTGAGTTGTAATAGAAGTTGCTGTACTACTTGTTTCCATATTTGTCAGTGATGGTGTTGTAATTGTAGTTTCAGGTGAAGTGTGTGTGGTTGTTTCACTAGTAGATAGAATGGTTGTGGCATCACTGGTCATGGGTTGAGTTGTAAGTGATGTTCCTGAAGTAGATAATACTGTACTTGTCAAAGATGGTGTAGTAGTTGCAGGTTGAGATGAAGATAGTGTTGATGTGTCATTGGTATAAAGAGCAGGTGTGGTTTCACTGGTGGTAGGTTGAACTGAAATCGATGTTGCTGCAGTACTTGTTTCCATATTTGTCAGTGATGGTGTTGTAGTTGTAGATTTAGGTGAAGATGATATGGTTGTGTCACTAGGAGATAGAATGGTTGTGGCGTCACTGGTGATGGGTTGAGTTATAAGTGATGTTCCTGAAGTAGATAAGTCTGTACTTGTCAAAGTTGGTGTAGCATTTTCAGGTTGAGATGAAGATAGTGCTGATGTGTCACTGGTATACAGAGCTGGTGTGGTTTCACTGGTGGTAGGTTGAGCTGAAATCGATGTTGCTGCAGTACTTGTTTCCATATTTGTTAGTGATGGTGTTGTAGTTGTTGATTCAAGTGAAGTTGGTGTGGTTGTGTCACTAGTAGATAGAATGGTTGTGGCATTACTGGTGATGGGTTCAGTTGTAAGTGATGATCCTGACGTTGATAATTCTGTACTTGTCAGAGATGGTGTAGTAGTTGCAGATTGAGATGAAGTTAGTGTTGATGTGTCACTGGTATATAGAGCAGGTGTGGTTTCACTGGTGGTTGGTTGAGTCGTAATCGAAGTTGCTGTACTACTTGTTTCCATATTTGTCAGTGATGGTGTTGTAGTTGTAGATTTAGGTGAATTTGGTGTGGTTGTGTCACTAGCAGTTAGAATGGTTGTGGCATCACTGGTGATGGGTTGAGTTGTAAGTGATGTTCCTGAAGTTGATAATTCTGTACTTGTCATAGATGGTGTAGTAGTTGCAGGTTGAGATGAAGTTAGTGTTGATGTGTCATTGGTATAAAGAGCAGGTGTGGTTTCACTGGTGGTAGGTTGAACTGAAATCGATGTTGCTGCAGTACTTGTTTCCATATTTGTCAGTGATGGTGTTGTAGTTGTAGATTCAGGTGAAGATGATATGGTTGTGTCACTAGGAGATAGAATGGTTGTGGCATCACTGGTAGTGGGTATAGTTGTAGGTGATGTTCCTGAAGTTGACAATTCTGTACTTGTCAGAGATGGTGTAGTAATTACAGGTTGAGATGAAGTTAGTGTTGATAAATCACTGGAATAAAGAGCAGGTGTGGTTTCACTTGTGGTAGGTTGAGTTGTAATCGAAGTTGCTGTACTACTTGTTTCAATATTTGTCAGTGATGGTGTTATAGTTGTAGATTCAGGTGAAGTTGGTGTAGTTGTGTCACTGGTAGATAGAATGGTTGTGGCATCACTGGTGATGGTTTGAGTTGTAAGTGATGTTCCTGAAGTTGATAATTCTGTACTTGTCAGAGATGGTGTAGTAGTTGCAGGTTGAGATGAAGATAGTGTTGATGTGTCACTGGTATACAGAGCTGGTGTGGTTTCACTGGTGGTAGGTTGAACTGAAATCGATGTTGCTGCAGTACTTGTTTCCATATTTGTTAGTGATGGTGTTGTAGTTGTAGACTCAGGTGAAGTTGGTGTGGTTGTGTCACTAGTAGATAGAATGGTTGTGGCATCACTGGTGATGAGTTGAGTTGTAAGTGATGTTCCTGAAGTTGACAATTCTGTACTTGTCAGAGATGGTGTAGTAGTTGCAGGTTGAGATGAAGTTAGTGTTGATGTGTCACTGGTATAAAGAGCAAGTGTGGTTTCACTTGTGGTAGGTTGAGTTGTAATTGAAGTTGCTGTACTAGTTGTTTCCATATATGTCAGTGATGGTGTTGTAGTTGTAGATTCAGGTGAATTTGGTGTGGTTGTGTCACTAGTAGATAGAATGGTTGTGGCATCACTGATGATGGGTTGAGTTGTAAGTGATGTTCCTGAAGTTGATAATACTGTACTTGTCATAGATGGTGTAGTAGTTGCAGGTTGAGATGAAGATAGTGTTGATGTGTCACTGGTATACAGAGCTGGGGTGGTGGTTTCTCTGGTGGTAGGTTGAGTTGTAATCAAAGTTGCTGTACTACCTGTTTCCATATTTGTCAGTGATGGTGTTGTAGTTGTAGATTCAGGTGAAGTGTGTGTGGTTGTTTCACTAGTAGATAGAATGGTTGTGGCATCACTGGTGATGGGTTGAGTTGTAAGTGATGTTCCTGTAGTAGATAGTACTGTACTTGTCAAAGATGGTGTAGTTGTTGCAGGTTGAGATGAAGTTAGTGTTGATGTGTCACTGGTATACAGAGCAGGTGTGATTTCACTGGTTGTAGGTTGAGTTGTAATCGATGTTACTGTAATGCTTGTCTCCAACCTTGTCTGGAATGGTGTAGTTGTGGATTCAGGTGAAGATAGTGTTCTTGTATTACTAGTAGATAGAATGGTTGTAGTTTCACTGGTTGTAGGTAGAATTGAAATTGATGTTTCTGAAGTGCTTCTTTCTGTACTTGTTGGGATGAGGGTTGTAGTTGTAGCTTCAGATGAAGTAAGTGTTGTTTCATCACTCGTGGAAAAAGTTGTAAGTTCACTGGTAATAGGTTCAGAAGTAATTGATGTTGCCGTGGTGCTTGTTTCTGTACTTGTAATAGATGTTGTTGTAGTTGTAGCTTCAGATGTAGATGTTGTATTACTAGTAAACAGAGCAGTTGTAGATACACTGGTTATAGGTGCAGTCGTGACTGATGATGAACTGCTTGCTTCTGTACTTGGTAACGTGGTCAGTTGAGTAGTAATGGAATGTTCCGACGTTATTGTTCCTACATTTGTGGGTGCAGGTGTCGCACTTGTAGACTCAGTTGTACTTGTTGCTACATTAATGCTTGATGCAGTAGATGTAGTAAACGTATCTACAGAAAATTGCATGACATAATTACAAAAAAGTCAAATATAATATCAATCTGCCTCATCTATATCTATCTTTGACACATTTTTGACTGCTAGAAATGTGGCTAAATGTACTGTCCTTAGGAGATAAGATACTAAGAAAAGCCTTCCGTGTTTATTTTTTTCTTAAATTTATGTATAAGTGCATGTAATGTAGTGTGAGAGTATTACTATTGTCGCCTATGACTGCTCTTTCCATTGTCCAGAGACGTTATTCTATCTCTTCTCAGTGACGTCACCACAACTGTGACTATCTCGATCACTTTATGCTCTGTGCATGAGCCCAAAGTCTTCTTTTTTTACAATAAAAGCCTATGGAGACTGGTTCCGATGCTCCACAGACATATTGTAAAAACCACTTCCGGGTCACGCAGAGCAATGACATCACTGAGAAGAGGAGAAGAGCAGCACTGGACACCGGAGAGCAGACGTAGGTGAGTATAGTAATACACTCACACTACATTATGTGAATATACACACATTTAAAGACAATGTCTCTTTAAAGTCCATGCCTACCAACATGCTAAAATGGACCTACAGATAAATTGTACGCAGAGTTTGAGTCTCCATGTGATTATATTGAATTTTTTACTTTGTGTTGCAGAAATATTACAATGTTTTTATAACCCAAAGCTGCATTTATGAATTTCATTAGATCTCACACCAGACACTGTCTATGCTGTCTAGAAGCAGTGGTCAAACATGCATTGCGCTTACAAGATCTTTCCTAGTTATTTCCTAGAGTTTGTAAGCGCTTCCTTGAAGCTGTCCAGATTGGTTAGAGACTGATGTTGGCTCCTAATTCTGTACAGTTTCAGTCCAATGCTACAGAGGCTTCCTCATACTTCCGGTATCCATTGACAGAGCCAACAGAGCAATGATGCCGAGCTGTCAATCAATCAGGAGCGCCAGCCACCAGCCATCAGGAAATCAGCAGAGCGATGTGCTCCTGGCAATGAATGGTGCCACCGATAATTTATTGCTATCATATTACATAGTATAATAGTATACACAGCAACATTATAATATTTTACAGATTAAATCCACTGCTAATCCCTTCTGGTTCACAGAAACTGAATAACTGGGAGAGACGGTGAGTTTGGCGCACGCTTAGAACAGAAGGTGCGGCTTTGGTTTCTGTCCAAAGATTAGAGTGAAAGATTATGTTCTGTGTAAAAGAAAGTGACAGAAAAAGATACAGGGAACAAAAGAACCTACAAAAGGAAAGAATGAGATCGGTAATAAATGAATGAAACATCTGTACCTGTCATCTGTGCACCTATATACAGTAGATAACACAAGATCCACCATTCACAATAGGTGATGTTACAGCTCACCTCCTCCTCCTGTACAATGACTGATAACACCTCTATATACAGTAGATAACACAAGATCCACCATTCACAATAGGTGATGTTACAGCTCACCTCCTCCTCCTGTACAATGACTGATAACACCTCTATATACATGGAAACAGGAACACCTACCGCTGTCTGTCCCCGGCGCTGTGCTTCTCTGCTCTGGCTGTGAGCACAGCAGCCGGAAAGCAGAGCGGTGACGTCACCTCTCTGCTTTCCGGCTGCCCGGCGCTCACAGCCAGACCAGAGAAGCAGAGCGCCGAGGACAGACAGCGGTAGGTAAGTATGTAGCGGTTGTTTTTTTTACTTTAACGATGGTAACCAGGGTAAACATCGGGTTACTAAGCGCGGCCCTGCGCTTAGTAACCCGATGTTTACCCTGGTTACCGGGGACCTCGGGATCGTTGGTCGCTGGAGAGCGGTCTGTGTGACAGCTCTCCAGCGACCAAACAGCGACGCTGCAGCGATCCGGATCGTTGTCGGTATCGCTGCAGCGTCGCTTAGTGTGACAGTACCTTAAGGTCAGTGGTGGCACAGTCCCAAGAAAAGGGCCTAAAAGTCTACTTTGTTTTATCTTCTGAGGCCCTTTGAATGCTTTGTTCTCAGTTCTATCTCTGAACAGTTCAATAAGTTGACTTTCCCCATGATAAAAACGCTGATTAACCCATCAGTTAATCCTCACTGGTGTGTAATCCCCGATTTCCTTCCATGTGAAAAAAGTATGATTGAAGGCGTAAAAAGTAGTACATATTTTGGATCATGAAGTTGTAGTATATTGAGGTTTTAGTGTTTAGTGTTAGCGGTGGCTTGTTCATTTTGGATGGGTCATATGGTAGCTACTCTACATGTATTAGACATCAAGTGGAATAAAGTTGAGTTTCTACTTGTCTCAAATATGACAACTCTTTTACCTTCATGTGAATATCTAGACTAGTGTTTTCCAACTCCAGTCTGCAGTTCAGAGGCAGAACAACCGTACCATTCCCTGAAATCAGCCCATCAAAATTAAACAAGCAATCTAAAGTGCAATAGATAGCCAAAAATGTATGGATCCCTCAGTATCATAGAACAAAAGCAAAAATAGGGAACTTAAAACATAACATTTAATATTAATCATTAAAATGTCACGACACAATACACATAGAATCAAAAGTCCCAGGTGAAGTAGCCAGACATAGTTGTGCCAAAACGGGGGGCTGATTATAATCCAAAGAAGGCTACCAGTACAACTGGCAATGCAATAAATAAACCTTATTAGACATGGGGGAACCTTTAAACCTATCAGTCCAACTGATTAATTTACCCCTCGATGTCTCAGAATGTCCAAAGGAAATTAATTTGAAAGAAATTTCTAACAATCTCACCAAATCCATAGATGATCGAATCTCCATTGTTGCAAAAAAGGCATGTCTAATTAGGTTTCTTTATTGCATTGCCAGTTGTACTGGTAGCCTTTTTTGGATTATAATCAGCCCCCAGTTTTGGCACAACTTTGTCTGGCTGCTTCACCTGAGAGTTTTGATTCTATGTGTATTGTGTTGTGACATTTTAATGATTAATATTAAGTGTTAAGTTTTAAGTTCCCTATTTTTGCTTTTCTCGCCCATCAAAATCAGCCTAAGCTGTCCTAATTTTACAAGTGTTGCAAAACTCGTGGTTTTGTTTTTGTAACCTTCTTCATCTAAGCCGTTCTTTAGTATGAGGAAACATTGGACACATTTGCGTAAAGAAAGAGTTGAGGTCCAAAAAAGCAGTTATGACAAAGTCTTAATAATACCTAATGTACGCAGAATTTGACTTTAAGGAAGTAAAAATAGTTTATAAATAACTCCCAGCTCTTCATTGTCACTACTGTTCTCACCACCGGGTAGAGACATATATACAGTATATTGTCACCACTCTCTGTACAATCACCATACTGCCATATAGAGGCCTCAAATAATACCAATACACAATGCTAAAATGTCTCTGCATCATGCCCACATAAAAGCCAAAGACAAAGTACTCTGTTCCAAAGTTATGCCACCACCATAATAAAGGCGCTAACTTTCCCATCAACTAATTGGACGTACACAACCGAACTTCTGTGTTTTGATTGGCCAACGTTATAGAAGGGAAAAACCGAACAGCCGTAGAGTTAATTGAAGGGTAACACCAAGTTAATTGGAGGGTAACATTGTATTTTTATTACTATGGAATGGAGGGGCATGGAAAAAAAAAGTTAAACTGTTCCAGGATCAACAGGACGACGGCAATTGGAAATGATACTCTGTTTACATTAAAAAAAAATGAAAGGTCTTCTTAAAATGAACCTTATTTTTTATTCTCCTACCAATCTAGTTCCATTTCAAATGTGTTTTAAAGCAGTGGACAATCCTCTACCTGTACTACTACTTTTGAAAATGTATGGATCTACAGTATATAGATTCCTGGTGGATCTGGACATGTGATTAGATGAGAGCCACCTTTTCATGGGACGGTCCATTTAAGAGAGGTTTACTTCTTTCAAGAGAGTTTTGGTACTTGGTCTTGACATCTCCATAGCTCAACAAGTGCACCAAGACAAGAAAAGCATGTTGGGTAGAGAAAGACCCAAGCCAAAAGAAGTAGAAGTCCCACCATGGCACGTAAAAACATGAGAAGGTTTGGTTCTTTTCGCACAGCATTTCATACCTTTTTCAATAAATTACCTCTTCAGTTGCTTGGGAAACCCTGAATTGTGGTTGAACTCTCCCTTACGTAAAAAAATAGTGCCAAGGGCAGAATGGGTGTCTGTAGATATCATATCTCTGGCTGCAATCCAAGTAGGAAGTGCCATTAATCTGCACAGTCTTGGCTTACCTAACCAACCACTTGTAAAGCATGTAAGAAAGATTACTTAAGACTTGTACTTATTTCTATGCCAAAAAAAAATCCAAACCTCCAGCAATGACATTTTTTAGGGACTCACTGCTCTTGGGTTAAAGCATTAAAAATCCTTAAGGCTATGGCACATGGAGTATTTTTGAGACAGTCAAAAATGACAGGTCTTCTATTGAATATCACTTCAGGTGCTATATCTCCCCTTACATTTTTAGAAAATCAGATTTAGTTGTTTTGTTTATAGAAAAATTCTAGTTTCTCAAAATTTTTTACAGTTTTAGCCCATGAGACATTCATGTGTAGGCCACCTCTTTAGCCTGGGTTCACACATCCATGTTTTGTGGTCCGTGGTCAAATCAAGACACATGGACTGGTCTCCTGAACCAAACTCAACAGCCTCGTGAGGTTACTGAGTTTAGGACTGGAGAACCTTCACCAGTTCTTGCAACGTACAAGTACAGCAAATTATGCAACTGCACAGGGGTGCAGTAAGTAAGGTGGGCACTGCTACCTTAGACGAATCTAGATCACATGTAGGGACTGAACCACTGACTGTATCTCAAGGCTCACAACTACTGTTGGAGAGACCTAAGGTTTACGTTTTTTGTCTTTAAAAAAATAAGAGGACTTATGCATTGCTCATCTTGGTTGTTTTATGCCAATTTTTTGGGGGGGAATATGTGGAGGCTGCATAATGGGATATGGAGTCTTTATGGCTTCTTGAAAATGTTTTATTTAGAAAGCAAATCAACTGTATAGAAAAAAAATCTACACAACAGTGGTCATAGGTAGCCTTTAAAGCCTAATTCCAAGCAAAATCTGAAAGTTCAGAGTTACTGTAAACTTCAATAACCTCATCACTCAGGTCACCGTCACATAGGTTCAAGGTTTTGAGAAAAGAAGATTTATTGAGGGGCTCCAAAATGGAAAGCATGGTGGTGTTCGGTGTCATGATCCCAATGGCAGGGGATCACAAAAGGACAAGCACAAAAACAAAACAAGCTCTAGGGTGATGGAACCTGAGCTGACCGCGATCCTGAACCTAAACACACAACTAGCAGTAGCCGGGGAACGTGCCTACGATGATTCCTAGACGTCTCGCGCCAGCCGAAGGATTAACTTCCCCTATTAGAAGAAACACAGACCTCACTTGCCTCCAGAGAAACACCCCACAGAAATAGCAGCCCCCCACATGTAATAACGGTGAAATGAGAGGAAAGCACATACGTAGTTATGAAAATAGAATCAGCAAAAATGAGGCCCGCTAAAGCTAGATAGCAGAGGATACAAAAGTGAACTGCGCGGTCAGCGAAAAACCCTTCAAAAAACCATCCTGAAATTACTTGAACTCATGTGCCAACTCATGGAACATGAGGAGTAATTTCAGCCCACTAGAGCAACCAGCAGCAAGGAATCACATATCTGCAAGCTGGACTAAGACAAAAATTAAGCAAAACGTGAAACAGGAAAATCAAAACTTAGCTTGTCCTGAAGATAACAGACGCAGGTAGCAGAGGTAAAAAGACACGCTGATTACATTGATAGCCGGCGAGGAAATGACAAAAAAGCCAGGTTAAATAGGAAACTCCCATAACCTGATGGAACAGGTGGACACCAGAGACCGCAGAGAACACAAGTCACCCAGTACCATCAGTAACCACCAGAGGGAGCCCAAAAACAGAACTCACAAACCTGTGAAACCCATAAAGGCAACAGGTTTCTGCTAATAACCAAGAAAAATTATCTTTCACAATTGGTGCAGAATCCAACCAGAGGAGCAGCACTTTTAGACCTAATACTATCTAATAGACCTGACAGAATAACAAATCTGCAGGTGGTTGGGCATTTAGGAAATAGCGACCACAATATTGTGCAGTTTCACCTGTCTTTCACTAGGGGGACTTGTCAGGGAGTCACAAAAACATTGAACTTTAGGAAGGCAAAGTTTGAACAGCTTAGAGATGCCCTTAATCTGGTAGACTGGGACAATATCCTCAGAAATGAGAATACAGATAATAAATGGGAAATGTTTAAGAACATCCTAAATAGGCAGTGTAAGCGGTTTATACCTTGTGGGAATAAAAGGACTAGAAATAGGAAAAACCCAATGTGGCTAAACAAAGAAGTAAGACAGGCAATTAACAGTAAAAAGAAAGCATTTGCACTACTAAAGCAGGATGGCACCATTGAAGCTCTAAAAAACTATAGGGAGAAAAATACTTTATCTAAAAAACTAATTAAAGCTGCCAAAAAGGAAACAGAGAAGCACATTGCTAAGGAGAGTAAAACTAATCCCAAACTGTTCTTCAACTATATCAATAGTAAAAGAATAAAAACTGAAAATGTAGGCCCCTTAAAAAATAGTGAGGAAAGAATGGTTGTAGATGACGAGGAAAAAGCTAACATATTAAACACCTTCTTCTCCACGGTATTCACGGTGGAAAATGAAATGCTAGGTGAAATCCCAAGAAACAATGAAAACCCTATATTAAGGGTCACCAATCTAACCCAAGAAGAGGTGCGAAACCGGCTAAATAAGATTAAAATAGATAAATCTCCGGGTCCGGATGGCATACACCCACGAGTACTAAGAGAACTAAGTAATGTAATAGATAAACCATTATTTCTTATTTTTAGTGACTCTATAGCGACAGGGTCTGTTCCGCAGGACTGGCGCATAGCAAATGTGGTGCCAATATTCAAAAAGGGCTCTAAAAGTGAACCTGGAAATTATAGGCCAGTAAGTCTAACCTCTATTGTTGGTAAAATATTTGAAGGGTTTCTGAGGGATGTTATTCTGGATTATCTCAATGAGAATAACTGTTTAACTCCATATCAGCATGGGTTTATGAGAAATCGCTCCTGTCAAACCAATCTAATCAGTTTTTATGAAGAGGTAAGCTATAGACTGGACCACGGTGAGTCATTGGACGTGGTATATCTCGATTTTTCCAAAGCGTTTGATACCGTGCCGCACAAGAGGTTGGTACACAAAATGAGAATGCTTGGCCTGGGGGAAAATGTGTGTAAATGGGTTAGTAACTGGCTTAGTGATAGAAAGCAGAGGGTGGTTATAAATGGTATAGTCTCTAACTGGGTCGCTGTGACCAGTGGGGTACCGCAGGGGTCAGTATTGGGACCTGTTCTCTTCAACATATTCATTAATGATCTGGTAGAAGGTTTACACAGTAAAATATCGATATTTGCAGATGATACAAAACTATGTAAAGCAGTTAATACAAGAGAAGATAGTATTCTGCTACAGATGGATCTGGATAAGTTGGAAACTTGGGCTGAAAGGTGGCAGATGAGGTTTAACAATGATAAATGTAAGGTTATACACATGGGAAGAGGGAATCAATATCACCATTACACACTGAACGGGAAACCACTGGGTAAATCTGACAGGGAGAAGGACTTGGGGATCCTAGTTAATGATAAACTTACCTGGAGCAGCCAGTGCCAGGCAGCAGCTGCCAAGGCAAACAGGATCATGGGGTGCATTAAAAGAGGTCTGGATACACATGATGAGAGCATTATACTGCCTCTGTACAAATCCCTAGTTAGACCGCACATGGAGTACTGTGTCCAGTTTTGGGCACCGGTGCTCAGGAAGGATATAATGGAACTAGAGAGAGTACAAAGGAGGGCAACAAAATTAATAAAGGGGATGGGAGAACTACAATACCCAGATAGATTAGCGAAATTAGGATTATTTAGTCTAGAAAAAAGACGACTGAGGGGCGATCTAATAACCATGTATAAGTATATAAGGGGACAATACAAATATCTCGCTGAGGATCTGTTTATACCAAGGAAGGTGACGGGCACAAGGGGGCATTCTTTGCGTCTGGAGGAGAGAAGGTTTTTCCACCAACATAGAAGAGGATTCTTTACTGTTAGGGCAGTGAGAATCTGGAATTGCTTGCCTGAGGAGGTGGTGATGGCGAACTCAGTCGAGGGGTTCAAGAGAGGCCTGGATGTCTTCCTGGAGCAGAACAACATTGTATCATACAATTATTAGGTTCTGTAGAAGGACGTAGATCTGGGTATTTATTATGATGGAATATAGGCTGAACTGGATGGACAAATGTCTTTTTTCGGCCTTACTAACTATGTTACTATGTATGTTACAACAGTACCCCCCCTTGAGGAGGGGTCACCGAACCCTCACGAGAACCACCAGGGCGACCAGGATGAGCCCTATGAAAAGCACGGACCAAATCGGCAGCATGAACATCAGAGGCAAACACCCAAGAATTATCCTCCTGACCATAACCCTTCCACTTGACCAAATACTGGAGTTTCCGTCTGGAAACACGAGAATCCAAGATCTTCTCCACAACATACTCCAATTCACCCTCCACCAGCACCGGAGCAGGAGGCTCAAGCGAAGGAACAACAGGTACCTCATACTTCCGCAACAACGACCGATGGAACACATTATGAATAGCAAACGATGTCGGGAGATCCAAACGAAACGACACAGGGTTAAGAATTTCCAAGATCCTATAAGGACCGATGAACCGAGGCTTGAACTTAGGAGAAGAGACCTTCATAGGAACAAAACGAGAAGACAACCACACCAAGTCCCCAACAAGAAGTCGAGGACCCACGCGGCGACGGCGATTAGCAAACTGCTGAGCCCTCTCCTGGGACAACTTCAAATTGTCCACTACATGACTCCAAATCTGATGCAACCTATCCACCACCATGTCCACTCCAGGACAATCAGAAGGCTCCACCTGACCAGAGGAAAAACGAGGATGAAACCCCGAATTACAAAAGAAAGGAGAAACCAAGGTAGCAGAACTAGCCCGATTATTAAGGGCAAACTCGGCAAGCGGCAAAAAGGTAACCCAGTCATCTTGATCAGCAGAAACAAAACACCTTAAATAAGTTTCTAAAGTCTGATTAGTTCGTTCTGTCTGGCCATTCGTCTGGGGATGGAATGCAGACGAAAAGGACAAATCAATGCCCAACTTAGCACAGAACGTCCGCCAAAATCTAGACACAAACTGGGATCCCCTGTCAGAAACGATGTTCTCCGGAATGCCATGCAAACGGACCACGTTTTGAAAAAACAGAGGGACCAACTCAGAGGAGGATCGTAACTTAGGCAAGGGTACCAGATGAACCATCTTAGAAAAGCGGTCACACACAACCCATATGACGGACATTTTTTGAGAGACAGGGAGATCCGAAATAAAGTCCATGGAAATGTGCGTCCAAGGCCTCTTCGGGATAGGCAAAGGTGACAACAATCCACTGGCCCGAGAACAGCAAGGCTTAGCCCGAACGCAAACTCCACAAGACTGCACGAAAGAACGCACATCCCTCGACAAGGAAGGCCACCAAAAAGACCTGGCCACCAAGTCTCTAGTACCAAATATTCCAGGATGACCTGCCAACACAGAAGAATGGACCTCGGAGATGACTCTACTGGTCCAATTATCCAGAACAAACAGTCTTTCCGGCGGACAACGATCAGGTTTATCCGCCTGAAACTCCTGCAAAGCACGTCGCAAGTCTGGGGAGACAGCCGACAAAATCACCCCATCCCTAAGGATACCAGTGGGCTCAGAATTTCCAGGGGAATCAGGCACAAAACTCCTAGAAAGAGCATCCGCCTTCACATTCTTCTAACCTGGCAGGTATGAAACCACAAAATTGAAACGGGAGAAAAACAGTGACCAACGAGCCTGTCTAGGATTCAGACGCTTGGCAGACTCAAGGTACATCAGATTTTTGTGATCAGTCAAGACCACCACACGATGTCTAGCACCCTCAAGCCAATGACGCCACTCCTCAAATGCCCACTTCATGGCCAAAAGCTCCCGATTACCAACATCATAATTCCGTTCAGCGGGCGAAAATTTTCTAGAAAAGAACGCACATGGCTTCATCACTGAGCCATCGGAACTTCTCTGTGACAAAACCGCCCCCGCTCCGATCTCGGAAGCATCAACCTCAACCTGAAAAGGAAGCGACGTATCTGGCTGACGCAACACAGGAGCAGAAGAAAACCGGCGCTTAAGTTCCTGAAAGGCCTCCACAGCCGCAGGAGACCAATCAGCAACATCAGCACCCTTCTTAGTCAAATCCGTCAAAGGCTTAACAACACTAGAAAAATTAGTTATGAAGCGACGATAAAAATTAGCAAAGCCCAAGAACTTCTGTAGACTCTTAAGAGATGTAGGCTGCGTCCAGTCACAAATAGCCTGAACCTTGACGGGATCCATCTCAATAGTAGAAGGGGAAAAAATATACCCCAAAAAAGAAATCTTCTGGACTCCAAAGAGACATTTAGAACCTTTTACAAACAAAAAATTGGCCCGCAGGACCTGAAACACCTTCCTGACCTGCTGAACATGAGACTCCCAGTCATCAGAAAAAACCAAAACATCATCCAAATACACGATAATAAATTTATCCAGATATTCACGGAAAATATCGTGCATAAAAGACTGGAAGACAGAAGGAGCATTAGAAAGTCCAAAAGGCATCACCAAATACTCGAAATGGCCCTCAGGCGTATTAAATGCGGTTTTCCACTCATCACCCTGCCTTATCCGCACAAGATTATACGCACCCCGAAGATCAATCTTAGTGAACCATTTAGCCCCCTTAATGCGAGCGAACAAATCAGTCAACAATGGCAAAGGATACTGATATTTGACTGTAATCTTATTCAAAAGACGATAATCTATGCAAGGCCTCAAGGAACCATCTTTTTTGGCCACGAAAAAAAAACCTGCTCCCAAAGGGGACGAAGATGGACGGATATGTCCCTTTTCCAAGGACTCCTTAACATAATTCCGCATAGCAGTATGCTCTGGCACTGAAAGATTGAACAAACGACCTTTAGGGAATTTACTGCCAGGAATCAAATCTATAGCACAATCGCAATCCCTGTGAGGAGGAAGCGAACTGAGCTTAGGCTCCTCAAAAACCTCCCGATAATCAGACAAAAATACCGGAACCTCAGAAGGAGTAGATGAAGCGATAGAAATCGGAGATGCATCATCATGAACCCCCTGACATCCCCAGCTTAACACAGACATTGTTTTCCAGTCCAGGACTGGGTTATGAGTTTGTAACCATGGCAGACCAAGCACTAGGACATCATGCAAATTATACAGTACCAGGAAGCGAATCACCTCCTGATGAACGGGAGTCATATGCATGGTCACTTGTGTCCAGTACTGAGGTTTATTCATAGCCAAAGGTGTAGAGTCAATTCCTTTCAAAGGAATAGGAACTTCCAGAGGTTCCAGACTAAACCCACAGCGATTGGCAAATGACCAATCCATAAGACTCAGGGCAGCGCCTGAATCCACATAGGCATCGACGGAAATGGATGATAATGAACAAATCAGAGTCACAGACAGAATGAACTTAGACTGTAAAGTACCAATGGCAACAGACTTATCAACCTTTTTTGTGCGTTTAGAGCATGCTGATATAACATGAGCTGAATCACCACAATAAAAACACAATCCATTTTTCCGCCTATAATTTTGCCGTTCACTTCTGGACTGAATTCTATCACATTGCATTATCTCAGGTGCCTGTTCAGAAGACACCGCCAAATGGTGCACAGGTTTGCGCTCCCGTAAACGCCGATCAATCTGAATAGCCATAGTCATGGACTCATTCAGACCTGTAGGCGCCGGGAACCCCACCATAACATCTTTAATGGCCTCAGAAAGGCCATCTCTGAATTTTGCAGCCAGAGCGCACTCATTCCACTGAGTAAGCACCAACCATTTCCGAAATTTCTGACAATATATTTCTGCTTCATCTTGCCCCTGAGAGAGAGCCAATAAAGCTTTTTCAGCCTGAATCTCTAGGTTAGGTTCCTCATAGAGCAAACCCAATGCCAGAAAAAACGCATCCACATTGAGCAACGCAGGATCCCCTGGTGCCAATGCAAATGCCCAATTCTGAGGGTCACCCCGCAGGAAAGATATAACAATCTTGACCTGCTGAGAAGGGTCTCCAGAGGAGCGAGATTTCAAGGAAAGAAACAACTTGCAATTGTTCCTAAAGTTCAGAAAACTAGATCTATCTCCAGAAAAAAACTCTGGGATTGGAATTCTAGGTTCAGACATAGGAGTATGTACAACAAAATCTTGTATATTTTGAACCTTAGTAGCAAGATTATTCAGGCTGGAAGCCAAACTCTGGACGTCCATGATAAACAGCTGAGGTCAGAGCCATTCAAGGATTAAGAGGAGGAAAAAAAAAAAAAAAAACTTCCTCAGACTACTTTTCCTCCTACTTCAGCCAAAACGATGACCAGGGATTCAAGCTTCAGGAGGCTAATTTGCATATTCCAGGTGCCTTCTGGGAGAAGCGAAGTCTCCCTAAGCTAGAAGATCGTTGGGTACAGCCGGGACCAGCTGCTTCGAAAGCATCACCAAACCAGGAATTTTTGCCTGTAGGACATTATTGCAAGAGAGCGTGGCTGAGTAGATTACACAAGAAGGAAAACACACAGCAAGTCAGCAGGATCTAGGAGCAACATGGCAGATGTGACAACCTACATGGTGAGCTGCAGCATGTGCTACATGTTCACAGATCGACCAGAAGAAGAATCCAATTTCACCTGTCAGAAGTGTAGACTAGTCGCCCTTTTAGAAGAAAAGGTGCGGGGTCTGGAAGAAAGAATAGCAACTTTGAAACTCATCAAAGAGAATGAAGACTTTCTAGACAGAACAGAAGCATCTCTACTGGTCACAGAAGGTGAAAAAAGTGTCAGAGAACCTCCAAAAGCAGATGAGTGGAAGCATGTGACCAAAAGAAGCAAGAAGACCATGGAGAAATCACCAACCACACAACTGAAGAACCGATATC
Organism: Ranitomeya imitator; assembly: GCF_032444005.1. Classification (NCBI taxonomy): domain Eukaryota; kingdom Metazoa; phylum Chordata; class Amphibia; order Anura; family Dendrobatidae; genus Ranitomeya; species Ranitomeya imitator. The sequence goes on from NC_091283.1 coordinate 34,982,439, forward strand.
AAATCTTTGTAGAGGATGAAGATGGCACACCTAAGAATGAAGCAATACCAGCAAGCAAAAAAGAAAAGGGCACACAGCAACAAGTGACAGCAAAAAGTACAGCCAAGAAGCAACGAAGAGTGGTGGTGGTGGGAGACTCACTACTGAGAGGCACAGAAGCAGCCATCTGCAGACCGGACATAACTGCAAGAGAAGTATGCTGCCTTCCAGGTGCGATGATCAAGGATGTGACCGATAGGATACCAAAGCTCTTCAGCTCCAAGGACGTCCACCCATTTCTTCTGATACATGTTGGCACCAATGACACGGCAAGGAAGGACCTACCGACAATCTGCAAGGACTTTGAAGAGTTGGGGAAGAAAGTAAAGGAACTGGATGCACAGGTAGTTTTTTCTTCTATCCTTCCAGTAGACGGGCATGGCACCAGGAGATGGAACAGGATCCTTGATGCAAACAACTGGCTAAGACGATGGTGCAGACAACAAGGATTCGGATTCCTGGACCACGGTGTGAATTACTGGTATGATGGACTCCTCGCCAGAGACGGACTACACCTCAACAAACCTGGGAAACACACATTCGCCAGAAAACTCGCTACACTCATCAGGAGGGCGTTAAACTAGAAGAAGAGGGGACGGGAAGAAAAACATTAGACTCGAACAAAGACGACCCAGGAAAACATACTCTGAAGGGAGGTAAGAACATTTCTAAAACAATCCACAGTGAGGAGATTGGAACAAAACAAAATCCTCTAAACTGCATGCTCGCAAACGCCAGAAGCCTGACAAACAAGATGGAAGAACTAGAAGCAGAAATATCTACAGGTAACTTTGACATAGTGGGAATAACCGAGACATGGTTAGATGAAAGCTATGACTGGGCAGTCAACTTACAGGGTTACAGTCTGTTTAGAAAGGATCGTAAAAATCGGAGAGGAGGAGGGGTTTGTCTATATGTAAAGTCTTGTCTAAAGTCCACTTTAAGGGAGGATATTAGCGAAGGGAATGAGGATGTCGAGTCCATATGGGTTGAAATTCATGGAGGGAAAAATGGTAACAAAATTCTCATTGGGGTCTGTTACAAACCCCCAAATATAACAGAAAGCATGGAAAGTCTACTTCTAAAGCAGATAGATGAAGCTGCAACCCATAATGAGGTCCTGGTTATGGGGGACTTTAACTACCCGGATATTAACTGGGAAACAGAAACCTGTGAAACCCATAAAGGCAACAGGTTTCTGCTAATAACCAAGAAAAATTATCTTTCACAATTGGTGCAGAATCCAACCAGAGGAGCAGCACTTTTAGACCTAATACTATCTAATAGACCTGACAGAATAACAAATCTGCAGGTGGTCGGGCATTTAGGAAATAGCGACCACAATATTGTGCAGTTTCACCTGTCTTTCACTAGGGGGACTTGTCAGGGAGTCACAAAAACATTGAACTTTAGGAAGGCAAAGTTTGAACAGCTTAGAGATGCCCTTAATCTGGTAGACTGGGACAATATCCTCAGAAATAAGAATACAGATAATAAATGGGAAATGTTTAAGAACATCCTAAATAGGCAGTGTAAGCGGTTTATACCTTGTGGGAATAAAAGGACTAGAAATAGGAAAAACCCAATGTGGCTAAACAAAGAAGTAAGACAGGCAATTAACAGTAAAAAGAAAGCATTTGCACTACTAAAGCAGGATGGCACCATTGAAGCTCTAAAAAACTATAGGGAGAAAAATACTTTATCTAAAAAACTAATTAAAGCTGCCAAAAAGGAAACAGAGAAGCACATTGCTAAGGAGAGTAAAACTAATCCCAAACTGTTCTTCAACTATGTCAATAGTAAAAGAATAAAAACTGAAAATGTAGGCCCCTTAAAAAATAGTGAGGAAAGAATGGTTGTAGATGACGAGGAAAAAGCTAACATATTAAACACCTTCTTCTCCACGGTATTCACGGTGGAAAATGAAATGCTAGGTGAAATCCCAAGAAACAATGAAAACCCTATATTAAGGGTCACCAATCTAACCCAAGAAGAGGTGCGAAACCGGCTAAATAAGATTAAAATAGATAAATCTCCGGGTCCGGATGGCATACACCCACAAGTACTAAGAGAACTAAGTAATGTAATAGATAAACCATTATTTCTTATTTTTAGTGACTCTATAGCGACAGGGTCTGTTCCGCAGGACTGGCGCATAGCAAATGTGGTGCCAATATTCAAAAAGGGCTCTAAAAGTGAACCTGGAAATAATAGGCCAGTAAGTCTAACCTCTATTGTTGGTAAAATATTTGAAGGGTTTCTGAGGGATGTTATTCTGGATTATCTCAATGAGAATAACTGTTTAACTCCATATCAGCATGGGTTTATGAGAAATCGCTCCTGTCAAACCAATCTAATCAGTTTTTATGAAGAGGTAAGCTATAGGCTGGACCACGGTGAGTCATTGGACGTGGTATATCTCGATTTTTCCAAAGCGTTTGATACCGTGCTGCACAAGAGGTTGGTACACAAAATGAGAATGCTTGGTCTGGGGGAACATGTGTGTAAATGGGTTAGTAACTGGCTTAGTGATAGAAAGCAGAGGGTGGTTATAAATGGTATAGTCTCTAACTGGGTCGCTGTGACCAGTGGGGTACCGCAGGGGTCAGTATTGGGACCTGTTCTCTTCAACATATTCATTAATGATCTGGTAAAAGGTTTACACAGTAAAATATCGATATTTGCAGATGATACAAAACTATGTAAAGCAGTTAATACAAGAGAAGATAGTATTCTGCTACAGATGGATCTGGATAAGTTGGAAACTTGGGCTGAAAGGTGGCAGATGAGGTTTAACAATGATAAATGTAAGGTTATACACATGGGAAGAGGGAATCAATATCACCATTACACACTGAACGGGAAACCACTGGGTAAATCTGACAGGGAGAAGGACTTGGGGATCCTAGTTAATGATAAACTTACCTGGAGCAGCCAGTGCCAGGCAGCAGCTGCCAAGGCAAACAGGATCATGGGGTGCATTAAAAGAGGTCTGGATACACATGATGAGAGCATTATACTGCCTCTGTACAAATCCCTAGTTAGACCGCACATGGAGTACTGTGTCCAGTTTTGGGCACCGGTGCTCAGGAAGGATATAATGGAACTAGAGAGAGTACAAAGGAGGGCAACAAAATTAATAAAGGGGATGGGAGAACTACAATACCCAGATAGATTAGCGAAATTAGGATTATTTAGTCTAGAAAAAAGACGACTGAGGGGCGATCTAATAACCATGTATAAGTATATAAGGGGACAATACAAATATCTCGCTGAGGATCTGTTTATACCAAGGAAGGTGACGGGCACAAGGGGGCATTCTTTGCGTCTGGAGGAGAGAAGGTTTTTCCACCAACATAGAAGAGGATTCTTTACTGTTAGGGCAGTGAGAATCTGGAATTGCTTGCCTGAGGAGGTGGTGATGGCGAACTCAGTCGAGGGGTTCAAGAGATGCCTGGATGTCTTCCTGGAGCAGAACAATATTGTATCATACAATTATTAGGTTCTGTAGAAGGACGTAGATCTGGGTATTTATTATGATGGAATATAGGCTGAACTGGATGGACAAATGTCTTTTTTCGGCCTTACTATGTTACTATGTTACTATGTTACCAATTTTTTTAAGGCCGGCTATACTGTCATGATCCCAATGGCAGGGGATCACAAAAGGACAAGCACAAAAACAAAACAAGCTCTAGGGTGATGGAACCTGAGCTGACCGCGATCCTGAACCTAAACACACAACTAGCAGTAGCCGGGGAACGTGCCTACGATGATTCCTAGTCGTCTCGCGCCAGCCGAAGGATTAACTTCCCCTATTAGAAGAAACACAGACCTCACTTGCCTCCAGAGAAACACCCCACAGAAATAGCAGCCCCCCACATGTAATAACGGTGAAATGAGAGGAAAGCACATACGTAGTTATGAAAATAGAATCAGCAAAAATGAGGCCCGCTAAAGCTAGATAGCAAAGGATACAAAAGTGAACTGCGCGGTCAGCGAAAAACCCTTCAAAAAACCATCCTGAAATTACTTGAACTCATGTGCCAACTCATGGAACATGAGGAGTAATTTCAGCCCACTAGAGCAACCAGCAGCAAGGAATCACATATCTGCAAGCTGGACTAAGACAAAAATTAAGCAAAACGTGGAACAGGAAAATCAAAACTTAGCTTGTCCTGAAGATAACAGACGCAGGTAGCAGAGGTAAAAAGACACGCTGATTACATTGATAGCCGGCGAGGAAATGACAAAAAAGCCAGGTTAAATAGGAAACTCCCATAACCTGATGGAACAGGTGGACACCAGAGACCGCAGAGAACACAAGTCACCCAGTACCATCAGTAACCACCAGAGGGAGCCCAAAAACAGAACTCACAACAGTTCGGGGCTAATCTGGTTTTTGTGTGTCGGTCAACAAAGAAAATAGAACAATTCATAAAGTCACTATTATGTTGCCTAACAAGTCTACTGTGAGGGACCCTGTAAAACAAGCCTTCATATTTGCAGTCATACCTGAATATACAGTTTATACGTCATCATGTCATAACGAGATACCAAGACATAACAATTGCTTGATCGTTATTTGAGAGGAGCGTGCATTGATCGGGCTTGGAATGCCAGGCTGTAAATAGTCCATAATAAAGGGAGTACAGTATCATGTCATTGAGTAACTAATGTAACTCCTTCCCCCACCCTCTTTAATTATGCAATACTACAAAAAAGATCCTCAAAATAGTAACAGAAAAAGTTCCTTTATTCATAAATAGTAATAATTATATTACCACTTGTGATAGAAAATAGATATCATGTGTGATATAACTTCACGCATTTACAATATAGTACATGGAATAAATAGAAACATATCTAAGCATGTCAGATAATGGAACACATAGTTATAGAAATGGCAAGTGCAACGTCAAGTAGCGAGTGTTATTTTCCAATGTGATAAATAATTAGAATTGCAAAAGAGGTTGTAAAAAAAAAATCAACGTTGCAATTTACGTGTCGTTAAAAATATTTTCCATTTTCAAGTCGAGGCGATGTTTAATTCTATAATTTACAGTTGCAGTTTACCAGCAGTGGCCAAACTCCTAGGTAAGAAATGCAGAGCATACAAGCTTTTTTCTATAAAGCTTAGAAGCGCTGCTCTGAAGCTACGTTCATTCTTCTTGTGCTCCTCTTATGTTGCACAGGTAAAGCTGCCTCTGCTTGCAGCAAAAGAGAGTGCACAGTTTTGGCCAGTGGCTCAACTATGGCTTCAGCCCAAATCTGACAATCATCAGGAGTGCACCGGCCCCGGCAAGCAAGAAGGTGGGACGTAGAGGAGGCGTGAGCTCCTGAAATTGCTCTTGAAAAAATGCTAAGGTTCAAACTCAGTAGACTGGAGTATTATGTATGCTGCTCTGGAGTTCAATGGGTGATTGAAACTTGAGTTCAATATATATTCGACTTACTAAATAATAAAAATAACTATATTTTTCCATCAGTTATGAGTTTGGAGTACATAAATATATATTTTATCACTTGTATCAGATAGGACCATAAGTCGTAAGATTGTGGACATGTTAGAGACAAGTGGAAGGATAGACTAAAACTACTAGGTACAAGCTTATATTTGGCAGGTCTGAGTGGGCTATACACTGCCGTCTTCACCGCCAAGACACAACCTGTGTCGGCGCCTCCCACCTGACCACCAACGCGGGCTCCAGGGTCACGGATCGCGCTCCACACTGCACTACCAATGGATATCTAAGCAGAAACAGCCACCCCATGCTAGTGGATTTACACAACATGGAATTCCCTGCTCCCACAACCAAAACCCCCCTTTAATTTTTCCGGCTCCTACGGACAAAACGATGTACGGACAAACTAAGCCAACCTAGTATATGGTAGATGTCTTAGAACCATATATACACCGTCCCGGACAATCGCATTTTGGAGTAAAGGTCTTGCATCCACAACCTGGGGGAAAACGGGGCCGTCTCCATTTTTTGAATGTAGTTGAATATCCTAATATCACATGACGCAATACGAACAACCACAATGGCACTGTATTGTGATCAAGGCCACCGCGTGGCCGAAACGTTAAAATTGTTGCCCTGTTGTTTCGTCTCCATCTTCGCATCTCTAATAAAATATTCACTTCAGCAAAATTTATTTGAACTGGATGAGTGCAGTGATTTGACTTTCCTTTAAGTGGGCTATAAGACAGCAGGTTGAAGAACTCCTTGAGGTTTGCTGCCACCACTTAAACCACTAATTAAAAGGAGCTGGGTTCGAAATGATAAATCAAAATTAAGCTTGAAAAATTCCAAGAACTTGGAAAAAAGGATGGAAAGGCTGAATGCACAAAGAAATGGCCTAATGCACAACTTTACCAGTCAAGGGAGGTCCACCGGGTAGAACTTTCTTATTAATCAATGGTGAAAAGTTTTTCTTTCTTGGCTATGAATGTAAACTCAAAAGAAAGAGAGTATCACTCTGATGCTTACTAGTGATGAGTGAGTGTACTAGTTGCTTGGGTTTTCCCGAGCACACTCAGATGGTCTCCGAGTATTTATGAATGCTGGGAGATTTAGATTTCATCACGGCAGCTGGATGATTTACAGCTATTAGCCAGGCTGAGTACATGTGGGGGTTGCCTGGTTGCTAGGGAATCCTCACATGTAATCAAGCTGGCTAGTAGCTGTAAATCATGCTGCTGAGGCCATGAAAATTAAATCTCCGAGCAGTCATAAATACTCAGAGACCACCCGAGCGCACTCGGGAAAACCCGAGCAACGAGTACACTCGCTCATCACTAATGCTTACCTTTTAAGCTATAGCAACATAAAAATGTATAATTTTAGGACTCTCGCCATGAATATTTATTACGTTTCATCGTTTGAAAATGTCCATCTTAAACCCCAGTAAGTGAGAAATCCAGTTCAAAGCAATAATTTGGGGTTCTCATCCCATTGTGGACGTGATTGGCGTTTGACAAAAATAGTTAGCCTTGGAATCCTACATTTTACGGGAGCTCCACTTTCTATGTCCTGCATTGGTTCTTTGTGTTTTGTAGCTTGGGTAGGACTGAAGGCAGATCTGGACTCTGCTTGCTCGACAACATAGCGGCACTTGAAAACAGGCTACAATCTGTATTTAGGAAAAACATGACATAATCGCAAAGTAGTATACCATTCATTACCGATATTCAGATATGTTTTAAAGGGGCTATCTGGGTTTAGATAATACAACCCCAGAATAAGTGCGCAAAATGCACCTTACCAATTTTCCTAAGTCCTAGATCTCTTCTTTTTATGTTCTTTTTACGTAATATACTGTACATAATATCTACGGCAATTAGCTTCCCTACAGAATAAAGAAATGTGTCTTTTACATTACTGCCCAACCCAAAAAACACAACTTTAAGCATGACTAGAGATATTCGCTGAACCAGACACCCAACTATAGACACCTGTTCCAGGTTCCCGCCCTTCCATGTAGAGAAAAAAAAACTGGTTGGTTGGCTAGATGAGAAGCCTTCGATGAAGTCCTCTGAATACCACCAGGAGCAGAAAACATGCTGCACATATTAACCAATCATATGGACACCACCACACTCTACGGTAGGGGGGTTACGAAAATCTAATCTAATCTAATGGCACCAAAATCATCCACCAAAGGTCCCGTAAAGGGGTCAAAGTATGGCGCAAGTCAAAGCCTATGGAGTCAGTGTTTGTGGAAAAAAACTGTTCATGATGGCATTTTTCAATGTTTTTACCGAGTTCAGAGATTGCAAGTATATAACGATCACCTCTTACTTTTCAAACAATTTTACCCTTGCAGACCTGTGTAATTAATCTGTCAGCGGTGAGTCTAGATTTTTATTGGCAAGTCCCTTAGCACTTTTATTGCTTATGTCTCCAGGCAATTAGAAATAAAAAAATAGATGAAAGGTTTATGTAGGAAATGCAGCTCGCCAAGAAAAACAAAAACATTTATGTGAGTATGATAACATAGCTACTTACCCCAGATACAAAACCCTACTAGAAAAACGAAAGGCAGTGTTCCTCCCAGTGCAATTAGCATGATGCCTCAGGAGGGCACTGTAATTAACAATAATCAATATATGATTATAATTAGTAATGAATATGATATCAAATATTGTGAGATCGTCATCGTATAATACATTGTGTCACACAATTCTCCAAATTCTGAAGAAAAAGATAAGATTTTAATTGTTCAGATAGAAAAAGTTAAAAAATTATGGAATTTCTGATTTTAAATTTTAGAATGTTTGGAAATAATCTCTTTCTCTTGGCTAGACCTTATATTGCACAAATGGCCATACATTTTCCACTTTAGATCACTCTGCCACTTATCTGCCATTCCATTCAGATTCCTACCAGCCATGGTCTTGAAGCTAGAAACAAATAGGGAGCAGTAGTTTCCCTTTCTATAAATTGGGTTACAACAGTCGGATAACCACCGATCCATCATTTTTCAACAATCCAGCTCGATAGATGATAAACGCCACCCGCTGGAATTGTACAGTCTAAACTTATAATCTTGGCATTGAAACATTCCAAGTGGACGACTCTAATGATTTGAGTCAGCGGGCACCTGGAGCCAGTTATCAGGTGGAACGTGACCAGTTTTTGGTCTTTTTTCTTCCATCTGTCCGCTAAGTATTTTGCCTTTTTTTAAAAAAAAATTAAATCCACCATACGGTTCCAGAAGTATGGTCCTTTATATTCACTGCTTACGTTCATGTTCTTTATCAAGGGGGCATGGCTCACAGGATCCTCTGGGGTGTGTCTTTAGGCTGCTTTACATAATTACTCTGAGCAATGCCCCCTTGATAAAGATCATGAAAATTAGCCTAATGAGGGCACAAAATAAAAAACACCCATCTCTCTAGAAAAATATGACAGATTTGAAAAAAAAAAAAAAACAGAATAACCAAGGAAGCTTCAGGAACAAAATAAGAGCAAAAACTGTCCACTTTTGACCGTGACAGGTCTTTTTTGAGACAAGGTTCACCTTATTGCCATGGGTTAAGTTCATGTACAGATGACCCTCATAAGTCAATTAATAATGGACTCTGCTAGATATCTGTAGGTATTCTTTTAGTTCTAAAATGCCAGATATTGTTTCCAACAGAGAATCTCTATCCATAAGACTCATTAGGATTTGTTTCATTAGTGCATTTGGAACTTCTCTATGTTAATTGTAACTAAATAAAATAAAAAGCAGCACTTGCTACAAGCCCTGGAGGATTATATTGAGCCCATTGAAAGCAATGTTCTGTGAATGTCCAGATTTAAATGAATACTGATTTTGGGGTACCTTGGTTGTGTACCCCTGTATTTTGGCTTCTGGCTGGGATTGTAAAGCAAAAATGTAAAACATACAAAAAAATGTTAAAATTGGGAATCAGAAAGCTCCCTTGCAAATGTAATTACTTACAAATGATGTGTTTTTTAGTAGTAGCAGATCTTGTAGCAGTGGTGGCTTTAGTAATGTTAGTAGGAATAGTAGGAGCATTAGGCTGCTAATATTAGGGTTCAGCCAGGAGGCCCCATTTGCTAACTCAAATTGATTGGACAAAAACTGTGTTGCAGTCAGGAGACCCCATTTGCTTATCCAAATAGTTTTGGCTAAAACTGTGTTTCAGTCAGGAATCAGGAGGCCCCAGTTGCTAATCAAAATTGTTATGCCTAATATTGGTGTTCAGCCAGGAGGCCACATTTGCTAATTAAAATCATTAGGCACACAATCTTAGAAAATAAAAACTGATTGTTCATTTAGTGGCAGGTGACTGACAGGTCTGGGCCTAAGGTTGTGAAACAGCTGGTTAAAAGAGTTGAAGGGTACATACAACATGGGTGGGAAAAAGCGAGGTTGTGGTGGATGGAGGAATAGGCTTGGTGTTTGACGTGTTTGTGGGTTAGGTGTTAATGTTTATGAAAGTTTTAGGTGCTCGCTCAAAACTCATTTGTTCAGAGCGGCCTATCACATTCCCTAATCAAACTCATTTTATGTTTGTGTGTGTGTAGCCCATTCAGTATCTCCATCTACCCCCCACTCCCTGAAGATGGCTGGACCATCATTGTAAATACATCATTGTAAATACACACCTGTGCTTTGCATCTCCCCCACCTCATTGTAGATTGTAAGCTCTCACGAGCAGGGTCGTCTTATTTTGTCTTATTTTGCTTTATTACTGTATTTTTAACATTGTTACCTATGACTGTTGTGTTTGAAACTGTTAAACTGTAAAGCGCTGTGGAATATGTTGGCGCTATATAAATAAAGATTATTATTAAAGCTCAACTGAACAAACATCATCTCATCCTAGTGGATAGTAGAAAATATGCTTATTCAAAAATTAGGCAGCGCTGCTGGGTAGACTGGGGTCCGGCCCAGGTACTGTAATATATAGTGTACAGCAGCACTCGTGAAGATTCCTTCCAAATATTTGTTTATTATACTGCACTAAAATTCACCACAGTGATAAATGACAAAAGAGTGAAAAAAGTATTATCCAAGCGATTTCTTTAACGTTTTGCCCCAAGCCTGGGTCTTTTTCAAACCCGCAAGTCTGAGTAGTAGAGATAAGCTGGGTACCTCGCCTTGCAGATGTGGATTGCAAGCTCTGCATCAAGTGGCCTCACCTCCTTTTCCTCCACCTTAACATCACACATAGTTCAATCCTCAGAGGTGGCACCCCAATTACCCTTGTTTCCCCCTGCATAACAAATTTCAACCACCCAACTGACTGTGGGGAACCACAGATGGGACAATCTGGAGAGCTGTTCACACATTCTATTATATGGGCATCAGAGGTTTGCTCCAAAGATTCACAGGATCCAGAGGAGTAAAATATCTTTACCAGTGCCCCAAATTTTTCCATGTTGGATGTGGGGACAGACGAAGTAGGGCCAAGTAAAATCCAGATTCTCGTCACCAGACATTAACCCCCGGGGTGGAGGTGATCCTGATGAGTCTCAGATATCAGCGACTCACACGGACTATATTGCGCTGTCTGGACAGGAAAAGAATGTGGGTGATTCTTAGAGCAAGGAGTGTGAGAACAGAAAGGATGATGACGAGGTTGTAGATCCCACTTGGTGTGAACCCAGTGGCATGCAGCTGAATAGCTAAGCAGCGGAGGTGGAGGAGAAGGAAGACGAGATTACGTTGTGGCTTGCCGCAAAGACACAAAGTGATGCAACCACAACAAGCACTGCAACCTCAGCCTCAACTGTGGCTGTGGCCAGCATTGGTCACAACTCTGCAGTTCTCAGGGGCGGCAAGGGATGACTAGCCTGGGAGCTTTTTGAGACCTCAAAGGATGACCAAACTCATGCTATCTGCCAACTTTGCAAAGAATGACTCAGTAGAGGCAAAAATTGCAACAATTTAACTACTACATGCATGAATTGGCACATGCATGATCAACATGACATAGTCTGGGAATTACACTGCACTAAAATGCAGACTAGCGGGACATGCCAACCACCGGCCGTCCTATCAACCACATCTTCCTCTCAACCACTTCTCCCTCCTCCAGGTGAACTGTTCAAGGTGCTGTGACTAATGCAATGGAATGGTTTAAGAGGGTTGTCTGGTTTTCAAATCCCATTTTCTAATAATAGGAAATTCTGTCTTTTGTCAAGACAAACACCTATTAATCAAAGCAAAAAATGGCTCCAAAGAGCATTACTCTTTCTGGAAGACCCAACATGTTTCACAATCCATTCATGTTAGTGGAAACTATGTAATGCTTAGGTCACCCCCACTTTCCACACCTATAGAAACATACAGGCCATTAACACCCAGAAACTTATGATGAACTTGCAGTCCTCATTGGCCCCTATTTCCTCCATCTCATGTCCTGATTCTGCATTGAAGCATTACAATGAAACCCTGCAAAGTGCTCTGGATGAAGCTGCTCCTCCTATACATAAAACAACTCGGCACAGACGGCAACAACCGTGGCACACGCTGCAAACACGTTTCCTGCAGCGGTGCTCCAGGTGCGCAGAACGTCTGTGGAGAAAATCTAATCTACCCGAAGATTTCATCCATTATAAGTTCATGCTAAAGACATACAATTCTGCCCTTCACCTCTCCAAACAAACCTACTTCAACACCCTCATCACCTCCCTGTCCAATAACCCTAAACGTCTCTTTGACACGTTCCAGTCCCTACTCAACCCAAGAGAGCAGGCCCCAACCACGGATCTCCGTGCTGACGATCTGGCCAATTACTTCAAAGAAAAAATTGACCACATTCGACAGGAAATCATCTCCCAATCTCTTCATACCATGCACTGTCCTCCCTCCCCCACTGCATCTAGTTCACTCTCTGACTTTGAAGCAGTTACAGAAGAAGAAGTAAGCAGGCTCCTTGCATCTTCTCGCCCGACCACTTGCACCAGTGACCCCATTCCGTCACATCTCCTCCAGTCCCTTTCCCCGGCTATCACCTCTCACCTAACAAAAATATTCAACCTTTCCCTCACTTCCGGTATTTTTCCCTCCTCATTTAAGCATGCCATCATACATCCATTACTTAAAAAACCATCCCTCGATCAAAACTGTGCCGCTAATTATAGACCTGTCTCTAATCTTCCCTTCATCTCTAAACTCCTCGAACGCCTGGTCCACTCCCGTCTTACCCGCTATCTCTCAGATAACTCTCTTCTCGACCCTCTTCAATCTGGCTTCCGCTCTTTACACTCTACTGAAACTGCCCTCATTAAAGTCTCTAATGACCTACTAACAGCTAAATCTAATGGTCACTACTCCATGCTAATTCTCTTGGATCTCTCTGCAGCATTCGACACTGTGGATCATCAGCTCCTCCTCACTATGCTCCGCTCCATCGGCCTCAAGGACACCGTTCTCTCCTGGTTCTCCTCCTATCTCTCTGACCGATCCTTCACTGTATGTTTTGCTGGTTCCTCCTCCTCTCACCTTCCCCTTACTGTTGGGGTTCCTCAAGGATCAGTCCTAGGCCCCCTACTCTTCTCGTTGTATACTGCCCCTATTGGACAAACAATCAGTAGATTTGGTTTCCAGTACCATCTCTATGCTGACGACACCCAATTATACACTTCTGCTCCCGATATCACACCGACCTTTTTAGAAAACACCAGTGATTGTCTTACCGCTGTCTCTAACATCATGTCCTCCCTCTATCTGAAACTAAACCTGTCAAAAACTGAACTCCTCGTGTTCTCTCCCTCTACTAACCTACCTTTGCCTGACATTGCCATCTCCGTGTGCGGTTCCACCATTACTCCAAAGCAACATGCCCGCTGCCTTGGGGTCATCCTTGATTCTGACCTTTCATTCACCCCCTACATCCGATCACTGGCTCGCTCTTCTTACCTGCATCTCAAAAACATTTCTAGAATTCGCCCTTTTCTTAATTTCGACTCTGCAAAAACTCTGACTGTTTCACTTATTCATTCTCGTCTGGACTATTGTAACTCTCTACTAATCGGTCTCCCTCTTGCAAAACTCTCCCCGCTCCAATCTGTCCTGAATGCTGCAGCCAGGATCATATTCCTCACCAACCGTTACACCGATGCCTCTACCCTGTGCCAGTCATTACACTGGCTACCCATCCACTCCAGAATCCAGTACAAAACTACTACCCTCATCCACAAAGCACTCCATGGCTCAGCACCACCCTACATCTCCTCCCTGGTATCAGTCTACCACCCTACCCGTGCCCTCCGCTCCGCTAATGACCTCAGGTTAGCCTCCTCAATAATCAGAACCTCCCACTCCCGTCTCCAAGACTTTACACGTGCTGCGCCGATTCTTTGGAATGCACTACCTAGGTTAATACGATTAATCCCCAATCCCCACAGTTTTAAGCGTGCCCTAAAAACTCATTTGTTCAGACTGGCCTACCGCCTCAATGCATTAACCTAACGATCCCTGTGTGGCCTATTTATAATAAAAAAAAAAAAAAAAAAAAAAAAGGTTCCTCGCATCATGTTCTCATACACTTTATGCAGTATTAGCCCTCTGTGTCTGTACTGCTACATACTTAGGCAGGTAACTGGTTCATGCAGCTTTACATGAACACCTGAGCCTTACACTATAGCTGGTCCGAATAACTAAAGCAATTGTTACCATCCACCTCTCGTGTCTCCCCTTTTCCTCATAGTTTGTAAGCTTGCGAGCAGGGCCCTCACTCCTCCTGGTATCTGTTTTGAACTGTATTTCTGTTATGCTGTAATGTCTATTGTCTGTACAAGTCCCCTCTATAATTTGTAAAGCGCTGCGGAATATGTTGGCGCTATATAAATAAAATTATTATTATTATTATTATTAATGCTTTAGTTCTCCCACAGGAGTAATGGAAGGAATTTGAGCACTGTTCCCTCACAATATAAAGCTCATAGTTGGAGAACCTAGGATATTCTTATTAACTACTGAAACAAACATTTTTTAATGGGATCTAAGGCTATGTGTGCATGTTGAGTATTTGCTTGCAGAAATTTCTGCAAGGTTTCTGGGTCTCTTGGCAGGAAAAACACTTGGTGCATTTTTGCCGCGGTTTTGTATGCATTGTTTGTATGTGTTTTTGCATGCGTTTTTGTACCGCAATGAAGTCCCCTACTATTAAGCCTATCCTACTTGGACATAGTTTGAATAGTAAATCTGCCCTATTATCTCCACTGCAGTGCCAGCTTGAATCAATACTTAGTGACCCAGCTTGCAAGCAACAGTGCCCCATCACAAAGCCAACTTGTGACCATGCCACACAGCAGAGCAGCAGCACAAAGGGCAAAGGCATTAATCTGTGACAGAAGTATGGCCATGGACAATACTTCTTCCAGTTAGACCTATGCCATGTACTGACTATTATAGATGTTCTGCAGCTTTAGAAACTAGGTTCCACACATTGGTACAGGTCACCACATTTTTTCATAAAAAATACTTTTCTATACAGTAGATTGAGTCCTAAACTATTCAAGGTCTCCATGCAGTAGACCCATTCCCCGAGTCATAGGCAGCTTTTGGTCCAATCCCTTTGTAAGTACAGTTTTGCTTTTGCAATACAATTTATGAGATTTTTAACCCTTTTTTTTAGATTTGTTTATTTCTTTTATGAAGCAACATATGAGCTCTATGCACAAAAAAAGAATTACATTGTTCCATGTGGACTTCTTTGAAGGAAGTCCTAGAGAGCAGAAGCATCATAATGGAGAGTAACTGATAGGAGTAGCTCCTGCTCCGGAGAACTTGATGCAACTATATATTACATGGTCACCTATTTTTTTTTAATGTGCATGCAAAACCATGAGACTGCAGGAAAAATGCGCTTTAACTCTAGTAAGCTTGTATTTATTTGGACAGCTCAAACTTCAAATTTCTCTACCGATGTGAGAAATCAGTGTACAACTCGTCGGCTCTCAAAGAAAAGTTATCAAGGTGAGTCACTGTTGTTTGATTGATAGTTTAATTACAACTACATGTACTTTCATAATTGATGTAATAATTGTATAGCATATTGTCCTTAAAGTTCTCATATTCCTCGGTAAAGGACAGCCAGGGTGTGGTTTGTGCAGAATAAAGAAATTCTTAGTATTCACCTCCTAAATTTTACCCAACACTTGTGAATTCACGTTTATTGGGTTTTTAGCCCTTTCATTAAGGAAATGACAATCACACGTCTACAGTGAAGGCTCTAGAAGTGATTGTAACACCTGAATCTTGAAGATTGGGGAGTTTCCTGACCCAAATTAGATCAAAAAGTGAAAAACACTCTCTGAACTATCAAGATTAATGAAAAAGGACCACCAGCCAAGGTATGTTATCAAGAACATGATTGTGGTCTTCTTGGTTGGTAGACCTCCATGATCTGATATGTTAAGGTCCAAGTGTTGTACACATAAGAACATTCATACATTTTCAAGAGATTAATTTAAAACGTATAGGGTTATTGCCAACGCAGCAAGTTATTACCTATCCACAAGAGAGGTGGGAACTTGCTTATTGCTAGGTATCAAACTTCTTGGATGCCCATTGAATCAGAACGGGGCTCTGAAATGCCCCAGGAGGAGAATGGTGGCTAGGTATCTTTACCACCACTCTGTTCATTGTCTATGAATCTGCCGAGCTGTATTTGGCTTTGGAATGGAATGGAACTGTAACGTTTTGCTAACCCACACATTCACAGCCCCTTTCTCAGGATTGGAAAAGATCCCACTGGTTGGGCCCTGGGCCCTCCAGGTTTAGCGACTTATCACCTAACCAGTGATAATTTAGAACTAACCCTTTTATATTGCGCTTTTTATTATTCCAAAAACCATTCTAGTCAACCGTTCACCTGAGTGGGAAAATAACAGCAAATGTCCTGGACATCAAGTGCAGGAGTAATGTGAAACTACTAGGCCCCAATTTAAGATGTCCAATAAGATCTTCTCTCTAAGGTCCATGTGCATTTATAGCATTGGTGAATTCCCACATGTCTAAGAGACCTTTCAGGCATCAGGACTTGGAAGTGACTGTTATCTGTACATCCCCAATAGTTGCCCCACTGCCATCAGGTCATGAATATCTACTGTTGCTTTCTTGGTGGCCACCTGCAACCTTCACACTAAGACTGAGACAGCAGAGGTCATGACCCAACCAGTAACGTAGAAAAGAATGGAGAATGCAATTTGTAGGGTAAAATCTGTATTAAACCTGACCCATGCATTTTCTACATAGCACAATAATTTGGGGGTCACTGTTTGTGACAAATATTGTGGTAGTGATCATGTGGACACTATTAATATTCATTGCGTGCTCAGCATAGCACAATTATACGGGGTTAGAAATTATTGAATCTGTTAAAATTTGAATTTCACAGCTTTGAAGAATTTTCAGGGAAAACTGATTTGCAGTAAAAATCAGTTGACCACAAATGAACAATAATGGAAAACCACCAATTCGCTTAAAAAAAAAATTTACGCTATTTTATTTTCCACAGACACTAATTTTCTTCACTGCTGTACTGTCACACACGATCTGTACAGTTTCTTCATTGTTTTATGTTTTTCTCCCTATTCCTACAACTAATCTGTGAGCTGTGACGTCCTCTCACCATCTAGATTCACCCCAAAATGTCTGCTGAATTCCCTGCTTCTGCTTTTATGCAGATTCTGACAGCCCCCGTGATAAACTGTGATTATGAGGAAGCCAACGCAGCAGTCCTGATAGCTTGTAAGCCTTTTTCTGGCTGATGCAAAGGGTCTGACTGAGCGAATTCCTAAAACAATTGACACAAATTCAATTTGCACCAAATAGTTCTTTTCTGTTGGCGGGGTCACTGTGTGTCACTAACATTGTAGTGGACACTATTACCGTTCATTGCATTTTCTGTATAGCACTATAAATTTTTATTGGGGGTTGCTCATATTATGGTGGGCATGGTCAAAACTTTCAAAACATTGATCTCCCTATAAAGGGAACCTGTCACCTCAAATTGGCGGGATATTTAAATTACTTTTTACCGGTCTGATGGGCGGCGTTTCTGTTGTGAATTCCGCTCTTGGGCTCCCTCCGGTGGTTGTAAGTGGCACTTTTGTGAGTTCTGCTCTTGGGCTCCCTCTTGTGGTTTCTAGTGGTATGGCTGCTCCTTGGAGTTAGCTGTCTTCAGCTGCTTCCACTGATCGTCTTTTCTGCTTGGCTATTTATGCCTGGCTCTGTCCTTCAGCCAGTGCCACTTGTAAATGGTTCCTGGTTGGATTCACATCTCTTTGGAGTTCCCTGTTATCCTGACCAGTTCAGCAAAGCTAAGTTTTTGCTTGCTCTTTTCTGTTCACAGTTTCTGGACTTATCCGTTCTGTGCTTCTATGTTTGTCCAGCGTTATCAGTATGAATTAATTCTGGCTTGCTGGAAGCTCTGGGAAGCAGATTTACCCTCCACACCTTTAGTCAGGTGTGGAGATTTTTAGTAAACTCTGCGTTGATTTTTGTAGTGTTTTATACTGACCGCACAGTATTCCATCCTGTCCTATCTATCAAGTTAGACTGGCCTCCTGTGCTACATCCTGATTTCATTCTGTGTATGTCTTTTCCCTCTCCACTCACAGTCATTATTTGAGGGGGGCTAATCTATCCTTTGGGGATTTTCTCTGAGGCAAGATAGTTTTCCTGCTTCTATCTTTAGGGGTAGTTAGCTCTTAGGCTGTGACGAGGTGCCTAGGGAAAGTTAGGAGCACCCCACGGCTACTTCTAGCGTTGTGTTGAGCTTAGGGACTGCGGTCAGTACAGGTACCACTTCCTTCAGAGCTCGTTCCATGTTGCTCCTAAACCACCGCATCATAACAGTACAAGTGGCCAAAAATGAAATAAATGCATCTCAAAAGAAGGAAAAGAAAGTTCTGAACCATTTTTTTTTCTGTGCTCTGGTTTGTCTTTTTTTTCCTCTTGATATCTGGGTGGTTCAGGATATATGCTCTGGCATGGATGTTCAGGGTTTGTTTTCTCGTGTGGATCAACTTGCTGCAAGAGTACAGAGTATCCAGGACTACGTTGTCCAGACTCCGGCTTTAGAGCCTAGAATTCCTACTCCTGATTTGTTTTTTGGGGACAGATCCAAGTTTTTGAACTTTAAAAATAACTGCAAATTGTTTTTTGCTTTGAAACCCCGTTCTTCAGGTGATCCCATTCAGCAAGTAAAAATCATCATATCCTTGCTGCGTGGTAACCCTCAAGACTGGGCCTTTTCTCTTGAAACAGGGGATCCGGCATTATTGAATGTAGATGCATTTTTTCAAGCGCTCAGATTATTGTATGACGAACCTAATTCTGTGGATCATGCAGAAAAAACCCTGTTAGCCTTGTGTCAAGGTCAGGAAGCGGCAGAATTATACTGCCAGAAATTTTGAAAATGGTCTGTGCTCACTAAATGGAATGAGGAGGCTCTGGCTGCTATTTTCAGAAAAGGTCTTTCTGAAGCCCTTAAAGATGATATGGTGGGCTTTCCTACGCCTGCCGGTTTGAGCGAATCTATGTCTCTAGCCATTCAGATTGATCGGCGTCTGCGCGAGCGCAAAGCTGTGCACCATATGGCAGTGTCCTCTGAGCAAGTCCTGAACCTATGCAATGTGATAGGATTTTGACTAGAACAGAACGGCAGGAATTCAGACATCAGAATAGGCTGTGTTTTTACTGTGGTGATTCGGCTCATGTTATCTCTGATTGCCCTAAGCGTACTAAGAGAGTCGCTAGGTCTGTTACCATTAGTACTATACAGCCTAAATTTCTCTTATCTGTGACCCTGATTTGCTCATTGTCGTCCTTTTCTGTCATGGCATTTGTGGATTCAGGCGCTGCCCTGAACTTAATGGACTTAGAATTCGCCAGGCGCTGTGGTTTTTCCTTGCAGCCTTTGCAGAGCCCTATTCCTTTGAGGGGTATTGATGCAACACCCTTGGCTAAGGATAAACCTCAGTACTGGACACAGATGAATATGTACATGGCTCCTGCACATCAGGAAAATTGCCGTTTTCTGGTGTTGCATAACCTGCATGATGTTGTTGTACTGGGTTTTCCATGGTTACAGGAACATAATCCGGTGCTGGATTGGAAAACTATGTTGGTGACTAGTTGGGGTTGTCAAGGGGTACATAGTGACGTTCCTTTGATGTCAATTTCCTCTTCCCCCTCTTCTGAGGTCCCTGAGTATTTGTCGGATTTCCAGGATGTATTTGATGAGCCCAAGTCCAGTTCCCTTCCACCACACAGGGACTGTGATTGTGCTATTAACTTGATTCCTGGTTGCAAGTTCCCTAAGAGCCGACTTTTCAATCTGTCTGTGCCAGAGCATGCCGCCATGCCGAGCTATATTAAGGAGTCTTTGGAGAAGGGGCATATTCGGCCGTCTTCGTCACCATTGGGAGCGGGATTCTTTTTTGTTGCTAAGAAGGATGGCTCCTTGAGACCCTGTATTGATTATCGTCTTCTTAATAAGATCACGGTTAAATTCCAATACCACTTGCCTCTGCTTACTGATTTGTTTGCTCAGATTAAGGGGGCTAGTTGGTTTACTAAGATTGACCTCCGAGGGGCATATAATCTTGTTCGTATTAAACAGGGTGACGAATGGAAAACTGCATTTAATACGCCCGAAGGCCATTTTGAATACCTTGTGATGCCATTTGGGCTCTCTAATGCTCCATCTGTGTTCCAGTCTTTCATGCATGATATTTTCTGCAATTATCTTGATAAATTCATGGTCGTATATTTGGATGATATTTTGATTTTTTCCGATGATTGGGAGTCTCATGTGAAGCAGGTCAGGATGGTGTTACAGATCCTTCGTGATAATGCTTTGTTTGTGAAGGGGTCTAATTGCCTATTCGGAGTTCAGAAGGTCTCTTTTTTGGGTTTTATTTTTTCTCCCTCGTCTATAGAAATGGATCCTGTTAAGGTTCAAGCTATTCATGACTGGATTCAACCCACATCTGTGAAGGGCCTTCAAAAATTTTGGGGCTTTGCTAATTTCTATCGCCGTTTCATTGCCAACTTTTCCAGTGTGGTTAAGCCCCTTACTGATTTGACGAAGAAAGGCGCTGATGTGACGAATTGGTCCTCTGGGGCTGTTGAGGCCTTTCAGGAGCTTAAACGCCGATTTATTTCTGCCCCTGTGTTGCATCAGCCAGATGTTTCTCTTCCTTTTCAGGTTGAGGTCGACGCTCCTGAGATTGGGGCAGGGGCCGTTTTGTCTCAGAGGGAGTCTGATGGTTCTTTGATGAAACCGTGTGCCTTTTTTTCCCGAAAGTTTTCGCCTGCGGAACGCAATTATGATGTCGGCAATCGGGAGTTGTTGGCTATGAAGTGGGCGTTTGAGGAGTGGCGACATTGGCTTGAGGGAGCTAAGCACCACGTTGTGGTCTTGACTGATCATAAGAATCTGGTTTACCTCGAGTCGGCCAAGCGGCTGAATCCTAGACAGGCTCGATGGTCTATGTTTTTCTCCTGTTTTGATTTTGTGGTCTCATATCTTCTGGAATCTAAGAATGTTAAGGCTGATGCCCTCTCTAGGAGTTTTTCGCCTGATTCTCCTGGAGTCCTTGAGCCGGTTGGCATTCTTAAGGAAGGGGTGATTCTTTCTGCCATCTCCCCTGATTTGCGGCGGGTGCTTCAGGAATTTCAGGCTGATAGGCCTTACCGCTGTCCTGTGGGGAAGCTGTTTGTTCATGATAGATGGACGAGTAAGGTGATTTCTGAGGTTCATTGTTCAGTGTTGGCTGGTCATCCTGGGATTTTTGGTACCAGAGATTTGGTTGCTAGGTCCTTTTGGTGGCCTTCCTTGTCGCGCGATGTGCGTGCTTTTGTGCAGTCCTGTGGGACTTGCGCCCAGGCCAAGCCTTGCTGTTCCCGCGCTAGTGGGTTGCTTTTGCCTTTGCCGGTCCCTGAGAGGCCCTGGACGCATATTTCAATGGATTTTATTTCGGATCTTCCTGTTTCCCAGAAGATGTCTGTTACCTGGGTTGTTTGTGACCGCTTCTCTAAAATGGTCCATCTGGTACCTTTGCCTAAGTTGCCTTCCTCCTCAGATCTGGTTCCATTGTTTTTTCAGCATGTGGTTCGTTTGCATGGCATTCCGGAGAATATTGTGTCTGACAGAGGTTCTCAGTTTGTCTCTAGATTTTGGCGGGCCTTTTGTGCTAGGATGGGCATTGATTTGTCTTTTTCTTCGGCGCTTCATCCTCAGACAAATGGCCAAACTGAGCGAACTAATCAGACCTTGGAGACCTATTTGAGATGCTTTGTGTCTGCTGATCAGGATGATTGGGTGTCTTTCTTGCCGTTGGCTGAGTTTGCCCTTAATAATCGGGCTAGTTCGGCTACTTTGGTTTCACCTTTCATTTGTAATTTTGGTTTTCATCCTCGCTTTTCTTCTGGGCAGGTTGAGCCTTCTGATTGTCCTGGTGTTGACTCTGTGGTGGACAGGCTGCAGCAGATTTGGACTCATGTGGTGGACAATTTGACGTTGTCTCAGGAAAGGGCTCAATGTTTTGCTAACCGCCGTCGGTGTGTTGGTCCCCGGCTTCGTGTGGGGGATTTGGTTTGGTTGTCTTCTCGTCATGTTCCTATGAAGGTTTCGTCCCCTAAGTTTAAGCCTCGGTTTATTGGTCCTTATAAAATTTCTGAAATTATTAATCCGGTGTCTTTTCGTTTGGCTCTTCCAGCCTCTTTTGCCATTCATAATGTTTTCCATAGATCTTTGTTGCGGCGATATGTGGTCCCCGTTGTTCCCTCGGTTGACCCTCCTGTCCCGGTGTTGATTGAGGGAGAGTTGGAATATGAGGTTGAGAAGATTTTGGATTCTCGTTTTTCGAGGCGGAGGCTTCAGTATCTTGTCAAGTGGAAGGGTTATGGTCAGGAGGATAGTTCTTGGGTTGTTGCCTCCGATGTCCATGCCACCAATTTGGTTCGTGCTTTTCACTTGGCTCATCCTGATCGGCCTGGGGGCTCTGGTGAGGGTTCGGTGACCCCTCCTCAAGGTGGGGGGGTACTGTTGTGAATTCCACTCTTGGGCTCCCTCCGGTGGTTGTAAGTGGCACTTTTGTGAGTTCTGCTCTTGGGCTCCCTTTTGTGGTTTCTAGTGGTATGGCTGCTCCTTGGAGTTATGTCATGATTCCAATGGCAGGGAATCACAAAAGGACAAGCACCGACGAGCTCTAGGGTGATGGAACCTGAGCTGACCGCGACCCTAAACTTGAACACACAAATAACAATAGCCGGGGAACGTGCCTACGTTGATCCTAGACGTCTCGCACCAGCCGAAGATCTAACTTCCCCTATTAGAAGAAACACAGACCTCTCTTGCCTCCAGAGAAATACCCCACAGAAATAGCAGCCCCCCACATATAATGACGGTGAAATGAGAGGAAGGCACATACACAGTATGAAAACAGATTCAGCAAAATGAGGCCCGCTAAAACTAGATAGCAGAGGATACAAAAGTAAACTGCGCGGTCAGCATAAAACCCTTCAAAAAACCATCCTGCAATTACTTGAACTCATGTTCCAACTCATGGAACATGAGGAGCAATTACAGCCCACTAGAGCAACCAGCAGCAAAGAAACAATTATATGCAAGCTAGACAAGACAAAAATAAAGCAAAACGTGGAACAAGAAAAACAAAAACTTAGCTTGTCCTGAAGATTACTGAAGCCAGAAGCTGAGGTAACAAAACACTCTGATAACCTTGATAGCCGGCGGGGAAATGACAAGAAAGCCCGGTTAAATAGGAAACTCCCAAATCCTAATAGAACAGGTGGACACCAGAGACAGCAGAACACAAATCACCCAGTACCATCAGTAACCACCAGAGGGAGCCCAAAAACAGAACTCACAACAGTACCCCCCCCTTGAGGAGGGGTCACCGAACCCTCACGAGAACCACCAGGGCGACCAGGATGAGCCCTATGAAAAGCGCGGACCAAATCATCAGCATGAACATCAGAGGCAACCACCAAAGAATTATCCTCCTGACCATAACCCTTCCACTTGACCAAATATTGGAGTTTCCGTCTGGAAACACGAGAATCCAAGATCTTCTCTACAACATACTCCAATTCTCCCTCCACCAGCACCGGAGCAGGAGGCTCAAGCGAAGGAACAACAGGTACCTCATACCTCCGCAACAATGACCGATGGAACACATTATGAATAGCAAACGATGCCGGGAGATCCAAACGAAATGACACAGGGTTAAGAATTTCCAAGATCCTATAAGGACCGATGAACCGAGGCTTGAACTTAGGAGAAGAGACCTTCATAGGAACAAAACGAGAAGACAACCACACCAAGTCCCCAACACGAAGTCGAGGACCCACGCGGCGACGGCGATTAGCAAACTGCTGAGCCTTCTCCTGGAACAACTTCAAATTGTCCACCACATGACTCCAAATCCGATGCAACCCATCCACCACCATGTCCACTCCAGGACAATCAGAAGGCTCCACCTGACCAGAGGAAAAACGAGGATGAAACCCCGAATTACAAAAGAAAGGAGAAACCAAGGTAGCAGAACTAGCCCGATTATTAAGGGCAAACTCGGCCAGCGGCAAAAAGGTAACCCAGTCATCCTGATCAGCAGAAACAAAACACCTCAAATAAGTTTCCAAGGTCTGATTAGTTCGCTCCGTCTGGCCATTCGTCTGAGGATGGAATGCAGACGAAAAGGACAAATCAATGCCCATCTTAGCACAGAACGTCCGCCAAAATCTAGACACAAACTGGGATCCCCTGTCAGAAACGATGTTCTCCGGAATCCCATGCAAACGAACCACGTTCTGGAAAAACAGAGGGACCAACTCAGAGGAGGAAGGCAACTTAGGCAAGGGTACAAGATGAACCATTTTAGAAAAGCGGTCACACACAACCCAGATGACAGACATTTTTTGAGAGACAGGGAGATCCGAAATAAAGTCCATGGAAATGTGCGTCCAAGGCCTCTTCGGGATAGGCAAAGGTGACAACAATCCACTGGCTCGAGAACAGCAAGGCTTAGCCCGAGCACAAACCTCACAAGACTGCACAAAAGAACGCACATCCCTCGACAAGGAAGGCCACCAAAAAGACCTGGCCACCAAGTCTCTAGTACCAAATATTCCAGGATGACCTGCCAATGCAGAAGAATGGACCTCGGAGATGACTCTACTGGTCCAACTATCCGGAACAAACAGTCTCTCAGGCGGACAACGATCAGGTTTACCTGCCTGAAACTCCTGCAAAGCACGTCGCAAGTCTGGGAAGACGGCCGACAAAATCACCCCATCCCTAAGGATACCAGTGGGCTCAGAATTTCCAGGGGAGTCAGGCACAAAACTCCTAGAAAGAGCATCCGCCTTCACATTCTTTGAACCTGGCAGGTATGAAACCACAAAATTGAAACGAGAGAAAAACAGTGACCAACGAGCCTGTCTAGGATTCAGACGCCTGGCAGACTCAAGGTAAATCAGATTTTTGTGATCAGTCAAGACCACCACACGATGTCTAGCACCCTCCAGCCAATAACGCCACTCCTCAAATGCCCACTTCATGGCCAAAAGTTCCCGATTACCCACATCATAATTCCGCTCAGCGGGCGAAAATTTTCTAGAAAAGAACGCACATGGCTTCATCACCAAGCAATCGGAGCTTCTCTGTGACAAAACCGCCCCCGCTCCAATCTCGGAAGCATCAACCTCAACTTGGAAAGGAAGCGAAACATTAGGCTGACGCAACACAGGAGCAGAAGAAAACCTGCGTTTAAGTTCCTGAAAGGCCTCCACAGCCGCAGGAGACCAATCAGCAACATCAGCACCCTTCTTAGTCAAATCCGTCAAAGGCTTAACAACACTAGAAAAATTAGTTATAAAACGACGATAGAAATTAGCAAAGCCCAAGAACTTCTGCAGACTCTTAAGAGATGCAGGCTGCGTCCAGTCACAAATAGCCCGAACCTTGACGGGATCCATCTCAATAGTAGAAGGGGAAAAAATATACCCCAAGAAAGAAATCTTCTGGACTCCAAAGAGACACTTTGAGCCCTTTACAAACAAGGAATTAGCCCGCAGGACCTGAAACACCTTCCTGACCTGCTGAACATGAGACTCCCAGTCATCAGAAAAAACCAAAATATCATCCAAGTACACAATCATAAATTTATCCAGATATTCACGGAAAATATCGTGCATAAAGGACTGGAAGACTGAAGGAGCATTAGAAAGTCTGAAAGGCATCACCAAATACTCAAAATGGCCCTCAGGCGTATTAAATGCGGTTTTCCACTCTTCACCTTGCTTTATTCGTATAAGATTATACGCACCCCGAAGATCAATCTTAGTGAACCATTTAGCCCCCTTAATGCGAGCAAACAAATCAGTCAACAAAGGCAAAGGATACTGATATTTTACGGTAATCTTATTCAAAAGACGATAATCTATACAAGGCCTCAAGGACCCATCTTTTTTGGCCACGAAAAAAAAACCTGCTCCCAAAGGGGACGAAGATGGACGGATATGTCCCTTTTCCAAGGACTCCTTAACATAATCCCGCATAGCAGTATGCTCTGGCACTGACAGATTGAACAAACGACCTTTAGGAAATTTACTACTGTACCAGGAATTAAATCTATAGCACAATCGCAATCCCTGTGAGGAGGAAGCGAACTGAGCTTAGGCTCCTCAAAAACATCCCGATAATCAGACAAAAATACAGGAACCTCAGAAGGAGTAGATGAAGCGATAGAAATCGGAGGTGCATCATCATGAACCCCCTGACATCCCCAGCTTAACACAGACATTGTTTTCCAGTCAAGGACTGGATTATGAGTTTGTAACCATGGCAGACCAAGTACTAGAACATCATGTAAATTATACAATACCAGGAAGCGAATCACCTCCTGATGAACGGGAGTCATACGCATGGTCACTTGTGTCCAGTACTGAGGTTTATTCATAGCTAAAGGTGTAGAGTCAATTCCCTTCAAAGGAATAGGGACTTCCAGAGGCTCAAGACTAAACCCACATTGCTTGGCAAATGACCAATCCATAAGACTCAGGGCAGCGCCTGAATCTACATAGGCATCGACGGAAATGGATGATAATGAGCAAATCAGAGTCACAGACAGAATGAACTTAGACTGTAACGTACTAATGGCAACAGACTTATCAACCTTTTTTGTGCGTTTAGAGCATGCTGATATAACATGAGCTGAATCACCACAATAAAAGCACAACCCATTTTTCCGCCTATAGTTTTGCCGTTCACTTCTAGACTGAACTCTATCACATTGCATTGTCTCAAGTGCCTGTTCAGAAGACACCGCCAAATGGTGCACAGGTTTGCGCTCCCGTAAACGCCGATCAATCTGAATAGCCATAGTCATAGACTCATTCAGACCCGTAGGCGCAGGGAACCCCACCATAACATCTTTAATGGCCTCAGAAAGGCCATCTCTGAACTTTGCAGCCAGGGCGCACTCATTCCACTGAGTAAGCACTGACCATTTCCGAAATTTTTGACAATATATTTCTGCTTCATCTTGCCCCTGAGAGAGAGCTAATAAAGCTTTTTCAGCCTGAATCTCCTGGTTAGGTTCCTCATAGAGCAAACCCAATGCCAGAAAAAACGCATCCACATTAAGCAACGCAGGATCCCCTGGTGCCAATGCAAATGCCCAATTTTGAGGGTCAACCCGCAGGAAAGATATAATAATCTTAACCTGCTGAGCAGGGTCTCCAGAAGAGCGAGATTTCAAAGAAAGGAACAGCTTGCAATTGTTCCTAAAATTCAGAAAACTAGATCTATCTCCAGCAAAGAACTCTGGAATAGGAATTCTAGGTTCAGACATAGGAGCATGTACAACAAAATCTTGTATATTTTGAACCTTAGCAGCAAGATTATTCAAGCTGGAAGCTAAACTCTGGACGTCCATGATAAACAGCTAATGTCAGAGCCATTCAAGGATTAAGAGGAGGAAAAAAAAAAAAAATCAGCCAGGCTGCAATTAAGGCTAGGCAGCAACCTCAGAGGAGAGGAAAAAAAAAAAACTTCCTCAGACTACTTTTCCTCCTACTTCAGCCCAAACATTTATGGCCGGCTATACTGTCATGATTCCAATGGCAGGGAATCACAAAAGTACAAGCACGAACGAGCTCTAGGGTGATGGAACCTGAGCTGACCGCGACCCTAAACCTGAACACACAAATAACAATAGCCGGGGAACGTGCCTACGTTGATCCTAGACATCTCGCACCAGCCGAAGATCTAACTTCCCCTATTAGAAGAAACACAGACCTCTCTTGCCTCCAGAGAAATACCCCACAGAAATAGCAGCCCCCCACATATAATGACGGTGAAATGAGAGGAAGGCACATACACAGTATGAAAACAGATTCAGCAAAATGAGGCCCGCTAAAACTAGATAGCAGAGGATACAAAAGTCAGCAAAAAACCCTTCAAAAAACCATCCTGCTATTACTTGAACTCATGTTCCAACTCATGGAACATGAGGAGCAATTACAGCCCACTAGAGCAACCAGCAGCAAAGAAACAATTATATGCAAGCTGGACAAGACAAAAATAAAGCAAAACGTGGAACAAGAAAAACAAAAACTTAGCTTGTCCTGAAGATTACTGAAGCCAGAAGCTGAGGTAACAAAACACTCTGATAACCTTGATAGCCGGCGGGGAAATGACAAGAAAGCCCGGTTAAATAGGAAACTCCCAAATCCTAATAGAACAGGTGGACACCAGAGACAGCAGAACACAAATCACCCAGTACCATCAGTAACCACCAGAGGGAGCCCAAAAACAGAACTCACAACAGAGTTAGCTGTCTTCAGCTGCTTCCACTGATCGTCTTTTCTGCTTGGCTATTTATGCCTGGCTCTGTCCTTCAGCCAGTGCCACTTGTAAATGGTTCCTGGTTGGATTCACATCTCTTTGGAGTTCCCTGTTATCCTGACCAGTTCAGCAAAGCTAAGTTTTTGCTTGCTCTTTTCTGTTCACAGTTTGTGGACTATCCGTTCTGTGCTTCTATGTTTGTCCAGCGTTATCAGTATGAATTAATTCTGTCTTGCTGGAAGCTCTGGGAAGCAGATTTACCCTCCACACCTTTAGTCAGGTGTGGAGATTTTTAGTAAACTCTGCGTTGATTTTTGTAGTGTTTTATACTGACCGCACAGTATTCCATCCTGTCCTATCTATCAAGTTAGACTGGCCTCCTGTGCTCATCCTGGTTTCATTCTGTGTATGTCTTTTCCCTCTCCACTCACAGTCATTATTTGTGGGGGGCTAATCTATCCTTTGGGGATTTTCTCTGAGGCAAGATAGTTTTCCTGCTTCTATCTTTAGGGGTAGTTAGCTCTTAGGCGGTGACGAGGTGCCTAGGGAGAGTTAGGAGCACCCCACGGCTACTTCTAGTGTTGTGTTGAGCTTAGGGACTGCGGTCAGTACAGTTACCACTTCCTTCAGAGCTCGTTCCATGTTGCTCCCAAACCACCGCATCATAACACGTTTCATCTTCATTATTCCACCCCGTCCGTCCCTGTTGTCTGCAATATGTTAGTGAATAAGAGTATGTGTGCTCCATAGTTGGCGCGTGCACAATGCAACTGCGGGCAAAGCTAAAAAGCATTACTGCGCATGCGCCCGCGCACTATGTCCTGGAAGTATTTTGCTGTGTTGCGGGACATAGTGCGCGGGCACATGTGCAGTAATGCTTTTCGGCTTTGCCTGCAGTTAGGCAAAGCATACTGCGCGTGGACGACCGAAATTTGCATTGCGCATGCGCCAACTATGGAGCACACATACTCTTATTCCGTAACATATTGCGGCCAACAGGGACTGATGGGGTGGAGAAATGAAGATGAAAAGCCGCCGATCGGACCAGTAAAAAGTCATTTAAGTATCACGGCAATTTGAGGTGACAGGTTCCCTTTAAGCATAATATAATTATGTTATATTACAACTTTATAGGTCTGAATATTTCATCATATGGTTTATAGGTGATTTAGGGCTGAAGTAAAAGACATTAAAATCATAATTTCATGTCATAAATTTATGACCTGTCTATAAAAATGTCTCTGTAGGTTCCTCGTTCCTGAGTGTCTCATGTCTATTAGATTTCACCTGACTTTCTTATATAAACTGCCACATGCGGAAATCATCCTACGATGTGTAAATGAGCGTCAGCAAAATCACAGATTTTATAGACTGAATTACACTCGTTTTTCCTTGTAAAAAAATTGCAAATTTTGGAACACATCGGTGTTGCACTTCCTTCACCGCTTTGTAAAAGGTGATAAGAGGCGTATGTGGAATGTCATGTGGACCCCACAGACAGGCTGGTTTAGCATTATAAACCAGTTCACATTCCATAATGAATATATAGTTTTGGAGACGCAGGGTCAGGGGGTTCTCTTGTCCACTGGCCTGGCTGTCTTTACAAAGACCGCATGGACAGGGCTCATGCCACTGAACCTCCGAACTCCTTCGCTGTAGGCAGACAACACATGGTGAGTGCAAAACAGTACGGCAATACTTTATTGTATTTCCAACAGACAGTGAAGTATAGAACAGTCCCAGCAAATACACAAGATAGTGCAAATTACAGAGTCTCACCCTGCAGCTGGCTCGCCGGGATAAGAGCAGCTGCAACTTCGGGGCTTCCAGGGCCAACTACCCCCCTCCCTAGTGGCCTCCGCTTTTGGTGGGCACCCACAGAGAGGAGGCAACGATAAACTTAGGAAGCTGATAGTTCCTTGAGTTATGTGGCCGGGTGACTTTATTGTCCCAAGCTGGGTGCTCCAAACATCTCCATGGACTGTCATGGACAGTGGATCAAATCTGTATTCCTGAAGTTAAAGCCATGATGCCTGTCTGCTGTTCTGTAAAGTATATCTAGGAACAGTGGCAGAACCACCTTTTACAGTCCTCAACAGTCCTTCAGGCTAACATTCACAGGTCTGGGGAGAGATGAGATGAGGTCAAAGCTCATTGTTTGAGTATTTCTTTAATCTGCATAGTTTGTCCTTCACTGTTTGTAGGTCAACAAGCTACATGGACTTATACAATGGGTAATCAACATACTAGCAAACATCAATTGTTCAATGACCTTGCATCCCTGTCCCCCAATGATCGCAACACAATAATCAATTCAGGAGTCAATGTTTAACACTAGAAGTCCCAAAGAGGGGTCATTTAACATTTCTACCTTTGGAGCTCGAAATTTCTGGGACTTCTAGTGTTAAGCTCATTTGAACAAAGGCCTATGTCTCTTGAGCCTATTGAAATGTCTGACATAATTAACAAGAAATGTTGTCATCAGATTTGTCATGGAGTGGTTCTGAGTGTAAGGAGCAGTCCTAAAAGCAGAGCCCACCACTTGGTCTTCATAGGAGAATTGTGCTATATATTGCAATACTGCAATATTTTGATCACAGCTTAATGTAAATAAAAAATAGTAAAAAAAAATATTCAAAATGTAAAAATAAATATAAATGTATGAAAACCCATTTTTTTCCTATGTACAAATAAAGTAATTTTAAGACTAAAAAGAAAAACACATTATGATAGGTATTGCTGAGTTTGTAAAATACAATTCTTTAAAAATATAAAAAGATTCTAGTACCCCTCTGACCATTCTATCAACAGATGCCGAGAAGGCCTTTGATAGAGTCAGCTGGCATTATATGGTAAGCACCTTATGGAAGTTTGACTTTCACCCTCCTTTTATCGATGCCATTATGACTCTATATTCAACCCCGACTGCTAAGGTCAGGGTAAATGGTTTGCTTTCGGATCCCTTCATGATTGAAAATGGCACCAGGCAGGGCTGCCCACTCTCCCCTACTCTTTTCGTGCTGGTGATGGAGACCCTGATTCAAAAACTAAGACAAGAAACAGAGGTTAGAGGCTTTGTAATAGACCAATCCGAATTTAATACAGCAGCCTTTGCAGATGACCTCTTGCTCTTCATCTCGAACCCTGAAACAGCCTTTCCCAATCTCCTGGCCTTGCTTGAAGAGTTTGGAATCGTTTCCAACTTCAATGTCAACATGAACAAATCCAAAGCCTTGAATGTCACGACTTCGGAGTTGGTTGTTTCCAGACTTAAACAAACCACCCCTTTTAAATGGCCTTCTGAGAAGCTGAAATACTTTGGTGTTTTCCTAACAACGGATCCCTCTACTCTATACAAACATAATTTCCCTCCTCTGTTAGATAAGTTGCAGTCCTTACTCAAATCATATGATTTGCCCTACCTTTCCTGGATCGGCAGGATTAATATAATCAAATCCTATATTATCCCCAAAATGTTCTACCTTATTAATATGATCCCCATATCTCTCCCTCGTTCTTCTCATTTCTAAATAAACTGATATCCAAATTCGTATGGAGAGCTAAGAGAGCTAGACTCCCCTTCAAAATCCTCTACGTACCTAAAAATTCCGGAGCACTTGGCCTTCCCAACTTCAGGTCGTACTACCACGCAATACACATAGCTCGTTGGATGAACCTGGTTAAACCTAGGCCTGGCCGCAAAGCCTCCAACCTTGAACTTATTCTGTTAGGTAAAAAAGCGGAGATCTATCTTTGGACCTCTTTTTCAAAAAACGACCTCGTGACTTCCTACAAAAATACCATATACAACAAATCCTCTTTAAATTCAAGTCCGAAGTCACACATAACACAGATTGGCTCTGGCTGGAGCTTCTTCTTAGGTTAAAATCCCTACCACCAAAACTGATGTCTAAAATATATGTCAACCTTATTTCTCCCTCCTCTCATTTCAAACCACTATATCTATCCTCATGGGAAACAGAACTTAACTTGTCTTTGTCTCCTCGTGAGACAAAACAGATTCTGGGTAATTCACACGTTTTTTCCAAATGTGTTTTGTTACAGGAAAATGCCTTTAAAATCCTCTCATGCTGGTATAGGACCCCTGAAAGACTCCATCACTTAGGCCTATCTGATTCCCCTCTCTGTTGGAGATGTTTGAGTTCGGTAGGTTCCTTTTTCCACATCTTCTGGCAGTGTCCAAAAATTGCTAAATACTGGTATGAAATATTTAAGTACCTCCACCAGTTGGGTATAACTTAAAAAAATTTAACTCCCCAAAAAGTTCTGTTGTCGCTCCCGACAAACTCTTATAACCCTAAGATACATGAATTGCTCCCTCTATTGGTGGTCGCAGCAAAGCACCTGATTTCTTCAGATTGGAGACAAACGTCCCCACCTTCATTGAGTGAATGGATAACTAAAGTCCATGATATACGTAGGATGGAATTGTCCAGTTGGGATTCACATACACATGACAAATTCTTACTATATGGCTTCCCTGGCTACGCTTTTCATCTTCGCCCACATGATTCTTGCGCTCCTCTCCCAGTAATCCAATTTTTTCACGCCTTTGTATGTTGCCCTTAAGTCGCAGTGACTGGACCCGAACTCTTAGGCTACTTTCACACTTGATGTCACAATGCGTCGTTTTGGAGAAAAAACGCATCCTGCAAAGTTGCCCGCAGGGTGCGTTTTTTCTCCATAAACTTTCATTAGCGACGCATTGCGATGGATTGCCACACGTTGCATCCGTCGTGCGACGGATGCGTCGTGTTTTTGCAGTCCGTCCGGACAAAAAAAGTTCCATGCAACGTATTTTTTTTTCCGTCGGTTTCGCTTTTTCCGACCGCGCGTGCACGGCAGGAACTCCGCCCCCTCCTCCCCAGACCTTACAATGGGGCAGCGGATGCATTGTAAAACTGCATCCGCTGCCCCCATTGTGATTTTATTTCACAGTATGCATCGGTACGTCGGTCCGACGCACTACGACGGGCCCGTACCGACGCACTACGACGGGCCCGTACCGACGCCTTAGGTTAAATTTGCTTCCTCAGCTTTGCCTACATTTTACTCTCTATTATTATTATTATTTATTTATTTACTCTCTTTTACTCACCATGTATCTAAAGCTACGTTCACATTAGCGTTTTGCGGGGCTGCGTTGGGCGCAGCCACGGCGACGCATGCGCCATGCGCCCCTATATTTAACATGGGGGGCGCATGGACATGCATTGTCTTGTGTTTTGTGACGCATGCGTTTTTTGGCGCAACAGAAGACGCTGCATGATGCAGTTTTTTCTGCGCCAAAAATCATGAAAAAATGAACGCATGCGTCACAAAAAGCTGCGTTTTGCATGCGTTTTTGCATGCGTTGTGCGTTGCGTTGCGTCGCCGACGCAGCACCGCAAAACGCTGTGAACATAGCTAACCAGGTTTTCAGTGCCTTAAATGTTCTAATATGTCTCAGCCCTGTATATAGCTCTGGTTTTCGTGTTCCTGTTCCCCGGAGCTACTGTTCTTACACTATTTATACATTGCCATATACCTGAAAGTTGTGTTCTTGAGTTATACACATTTATTGACATTTATCTGCTGTTATTTCAATTCTCCGGCAGGTTTGTTTAATCCCGTATCTCCTTTATCGTGATTTTTTGCAGATGTAAGTCCTTGGTTGTTTTACTTTCTTTGTAATTTGAAAATTCTAAATAAAGAATTTAAAAAAAAATATATATATAAAAGATTTAACTCACCATAAAGAAAAAAAACTCTAATGGAAAAATTAATGACTTTTGGCTTCCCTGCCTGCGCCAAAAAGCGGTCAAAATGCTGTATGTACCTTAAAG
This sequence comes from Ranitomeya imitator, assembly GCF_032444005.1. Classification (NCBI taxonomy): domain Eukaryota; kingdom Metazoa; phylum Chordata; class Amphibia; order Anura; family Dendrobatidae; genus Ranitomeya; species Ranitomeya imitator. Next base: position 35,016,678 of record NC_091283.1, read on the forward strand.
TGGTATAATTAAAAATTGCATCTTAGGGTGCCATCAAATAAGCTCCCATAAAATGTCATCAAAAGAAACAGAAAAAAGTTACAGGTCTCAAAAAATGGAGACACAAGCCACATTTTTCTTTTTCACAAATTTCAGAATACTTTTACCTCTGCCCCGATGTGTGATGTAACAGTACGACATACATCGAGTGACGGAATGTGGAGTGTGCTCAGGAGCTGAGCCTGCATCATACCCGGAAGATGCCAGCTCTGCTACTTAACCATCATCTTCTTGCAACAGCAGGGACCGGAGCTGAGCTCAATCGCTGCTGTTTAACCATTTAAAGCTTGCTGTCAATCACTGATAGCAGCATGCAAATAGTATGAATGCCGATGCACTTGTGCATCCAGTCTCAGAATATGGTGACACAAGACAAATAAAAAAAAAACACGTCACTTAATGAAAATAAGAACTGTGAGGGTATGTGCATACGTATCTGTGAGGGCTGCGAATTTTTTCCGCTGCGGATTTGATAAATCCGCAGTGAAAAACCGCTACAGTTTTTCCTGCGGATTTATCGCGGTTTCTATTGCGGATTCCGCTGTGGGTTTACACCTGCAGTTTTCTATTGGAGGAGGTGTAAATCCGCTGCGGAATCCGCACAAAGAATCGACATGCTGCGGAGTAAACCGCTGCGTTTCCGTACGTTTTTTTCCGCAGCATGTGCACTGCGGATTTCGTTTCCCATAGGTTTACATTGTACTGTAATACTGTAAACGCATGAGAAACCGCTGCGGATCCGCAGCAAAATCCACAGCGTGTGCACATACCCTGAATGTTTAATATCACGGTAACCGTACAACAACCTGGATAATCATTCTGCCAAATGACGTACTGCATAATAAACACTGTCAAAGCTGAAACACTCCTAAAAAAAGAAATCTGTTTCTTTCTCCTCCCGGATTGATCTTTGACTCTCAAACCATGAGTAAAATGTGGAAAATTTGTGTTCAGTAAATACAGAATTTTCCTATTACTGAGATAGCAGATGACAGTTGGTGCTCATAATATTCTATGGAGATCAGAGGAGCTAGAAGCTGACACAGACAGAGGAGGAGGAGCTAGAGGCAGGCAGAGGAGGAGGAGCTAGAGGCTGACACAGACAGAGGAGGAGGAGCTATAGGCTGACACACATAGGAGGAGGAGCTATCGGCTGACATGGACAGAGGAGGCAGAACTATAGGCTGACACACAGAGGAAGAGGAGCTAGGGGAAGGCACAGAAAGAGGAGGAGCTAGAGGCTGACACAGACAGAGGAGGGGGAGCTAGAGGCTGACAAAGACAGAGGAGGAGGAGCTAGAGGCAGGCACAGGCAGAGGAGGAGGAGCTAGAGGCTGACACAGACAGAGAAGGAGGAGCTAGAGGCAGGTACAGGCAGAGGAGGAGGAGCTAGAGGCTGACACAGACAAAGGAGGAGTAGCTAGAGGCTGACAAAGACAGAGGAGGAGGAGCTAGAGGCTGACACAGACAGAGGAGGAGCTAGAGGCAGGCACAGGCAGAGGAGGAGGAGCTAGAGGCTGACACAGACAGAGAAGGAGGAGCTAGAGGCAGGTACAGGCAGAAGAGGAGGAGCTAGAGGCTGACAGACAGAGGAGGAGGAGCTAGAGGCAGGTACAGGCAGAGGAGGAGGAGCTAGAGGCTGACACAGACAAAGGAGGAGTAGCTAGAGGCTGACAAAGACAGGAGGAGGAGATAGAGGCAGGCACAGGCAGAGGAGGAGGAGCTAGAGGCTGACACAGACAAAGGAGGAGTAGCTAGAGGCTGACAAAGACAGGAGGAGGAGATAGAGGCAGGCACAGGCAGAGGAGGAGGAGCTAGAGGCTGACACAGACAGAGGAGGAGCTAGAGGCAGGCACAGGCAGAGGAGGAGGAGCTAGAGGCTGACACAGACAGAGAAGGAGGAGCTAGAGGCTGACACAGACAGAGAAGGAGGAGCTAGAGGCAGGTACAGGCAGAAGAGGAGGAGCTAGAGGCTGACAGACAGAGGAGGAGGAGCTAAAGGAAGGCACAGGCAGAGAAGGAGGAGCTAGAGGCAGGTACAGGCAGAGGAGGAGGAACTAGAGGCTGACAGACAGAGGAGGAGGAGCTAGAGGCAGGTACAGGCAGAAGAGGAGGAGCTAGAGGCTGACAGACAGAGGAGGAGGAGCTAAAGGAAGGCACAGGCAGAGAAGGAGGAGCTAGAGGCAGGTACAGGCAGAGGAGGAGGAGCTAGAGGCTGACAGACAGAGGAGGAGGAGCTAGAGGCAGGTACAGGCAGAAGAGGAGGAGCTAGAGGCTGACAGACAGAGGAGGGGGAGCTAAAGGAAGGCACAGGCAGAGAAGGAGGAGCTAGAGGCAGGTACAGGCAGAGGAGGAGGAACTAGAGGCTGACACAGACAAAGGAGGAGGAGCTAGCAGCTGACAAAGACAGAGAAGGAGGAGCTAGAGGCAGGCACATGCAGAGGAGGAGGAGCTAGAGGCAGACACAGGCAGAGGAGGAGGAGCTAGAGGCCAACATGGACATTCTGTTGCAGTTACCGTTTTGAAGCAAAGCTTGGGCATAGTTCCTGTTTGTTCCAGGTTGCTCTCTTGTCTAGGAAGGCACAGGCAGAGAAGGTTGAGCTAGAGGCAGGCACAGACAGAGGAGGAGCTAGAGGCTGACACAGACAGAGGAGGAGGAGCTAGAGGCAGGTACAGGCAGAGGAGGAGGAGCTAGAGGCTGACACAGACAAAGGAGGAGTAGCTAGAGGCTGACAAAGACAGAGGAGGAGGAGATAGAGGCAGGCACAGGCAGAGGAGGAGGAGCTAGAGGCTGACACAGACAGAGGAGGAGCTAGAGGCAGGCACAGGCAGAGGAGGAGGAGCTAGAGGCTGACACAGACAGAGAAGGAGGAGCTAGAGGCTGACACAGACAGAGAAGGAGGAGCTAGAGGCAGGTACAGGCAGAAGAGGAGGAGCTAGAGGCTGACAGACAGAGGAGGAGCTAAAGGAAGGCACAGGCAGAGAAGGAGGCGCTAGAGGCAGGTACAGGCAGAGGAGGAGGAGCTAGAGGCTGACCGACAGAGGAGGAGGAGCTAGAGGCAGGTACAGGCAGAAGAGGAGGAGCTAGAGGCTGACAGACAGAGGAGGAGGAGCTAAAGGAAGGCACAGGCAAAGAAGGAGGAGCTAGAGGCAGGTACAGGCAGAGGAGGAGGAGCTAGAGGCTGACAGACAGAGGAGGAGGAGCTAGAGGCAGGTACAGGCAGAAGAGGAGGAGCTAGAGGCTGACAGACAGAGGAGGGGGAGCTAAAGGAAGGCACAGGCAGAGAAGGAGGAGCTAGAGGCAGGTACAGGCAGAGGAGGAGGAACTAGAGGCTGACACAGACAAAGGAGGAGGAGCTAGCAGCTGACAAAGACAGAGAAGGAGGAGCTAGAGGCAGGCACATGCAGAGGAGGAGGAGCTAGAGGCCAACATGGACATTCTGTTGCAGTTACCGTTTTGAAGCAAAGCTTGGGCATAGTTCCTGTTTGTTCCATGTCGCTCTCTTGTCTAGGAAGGCACAGGCAGAGAAGGTTGAGCTAGAGGCAGGCACAGACAGAGGAGGAGCTAGAGGCTGACACAGACAGAGAAGGAGGAGCTAGAGGCAGGTACAGGCAGAGGAGGAGGAGCTAGAGGCTGACACAGACAAAGGAGGAGTAGCTAGAGGCTGACAAAGACAGAGGAGGAGGAGATAGAGGCAGGCACAGGCAGAGGAGGAGGAGCTAGAGGCTGACACAGACAGAGGAGGAGCTAGAGGCAGGTACAGGCAGAGGAGGAAGAGCTGGAGGCTGACACAGACAGAGAAGGAGGAGCTAGAGGCTGACACAGACAGAGAAGGAGGAGCTAGAGGCAGGTACAGGCAGAAGAGGAGGAGCTAGAGGCTGACAGACAGAGGAGGAGGAGCTAAAGGAAGGCACAGGCAGAGAAGGAGGAGCTAGAGGCAGGTACAGGCAGAGGAGGAGGAATTAGAGGCTGACAGACAGAGGAGGAGGAACTAGAGGCAGGTACAGGCAGAAGAGGAGGAGCTAGAGGCTGACAGACAGAGGAGGAGGAGCTAAAGGAAGGCACAGGCAGAGAAGGAGGAGCTAGAGGCAGGTACAGGCAGAAGAGGAGCTAGAGGCTGACAGACAGAGGAGGAGGAGCTAGAGGCAGGTACAGGCAGAAGAGGAGGAGCTAGAGGCTGACAGACAGAGGAGGAGGAGCTAAAGGAAGGCACAGGCAGAGAAGGAGGAGCTAGAGGCAGGTACAGGCAGAGGAGGAGGAACTAGAGGCTGACACAGACAAAGGAGGAGGAGCTAGCAGCTGACAAAGACAGAGAAGGAGGAACTAGAGGCAGGCACATGCAGAGGAGGAGGAGCTAGAGGCAGACACAGGCAGAGGAGGAGGAGCTAGAGGCCAACATGGACATTCTGTTGCAGTTACCGTTTTGAAGCAAAGCTTGGGCATAGTTCCTGTTTGTTCCAGGTGGCTCTCTTGTCTAGTTATATAGCAAGTAACACAGAAGTTAATATTGTTTTAATTATAACAGTGAGAAAAAAGTTAAGAGGCATCTGAGAAAATACCAAGGAAACACGTCACATTTTGTATGCTCGGTCCTCACCCTTTATTTAAGACATCATTTAGCGAGATACTCGCCCTCCCCAGGTCCAGATCCAACTTCTCACCTTGACTTGGGTCTTGGTGTTATGACTGCAGTGGTAAACTTACGTCAACAGTGCGTGAACATTCATGGAGCTCAGTGACTTGTTTTGTTGACCTTTACACAGCTGCTGTGCTTTAGTGATTGTCTGCAGTGGTGACTTGCGCTGTACTCATGAGGACACTGCTGCAGCCAAAACACAGAGACTGGAGCAGCTGTGAAGACCTAATGTTTCACTCGGGGTGGATTAGTACCTGCTGTTTGTTATTTTATGTATTTTAGTATTTAGGATACACTTTCCTTAAAGGGTAAAACCTCTTTAATGTCTATGAATTTAGAATGGATATCGGAAGGAGATATAAAAATGGAGACAAGGGGCGCAGAGTCTAAGTGTAGATGTAAATTCACAGCAAGAAATATATATTGTTGCACTCACCCTTTGGAAGTCTTGTATGTACATTCAATTGATCTGTATGATGGATCCACGTCTTATAATATTCCGGTATGCAGCACTATTGCAGGAACTATGCCAGCCTTGATCCAAGGATTGCATGTGAATACAATGGTTAGAGAGAAAAAAAAAAAAATTCCTTTCTAGGCGCTTCCGGAAGACAAGGATAATTTGAAGGTTGAGATAATTTGCTCAGTACCAAATTTATTAGGACACTTTAATAAGAACAAAACAACGCGTTTCAGCCCACAACGGCCTTCATCAGGTATTATATGTGCTTTTAAAAATGTTTTACAAGAAAGTTATCTTTATAGACTACTGACTCCTAACACATAGCAGGGGTGTGCCTGAATTGATTAGGATTAACACTCCACCCCAAGTGAGTCAGTGTGATCCCAAACCAATCCTGGTATAATAATAAAAAAAAAAAAAAATTTATATATATGTAAATAAATATACAAGACATATTATAAATTGTAGAGTTACACAGTAAATCCTTTCAAAAAGTATTTAAAAAGCAATTAAATTACATATCGTCTTAGTAAAATTTAAAAGTTAGGAAAGGAGAGAATAATTAAAAAATGAAAAATAAAAATAAAATGAATAAATAAATTAATAAATATGCAAATTATAAAATGCAAAATTGCACAGTGGATTCTGTAATCCTTTCCACAAATATTTATAAAGCAATTCAATTACATGACATTATAGCTGAATTCAGAAGGGAGAAAAAATACATGTACCTACATGCACATACATACATACACATATATATACATATATACACATACATACACATATATATACACATATATATACATACATACATATACCTCTTTTTTTTTTTTTTTAATTCTTTACTCCTTTTTCTCTTTTCTTCTCTCCTTTATTCCCTTTATCTTTCATTTACCTCTTATCCCTCTCCCTCCTCCTCCCCTCTCCATTGCAAATCTCTATACATTTTCCACTGTTTCATTGAGGCCATCGGGATATAAGGTTTTTAATCGGAAAATCCAATAGGACTCCTTTCTATTTAATTTCTGGATTCTGTTGATGTCATTCTGTGGTATTTGCTCCACAGGGGTTACCTTTATGTCAATTTTTTGGTGTTGTGCCTGTGGCCATTCATACGCAATCGCACTGTCTGTGTGGTGCGACCCACGTATTGAAGGCCACAAGCACAAGTGATCACATAAATTACATAGTCACTATCACAAGTGAGGTGTTGATTTATATTTATGGTTTCTCCTGTACTGCTTGATATTATACAGTCTTGTTTATGGCTGATGATGTTGCAGCAGTGACACTTTTTAGATCCACATTTGAAAACTCCAAAAAGATGTTGTATAGGAGTCTCTTTAGTATTTAAAGAGGAAAGGGGTTTCCCCAAATTACTAGGAGCAATGATGTTTTTAATTGTAACTCCCCTCCGAAATGTGATACCGGGATACTTGGGTAACCATTGTTTTAAAAAAAGAATCCTTTCTTAGGATGTACCAATACTTATTTAAAATCCGTCTTACTTGCATGCTTCCCTGATTAAAAGCTGTGATGAAATTATATTCCCATCTAGTATTTTTTTCATTTTTGTTTTTGCACATCTTCGTTTGTTCGATGTTTGAACTAGAAGGTTGTTTATTGTTTATGAGTTTCTTGTACAGACACTCATTTTGAGTTTTTTTTCAAGTTTGTTTCGTAAGCTTCTGCTATGAGTTTTTTCGGGTATTTTTTATCCAAGAACTTTTTTGTCAAAATTTTGGATTGTTCTACATAGTCTGTGTCTACCGTGTTATTTTTACGGATGCGCCGATATTGACTAAACGGTATATTCTTTTTCCATTTAGAATAGTGTGCGCTCCGAAAATCCAAAAACCCCTTTAGAATCTGTTTTTTTAAAATGAGTTTTGGTTATAATTTTTTTGCCTGAATGACTGATTTCTAGATCCAAATAATGGATTTTCTCTTTATCTATATTGTATGTGAAGGAAATGCCCCAATTATTCTTGTTGAGTTCTTCTACAAGTGAGATTGCTAATTTTTCAGTGCCCTTCCAAAAGATGATAAGATCATCTATATAACGCCTGTATAGCAATATGTTTTCTTTATAAGGTGTTTGGCTGAGAGGCGATGAGGACTCGAATCGCCCCATAAAGAGATTTGCGAAACTGGGCGCGACCCGAGTCCCCATCGCGGTGCCAAATTGCTGCAGGAACAGCTCACCCTGGAATTCAAAAACATTATGCTCCAATATAAATCTTAAACCTGTTATGAGAAAATCTCTCTGGACTGGTGGCATATCTGGAATCCCAGATAAATAGTATGCTACTGCTTCGATTCCCCTATTGTGTTCTATGTTGGAATATAGAGCATTCACATCTAGTGTAATAAAGAAATAATCTTTTTCCCAATTTAGGGAACTGCATTCCTTTATAAGTTGGTTAGAATCCAGTAGAAAAGATGGTAGTTTTTTTACAAGATCCTGAAGATGTAAGTCTATATAATGGGATAACTGGCTTGTCAAAGATCCGATACCTGAGATAATTGGTCTACCTGGAGGTGCTATGGGATTTTTGTGGATCTTTGGTAAGTGGTAAAAAATTGCTCTGCTTGGATTTTTATTTGTCAGAAAACGTTTTTCTCTTTTATTGATAATATGTTGAGAATAAGCTTTATTTATAAATAGATGGTATTCTGAATTGTATGTTTTGGCTGGATCCATATTTACTTTTTTATAATATTTTTCATTTGATAAAATATTGTAGGCTTCCTGCAAATATATTTCTCTGTCTTGAATCACCACTCCACCTCCTTTGTCCGCTTGTCTTATGACTATTTTTTTGTTATTTTTTAATTGCTTGAGAGCTTGCTGCTCTGATCTAGAAATATTGTTTTTCATATAAAAAAATCTCTTTGCATTGTTTTTCTCTTTATTTATATATTTTTTTTCTCTGTTTGACAAGGTTCGCTTTGTATTTGGGGTCAACGGATTTTTTTACACTTTTTGATGAATTTAAATTGCGAAATTCATCAGCTACTAATGTATAAAAAGTGTCCAAACTACTCCCCCTGTGATATACAGGGTTAAAGTTGGAACTCTGTTGGACTTCTTTGTGAATGCAATGATCATTCAAAACAACAGGTTCTTTATCTGTAAGTTTATTTGTATCTACTGTTCGCTCCTGAATTGCAAAGTGACGTTTTAAAGTGAGTTTTCGAACAAATTCATTGAGATCCAAGAATAGGTCAAACTCGCTTGCTTTTTGTGTGGGGCAATAATTTAGACCCTTTGATAAGATTTTTTGTTCTGTTGTGGTCAAATTGTGCGCTGACAGATTGAATATTTTTATCGTGTTATTTTTGTCTGAATTTTCGTTTTCAAGAATGTTTTTAAAGCAATCTGAATGAATCATTTTGCTTTTGGTTTTCATAGATTTATTGATTCTGTACCTGTCAATGTTTTTTTTGGTGGTTCCTTTTCCCCTAGTGCCTCGGGACCTCCTTTTCTTTTTGCTGACTGGGAGGGGGTCCGTAAAAAATAATTTGTTATGGGATTGTTTGCCCGAGTATGTAGCGGTGTTGCTGAGAGAGAGCAACTCTCTAGTCTGGGTAAAAGCACCTCCGATAATGGAGGTGGGAGAGTGGGGCATATCTCTAAAAAAGATACATGTGAACTGCCAGGTGAAGGGGATGGAGTGGTTGCTTGTAACACTGTGGTGAATATGGATGATGATTCAGTAGTTCTCGCCTCTCAGCCAAACACCTTATAAAGAAAACATATTGCTATACAGGCGTTATATAGATGAGCTTATCATCTTTTGGAAGGGCACTGAAAAATTAGCAATCTCACTTGTAGAAGAACTCAACAAGAATAATTGGGGCATTTCCTTCACATACAATATAGATAAAGAGAAAATCCATTATTTGGATCTAGAAATCAGTCATTCAGGCAAAAAAATTATAACCAAAACTCATTTTAAAAAAACAGATTCTAATGGGTTTTTGGATTTTCGGAGCGCACACTATTCTAAATGGAAAAAGAATATACCGTTTAGTCAATATCGGCGCATCCGTAAAAATAACACGGTAGACACAGACTATGTAACATAGTAACATAGTAACATAGTTAGTAAGGCCGAAAAAAGACATTTGTCCATCCAGTTCAGCCTATATTCCATCATAATAAATCCCCAGATCTACGTCCTTCTACAGAACCTAATAATTGTATGATACAATATTGTTCTGCTCCAGGAAGACATCCAGGCCTCTCTTGAACCCCTCGACTGAGTTCGCCATCACCACCTCCTCAGGCAAGCAATTCCAGATTCTCACTGCCCTAACAGTAAAGAATCCTCTTCTATGTTGGTGGAAAAACCTTCTCTCCTCCAGACGCAAAGAATGCCCCCTTGTGCCCGTCACCTTCCTTGGTATAAACAGATCCTCAGCGAGATATTTGTATTGTCCCCTTATATACTTATACATGGTTATTAGATCGCCCCTCAGTCGTCTTTTTTCTAGACTAAATAATCCTAATTTTGCTAATCTATCTGGGTATTGTAGTTCTCCCATCCCCTTTATTAATTTTGTTGCCCTCCTTTGTACTCTCTCTAGTTCCATTATATCCTTCCTGAGCACCGGTGCCCAAAACTGGACACAGTACTCCATGTGCGGTCTAACTAGGGATTTGTACAGAGGCAGTATAATGCTCTCATCATGTGTATCCAGACCTCTTTTAATGCACCCCATGATCCTGTTTGCCTTGGCAGCTGCTGCCTGGCACTGGCTGCTCCAGGTAAGTTTATCATTAACTAGGATCCCCAAGTCCTTCTCCCTGTCAGATTTACCCAGTGGTTTCCCGTTCAGTGTGTAATGGTGATATTGATTCCTTCTTCCCATGTGTATAACCTTACATTTATCATTGTTAAACCTCATCTGCCACCTTTCAGCCCAAGTTTCCAACTTATCCAGATCCATCTGTAGCAGAATACTATCTTCTCTTGTATTAACTACTTTACATAGTTTTGTATCATCTGCAAATATCGATATTTTACTGTGTAAACCTTCTACCAGATCATTAATGAATATGTTGAAGAGAACAGGTCCCAATACTGACCCCTGCGGTACCCCACTGGTCACAGCGACCCAGTTAGAGACTATACCATTTATAACCACCCTCTGCTTTCTATCACTAAGCCAGTTACTAACCCATTTACACACATTTTCCCCCAGACCAAGCATTCTCATTTTGTGTACCAACCTCTTGTGCGGCACGGTATCAAACGCTTTGGAAAAATCGAGATATACCACGTCCAATGACTCACCGTGGTCCAGTCTATAGCTTACCTCTTCATAAAAACTGATTAGATTGGTTTGACAGGAGCGATTTCTCATAAACCCATGCTGATATGGAGTTAAACAGTTATTCTCATTGAGATAATCCAGAATAACATCCCTCAGAAACCCTTCAAATATTTTACCAACAATAGAGGTTAGACTTACTGGCCTATAATTTCCAGGTTCACTTTTAGAGCCCTTTTTGAATATTGGCACCACATTTGCTATGCGCCAGTCCTGCGGAACAGATCCTGTCGCTATAGAGTCCCTAAAAATAAGAAATAATGGTTTATCTATTACATTACTTAGTTCTCTTAGTACTCGTGGGTGTATGCCATCCGGACCCGGAGATTTATCTATTTTAATCTTATTTAGCCGATTTCGCACCTCTTCTTGGGTTAGATTGGTGACCCTTAATATAGGGTTTTCATTGTTTCTTGGGATTTCACCTAGCATTTCATTTTCCACCGTGAATACCGTGGAGAAGAAGGTGTTTAATATGTTAGCTTTTTCCTCGTCATCTACAACCATTCTTTCCTCACTATTTTTTAAGGGGCCTACATTTTCAGTTTTTATTCTTTTACTATTGATATAGTTGAAGAACAGTTTGGGATTAGTTTTACTCTCCTTAGCAATGTGCTTCTCTGTTTCCTTTTTGGCAGCTTTAATTAGTTTTTTAGATAAAGTATTTTTCTCCCTATAGTTTTTTAGAGCTTCAATGGTGCCATCCTGCTTTAGTAGTGCAAATGCTTTCTTTTTACTGTTAATTGCCTGTCTTACTTCTTTGTTTAGCCACATTGGGGTTTTCCTATTTCTAGTCCTTTTATTCCCACAAGGTATAAACCGCTTACACTGCCTATTTAGGATGTTCTTAAACATTTCCCATTTATTATCTGTATTCTCATTTCTGAGGATATTGTCCCAGTCTACCAGATTAAGGGCATCTCTAAGCTGTTCAAACTTTGCCTTCCTAAAGTTCAATGTTTTTGTGACTCCCTGACAAGTCCCCCTAGTGAAAGACAGGTGAAACTGCACAATATTGTGGTCGCTATTTCCTAAATGCCCAACCACCTGCAGATTTGTTATTCTGTCAGGTCTATTAGATAGTATTAGGTCTAAAAGTGCTGCTCCTCTGGTTGGATTCTGCACCAATTGTGAAAGATAATTTTTCTTGGTTATTAGCAGAAACCTGTTGCCTTTATGGGTTTCACAGGTTTCTGTTTCCCAGTTAATATCCGGGTAGTTAAAGTCCCCCATAACCAGGACCTCATTATGGGTTGCAGCTTCATCTATCTGCTTTAGAAGTAGACTTTCCATGCTTTCTGTTATATTTGGGGGTTTGTAACAGACCCCAATGAGAATTTTGTTACCATTTTTCCCTCCATGAATTTCAACCCATATGGACTCGACATCCTCATTCCCTTCGCTAATATCCTCCCTTAAAGTGGACTTTAGACAAGACTTTACATAGAGACAAACCCCTCCTCCTCTCCGATTTTTACGATCCTTTCTAAACAGACTGTAACCCTGTAAGTTAACTGCCCAGTCATAGCTTTCATCTAACCATGTCTCGGTTATTCCCACTATGTCAAAGTTACCTGTAGATATTTCTGCTTCTAGTTCTTCCATCTTGTTTGTCAGGCTTCTGGCGTTTGCGAGCATGCAGTTTAGAGGATTTTGTTTTGTTCCAATCTCCTCACTGTGGATTGTTTTAGAAATGTTCTTACCTCCCTTCTGAGTATGTTTTCCTGGGTCGTCTTTGTTCGAGTCTAATGTTTTTCTTCCCGTCCCCTCTTCTTCTAGTTTAACGCCCTCCTGATGAGTGTAGCGAGTCTTCTGGCGAATGTGTGTTTCCCAGGTTTGTTGAGGTGTAGTCCGTCTCTGGCGAGGAGTCCATCATACCAGTAATTCACACCGTGGTCCAGGAATCCAAATCCTTGTTGTCTGCACCATCGTCTTAGCCAGTTGTTTGCATCAAGGATCCTGTTCCATCTCCTGGTGCCATGCCCGTCTACTGGAAGGATAGAAGAAAAAACTACCTGTGCATCCAGTTCCTTTACTTTCTTCCCCAACTCTTCAAAGTCCTTGCAGATTGTCGGTAGGTCCTTCCTTGCCGTGTCATTGGTGCCAACATGTATCAGAAGAAATGGGTGGACGTCCTTGGAGCTGAAGAGCTTTGGTATCCTATCGGTCACATCCTTGATCATCGCACCTGGAAGGCAGCATACTTCTCTTGCAGTTATGTCCGGCATTGTTCTATATGTAGAACAATCCAAAATTTTGACAAAAAAGTTCTTGGATAAAAAATACCCGAAAAAACTCATAGCAGAAGCTTACGAAACAAACTTGAAAAAAACTCAAAATGAGTGTCTGTACAAGAAACTCATAAACAATAAACAACCTTCTAGTTCAAACATCGAACAAACGAAGATGTGCAAAAACAAAAATGAAAACACTCTAGAAAAAAATACTAGATGGGAATATAATTTCATCACAGCTTTTAATCAGGGAAGCATGCAAGTAAGACGGATTTTAAATAAGTATTGGTACATCCTAAGAAAGGATTCTTTTTTTAAAACAATGGTTACCCAAGTATCCCGGTATCACATTTCGGAGGGGAGTTACAATTAAAAACATCATTGCTCCTAGTAATTTGGGGAAACCCCTTTCCTCTTTAAATACTAAAGAGACTCCTATACAACATCTTTTTGGAGTTTTCAAATGTGGATCTAAAAAGTGTCACTGCTGCAACATCATCAGCCATAAACAAAACTGTATAATATCAAGCAGTACAGGAGAAACCATAAATATAAATCAACACCTCACTTGTGATAGTGCAGTGGCGTAGGAAGGGGGGTGCGGGGGGGGCGGTCCGCCCCGGGCGGCACAATGCGGGGGGCGGCCGGCGCTGCAGGAGAAGAAAAAAAAAAAAAAAAAAGACGCCCCTTTAAATCTTCGGGCGGCGCCGTCCGCCGCCACGACCAGGGCCAGCTCCCCCCACCACCGGACCCCGCCCCCCGCTCTATACTCACCTCTCCTGGTTCCTGCGGCGCCGGCAGCTGCAGCGTCCTCTGACTCTGCGACGTCTCAGGGCAGAGGGCGCGATGACGTCACTACTGTGCGCGCCGCTCTGCCTCTCTGTCCTGAGCGTCGCAGAGCCGGAGAGATGCTGACTGCACCGGACCTGCGCTAGGAACGGGAGAGGTGAGGATTTAACTTTTTTTTTTTTTCTTTATGTCTGACTGTCTGGGGCTGGGGCAATGCTGGACACACTGGGGCAATACTGGAGACCATGGGGCAGATTGCTGGACACACTGGGGCAATACATGAGACCATGGGGCAGATTGCTGGACACACTGGGGCAATTGTTATGGCTGGCAATCAGGCAACACAGCGTGCAGTAATCAGCGCACATACAGAGATCTGGCAATAACCAAAAACAATAGGACGAGCTCTGAGACGTGGAATCTCTGTAGACTGCAGTACCTGATCTATCCTCACACAACTATAAGCAGCAGTGGATTGCGCCTAACAACTACCTATGCAACTCGGCACTGCCTGAGGAGCTGACTAGCCTGAAGATAGAAATACAAGCCTGACTTACCTCAGAGAAATACCCCAAAGGAATAGGCAGCCCCCCACATATAATGACTGTTAGCAAGATGAAAAGACAAACGTAGGAATGAAATAGATTCAGCAAAGTGAGGCCCGATATTCTAGACAGAGCGAGGATAGCAAAGAGAACTATGCAGTCTACAAAAAACCCTAAAACGAAAACCACGCAAAGGGGCAAAAAGACCCACCGTGCCGAACTAACAGCACGGCGGTGCACCCATCTGCTTCTCAGAGCTTCCAGCAAAAGACAATAGCAAGCTGGACAGAAAAAAACAGAAAACAAACTAGAAGCACTTATCTAGCAGAGCAGCAGGCCCAAGGAAAGATGCAGTAGCTCAGATCCAACACTGGAACATTGACAAGGAGCAAGGAAGACAGACTCAGGTGGAGCTAAATAGCAAGGCAGCCAACGAGCTCACCAAAACACCTGAGGGAGGAAGCCCAGAGACTGCAATACCACTTGTGACCACAGAAGTGAACTCAGCCACAGAATTCACAACAGTACCCCCCCCTTGAGGAGGGGTCACCGAACCCTCACCAGAACCCCCAGGCCGACCAGGATGAGCCACATGAAAGGCACGAACAAGATCTGGGGCATGGACATCAGAGGCAAAAACCCAGGAATTATCTTCCTGAGCATAACCCTTCCATTTGACCAGATACTGGAGTTTCCGTCTAGAGACACAAGAATCCAAAATCTTCTCCACAATATACTCCAATTCCCCCTCCACCAAAACAGGGGCAGGAGGCTCCACAGATGGAACCATAGGTGCCACGTATCTCCTCAACAACGACCTATGGAATACATTATGTATGGAAAAGGTGTCTGGGAGGGTCAGACGAAAAGACACCGGATTGAGAATCTCAGAAATCCTATACGGACCAATAAAACGAGGTTTAAATTTAGGAGAGGAAACCTTCATAGGAATATGACGAGAAGATAACCAAACCAAATCCCCAACACGAAGTCGGGGTCCCACACGGCGTCTGCGATTAGCGAAAAGCTGAGCCTTCTCCTGGGACAAGGTCAAATTGTCCACTACCTGAGTCCAGATCTGCTGCAACCTGTCCACCACAGAATTCACACCAGGACAGTCCGAAGACTCAACCTGTCCTGAAGAGAAACGAGGATGGAACCCAGAATTGCAGAAAAATGGAGAGACCAAGGTAGCCGAGCTGGCCCGATTATTAAGGGCGAACTCAGCCAACGGCAAAAATGACACCCAATCATCCTGGTCAGCGGAAACAAAACATCTCAGATATGTTTCCAAGGTCTGATTGGTTCGTTCGGTCTGGCCATTAGTCTGAGGATGGAAGGCCGAGGAGAAAGATAGGTCAATGCCCATCCTACCACAAAAGGCTCGCCAGAACCTCGAGACAAACTGGGAACCTCTGTCAGAAACAATATTCTCAGGAATGCCATGTAAACGAACCACATGCTGGAAGAACAAAGGCACCAAATCAGAGGAGGAAGGCAATTTAACCAAGGGCACCAGATGGACCATTTTAGAAAAGCGATCACAGACCACCCAAATGACCGACATTTTTTGAGAAACGGGAAGGTCAGAAATGAAATCCATCGAAATATGTGTCCAAGGCCTCTTCGGGACCGGCAAGGGCAAAAGCAACCCACTGGCACGTGAACAGCAGGGCTTAGCCCTAGCACAAATTCCACAGGACTGCACAAAAGCACGCACATCCCGTGACAGAGATGGCCACCAGAAGGATCTAGCAACCAACTCCCTGGTACCAAAGATTCCTGGATGACCGGCCAGCACCGAACAATGAAGCTCAGAGATAACTTTACTAGTCCACCTATCAGGGACGAACAGTTTCTCGGCCGGACAACGATCAGGTTTATTAGCCTGAAATTTCTGCAACACTCTCCGCAAATCAGGGGAGATGGCAGACACAATGACTCCTTCCTTGAGGATACTCGCCGGCTCAGATAACCCCGGAGAGTCGGGCACAAAACTCCTAGACAGAGCATCCGCCTTCACATTTTTAGAGCCCGGAAGGTATGAAATCACAAAATCAAAACGAGCAAAAAATAACGACCAACGGGCCTGTCTAGGATTCAAGCGCTTGGCAGACTCGAGATAAGTCAAGTTCTTATGATCAGTCAATACCACCACGCGATGCTTAGCACCCTCAAGCCAATGACGCCACTCCTCGAATGCCCACTTCATGGCCAGCAACTCTCGGTTGCCCACATCATAATTACGCTCAGCAGCAGAAAATTTCCTGGAAAAGAAAGCACATGGTTTGAACACTGAGCAACCAGAACCTCTCTGTGACAAAACCGCCCCTGCACCAATCTCAGAAGCATCAACCTCGACCTGGAACGGAAGAGAAACATCAGGTTGACACAACACAGGGGCACAGCAAAAACGACGCTTCAACTCCTGAAAAGCTTCCACGGCAGCAGAAGACCAATTAACCAAATCAGCACCCTTCTTGGTCAAATCGGTCAATGGTCTGGCAATGCTAGAAAAATTACAGATGAAGCGACGATAAAAATTAGCAAAGCCCAGGAATTTCTGCAGACTTTTTAGAGATGTCGGCTGAGTCCAATCCTGGATGGCCTGAACCTTAACCGGATCCATCTCGATAGTAGAAGGGGAAAAGATGAACCCCAAAAATGAAACTTTCTGCACACCGAAGAGACACTTTGATCCCTTCACGAACAAGGAATTAGCACGCAGTACCTGGAAAACCATTCTGACTTGCTTCACATGAGACTCCCAATCATCTGAGAAGATCAAAATGTCATCCAAGTAAACAATCAAGAATTTATCCAGATACTCACGGAAAATGTCATGCATAAAAGACTGAAAAACAGATGGAGCATTGGCAAGTCCAAACGGCATCACCAGATACTCAAAATGACCCTCGGGCGTATTAAATGCCGTTTTCCATTCATCTCCCTGCCTGATTCTCACCAGATTATACGCACCACGAAGATCAATCTTAGTAAACCAACTAGCCCCCTTAATCCGAGCAAACAAGTCAGAAATCAATGGCAAGGGATACTGAAACTTAACAGTGATCTTATTAAGAAGGCGGTAATCAATACACGGTCTTAGCGAACCATCCTTCTTGGCTACAAAAAAGAACCCTGCTCCCAATGGTGACGATGATGGGCGAATATGTCCCTTCTCCAGGGACTCCTTCACATAACTGCGCATAGCGGTGTGTTCAGGTACGGACAAATTAAATAAACGACCCTTAGGGAATTTACTACCAGGAATCAAATCGATAGCACAATCACAATTCCTATGCGGAGGTAGGGCATCAGACTTGGACTCTTCAAATACATCCTGAAAGTCCGACAAGAACTCTGGGATGTCAGAAGGAATGGATGACGAAATAGACAAAAATGGAACATCACCATGTACTCCCTGACAACCCCAGCTGGTTACCGACATAGAGTTCCAATCCAATACTGGATTATGGGTTTGTAGCCATGGCAACCCCAACACGACCACATCATGCAAATTATGCAGTACCAGAAAGCGAATAACTTCCTGATGTGCAGGAGCCATGCACATGGTCAGCTGGGCCCAGTACTGAGGCTTATTCTTGGCCAAAGGTGTAGCATCAATTCCTCTCAACGGAATAGGACACCGCAAAGGCTCCAAGAAAAATCCACAACGTTTAGCATAATCCAAATCCATCAGATTCAGGGCAGCGCCTGAATCCACAAACGCCATGACAGAATACGATGACAAAGAGCACATTAAGGTAATGGACAAAAGGAATTTGGACTGTACAGTACCAATAACGGCAGAGCTATCGAACCGCCTAGTGCGTTTAGGACAATTAGAAATAGCATGAGTAGAATCACCACAATAGAAACACAGTCTGTTCAGACGTCTGTGTTCTTGCCGTTCTACTTTAGTCATAGTCCTGTCGCACTGCATAGGCTCAGGCTTACTCTCAGGCAGTACCGCCAGATGGTGCACAGATTTACGCTCGCGCAAGCGACGACCGATCTGAATGGCCAAGGACATAGACTCATTCAAACCAGCAGGCATAGGAAATCCCACCATTACATCCTTAAGAGCTTCAGAGAGACCCTTTCTGAACAAAGCCGCTAGTGCAGATTCATTCCACAGAGTGAGTACTGACCATTTCCTAAATTTCTGACAATATACTTCTACATCATCCTGACCCTGGCATAAAGCCAGCAGATTTTGCTCAGCCTGATCCACTGAATTAGGCTCATCGTAAAGCAATCCGAGCGCCAGGAAAAATGCATCAACATTACTCAATGCAGAATCTCCTGGTGCAAGAGAAAACGCCCAGTCCTGTGGGTCGCCGCGCAAAAAAGAAATAATAATCAAAACCTGTTGAATAGGATTACCAGAAGAATGAGGTTTCAAGGCCAAAAATAGCTTACAATTATTTCTGAAGCTCAGGAACTTAGTTCTGTCACCAAAAAACAAATCAGGAATCGGAATTCTTGGTTCTAGCATCGATTTCTGATCAATAGTATCTTGAATCTTTTGTACATTTACAACGAGATTATCCATTGAGGAGCACAGAGCCTGAATATCCATGTCCACAGCTGTGTCCTGAAGCACTCTAATGTCTAGGGGAAAAAAAGGACCGAAGACAGAGCTAAGAAAAAAAAATGATGTCAGGATTTCTTTTTTCCCTCTATTGGGAATCATTGGTGTGGCTCCTTGTACTGTTATGGCTGGCAATCAGGCAACACAGCGTGCAGTAATCAGCGCACATACAGAGATCTGGCAATAACCAAAAACAATAGGACGAGCTCTGAGACGTGGAATCTCTGTAGACTGCAGTACCTGATCTATCCTCACACAACTATAAGCAGCAGTGGATTGCGCCTATCACTACCTATGCAACTCGGCACTGCCTGAGGAGCTGACTAGCCTGAAGATAGAAATACAAGCCTGACTTACCTCAGAGAAATACCCCAAAGGAATAGGCAGCCCCCCACATATAATGACTGTTAGCAAGATGAAAAGACAAACGTAGGAATGAAATAGATTCAGCAAAGTGAGGCCCGATATTCTAGACAGAGCGAGGATAGCAAAGAGAACTATGCAGTCTACAAAAAACCCTAAAACGAAAACCACGCAAAGGGGCAAAAAGACCCACCGTGCCGAACTAACAGCACGGCGGTGCACCCCTCTGCTTCTCAGAGCTTCCAGCAAAAGACAATAGCAAGCTGGACAGAAAAAAACAGAAAACAAACTACACTGGAACATTGACAAGGAGCAAGGAAGACAGACTCAGGTGGAGCTAAATAGCAAGGCAGCCAACGAGCTCACCAAAACACCTGAGGGAGGAAGCCCAGAGACTGCAATACCACTTGTGACCACAGAAGTGAACTCAGCCACAGAATTCACAACAGGCAATACAGAAGACCATGGGGCAGATTGCTGGACACACTGGGGCAATACAGGAGACCATGGGGCAGATTGCTGGACACACTGGGGCAATACAGGAGACCATGGGGCAGATTGCTGGACACACTGGGGCAATACTGGAGACCATGGGGCAGAATGCTGGACACACTGGGGCAATACAGGAGACCATGGGGCAGATTGCTGGACACACTGGGGCAATACAGGAGACCATGTGGCAGAATGCTGGACACACTGGGGCAATACAGGAGACCATGGGGCAGATTGCTGGACACACTGGGGCAATACAGGAGACCATGGGGCAGATTGCTGGACACACTGGGGCAATACTGGAGACCATGGGGCAGAATGCTGGACACACTGGGGAAATACTGGAGACCATGGGGCAGAATACTGGACACACTGGGGCAATACAGGAGACTATGGGGCAGATTGCTGGACACACTGAATACTGGAGACCATGGGGCAGATTTCAGGACACATTGAGGCAATGCTGGAGACCCTGGGCAGACTTCTGGACATACTGGGGCAATACTGGAGACCATGGGGCAGATTGCTGGACACACCGGGGCAATACTGGAGACCATGGGGCAGAATGCTGGACACACTGGGGCAATACAGGAGACCATGGGGCAGATTGCTGGATACACCGGGGCAATACTGGAGACCATGGGGCAGAATGCTGGACACACTGGGGCAATACAGGAGACCATGGGGCAGATTGCTGGACACACTGGGGCAATACTGGAGACCCTGGGGCAGATTTCTGGACACATTGAGGCAATGCTGGAGACCCTGGGGCAGACTTCTGGACACACTGGGGCAATGCTGGACACTGGGGCAGATTGCTGGACACACTGGGGGTAATATGCTGGACACACTGGGGCAATGCTGGACACTGGGGGTAATATGCTGGACACACTGGGGCAGACTGCTGGACACACTGGGGAAAGGCTGGACACTGGGGCAGATTGCTGGACACACTGGGGGCAGTGCTGGACATACTGGGGCAGATTGCTGGACACACTGGGGGTAATATGCTGGACACACTGGGGCAGATTGCTGGACAACATGGGGGTAATATGCTGGACACACTGGGGCAGATTGCTGGACAACATGGGGGTAATATGCTGGACACACTGGGGGCAGGACTTGAGGCATGGGCAGAATGTAGATACGGGGCATGATTGGAGACACGGGGCAGGATTGGATCATGGGGCAGGACGGATACGATGGAGGCTGGTGGGGCAGGATGGGGAGATCATATGGGGTAGAATGGATACTCATGAGGGCAGGATGCGAGAACATATGGCTGGAGCCAGGAATGAGAAACGGGGCCAGGGTGGGGAATATTATTACCATAGGGGCTAATTAAGGGATATTATTACTGCAGTGATGTATTTATTTTATTTTTTGAGTATACTGTTTTAAATGGGGGGGCGGTCCTGTTACTGTGCAGAGTGACACTATATCACCTTTTTTTCTTCATGTGATGTAATGTAGAAGTTGTGAAAAATTAAGTAATGTGTTCTGCAAGCGGAGCTCGAGATAACTGTTATTTCCTGCAGAAACGAGTCCTGGCTGGAAGGAATGATGGCGGTCTGTGCTGGATGAAAGATGAAGGACTTCACCTAGAGACGTCACTGGTGAGTCAGTGTTACCTATACACTGACACTATACACTGTATACTATATAGAGGTCCTGTGTATAATGTCACCAGTGATCTCTGTATTACCTCTACACAGAAACTGCATACTAAGTACAGATCTCCTGTGAATACTGGCACTTATGGTGATAGTATTGTGGTTTTTTTTTTATTACTGATCAGTATTGTAGTATTCAGTCACTATGTGGTGGTAATATGTGGTCTGGAAATGGTGTTGTGGTATTTGTCCCTTGTATGTAGTATTATTCGGTCACTATGTGGCCTGGTCATGGTGTGGTGGTATTAAGTCACAGGTGTGGCATGTGGGGGTGACACCATTAGGCCCAGTTTAAGTTCTACAAAACAGGAAAACCGTTTTTGGTAACCTTTGTGTGTATTGAGCCGGGGGGGGGGGGGGGCGCCAAACTCGGGAACAGCCCCGGGCGGCAAAAGCTCTAGCTACGCCTCTGTGATAGTGACTATGTAATTTATGTGATCACTTGTGCTTGTGGCCTTCAATACGTGGGTCGCACCACACAGACAGTGCGATTGCGTAGGAATGGCCACAGGCACAACACCAAAAAAGGTTTTTTAAAACATAGTCTGTCCAGACACCTTCTGGTCAAACATCACCAAAAATTTGACATAAAGGTAACCCCTGTGGAGCAAATACCACAGAATGACATCAACAGAATCCAGAAATTAAATAGAAAGGAGTCCTATTGGATTTTCCGATTAAAAACCTTATATCCCGATGGCCTCAATGAAACAGTGGAAAATGTATAGAGATTCACAATGGAGAGGGGAGGAGGAGGGAGAGGGATAAGAGGTAAATGAAAGATAAAGGGAATAAAGGAGAGAAGAAAAGAGAAAAAGGAGTAAAGAATTAAAAAAAAAAAAAAAAGAGGTATATGTATGTATGTATATATATGTGTATATATATATGTGTATGTATGTGTATATATGTATATATATGTGTATGTATGTATGTGCATGTAGGTATATGTATTTTTTCTCCCTTCTGAATTCAGCTATAATGTCATGTAATTGAATTGTTTTATAAATATTTGTGGAAAGGATTACAGAATCCACTGTGCAATTTTGCATTTTATAATTTGCATATTTATTAATTTATTTATTCATTTTATTTTTATTTTTCATTTTTTAATTATTCTCTCCTTTCCTAACTTTTAAATTTTACTAAGACGATATGTAATTTAATTGCTTTTTAAATACTTTTTGAAAGGATTTACTGTGTAACTCTACAATTTATAATATGTCTTGTATATTTATTTACATATATATAAATTTTTTTTTTTTTTTTATTATACCAGGATTGGTTTAGGATCACACTGACTCACTTGGGGTGGAGTGTTAATCCTAATCAATTCAGGCACACCCCTGCTATGTGTTAGGAGTCAGCAGTCTATAAAGATAACTTTCTTGTAAAACATTTTTAAAAGCACATATAATACCTGATGAAGGCCGTTGTGGGCTGAAACGCGTTGTTTTGTTCTTATTAAAGTGTCCTAATAAATTTGGTACTGAGCAAATTATCTCAACCTTCAAATTATCCTTGTCTTCCGGAAGCGCCTAGAAAGGAAATTTTTTTTTTTTTTTTTCTCTCTAACCATTGAATTTAGAATGGGACATAAAAAAAAATCCTGTAGGTGTAACATGGAGCTGCCCAAATACTTCTGTCCATATGTACTGTATGTTGTACCAATGTGTTGGAAAATGATGTATCGCCATCTGTTGGTTGCAATATGAAAGTGCAAAACATCTTCAAATGCTGTTAATGCTATTAATTTTTAGTGTGCAGTATAGAAAATATCATCTCTCCTCACCCAGAAACCATCAACAAGCTGACATTGATCTATTATTTGCCCCTTTTCAGGACTTTAAGTACATCAATGTGTGCTTTTTTTTGTGTATATAAATATCATAGAAGTGAGCTTCAGAGTGGAGATCTGCTCAGTGTCATCGGATCTCACTATGGTGGATTTGACCTATGCTTGAATTACATAAATGGATATTCAGTGAGTGTCTAAATGCTTTATTTCCTCCTTGGTGGCTTCAGTATGGCATATGTAAAGCTGGCAACAATGTCCCCAGGCATAGCAGTTCTCCAGGGGTTCCACACTCCAGATCCATTACAATCGACTGATCAATTCAGCTGGCAACAACGTCCCCAGGCATAGCAGTTTTCCAGGGGTTCCACACTCCAGATCCATTACAATCGACTGATCAATTCAGCTGGCAACAATGTCCCCAGGCATAGCAGTTCTCCAGGGGTCCACACTCCAGATCCATTACAATCGACAGATCAATTCAGCTGGCAACATCCCCAGGCATAGCAGTTCTCCAGGGGTTCCACACTCCAGATCCATTACAATTGACAGATCAATTCAGCTGGCAACGTCCCCAGGCATAGCAGTTCTCCAGGGGTTCCACACTCCAGATCCATTACAATCGACTGATCAATTCAGCTGGCAACAATGTCCCCAGGCATAGCAGTTCTCCAGGGGTTCCACACTACAGATCCATTACAATCGACTGATAAATTCAGCTGGCAACATCCCCAGGCATAGCAGTTCTCCAGGGGTTCCACACTCCAGATCCATTACAATTGACAGATCAATTCAGCTGGCAACGTCCCAAGGCATAGCAGATCTCCAGGGGTGACACACTCCAGATCCATTACAATCGACAGATCAATTCAGTTGGAAATGTTCCCAGGCATAGCAGATCTCCAGGGGTTCCACACTCCAGATCCATTTCAATCGACAGATCAATTCAGCTGGCAACGTCCCCAGGCATTGCAGTTCTCCAGGGGTTCCACACTCCAGATCCATTACAATCGACTGATCAATTCAGCTGGCAACGTCCCCAGGCATAGCAGATCTCCAGGGGTTCCACACTCCAGATCCATTACAATCAACTTATCAATTCAGCTGGCAACAATATCCCCAGGCATAGCAGATCTCCAGGGCTTCCACACTCCAGATCCATTACAATCAACTTATCAATTCAGCTGGCAACAATATCCCCAGGCATAGCAGTTCTCCAGGGGTTCCACACTCCAGATCCATTACAATCGACTGATCAATTCAATTAAAAAAGAGGTTTGGTACCCTTTCTCCTCAGCTAACAAACTCAATTAATAATTTATAATGTCATTTTATTTTGATATTCAATTAGTAATGTAATTTATTTGTAAACAACAGTTATCCTGATTGCTGATGGTTTCCAGGTAGCCAGCAGTCATGTTTACATGTCGGACAGGGTAAAAATTGTCTAAAAAATAAGTGAATGGATCAAATATATCATAAATTTAAGACGATATTATGAAGGGTAGAGTCACAATGCTGCACCAATATAGATACATATCAGCTCTGCCCTATAACATATAGAAATATTAGGAGGCAGTTTGCAATCTCATTATCTTATTTCTGGATGATATCCCAAAATGAAAATTAGATTTTGTAAACTGAGACAGGTTTGACCTGAACAATGGTGCCCGCAATGACAATAGTGTGACTGCAGATCTCCTGCACCCAGAATCCGGGTGTATTGAGCTCCCTAAACACATGTGCCATTGACATTAATGGTGACGTCAGGGTTTAGTCAAGGAGAAAGCTTGTGCCTCGTCACTGTAGGTGGCCAAGAACTCTGCATATTCTAGACGAGGAGCGTCATACTGGAATGAGACTACACCCAGCTGAGACGCCCAGCAAGAAGTGACGGAGGAAAGCATCATCCGGGCGTGACTACTAAAGTCATAGGAGATGTTTCTGTACGTTATGCTACCAAATCACCAACAAGGTATATACAATCTCTATCGTCACCAGCCATGGATATAGCATTGTGTAAAAATCCCACTTTTTGTTGGACCTAAATGGTTGGATCCCATCACCAAATTAAATCTTTATTTCCTTTTCAAAGTAAAGGAGTTGATTGACAGATGCATCTTTCCTTTTGGCGCAAGATATCCCGAGAAAAAATGGTCAAAATGGACAGCTGTGGAAAACAAAATTGCCTTATCCTCTTGGACATTGCTTATACCATATGTGTTGATTTGAGAAAGTAGAGCACATAACAAAGTTCACTTTATGGTAAAAGTTGGGCCATCTGTAATACATTGATGGGAACAGTCAAGTCTCTGTAACACCTGTTGAATATGTCAATGAAGTGACAACTGGAGTAGAGAAGACCAATGTTGTACGGCTGCTGCTTATGGACACTCCTGGGATCCATGTTGTGCGCATGTGGCACCCATCACCCCTACAAACTCCCATTGGCACAGACAGGATTTATAAACCTGTCAATCATAGATTACCCCACTCCCTGATGAAGGCATGTCGAAACGCACGTCAGGATGGGTGCATATCGTGAATACAAATGGTCATATAGTCCTTTATTTGACTCTGTATGTATCTTTAATTGAGTTTATATGCTGAACTTTAGTTTCATCAGATTGTCAGGTTTTTATTGTTCTGATCCATTTGTACTTTCAAAAATAGGGATAATTATATAGGGATAGTTATATTACACCAGGATAGATTTGCACTTGCACTTTAGTACATACAAATACATGAGTCGTAGGCTAGCACCTTAGGATCTACAGTATATGGTTCTTTTTTTATACTATTAAAATTATGTCCATATGTTGGTTTATCTGATTAGAATAACTAAACTCCACATAGACTGTAGACTGTTTATAATATTTATTGTTTCATAATAAAATCTATCTTTTACATTACCAGATCTTGGTGTTTTCCTTTTTTGCTTTATTTTTCTGTTTCAGAATGTAGAACACTCCGGTGTTTAAGAAAGACATAGCTGAACTGGAGCGCGTGCAGAGAAGAGCGACCAAGGTTATTAGAGGACTGGGGGGTCTGCAATACCAAGATAGGTTATTACACTTGGGGCTATTTAGTTTGGAAAAACGAAGACTAAGGGGTGATCTTATTTTAATGTATAAATATATGAGGGGACAGTACAAAGACCTTTCTGATGATCTTTTTAATAATAGACCTGAAACAGGGACAAGGGGGCATCCTCTGCGGTTGGAGGAAAAAAGGCTTAAGCATAATAACAGACGCGGATTCTTTACTGTAAGAGCAGTGAGACTATGGAACTCTCTGCCGTATGATGTTGTAATGAGTGATTCATTACTTAAATTTAAGAGGGGACTGGATACCTTTCTGGAAAAGTATAATGTTACAGGGTATATACACTAGATTCCTTGATAGGGCGTTGATCCAGGGAACTAGTCTGATTGCCGTATGTGGAGTCGGGAAGGAATTTTTTTTCCCCAATGTGGAGCTTACTCTTTGCACATGGGTTTTTTTTGCCTTCCTCTGGATCAACATGTTAGGTTAGGCTATGGGTTGAACTAGATGGACATATAGTCTTCCTTCAACCTTAATAACTATGTAACTATGTAACTTAATAAAGTTCACATGAAGGTAAATGTTGAGCCATCTATAATTCATTGATGGGAGCAGAGTCAAATATCCGTAACACCGTAACACCCGTTGACCATGTCATCTGTTGACCATGTCAATGTGTTGAGGCTTTCTAACAGCCACAAATCATGCAGCTGCAGGAACTTGTACATGATATATGAGCATGCCCAAGATGCTCGAATAACACCTGAGTATGCTCAGACAAGACGTTGTCCGAGCACGATCGCCCATCACTAGTGGGTACATGTCCATTCCACAGAGTAGGATCTAGGAAATTGAACTGCCGTGCTAAATGCAGGCTCAAACTGTGATAGGTTAAATGAGACTTGGCAAGGTCTAGTACAACTTGGCACAAGATAAAGTGTAGGTTTTAGAGATTAGCCAATCATTTTGAGGACAATCGAATCCTCAGCAAATTCTAAAAAGAAATTCGGATTCTCCCAAATCTGATTTTTTTGTGATTTGTTTAAGTGAATTCAGTAAAGTGGAGGCTGGTAAACCGTTATTTTGCTAGATTATAGATAAAAATATATATTGTGCACGCAGGTGGCGCACGTGGTTTCATGAACCCACTGTGCCACAGGGCTGGGCTTAACTAGGACGGGCATAGCTAAGCTACTACCAGTTGTTCGCTGAGCTCCTGATGGTGGAGTCAGGCTTGGCTGCGGGTATTCGCCAGGTACCACTGATAGGCAGTTCCTGATACTGCAGCTTCTAACCCCAGGGGTCAGGTGCGCAGAAACGGATGTGGACTCGGACTCTGTTCAGACTTTTAGGCTCTAGGTCCTCTGCAGAATAGTTACTGACATGAAGAGACAGGACTAATTCAGGTACCACCGGAGTGGCTTCAGGATACAGGTGCTGCCGATGCAGCTTCATTGTTCTGAGACAAGTTGTAGCAGTCAAGATATATAGGGTACTCAGGTAGGCACACGTTTAGACACACAGGTCTCGGATATTGAATCAGGGACTGGCTGGTAACGGACCGGGGGATGAAGCTCAGGATGTGGATGCACTAAGATCAGGGACTTTCATATCAGGACAGACCGCACCAGGGCAAGGTACTTCGAATTTAGGATTGGCTGCACAAGGACCAGAAACTTTTAATTCAGGACAGGCCGCACTGGGACCAGGGATTCTGGTTCAGGATACTGGCCACGCCGGAACCAGGGATACAGGTTCAGGACTGGCCGCACCAGGACCATGGACTTCAGGTTCTGGACTGGCCACACCAGGACCAGGGGACCTCACAACTTCACTGGTAGGACATCACACTATGGCTGAGTGTCTTGCTTACCAATTACATAAGGGGGAGGGAGTCTTTTATACAAGATGACTTCCAGCTATTGGCTGAGAGCCATCTTCCTGGAGCACTTTGTTACTAAATGCCTTCCAGATACTGTTTGGTTGAATTTAACTATGTGCGTGCCCTGCCTCTTCAAGAGCAGGGGAGCGTGAGAGCTCATAGGCGCCCCGCCAGGAGTTGCGGTGGGCACATTACCAGGAAGCAGGGAGCACAGCGGTGACAACACTGTGCGGTTAGGGCGGTGAGTATGCCGGCATCCCAACATGGAGGGGGAAAAGGAACCATACAGGGGCACCGATCATTGTGTTACAATATTACCTCCTTTCCAGTCATCTTTGGTTCAGTGCTGTCTCTTCATCCAGCATCTGGCTTTTTCAGCACCTTGACGCTAACTAGGCCCACCAACAACATGTTTCAGAATGCCAATCATTAGACATTATGACTGTGTCACCATCCTCATGATGTTGTGGGACATAGTCAACTTGCAAGGTGCAAAAGATGCCTGGTGCCGAAGAACAAGACCACACTGGACTGAAGAAAACTACGGGAGCAGGGCTGTGGAATGGGACAAGTGAGGAATGGATAAGTATGTTTTTAATTTTGTTTTACCTATATTTATTGTCCTGTGGGGTCTAGAGAGAATTTTCTGGCTTAAATCGAGCAAATCTATTTACGTAAAATGTTGGTATATTTGCTCATCCTTAGCATCCTCTTTGTTTCCAAGTGGTAGGAGCTATGGGATGCATACAGTGGGGCAAAAAAGTATTTAGTCAGTCAGCAATAGTGCAAGTTCCACCACTTAAAAAGATGAGAGGCGTCTGTAATTTACATCATAGGTAGACCTCAACTATGGGAGACAAACTGAGAAAAAAAAAATCCAGAAAATCACATTGTCTGT
The DNA here is from genome assembly GCF_032444005.1 of Ranitomeya imitator. NCBI lineage: Eukaryota > Metazoa > Chordata > Amphibia > Anura > Dendrobatidae > Ranitomeya > Ranitomeya imitator. The sequence goes on from NC_091283.1 coordinate 35,045,470, forward strand.
TTTTTTAACATTTTAATTGCATATAATGGTGGAAAATAAGTATTTGGTCAGAAACAAACAATCAAGATTTCTGGCTCTCACAGACCTGTAACTTCTTCTTTAAGAGTCTCCTCTTTCCTCCACTCATTACCTGTAGTAATGGCACCTGTTTAAACTTGTTATCAGTATAAAAAGACACCTGTGCACACCCTCAAACAGTCTGACTCCAAACTCCACTATGGTGAAGACCAAAGAGCTGTCAAAGGACACCAGAAACAAAATTGTAGCCCTGCACCAGGCTGGGAAGACTGAATCTGCAATAGCCAACCAGCTTGGAGTGAAGAAATCAACAGTGGGAGCAATAATTAGAAAATGGAAGACATACAAGACCACTGATAATCTCCCTTGATCTGGGGCTGCACGCAAAATCCCACCCCGTGGGGTCAGAATGATCACAAGAACGGTGAGCAAAAATCCCAGAACCACGCGGGGGGACCTAGTGAATGAACTGCAGAGAGCTGGGACCAATGTAACAAGGCCTACCATAAGTAACACACTACGCCACCATGGACTCAGATCCTGCAGTGCCAGACGTGTCCCACGCTTAAGCCAGTACATGTCCGGGCCCGTCTGAAGTTTGCTAGACAGCATTTGGATGATCCAGAGGAGTTTTGGGAGAATGTCCTATGGTCTGATGAAACCAAACTAGAACTGTTTGGTAGAAACACAACTTGTCGTGTTTGGAGGAAAAAGAATACTGAGTTGCATCCATCAAACACCATACCTACTGTAAAGCATGGTGGTGGAAACATCATGCTTTGGGGCTGTTTCTCTGCAAAGGGGCCAGGACGACTGATCCGGGTACATGAAAGAATGAATGGGGCCATGTATCGTGAGATTTTGAGTGCAAACCTCCTTCCATCAGCAAGGGCATTGAAGATGAAACGTGGCTGGGTCTTTCAACATGACAATGATCCAAAGCACACTGCCAGGGCAACGAAGGAGTGGCTTCGTAAGAAGCATTTCAAGGTCCTGGAGTGGCCTAGCCAGTCTCCAGATCTCAACCCTATAGAAAACCTTTGGAGGGAGTTTAAAGTCCATGTTGCCAAGCGAAAAGCCAAAAACATCACTGCTCTAGAGGAGATCTGCATGGAGGAATGGGCGAACATACCAACAACAGTGTGTGGCAACCTTGTGAAGACTTACAGAAAACGTTTGACCTCTGTCATTGCCAACAAAGGATATATTACAAAGTATTGAGATGAAATTTTGTTTCTGACCAAATACTTATTTTCCACCATAATATGCAAATAAAATGTTAAAAAAACAGACAATGTGATTTTCTGGATTTTTTTTTCTCAGTTTGTCTCCCGTAGTTGACGTCTACCTATGATGTAAATTACAGACGCCTCTCATCTTTTTAAGTGGTGGAACTTGCACTATTGCTGACTGACTAAATACTTTTTTGCCCCACTGTATGTAACATCACAACTATAGGCATACTCCTTTCTAAGGAATGCATGGCCACAAGTGCGTGTTACTGTACAGTCTGTGAATCCTGTTATCAGTTTAGCATTCGATAAGAAAACATTTTCTGTTGTAGCCTCAGGTGTCATCAGGTTACCCAACCACTTTCACATTAATGAGATAACAGATGACATCATGTGTAAACCTCAATATACTTCCTCCAGCTGCAGTGTAGAGACAGGTAACCTGTAATTCCAGATTTTATTTAAAAAAAATCTATGAAAGACCTACCAGACTTAAATTTCTAAACATCTGGAATGACATATAATGGCTCAGCTTTGAAATTTTAGATATTTGATAATATCACAGAAGTGTTGGCTCAAGAAGGGTTTGGAAAGATGGGGCAAATTGTACAGGATTGTGCATGATAAAGCAAGTTACATAATTATTGTAACTTTGTGGTAACGGCTGCCTATGCTTGTTGTATAACCTACCCCATTGTGCAACAACTCAGATGACAGAGGACAAATATTCTCTCTGGACCATACTTTGCCTAAGGTTAGCAATGTCATGTCATAAAAAATATTTTGAGGGTCTCTTGCTTTTGAGAACCTCAAATAGATATGTCTTCATGGATAGGTATCGCTAAAGAGGTGTTCTAGTTTGGGGAACCTATATTTAATTTAAAACCAATAATTAATCTTGGCACATTGATATGGGTAGATATTGCTGGCCGCCTGGGAATTGGTGCCAGGTGAAGACCTTTCTAAGACAGTTACTGTAGTTCCGTACAAAGCCAGGACAAAAAATCCTTAACTTTCGACACATTTTGCAATAAAATTGTTGACAACGGCTCTCGAGTCTGAAAGGAGTGGATGACAGGTGATTAATGCCAGGTGTAGCCTGACAAGCAGGTAAGGAGATAGGTAGATAGGTGGCTGTTAGAGAATTAGTGCCAGGAGAAGACCTTATTAAGCCAGGTTATTTCGAAAGACTAGGAGAAAAAAAGCTGATCTTTTAACCCAAGTTGTACTAAAGATATTGAGCTCAGTTCTCAGGTCAGAAAGGGTCAACAAACAAGGAAATAAAAATCAGGTGAAGGCCTTCAAGCACTTTAGGAGACTGTCAGGGCAGAATGACTGTGCTTAATAACCTAAAGGGAGTCTGTCAGGACAAAAAATCTTTTCAAACTAAGTACAGGTATTTGGTGCATCTTTAACATGGCCATATAGCTCAGTACACTTTCCCACCAAGTTATTTTCCTTCTGTCTCTGCCCCAGAGCTGTCAATCAAAATAGAGTGGGGACGAAGATAGATGGAAGCAAGTAGGTAGGATTCCTGACCATAACAGTTGAGAAGTTGGCTTCCAAGAGTGAGACGACTAAATGGATTTCTGGTCAGTACTAGATCTAGATTTGTCTGAACCATGCAACTCTTTAAGGATAAAGTTCCAGAATGAAATAATGATAATTTCAATCACTCTGGACTCAGGTGGTGTAATACAATTGATACTTCCAGTCACGATCACAACTTGAGGAATGTTCACTCACCTGTTGGCTTTATAGACTACTGCATGTAGTGCACCATAGTTTTGTGGACAGCACATTCGTGAAGTATGCTTGGCAGGAGCTCTACAAGTTCCACCTTTATTAGGTCTTTCTTTGTGAATTACTAACAAGCCCAGAATTCATCAATTGTCACAGATCAGAGATTGATTAACAGTTAATTATTGTAAATGGACGGTAGAGTATGTAAAACATTTCTATAATTAATGAATGATAAATAGGGCAGAGGTGATACGAAGACACAAACATATGCAGACATGTTACGGCACGTCCCTGTCCCGAAGGATTACTGGAGAATACAGGAGCTATGAGAACACGACATAAGCCAATGCAAATTTTTTATGTAGTCCTCCTAATACATTAAATAGAAATTCCAATCACTCTTTACTTATACGTGGATACAAGCCAAAGGCAGATAGTTAGATTTGTCTTCTATTTAATTAAGGAAGACTAGAAAGGGTTTTTTTTGCATGACTTGAAATACTACAGTAGGTTCTAGTGCCAAGTCCCTCACAATTGTAGTAATTGTTTTCCCAGACTTGCAGTCATACCTCACAGAGGCATCTACTTCTTTTTCTCTAAGGAAATGGTCTACAACTTGTGGTTTTCCAACCAAAAAGGCACTGCCTTCCCTCCTTTGCCTTGGAGGTAAGGTATTTCCTTGTGGAGACCAACAGGTGGAATTGTGAGTCTTATAGGCCAGGAATTTCTGTGACTAAGTATGCAATCTAGCTCTCTCTCTCTCTCTTTCAGTCTCTTCCTCTCTTCCTTCTCACTTTCTCACTCTCTTTCCCTCTCTCATCTCCTCTCCCTTCTCTCTTTCTCCCTCTCTCTTTCTCTCTCTCCTTCTCTTCCCATGTCCCAACTCTCTCAATCCCTCTTTCTCTTTTTCTCTTCTTCACTCTCTTTTCTCGTGCCCTCTTTCTCCTTCCTTCAAACTCTCCTTCCCACTTCATCATCTCCCGCAGTCTTCTCTTTCTCTCTTCTCTCCCTCTCTCTTCTCTCACTCCCTCTCTCTTCTCTCACTTTCTCTCTTCTCTCACTCACTTTCTCTCCATCTCTCTTCTCTCAGTCCCTTTCTCTCCCCCTCTCTTCCTTTGCCTCCCTCTCTTATTGTCTTTTTCTCTCTACCACTCTATCTCTCCTCACTTTCTGTGTCTTTCTTTCTCTCTCTCTTTTCTATCCCTTTTCTCTTCTCTCTCTTCCTTTCTCTCACTTTATCTTCTCTTTTCCTTTGCCTCCCTTTGTTGCTGTCTCTCTCTACTGTTCTATCTCTCCTTTCCACTTTCTCTTTCTTTCTCCCTCTTTTCTCTCCCCTTTCTATGTTCTCTCACACTCTCTCTACCTTTCTCTCTTCTCTCCCTCTCTCTTTTCTCTCCCTTTTCTCTCTCTCACTTTCTCCCTTTCTCTCTTCTCTCCCTCTCTTTTCCTCTCTCTCTCCCACACTCTCTTTTCTTCATTGAGGTCATCAATATTACAATGTTAGGAGAGAACACCTGACACCCCTGCTGATAAAATATTTTCAGATCTGGCTCTGGCCAAATGAAAACAGGGATCCAGAACAGGACAGATCCTTTGAATAGTGACACTTGCAGAGAACTGTGATTCAGCCCTCCATTTACCTCTTAATGACACAGCCATTTTTTGGTTTTGCAATTTCATTGTTCCTCCACTTCTTCCAAGAACCTTAACTCTTATTTTTACCATCTAAATAGCCATCAAAGACTCGTTTTTTAGCAGAACAAGTTGTAGTTTTGAACAAAACAATTCATTTTACCATGTACTTAAAAGCAAGGGAAAAATTCTAAGTGTAGTGAAATGGTAAAAAAAAAATAAACTTTTTTTTTTTAAGGGTTTAATTTTTATGGAGTAAAATTAATTGACCTGACATTATAATTCTTCAGGTTAGCACAAGTACAATGATGCTAAACTTACTTATTTTATTATTTAGGTCAAGCGATCAACAGTAAAAATCTGATGTTTGAAAAACTAAATTTGGCTTGCATTGTCATTTTCTGAGACGCATAACTTTTATTTATTTTTTCATCAACAGTGCTGTGTTAACTTTTTTTTTATATTCTTTGCAAGACAAGCAGACGTTTTAAATAGTGACATTCAGGGTTACATAAGACATTTTGATGGGTTTTTATGACATTAAAAAAAGGGAAATTTTGGAGTTTCAATTTTGTTTTCTTTATGGTGTTTAACATCTGGGTAAAAAAATTAAAAAAAGATTGGGGTTGTTTTTAATACTTTTTAAAACTTTTTTTTAATCTTTCATTTTTTTTAAATTCCCATAGAGGACCTGATCCTGGAATCACTTGTTCTATATACCGCAAAACTTCAATATCACAGCATATAATGGAAAAATAAGGTCTCTAATAAAGCTCATCCCGTGGCTGGGCTTCACATGTGTACTAATATGACAGTCATGAGGGTCTTCAGAAGGCCCCCGGATGCCATATTATCCACCAATGTTTACACCACTTAGGTGTCACTGTCAGAGATTGCAGGTGGCATTTGAGGGGTAAGCAGCAGTAATCAGAGCTTGGTCTGATCGCTGCTGTTAGAGGCATGTGCTGGTTATATAAATTATCTCCTCCAGACACTTGCACCCACTATGTAATGGTACCTCATGGGGCAGGGAGAGATTAATGACCAATCAGAAGTCATCAATAACAGGATACGGCCAAAATTTAGCTGCGTCATTAGTATTGTCAATCAGTATTGACAGGTAGGTCCTAAGTGCTTTAATTAGCTAACTGGCACTGAGCAGAAAATGTGAAACATTAACAATAGCCATTGTGCAGCCTCCTATGATAAATGAAGCATGGAGAACTGCAGGTTTCCTTTAATAAAGGTGCATGTAATACATTTCAAGTTATGAATCCACCTAACCATAGCCTTGTCAATCCCATGCTTGGTTAGTTTTTTCTGTAAGGATATTATGAGATACTTTATCAAATGCTTTGCTGAAGTCAAAATATACTATATCTACTGCATTTCCCTGATCCACCCAGTCAGTGGTTCCATCATAGAAGGAAATTAGATTAGTCTGGCTTGACTTGTTTGCTACAAACCCATGCTTGCTCTGGTTATTTACTGTATTTTTATCCAAGTACTTGTTGTAGGGGTTGTACTCACTTGGGTACGATGGGCGGAAAACAGGAGGCACATTCCTTTAAACGTTCATGTGGGTTTATTGCTTCATAAACCCCAGAAGCACAAACAGAAAATAAACAGCCTTTAGATCAAGCAAATCAGGCCTTTAGATCAGACTGTGCCATCAGTCCTGTGGGCACACAGGCTGGGGCAATGACCTGTACTCAGGCTTGGTCTGGCGACACACACACACAGGAGGCCTTCTCCCTCCTAACACACAGACCATGTGCCAAACAACAGCCTCCATTATATAGGCTGTAACCACACCCAGAGGTGAGGTATGTGGGTAGCCAGACCCGCCCATCTCTCATAGCTACCCGCAACCCAGATCCAGGTGCAACAAATGAACCTCTCAGTGCTTATGTGCACTAAAGAAAATACTCCAGGTTACATCACTATGTGACCATTGGCCACACTACATTACATACATGTTGTTTAATAATTTTTTCAAAGACCTTTCCTGGTATAGAAGTAAGGCTCAATAGCCTGTAATTTCCTGGCTCCATTTTCTTTCCTTTTTTGAAGATAGGGATACATCTGTCCTTCTCCAATCTTCAGGGACTTTTTCTGTTCTCCAGGATTGTTCATATTAGCTATTATATATTACCATAAGTGCCATTATACATAGGAGCTCTGTACATAGTATAAAGTGTATAGTGTCAGTGTACAGGTGATGCAGGAATAACCGGTCACATTATACTCTGCATATAGTGTCAGTATATAGTGTCAGTGTACAAGTAACACAGGGATCACCAGTGACATTATGCACAGGAGCTCTGTATACAGTATAGTGTCAGTGTACAGGTAATACAGTGATCACAAAATACATTATACACATGAGCTGTGTACATAGTATATAGTGTATAGAATCAGTATATAGGTAACACTCTGACTCACCGGTGACATCTCTAGTTGAAGTCCTTCATCTTTGCTTTTCTTCATCCAGTGCAGACCGCCATCACTTCTTCCAGCCAGGACTCGTCTCTGCAGAAAGTAACACATAGTTATCTAGAGCACCACTTCCAGTGCAAATTCCCCAATTTTCCCCCAACTCCTATACTACACCAGATGAAGAAAAAGTGACATAGTGTTACACAACACAGTAACAGGACCTCCCCCTCTCACTGAAAACATTATCCTCAAAAATAAAATACATCACAGCAGTAATAATATCCCTTTATTAGCCCCTACAATAATAATGACCCACATCCTGGTCCCATATGTACTCCATTCTGGACCCCACATGTATTATTCCCGGCCCCTTGTGTTCTCCCATTCCTGGCCCATTGTGTTCTCCCATTCCTGACCCCATATGTTCCCATCCTAGCCTCTTTGTGATTTCATCCTGCCTCTATATGTCTCCATCCTGCCACCATATGTCTCTATCCTGCCCCGGTGTCTCCATTCAGCCCCATGTGACTCCATTCTGCTCCATATCTCCATTCTGCCCTGTTTCTCCATTCTGCCCATTGTGTTTCCATTCTGCCTGCTGTGTCTCCATTCTCCCCGTGTCTCGTTTCTGTCCCCTGTGTCTCCATTCTGCCTCCATGTGTCTGTATTCTACTCCATGTGTCTCCATTCTGCCTCCATGCATCTGCATTCTACTCCATGTGTCTCCATTCTGCCCCATGCGTTTCCATTCTGCCCCATGCGTTTCCATTCTGCCCCATGTGTCTCCATTCTCACCTATGTGTCTCCATTTTGTCCCATGTTGTCTGCATTCTGCCCCATTTGTCTCCATTTTGCCCCATGTCTCCATTTTGCCCAATGTCTCTATTTTGCCCCATGTCTCCATTTTGCTCCATGTTTCCATTCTGCTCCCATGTCATCTCCATTTTTAACCAATGTCCCTATTTTGTCCCCATTTGTCTCCATTCTGACTCATATAATCTTAGATCCTGCCCCCATATTGAGGCTTTACAAAAAATGTAAAGAAAAAAGAAAAAATGAACTTCTCCTTACTTGGCCGTGTTCCAGCGGTGTCATCTCTCCATCCATCTGAGGCAAGGACGTGCCAGCTCATGGCAGTGAGGTCATACGTTGGTGACGTGCATGCTGACGTTGGCTGCGAGCCTATGATAGGCTGGTAGCTGTTAACTGTTGCGGTGCAGGAAGACACTGAGGACGCACCTTCAGTTACTGAACAGGCAGAATCCTACTGCTGGGGCCTGCTGAGCAGAAACAAAAAGGGGGGACTAGGTTTAGACCCCTTCTGCTCACTGGGCCCCATACACGAGTAAGGGCAGTAATGCCCTGATGGGTTCCCTGTGCGTAAGGCCACACAGAATAACATTGGGCCAAGTTCGATCCGATGTTTTGTCGGATTGTCCTTGGACCGAAAATACGGTCGTCTGTATGAGCCCTACGTAGCTAAGGACTTTATGTGACACAATACAAGTTGTGTGAACGTAATTTGTTGTAGTTACCATTCTCACAGGATGGAAGAATTGGTCATCTCCCTCTTTGCTTAATACGGGGATTAGAGTCAGAACAAGTTTGTTTATACAAGGCAGATAAGCCAACAATGTCAAACCCAAAATATGTCATACACTAGATGTATATAGATTAGCGAGCCTTACGTATTACAGGATTGAGCTCTATGTCATTAAACAAGTATGATGTATTTGGAAAAAAAACAATTAAAAACTCATGCACTGTACTACAAATAGTGTATAGCGACATAGGGTAAAAAAAAAATAATTTTATCAGATATATGTCACTGTAGTTTTATTTTTAGAAAAAAAATGGGTTGACTGTTTGGTTAATATTGGCTACATACAGTCTATGAACTCCTTTGTGCAGATTTTTTTTTTCATATATATTGTTCATTTGCATTTTATGGGAAATGCAAAGTTAAGTAACTTTGCAAATAGTCATTAGAAATTTACTAAAGTTTTGCTGCTGCCAAGTGTCTGCGATTCTTTTACCTAGCTGACTGCTCTGCCAAAAATGTTACAAATCCATCAGAGCTCCTGAAAGGGAGACCAACAGCAATCTGAAAAGGTTAAGAAATTTCCGTCCAAACTATTGTTTTTTCCCTTTTGAAGACACAACCTGAAATGTTATGGTCCATATAAATCTGTCTCATTGACACCTGTATGTAAAAAATATGTTTTTCTACTTTGCATAACTAAACATACAAATTTGACATAACTTTCAAGTCTCCCAAGTGTTTATGAACTCCAGTGCTCTACAGTCCCCAAATGGTTGAGCATCGTGAGTAGGGATGAGCGTACCCGAACTGTAAATGGGGTCACCGGTTTTTAATAACCAGCAAAGGCAAATCAGACAGCGGAGGACTTATATTAACAGGCTGGGAAGCTCCATGGATACTGGCCCTTTCCCAGCATAATAGGATCAGCTCACATTGACTGGTCATTAAAAACTAGATGGTGGCCCGATTCTAACGCATCGGGTATTCTAGAATATACATGTCCACGTAGTATATTGCCCAGACACGTAGTATATTGCCCAGTCACGTAGTATATTGCCCAGTGACATAGTATACAGCACAGAGCCATGTAGTATATTGCACAGAGCCACATAGTATATTGCACAGCGACGTAGTATATTGCCCAGTTACGTAGTATATTGCCCAGTGACATAGTATACAGCACAGAGCCATGTAGTATATTGCACAGAGCCACATAGTATATTGCACAGCGACGTAGTATATTGCCCAGCCACGTATGTCACAGGTTAAAAAATAAAAAATAAACATACTCACCTTCCGATCCAAGGGCCCCTTGTAGTCCTGTCGCCTGTTCGCCAGCTTCCGGTCCCAGGGTGTGATGACATCACGGTCACATGACTGTGACGTCATGGCAGGTCCTTCTCGCATAGGCGCGCAGGACCTGTGATAACGTCGTGGTCACATGACCGTGACGTTATGGAAGGTCCTTCTCGTGCAGGCGCGCAGGACCTGTGATGACGTCGCAGTCACATGACCGTGACATCACGGAAGGTCCTTGTCGCATACCATCCTTAGCACCGGAACGTCGCAAAGAGCGGAAAAGACGCCGGAGGGTGAGTATATGATGATTTTTTATTTTTTTTATTATTTTTAACATTAGATCTTTTTACTATTGACGCTGCATAGGCAGCATCAATAGTAAAAACTTGGTCACACAGGGTTAATAGCGGCGGTAACGGAGTGAGTTACCCGCGGCATAACGCGGTCTGTTACCGCTGGCATTAACCCTGTGTGAGCGGTGACTGCGGGGAGTATGGAGCGGGCGCTGACTGCAGGGGAGTAGGGAGGGACTAATCGGACTGAGGCAGTCGCTGATTGGTCGCGGCAGCCATGACAGACAGAGGCCGCGACCAATGAATATCTGTGACAGACAGAAGGACAGACAGACAGAAAGACGGAAGTGACCCTTAGACAATTATATAGTAGATAGGAGAAACACAACTTTCCTTTTTTCCTTTATTTATTTATTAACAAGTACAGTAAAATACACACTTGGCAATCCTCCACTTGGCAATCTTTATTGTAAACATGAACAAGGATAAAGACACATAAGTCCATTAAAAACAATTAAAACCATGTGGAAACAAACCACCCTTCCCCCTAAAAGAATAATATGACCAAAATAAGGTCTAATCCCGCATGCAAAGGTATACACCAAAATCACACACTATAGTATATGGATGTTGACAAATACAATATAATAGCCTATAACTAATATTTATCAGGTAATATAACATACATTGGGCGTCCCCAACATAATAACTGAAGGATCCTGAATGCAAAAATATATAGGTTATAAAATCTAGCAGCAGCAAAATATCTATATAGCTGAGCATAAAGATACATCCACAAAGAAGGAGGATATGGGGTCACAAGGTATAGTGGACGAATAATGCTACCCAAAAGGGCGCTAAAAAGTCCCCAAATCCAAGGATTCGATAAATGTGCCAATATCGGGAATGCCCAGAGCTCAAAGACATACCCTAAAGGCAATGTAAAGTGCGAGAAGCCTCCAACAGGTCAGGGAGCAAAAAGCATAAGGGGGAAGGAGTGGGAAGAAGTCCCACGCGTATCACTGCCTCTGTGCAGCTTCGTCAGGGAATAAACAGCAACCACAAGTGTCCCCCTTATATACAAATAGTACCGTATCCTATTGATTCCCGCACCGGAAGGTCCCGTACAGGGCCGGAAATGCAGAGAGAGGAAGTGTGCACCCATCGTAATCCACCCCGGCTCTGATGATCACCAACTCAGTACCGAGTCCAGCGCATGCGCTAAAAGAGCGGACAAGAAGATAGATAAAGACAGCGCAAGCGTGATGTGCGGCCGCACAAGAAGAGAGAAGAAGGGAGGAAAAGTCCCGGGTCAATCGCAATCAGCGATCGGACGGAAGAGGAGCCCCGGAAATCTAACTATGTGGACAGATGGAGCCCAATGGTACACCAGGATGGAGGAAAAGAAATTATTATAAACATATGTATACATATTATAACGAAATTCTGAATAAATGCAAATATACACAGAGATATTTATATGTACTCAAGATAATAATAATAATAATAATAATAATGAGAATAATAAAGATAAGTAAATAGCTGAATCAAAGAAGACAAAGCACATATATGTGCCAAATAACTAAGATAAATCCTAAACCTAAAAAAGGAGCCAAGGGAGGATTATTATTATTAACATTGTTCATGTATACATCCCTATCCTATCTGATAAAGATAGGGAGTCATCTTCTACCTTAAAATAGGGAGATGTATAAGCCTCAATGCATACATAACCACATGATAGAGCATATAAATACCATAAAGTGCAGAACACATATACATGCGGAACAATATAATTGCATGCGGAAACCAATAAGATACATTTCCATATATGATATCAAAACAAACAGTACATATGATACTCAAGGCCTAAGAATATATGCCCCATGGAATAGAATAGAGGGCCAATGACAACAAATGTCCATAGTTCTCTAATGCCTCTCCATTCTCTTTATAACCTTGCACTTCAATTCAGATCCAGTCCTCTAGTTCCGTCCATGATACACATCTCTTGTTCCACTCCCAATGCCAAATGGGCTTATCCTAGAATCCCAGTTCCATTCCCGGAGAGCCCAACACAGAGAAATTTCTTTGTTCAGATCCAAAGTGCCACTTCAGTCTTTAATCCTGTCCCAGGAAGCCAGTATACAGGAGCTCCTCATTTAGACCGAACGGGGAGATAGACTTTAACCGAAAGATCCAGCGGGCTTCATGTTGTAGTAGTAATCTATGCCGGCTACCGCCTCTTTCATTGCCCAGAATTCTCTGCAGGCCAAAAAAATGGGTGTTAGTGGGTTTGCCTCCATGTTTCCTCATATAATGTGCTGCAACTGGTGTTAGCATTTTGCCTTTCTGGGAGTCTGTCCGGGCCAAATTAATAGTTGAGAGATGTTTTTGTGCCCGTTTTCTCAGCTCCTGCGATGTCTGCCCCACATACACTTTCTGACATGGACAAACAATAGCATAAATGACAAAACTTGTTTTGCAATTGATATAGTGAGCAAGAGAATGCTCCACATTATCACCAGGGTTATTAAAAGAATCCCTAGTGGGAAGCATATACGGGCATACATTACATTCACCGCAGGGGAACGAACCCCTGAGGCGAATCCCACGATTAAGCCTAGTCACCGGACGCGAAAAGTGACTTCTTGTGACAATATCCCGTAAATTAGGGGCCCTTTTTGCCGTCATAAGAGGTCTCGAACTGACACAAGAAGAGGTTTGGGCATCCGAAGTTAGGATATCCCAGTTTTGATTTAAGATGTCTCTCACCTGGTTCCAATTCGTACTATACTCCGTGATGAATCTTACTGAGGAGTCCTGTAGGCGGGGACGTGATGTTAGGAGAGCCTTCTGATTAAGGGTCCTGGCACGTTGGAAAGCAGTGGAAACGGTTCTCTTAGGATATCCCCTCCCATACAATCTCATGGTCAAATCCTTTGCATGTTCTCTGAAACTTGCATCCGTTGTACAATTTCGCCTGGTACGTAAAAACTGTCCCACAGGTATTCCGGTCCGCGTATGGTGAGGGTGAAAACTCTGATATTGTAACAGGTTATTCGTGGCCGTTGGCTTACGGTATAAATCCGTCAACAGCTTCTCCCCATCGGCCACCACTCGAAGGTCCAGAAAGATAGCTGAATCCGGGGAACAAGAAGATGTCAAAAAAATATTAAGCGAATTTTCATTAAGCTCCCTCAAGAATTGGGTACAAGAGGCTTCGGATCCCTCCCAAATGAAAAAAATGTCATCCAAAAAACGATGCCAATGCTTAATGTGATTCAGATAACCCTGCGAACTAAAAACCATCGTCTCCTCCCACCAACCCAAGAAGATGTTTGCATATGCCGGCGCGCACCGCGCGCCCATGGCCACGCCCGAAACTTGCTTATAATACGTCCTGTCAAACAAGAAGTAATTATGATGTAAAACAAAGTAAAGGAGGTCCAAGATAAAAGAATCATGAAGGCGATTAGAGCCCTCCAATCTATTAAGGAAGTAAGAGAGTGCCTGAATACCATGGGTGTGAGCGATATTTGAATATAGCGACTCCACGTCACATGTCACCAACAACTCCTGGCCTGTCAAGGTGACGTTACGGCAAACACTGATAAAGTGAGATGAATCCTTAATATAAGCCGGTAACGCCGAGGCAATAGGTTGGATGAAATAGTCAATATAGGTACATACCCGTTCGCTCATACTTCCTATACTGGACACAATTGGTCTTCCCGGTGGCTTTTGGATGTTCTTATGCACCTTAGGCAAAAGGTAAAAGGTAGGGGTCACTGGGTTATCCACCCACATAAATCTCTTTTCACTTGGGGAAATTATTCCCATAGAGGTTGCCCGATTAATCAAACTATGTAATCTCTCCAAAAAGATTCCAGTAGGATCCGATGGTTATCTCGTATAGAATCTCTGATCCCCCAATTGCCTATTGGCCTCTTCAAGATACATATTGGATGGCCACAGAACCACATTCCCCCCCTTGTCTGCTTCTCTTATAATGATGGAATCATTGTTTTTCAGGGACCTAATGGCCCTTCTCTCTTGAAGCGAGAGATTGTAAGTAAATCCAAAATTGTGTGGGAGCCGCAAGATGTCCCTTTTAACCGATTCAAAGAAAAATTTAACCGCTGGTACCAACGAAAAAGATGGGGCAGAGGAGGACTTAGTTCTTAATGGGAAGTTTCTCCTACCTGTTGTTACAGTATTCTCCTCCAGAAGGTCCAGGAGATCACGAAGCACCTGTTGATCCTCGATGGAAGCAGTTTGAAGGGCTTCCGGTTGCTTGTGAATTACCTGAAAAATCAATTTCCTACAGAATAGATATAAATCCTTAACTAGGTCAAATTTATCTGTAGTTCGAGTGGGGGAAAAAGAGAGACCTCTACGTAGAACAGAAAGCTCAGCTGGAGATAATACATAGTCCGATAAATTTATTACCTGCAAGGATGTATCCACTTGAGGCGAAGGGCTAGAACCAGTTACCGATGCTTGGTCTTGTAGTTGTGCCGGTAGGGTGTGTTGGGACCCCTCCGGTTGGTTTGTCGTTTTCTGAGGCTTCTTGCGCCTACCTCCGCGCCTGGTCCTATGTCGAGGTCGCTGCCTCCTGAGGACAAAAAATCACTCGAACTGGTGGTATTAGTAGTTGTTATCGGAGGAACTGGTGGGTGGGCATGAGATGTTTGTTTAAACGGACGAGAGTTCCCCAAGTGTCTCCACCTGAAAGCCCTTAGGCTCTCAAAATCCTGACGATCCCTCTGGAATTTCTTTTGTTTACGATCCATAATTTCTTTTTCAAACTTGTCCAATGTTTCTTTAAGTTTTTGTTTGAAGGGAATTACCAGCTGAGTCCCATCAAAAGCCATCAGTTTGCTTTCCAGGTCCTTAATATTTTGCTTGGTTACAGAGAAAAGCTGCCTATCATGTTCCACTAGCATATTAATAATAATGCTTGAGCACTGCAGCAATCCCTTTTCCCAAATACATTGAAATGCTGTTGACGGCTCCCATGCAGGAAAAATTTGGACCCGTAAACCACGTGGGACTATCCCCGTTTTAAGATATTCTTCTAGTGTTCTGATGTTCCACCATAAACGTACCGCTAGTTTATTAGCTGTTGTAACCTCCGCTGATAACCTAGTGAAATCTGAGTCATTTACTACTGGGGCACTACTAGAAAAAAGACCCGATGATTGGGTCTGCCAAACCGCCTCCCTAGTGTCCCCCTTATATACAAATAGTACCGTATCCTATTGATTCCCGCACCGGAAGGTCCCGTACAGGGCCGGAAATGCAGAGAGAGGAAGTGTGCACCCATCGTAATCCACCCCGGCTCTGATGATCACCAACTCAGTACCGAGTCCAGCGCATGCGCTAAAAGAGCGGACAAGAAGATAGATAAAGACAGCGCAAGCGTGATGTGCGGCCGCACAAGAAGAGAGAAGAAGGGAGGAAAAGTCCCGGGTCAATCGCAATCAGCGATCGGACGGAAGAGGAGCCCCGGAAATCTAACTATGTGGACAGATGGAGCCCAATGGTACACCAGGATGGAGGAAAAGAAATTATTATAAACATATGTATACATATTATAACGAAATTCTGAATAAATGCAAATATACACAGAGATATTTATATGTAATCAAGATAATAATAATAATAATAATAATGAGAATAATAAAGATAAGTAAATAGCTGAATCAAAGAAGACAAAGCACATATATGTGCCAAATAACTAAGATAAATCCTAAACCTAAAAAAGGAGCCAAGGGAGGATTATTATTATTAACATTGTTCATGTATACATCCCTATCCTATCTGATAAAGATAGGGAGTCATCTTCTACCTTAAAATAGGGAGATGTATAAGCCTCAATGCATACATAACCACATGATAGAGCATATAAATACCATAAAGTGCAGAACACATATACATGCAGAACAATATAATTGCATGCGGAAACCAATAAGATACATTTCCATATATGATATCAAAACAAACAGTACATATGATACTCAAGGCCTAAGAATATATGCCCCATGGAATAGAATAGAGGGCCAATGACAACAAATGTCCATAGTTCTATAATGCCTCTCCATTCTCTTTCAGGTGGAGACACTTGGGGAACTCTCGTCCGTTTAAACAAACATCTCATGCCCACCCACCAGTTCCTCCGATAACAACTACTAATACCACCAGTTCGAGTGATTTTTTGTCCTCAGGAGGCAGCGACCTCGACATAGGACCAGGCGCGGAGGTAGGCGCAAGAAGCCTCAGAAAACGACAAACCAACCGGAGGGGTCCCAACACACCCTACCGGCACAACTACAAGACCAAGCATCGGTAACTGGTTCTAGCCCTTCGCCTCAAGTGGATACATCCTTGCAGGTAATAAATTTATCGGACTATGTATTATCTCCAGCTGAGCTTTCTGTTCTACGTAGAGGTCTCTCTTTTTCCCCCACTCGAACTACAGATAAATTTGACCTAATTAAGGATTTATATCTATTCTGTAGGAAATTGATTTTTCAGGTAATTCACAAGCAACCGGAAGCCCTTCAAACTGCTTCCATCGAGGATCAACAGGTGCTTCGTGATCTCCTGGACCTTCTGGAGGAGAATACTGTAACAACAGGTAGGAGAAACTTCCCATTAAGAACTAAGTCCTCCTCTGCCCCATCTTTTTCGTTGGTACCAGCGGTTAAATTTTTCTTTGAATCGGTTAAAAGGGACATCTTGCGGCTCCCACACAATTTTGGATTTACTTACAATCTCTCGCTTCAAGAGAGAAGGGCCATTAGGTCCCTGAAAAACAATGATTCCATCATTATAAGAGAAGCAGACAAGGGGGGGAATGTGGTTCTGTGGCCATCCAATATGTATCTTGAAGAGGCCAATAGGCAATTGGGGGATCAGAGATTCTATACGAGATTACCATCGGATGCTACTGGAATCTTTTTGGAGAGATTACATAGTTTGATTAATCGGGCAACCTCTATGGGAATAATTTCCCCAAGTGAAAAGAGATTTATGTGGGTGGATAACCCAGTGACCCCTACCTTTTACCTTTTGCCTAAGGTGCATAAGAACATCCAAAAGCCACCGGGAAGACCAATTGTGTCCAGTATAGGAAGTATGAGCGAACGGGTATGTACCTATATTGACTATTTCATCCAACCTATTGCCTCGGCGTTACCGGCTTATATTAAGGATTCATCTCACTTTATCAGTGTTTGCCGTAACGTCACCTTGACAGGCCAGGAGTTGTTGGTGACATGTGACGTGGAGTCGCTATATTCAAATATCGCTCACACCCATGGTATTCAGGCACTCTCTTACTTCCTTAATAGATTGGAGGGCTCTAATCGCCTTCATGATTCTTTTATCTTGGACCTCCTTTACTTTGTTTTACATCATAATTACTTCTTGTTTGACAGGACGTATTATAAGCAAGTTTCGGGCGTGGCCATGGGCGCGCGGTGCGCGCCGGCATATGCAAACATCTTCTTGGGTTGGTGGGAGGAGACGATGGTTTTTAGTTCGCAGGGTTATCTGAATCACATTAAGCATTGGCATCGTTTTTTGGATGACATTTTTTTCATTTGGGAGGGATCCGAAGCCTCTTGTACCCAATTCTTGAGGGAGCTTAATGAAAATTCGCTTAATATTTTTTTGACATCTTCTTGTTCCCCGGATTCAGCTATCTTTCTGGACCTTCGAGTGGTGGCCGATGGGGAGAAGCTGTTGACGGATTTATACCGTAAGCCAACGGCCACGAATAACCTGTTACAATATCAGAGTTTTCACCCTCACCATACGCGGACCGGAATACCTGTGGGACAGTTTTTACGTACCAGGCGAAATTGTACAACGGATGCAAGTTTCAGAGAACAGGCAAAGGATTTGACCATGAGATTGTATGGGAGGGGATATCCTAAGAGAACCGTTTCCACTGCTTTCCAACGTGCCAGGACCCTTAATCAGGAGGCTCTCCTAACATCACGTCCCCGCCTACAGGACTCCTCAGTAAGATTCATCACGGAGTATAGTACGAATTGGAACCAGGTGAGAGACATCTTAAATCAAAACTGGGATATCCTAACTTCGGATGCCCAAACCTCTTCTTGTGTCAGTTCGAGACCTCTTATGACGGCAAAAAGGGCCCCTAATTTACGGGATATTGTCACAAGAAGTCACTTTTCGCGTCCGGTGACTAGGCTTAATCGTGGGATTCGCCTCAGGGGTTCGTTCCCCTGCGGTGAATGTAATGTATGCCCGTATATGCTTCCCACTAGGGATTCTTTTAATAACCCTGGTGATAATGTGGAGCATTCTCTTGCTCACTATATCAATTGCAAAACAAGTTTTGTCATTTATGCTATTGTTTGTCCATGTCAGAAAGTGTATGTGGGGCAGACATCGCAGGAGCTGAGAAAACGGGCACAAAAACATCTCTCAACTATTAATTTGGCCCGGACAGACTCCCAGAAAGGCAAAATGCTAACACCAGTTGCAGCACATTATATGAGGAAACATGGAGGCAAACCCACTAACACCCATTTTTTTGGCCTGCAGAGAATTCTGGGCAATGAAAGAGGCGGTAGCCGGCATAGATTACTACTACAACATGAAGCCCGCTGGATCTTTCGGTTAAAGTCTATCTCCCCGTTCGGTCTAAATGAGGAGCTCCTGTATACTGGCTTCCTGGGACAGGATTAAAGACTGAAGTGGCACTTTGGATCTGAACAAAGAAATTTCTCTGTGTTGGGCTCTCCGGGAATGGAACTGGGATTCTAGGATAAGCCCATTTGGCATTGGGAGTGGAACAAGAGATGTGTATCATGGACGGAACTAGAGGACTGGATCTGAATTGAAGTGCAAGGTTATAAAGAGAATGGAGAGGCATTAGAGAACTATGGACATTTGTTGTCATTGGCCCTCTATTCTATTCCATGGGGCATATATTCTTAGGCCTTGAGTATCATATGTACTGTTTGTTTTGATATCATATATGGAAATGTATCTTATTGGTTTCCGCATGCAATTATATTGTTCCGCATGTATATGTGTTCTGCACTTTATGGTATTTATATGCTCTATCATGTAACATAGTAACATAGTAACATAGTTAGTAAGGCCGAAAAAAGACATTTGTCCATCCAGTTCAGCCTATATTCCATCATAATAAATCCCCAGATCTACGTCCTTCTACACAACCTAATAATTGTATGATACAATATTGTTCTGCTCCAGGAAGACATCCAGGCCTCTCTTGAACCCCTCGACTGAGTTCGCCATCACCACCTCCTCAGGCAAGCAATTCCAGATTCTCACTGCCCTAACAGTAAAGAATCCTCTTCTATGTTGGTGGAAAAACCTTCTCTCCTCCAGACGCAAAGAATGCCCCCTTGTGCCCGTCACCTTCCTTGGTATAAACAGATCCTCAGCGAGATATTTGTATTGTCCCCTTATATACTTATACATGGTTATTAGATCGCCCCTCAGTCGTCTTTTTTCTAGACTAAATAATCCTAATTTCGCTAATCTATCTGGGTATGGTAGTTCTCCCATCCCCTTTATTAATTTTGTTGCCCTCCTTTGTACTCTCTCTAGTTCCATTATATCCTTCATGAGCACTGGTGCCCAAAACTGGACACAGTACTCCATGTGCGGTCTAACTAGGGATTTGTACAGAGGCAGTATAATGCTCTCATCATGTGTATCCAGACCTCTTTTAATGCACCCCATGATCCTGTTTGCCTTGGCAGCTGCTGCCTGGCACTGGCTGCTCCAGGTAAGTTTATCATTAACTAGGATCCCCAAGTCCTTCTCCCTGTCAGATTTACCCAGTGGTTTCCCGTTCAGTGTGTAATGGTGATATTGATTCCTTCTTCCCATGTGTATAACCTTACATTTATCATTGTTAAACCTCATCTGCCACCTTTCAGCCCAAGTTTCCAACTTATCCAGATCCATCTGTAGCAGAATACTATCTTCTCTTGTATTAACTGCTTTACATAGTTTTGTATCATCTGCAAATATCGATATTTTACTGTGTAAACCTTCTACCAGATCATTAATGAATATGCTGAAGAGAACAGGTCCCAATACCGACCCCTGCGGTACCCCACTGGTCACAGCGACCCAGTTAGAGACTATACCATTTATAACCACCCTCTGCTTTCTATCACTAAGCCAGTTACTAACCCATTTACACACATTTTCCCCCAGACCAAGCATTCTCATTTTGTGTACCAACCTCTTGTGCGGCACGGTGTCAAACGCTTTGGAAAAATCGAGATATACCACGTCCAATGACTCACCGTGGTCCAGCCTATAGCTTACCTCTTCATAAAAACTGATTAGATTGGTTTGACAGGAGCGATTTCTCATAAACCCATGCTGATATGGAGTTAAACAGTTATTCTCATTGAGATAATCCAGAATAACATCCCTCAGAAACCCTTCAAATATTTTACCAACAATAGAGGTTAGACTTACTGGCCTATAATTTCCAGGTTCACTTTTAGAGCCCTTTTTGAATATTGGCACCACATTTGCTATGCGCCAGTCCTGCGGAACAGATCCTGTCGCTATAGAGTCCCTAAAAATAAGAAATAATGGTTTATCTATTACATTACTTAGTTCTCTTAGTACTCGTGGGTGTATGCCATCCGGACCCGGAGATTTATCTATTTTAATCTTATTTAGCCGATTTCGCACCTCTTCTTGAGTTAGATTGGTGACCCTTAATATAGGGTTTTCATTGTTTCTTGGGATTTCACCTAGCATTTCATTTTCCACCATGAATACCGTGGAGAAGAAGGTGTTTAATATGTTAGCTTTTTCCTCGTCATCTACAACCATTCTTTCCTCACTATTTTTTAAGGGGCCTACATTTTCAGTTTTTATTCTTTTACTATTGATATAGTTGAAGAACAGTTTGGGATTAGTTTTACTCTCCTTAGCAATGTGCTTCTCTGTTTCCTTTTTGGCAGCTTTAATTAGTTTTTTAGATAAAGTATTTTTCTCCCTATAGTTTTTTAAAGCTTCAATGGTGCCATCCTGCTTTAGTAGTGCAAATGCTTTCTTTTTACTGTTAATTGCCTGTCTTACTTCTTTGTTTAGCCACATTGGGTTTTTCCTATTTCTAATCCTTTTATTCCCACAAGGTATAAACCGCTTACACTGCCTATTTAGGATGTTCTTAAACATTTCCCATTTATTATCTGTATTCTTATTTCTGAGGATATTGTCCCAGTCTACCAGATTAAGGGCATCTCTAAGCTGGTCAAACTTTGCCTTCCTAAAGTTCAGTGTTTTTGTGACTCCCTGACAAGTCCCCCTAGTGAAAGACAGGTGAAACTGTACAATATTGTGGTCGCTATTTCCTAGATGCCCAACCACCTGCAGATTTGTTATTCTGTCAGGTCTATTAGATAGTATTAGGTCTAAAAGTGCTGCTCCTCTGGTTGGATTCTGCACCAATTGTGAAAGATAATTTTTCTTGGTTATTAGCAGAAACCTGTTGCCTTTATGGGTTTCACAGGTTTCACTTTCCCAGTTAATATCCGGGTAGTTAAAGTCCCCCATAACCAGGACCTCATTATGGGTTGCAGCTTCATCTATCTGCTTTAGAAGTAGACTCTCCATGGTTTCTGTTATATTTGGGGGTTTGTAACAGACCCCAATGAGAATTTTGTTACCATTTTTCCCTCCATGAATTTCGACCCATATGGACTCGACATCCTCATTTCCTTCGCTAATATCCTCCCTTAAAGTGGACTTTAGACAAGACTTTACATAGAGACAAACCCCTCCTTCTCTCCGATTTTTACGATCCTTTCTAAACAGACTGTAACCCTGTAAGTTAACTGCCCAGTCATAGCTTTCATCTAACCATGTCTCGGTTATTCCCACTATGTCAAAGTTACCTGTAGATATTTCTGCTTCTAGTTCTTCCATCTTGTTTGTCAGGCTTCTGGCGTTTGCGAGCATGCAGTTTAGAGGATTTTGTTTTGTTCCAATCTCCTCGCTGTGGATTGCTTTAGAAATGTTCTTACCTCCCATCTGAGTATGTTTTCCTGGGTCTTCTTTGTTCAAGTCTAATGTTTTTCTTCCCGTCCCCTCTTCTTCTAGTTTAACGCCCTCCTGATGAGTGTAGCGAGTCTTCTGGCAAATGTGTGTTTCCCAGGTTTGTTGAGGTGTAGTCCATCTCTGGCGAGGAGTCCATCGTACCAGTAATTCACACCGTGGTCCAGGAATCCGAATCCTTGTTGTCTGCACCATCGTCTTAGCCAGTTGTTTGCATCAAGGATCCTGTTCCATCTCCTGGTGCCATGCCCGTCTACTGGAAGGATAGAAGAAAAAACTACCTGTGCATCCAGTTCCTTTACTTTCTTCCCCAACTCTTCAAAGTCTTTGCAGATTGTCGGTAGGTCTTTCCTTGCCGTGTCATTGGTGCCAACATGTATCAGAAGAAATGGGTGGACGTCCTTGGAGCTGAAGAGCTTTGGTATCCTATCGGTCACATCCTTGATCATCGCACCTGGAAGGCAGCATACTTCTCTTGCAGTTATGTCCGGTCTGCAGATGGCTGCTTCTGTGCCTCTCAGTAGTGAGTCTCCCACCACCACCACTCTTCGTTGCTTCTTGGCTGTACTTTTTGCTGTCACTTGTTGCTGTGTGCCCTTTTCTTTTTTGCTTGCTGGTATTGCTTCATCCTTAGGTGTGCCATCTTCATCCTCTACAAAGATTTGATATCGGTTCTTCAGTTGTGTGGTTGTTGATTTCTCCATGGTCTTCTTGCTTCTTTTGGTCACATGCTTCCACTCATCTTCTTTTGGAGGTTCTCTGACACTTTTTTCACCTTCTGTGACCAGTAGAGATGCTTCTGTTCTGTCTAGAAAGTCTTCATTCTCTTTGATGAGTTTCAAAGTTGCTATTCTTTCTTCCAGACCCCGCACCTTTTCTTCTAAAAGGGCCACTAGTCTACACTTCTGACAGGTGAAATTTGATTCTTCTTCTGGTCGGTCTGTGAACATGTAGCACATGCTGCAGCTCACCATGTAGGTTGTCACATCTGCCATGTTGCTCCTAGATCCTGCTGACTTCCTGTGTGTTTTCCTTCTTGTGTAATCTACTTAGCCAAGTTGTCTTGCAATAATATCCTATAGGCAAAAATTCGCGCGCCTTACGGCGCGCGGTTTGGCGATGCTTTCCAAGCAGCTGGTCCCGGCTGTACCCAACGATCTTCTAGCTTAGGGAGACTTCGCTTTTCCCAGAATGCACCTGGAATATGCAAATTAGCCTCCTCAAGCTTGAATCCCTGGTTTGGTGATGCTTTCCAAGCAGCTGGTCCCGGCTGTACCCAACGATCTTCTAGCTTAGGGAGACTTCGCTTTTCCCAGAATGCACCTGGAATATGCAAATTAGCCTCCTCAAGCTTGAATCCCTGGTTTGGCGATGCTTTCCAAGCAGCTGGTCCCGGCTGTACCCAACGATCTTCTAGCTTAGGGAGACTTCGCTTTTCCCAGAATGCACCTGGAATATGCAAATTAGCCTCCTCAAGCTTGAATCCCTGGTTTGGCGATGCTTTCCAAGCAGCTGGTCCCGGCTGTACCCAACGATCTTCTAGCTTAGGGAGACTTCGCTTTTCCCAGAATGCACCTGGAATATGCAAATTAGCCTCCTCAAGCTTGAATCCCTGGTTTGGCGATGCTTTCCAAGCAGCTGGTCCCGGCTGTACCCAACGATCTTCTAGCTTAGGGAGACTTCGCTTTTCCCAGAATGCACCTGGAATATGCAAATTAGCCTCCTCAAGCTTGAATCCCTGGTTTGGCGATGCTTTCCAAGCAGCTGGTCCCGGCTGTACCCAACGATCTTCTAGCTTAGGGAGACTTCGCTTTTCCCAGAATGCACCTGGAATATGCAAATTAGCCTCCTCAAGCTTGAATCCCTGGTTTGGCGATGCTTTCCAAGCAGCTGGTCCCGGCTGTACCCCACGATCTTCTAGCTTAGGGAGACTTCGCTTTTCCCAGAATGCACCTGGAATATGCAAATTAGCCTCCTCAAGCTTGAATCCCTGGTTTGGCGATGCTTTCCAAGCAGCTGGTCCCGGCTGTACCCAACGATCTTCTAGCTTAGGGAGACTTCGCTTTTCCCAGAATGCACCTGGAATATGCAAATTAGCCTCCTCAAGCTTGAATCCCTGGTTTTGTGGTTATGTATGCATTGAGGCTTATACATCTCCCTATTTTAAGGTAGAAGATGACTCCCTATCTTTATCAGATAGGATAGGGATGTATACATGAACAATGTTAATAATAATAATCCTCCCTTGGCTCCTTTTTTAGGTTTAGGATTTATCTTAGTTATTTGGCACATATATGTGCTTTGTCTTCTTTGATTCAGCTATTTACTTATCTTTATTATTCTCATTATTATTATTATTATTATCTTGATTACATATAAATATCTCTGTGTATATTTGCATTTATTCAGAATTTCGTTATAATATGTATACTAGAGTTGAGCGACCTTGACCTTTTTAGAGTCGAGCCGGGTTTTGCGAAACCCGACTATGTCCAAAGTCGGGTCGAGTGAAATCGGCCGATTATGACGTAAAGTCGGGATCGACCGAAACACGAAACCCAATGCAAGTCAATGGGGCAGCATAGTCGGCAGTGAGTGGGGGCCAGGAAAACACCTAGAGTGCCCATTTTAATGTCAAAACCATCCATTCTTCTTAATGAAGCTTGTCAAGCGTAATTTACCTTATAATAATTGGAAGGCATTTGAAATTGGGGGTCATTTGGCTAAAGTTGTGGGGGGTAGGGCTGGTTCAAGTAATTAGTGGGCCCAGGAAATCTGGACCACGTCACGGCAGTGGAGCAGGGAGAGGTAAGTATTTCAACTTTGCAAGTGCTGTGAACCTGAGCAAGCAGGGGGGGCCCACTCGTTGGCATTGGCACTGGCACAGGGCCCCTCAAAGTACAGCGGTGTGTTTGCACGGCGGGGGCGCCTCCCACCGGCAGCAACACTTTTGCGTACTATGAGAGGCCCTGTGCCAGTGACGTCGCCAACTAGTATTCCTCCCCCCACCTGATGAAGGAACCTGCACTTTCATCTGCACCTTCCTCTTTGTCCCCGTGTAAGGTGGTATGGTATGCGGGAAGAGCAACCTGACTTTCAGCAGGGTCACAATGTTGTTGTGTAGCGTGCACGGGGAATGTTGCGTTATGGGTCAATGTACCAGCAGACTCATCTATCACTGGCTGGGCAATGGGCACGATGAAGTGGAAACACAGATGTAGGCCCAAAGAAGAAAGTGGGCTAAATGCAGTTCAAAATTGGTAACACAGGAATAACCAGGGGGCATTGCAGTGGAGGACAACTGGAATGAGAGGCTGACACAGAGAGTAGGGCCAAATCAGTAAGTAGTCGAAATGCAGTTCAAAATTGACAACCGTAGTAAACAGGCGGCACAGCTTTGTTCAGTGGAGGAGAACAGCAAGGAGTGGCAGACACCGATAGTAGGCCCCAACCCAACTAGTAGGCCAAATGCAGTCTAACATTAACAACTACTTAACGAGAGGCTGAAAATGGAATTTCAGGACAGGAAACCAGGAGAACAGCAAGGAGTGGCAGACACCGATAGTAGGCCCCAAACCAACTAGTACGCCAAATGCAGTTGTTCCATTTAACCACAATTTAATGAGAGCCTGAAGATAGAAGCTCAGGAAAGGCAACCTGGTGAAAACCTTGGAGTGTAACACAACCTGTCTCTACACCCCATACCAAATTTGTAGGCCTAATGCAGCGTAGTTTCCACCAACTACTAAACGAGAGCCGGAAGATCGAAGCTCATGAAAGGCAACCCGGGGAACACCTTGGAGTGTAACACAACCTCTCTCTACACCACGGAAGGGCTGATTCTTAGGAAGGAAGGCTGTTGTAAATAAGCATTGCGCGTCCGAGGGTGATTATATTCTTATTCGGTATCTACTCACCCTCGGACGCGCCATGCTTCTTGATTTGTAATTAATGTTTATTTGCAATGTGCTTTTGACTTACTCAATTATTTTTTTAATTATTGATTTTATTAAATTAATAGTTTAACATCTTATTGGAAATAATTTAAAGGAGACGCGACAGGACAACACTCGGTGGATGCCATATCTGTGTTAACAACTCCAAAAAACTTTCAGTTAACTTCTTGCAGGAGAAAGAAATTGTAGCTGTTGGACCTTTGTAGTACAGTTCCAGATATTTGTTGTGTGTTTGTTTTGATTGTTAAAATGTCTGCATTTGAGATCTCAACACGATCTTATTTTTTATAATCAAATTAATTTTTTAAATATTTTATTAGGTTGGTTCAAGGGGTACACGGGCCGCAGTAGACAGGTCAGTGGAGGCCTAGTGGAAGGAGGGACCGCAGATGCGCCACTGTTTCACCCATACACAATTAGTAGGCCTAATGCAGCGTAGTTTCCAACAGCTACTAAACGAGAGCCGGAAGATCGAAGCTCAGGAAAGGCAACCTGGGGAACACCTTGGAGTGTAACACAACCTCTCTCTACACCACGGAAGGGCTGATTCTTAGGAAGGAAGGCTGTTGTAAATAAGCATTGCGCGTCCGAGGGTGATTATATTCTTATTCGGTATCTACTCACCCTCGGACGCGCCATGCTTCTTGATTTGTAATTAATGTTTATTTGCAATGTGCTTTTGACTTACTCAATTATTTTTTTAATTATTGATTTTATTAAATTAATAGTTTAACATCTTATTGGAAATAATTTAAAGGAGACGCGACAGGACAACACTCGGTGGATGCCATATCTGTGTTAACAACTCCAAAAAACTTTCAGTTAACTTCTTGCAGGAGAAAGAAATTGTAGCTGTTGGACCTTTGTAGTACAGTTCCAGATATTTGTTGTGTGTTTGTTTTGATTGTTAAAATGTCTGCATTTGAGATCTCAACACTAGGGTTGAGCGAAACGGGTCGAACATTTTCAAAAGTCGCCGACTTTTGGCTAAGTCGGGGTTTCATGAAACCCGATCCGACCCCTGTGCGTGGTCGGCCATGCGGTACGCGACTTTCGCGCCAAAGTCGCGTTTCAATGACGCGAAAAGCGCCATTTCTCAGCCAATGAAGGTAAACGCAGAGTGTGGGCAGCGTGATGACATAGGTCCTGGTCCCCACCATCTTAGAGAAGGGCATTGCAGTGATTGGCTTGCTGTCTGCGACGTCACAGGGGCTATAAAGAGGCGTTCCCGCCGACCGCCATCTTACTGCTGCTGATCTGAGCTTAGGGAGAGGTTGCTGCCGCTTTGTCAGAAGCAGGGATAGCGTTAGGCAGGGTCCATTAACCACAAAACCGCTTGTGCTGCAGCGATTTGCACTGTCCAACACCACCCTCGGTGTGCAGGGACAGTGGAAGTTTTTTTTTTTCCCCTCAGCGCTGTAGCTCATTGGGCTGCCCTAGAAGGCTCCCTGATAGCTGCATTGCTGTGTGTACGCCGCTGTGCAAACCAACTGCTTTTTTCAAAGCACAAATCCTCTTGTTCCTTCCTTTCTGCACAGCTATCTTTTTTGTTTGTCCACACTTTTTATTTCATTTGTGCATCAGTCCACTCCTTATTGCTGCCTGCCATACCTGGCTGAGATTACTGCAGGCAGGGAGATAGTAGCTGCCTGCCATACCTGGCTGAGATTACTGCAGGCAGGGAGATAGTAATTGTAGGACATTCCCTGTTTTTTTTTTTTTTTTTTTTTGGTGGGAGATTAAGATTGGCAATTTGGCATTTCTGCTAGAGTGCCATCCCTGTGTGTGCCATCTCTCTCACATAGTGGGCCATAGAAAGCCTTTTCATTTTTCTGTATTTTTTTTTGTGGGGTGTATAAATTCTCCCTGATAAAAATACAGTGGGAGATTAATATTGGCCTTTGGGCTTGTGTGCCAGTCCTGAGTGTGCCATCTCTCTCACAAATAGTGGGCCATAGAAAGCCTATTTTATTTTTTTTGGGGTTTTATAAATTCTCCCTGAAAAAAGGGAGATTAATATTGGCCTCTGGGCTTGTGTGCCAGTTGTGAGCGTGCCATCTGTGCCAGTCCTGAGCGTGCCATCTCTCTCACAAATAGTGGGCCATAGAAAGCCTATTTAAATATTTTTTTGGTTTTATAAATTCTCCCAGAAAAAAAGGGAGATTAATATTGGCCTCTGGGCTTCTGTGCCAGTCCTGAGCGTGCCATCTGTGCCAGTCCTGAGCGTCCCATCTCTCTCACAAATAGTGGGCCATAGAAAGCCTATTTAATTTTTTTTTTGGTTTTATAAATTCTCCCAGAAAAAAAGGGAGATTAATATTGGCCTCTGGGCTTCTGTGCCAGTCCTGAGCGTGCCATCTGTGCCAGTCCTGAGCGTCCCATCTCTCTCACAAATAGTGGGCCATAGAAAGCCTATTTAATTTTTTTTTTGGTTTTATAAATTTTCCCTGAAAAAAGGGAGATTAATATTGGCCTCTGGGCTTGTGTGCCAGTTGTGAGCGTGCCATCTGTGCCAGTCCTGAGCGTGCCATCTCTCTCACAAATAGTGGGCCATAGAAAGCCTATTTAATTTTTTTTTTGGTTTTATAAATTCTCCCAGAAAAAAAGGGAGATTAATATTGGCCTCTGGGCTTCTGTGCCAGTCCTGAGCGTGCCATCTGTGCCAGTCCTGAGCGTCCCATCTCTCTCACAAATAGTGGGCCATAGAAAGCCTATTTTTTTTTGGGGGGGGGTTTTAGAAATTCTCCCTGGAAAAAAAAAGGGAGATTAATATTGCCCTTTGGGCTTGTGTGCCAGTACTAAGCGTTCCATCTCTCTCTCTCTCTCTTAGTCAGTGGGCCATAGAACGCCTATTTTTGATTTTATTTGTTTTCTAAATTCTCCCTGAAAAAATCATTTTATTTTATTTGGTTTCTAAATTCTTCCTGATAAAATCATATTTTTTTTATTATTTTTTTTTCTAAAGTCTCCCTGAAAAAAAAAAAAAAAAAAAAAAAAACAGTGGGAGATTAATATTGGCCTTTCTGCTTGTGTGCCAGTCTTGACTCCTGGGTGCGTCATCTCTCAGTCAGTGGGCCATAGAACGCCTATTTTTGGTTTTATTTGTTTTCTAAATTCTCCCTGAAAAAATCATTTTATTTTATTTGGTTTCTAAATTCTTCCTGATAAAATCATATTTTTTTTATTATTTTTTTTTCTAAAGTCTCCCTGAAAAAAAAAAAAAAAAACAACCAAAAAAAACAGTGGGAGATTAATATTGGCCTTTCTGCTTGTGTGCCAGTCTTGACTCCTGGGTGTGCCATCTCTCTCTCTCTCTCTCTCTCTCTCTCTCTCTCTCTCTCTCTCCAATTGTGGTCCATAGAAAGCCTATATTTTTTTTCCTTGATTTGGGTTCCAAAATCTACCAGAGAAAATAACTACATCAATCATTGGTAGAAAAATATTGGCCTCTGGGCTTGTGTGCCACTTCTGATTCCTGTGTGCGTCATCTCTCAGTCAGTGGGCCATAGAACGCCTATTTTTGTTTTTATTTGTTTTATAAATTCTCCCTGAAAAAATCATTTTATTTTATTTGGTTTCTAAATTCTTCCTGATAAAATCATATTTTTTTTATTATTTTTTTTTCTAAAGTCTCCCTGACAAAAAAAAAAAAAAAAAAAAAAACAGTGGGAGATTAATATTGGCCTTTCTGCTTGTGTGCCAGTCTTGACTCCTGGGTGTGCCATCTCTCTCTCTCTCTCTCTCTCTCTCTCTCTCTCTCTCTCCAATTGTGGTCCATAGAAAGCCTATATTTTTTTTCCTTGATTTGGGTTCCAAAATCTACCAGAGAAAATAACTCCATCAATCATTGGTAGAAAAATATTGGCCTCTGGGCTTGTGTGCCACTCCTGATTCCTGTGTGCGTCATCTCTCACTCAGTGGCCCATAGAAAGCATATAGTTTGTTACATTTGTTTTCTAAATTCTCCCTGCAAAAATCAAATTTCTTTTTTTTTTGGGGGGGTTTCTAAAGTGTTCCTGAAAAAAATAAAAATAAAAAACAAATAATAGTGTGACATTAATATTAACATTTGTGCTTCAGTGACAGTCCTGCGTGTGGGGCATCTCTCTAATTTGCAGCCACCAAAAAAAGAGTGTGTAACATTGTGCCTGATTTTCGCGGTGGTCTCACCAACCTGTAAAGGGGTAGCTAAATCATACTGAAGTTATAGCTCACCGTGTAAGTTGTGTGACTGCAACAAATAACGTTAGTTTGGTTACGTTTTTAAAACAATGAGGAAGTCTAGTGGAAGAGGTCGTGGCCGGGGGCGTTCATTGTCAGCTGGTAATGAGGGTAGTGGTAGTGGTGGAGCATCAGGTGGTCGTGGGGAAAAAAATATTGCACCTAAGTCTGGAGCTGTGGAGCCAGGTTCGTCGTCCGGCTACACAAGGCCTCGAACGCTCCCTTTTCTGGGATTAGGAAAACCGCTTTTAAAGCCGGAGCAGCAAGAGCAAGTTTTGGCTTATCTTGCTGACTCAGCCTCTAGCTCTTTTGCCTCCTCTCGTGAAACTGGTAAAAGTAAAAGCAGCGCGTCGTTAGTGGATGTTCACGGTCAGGGACAAGTCACTTCCTTGTCCTCTTCAGCAAAAACAACAACAGAGAAGAATGCAGCAGGCGACACAACGGGTTACTCCATGGAGCTCTTTACACATACCGTCCCTGGCTTAGAAAGTGAAGCAGTTAACAGTCCATGCCCATTACAAATTGAATCTGACATGGAGTGCAGTGACGCACAGCCACAGCCAGACTACTATGCTGGTCCTTTGACTCAGACCACAACATTGCCCTCGCAGGGTGCTGATCAAGAATCAGACCCTGATGAGACTATGTTGCCCCATCACGAACGCTATACCACCGAACGACACGGTGACACAGACGAAGTTGCGCAGGAGGTACAAGAAGAGTTATTAGATGACCCAGTTCTTGACCCCGATTGGCAGCCATTGGGGGAACAGGGTGCAGGCGGCAGCAGTTCTGAAGCAGAGGAGGAGGAGGGGCCGCAGCAGGCATCAACATCGCCACAGGTTCCATCTGCCGGGCCCGTATCTTGCCCAAAACGCGTGGCAAAGCCAAAACCTGGTGGAGGACAGCGTGGCCATCCGGTTAAAGCTCAGTCTGCAATGCCTGAAAAGGTATCCGATGCTAGAAAGAGTGCAGTCTGGCATTTTTTTAAACAACATCCAATTGATCAGCGCAAAGTCATCTGTCAAAAATGTTCTACTTCCTTAAGCAGAGGTCAGAATCTGAAAAGTCTCAATACTAGTTGCATGCATAGACATTTAACCACCATGCATTTGAAAGCTTGGACTAACTACCAAACGTCCCTTAAGGTTGTTGCACCCTCGGCCAATGAAGCTAGTCATCAACGCAACATCCCTTCCGGCAGTGTAGGACCACCATTTAGCGCACCACCTGCTGTATCTGTGCAGGTATCTTTGCCAGGCCAAAGCAGTCAGGGTCAGGGAATCACCAGTTTCGTAGTAGGAAACACTGCATCTAGGGCACCGGCGGCAACAATACCATCTCCCACCGTCTCTCAGTCTGCCATGTCCACCGGCACCCCCGCTAGTTCCACGATCTCCATCTCTCCAGTCCAGCTCACCCTACATGAGACTATGGTTAGAAAAAGGAAGTACTTAGCCTCGCATCCGCGTACACAGGGTTTGAACGCCCACATAGCTAGACTAATCTCGTTAGAGATGATGCCCTACCGGTTAGTTGAAAGCGAAGCTTTCAAAGACCTGATGGACTACGCTGTACCACGCTACGAGCTACCCAGTCGACACTTTTTTTCCAGAAAAGCCATCCCAGCCCTCCACCAGCATGTTAAAGAGCGCATCGTCCATGCACTCAGGCAATCTGTGAGCACAAAGGTGCACCTGACAACAGATGCATGGACCAGTAGGCATGGCCAGGGACGTTACGTGTCCATCACGGCACACTGGGTAAATGTGGTGGATTCAGGGTCCACAGGGGACAGCAAGTTTGGGACAGTTCTGCCTAGCCCACGGTCTAGTAAACAGTTGTCTGTAGCCGTTCGCACCCCCTCCTCCTCCTCCTCCTCCTCGTCCTCCTGCAGAAGCAAGAGCTCGTCCACAGACCGCAGTCGCACAAACACTCCATCCGCACCTGCCACTGTTGCACACCAGGTCTCCCATTATGGGGCAGCTACTGGCATACGTCAGCAGGCTGTATTGGCTATGAAGTGTTTGGGCGACAATAGACACACCGCGGAAGTTCTGTCCGAGTTCTTGCAGCAAGAAACGCAGTCGTGGCTGGGCACTGTAGATCTTGAGGCAGGCAAGGTAGTGAGTGATAACGGAAGGAATTTCATGGCTGCCATCTCCCTTTCCCAACTGAAACACATTCCTTGCCTGGCTCACACCTTAAACCTGGTGGTGCAGTGCTTCCTGAAAAGTTATCCGGGGTTATCCGACCTGCTCCTCAAAGTGCGTGGACTTTGCGCACATATCCGCCGTTCGCCTGTACACTCCAGCCGTATGCAGACCTATCAGCGTTCTTTGAACCTTCCCCAGCATCGCCTAATCATAGACGTTGCAACAAGGTGGAACTCAACACTGCACATGCTTCAGAGACTGTGCGAACAGAGGCGGGCTGTTATGTTTTTGTGGGAGGATACACATACACGGGCAGGCAGTAGGATGGCAGACATGGAGTTGTCAGGTGTGCAGTGGTCGAAGATTCAAGACATGTGTCAAGTCCTTCAGTGTTTTGAGGAATGCACACGGCTGGTTAGTGCAGACAACGCCATAATAAGCATGAGCATCCCCCTAATGCGTCTGCTGATGCAAAG
Organism: Ranitomeya imitator; assembly: GCF_032444005.1. Classification (NCBI taxonomy): domain Eukaryota; kingdom Metazoa; phylum Chordata; class Amphibia; order Anura; family Dendrobatidae; genus Ranitomeya; species Ranitomeya imitator. Next base: position 35,078,580 of record NC_091283.1, read on the forward strand.
TTTGACGCACATAAAGGATCAGGCGTCTGCACCAGAGGAAGAGGAAAGCCTTGATGACAGTCAGCGATTGTCTGGTCAGGGCAGTGTACATGACGAGGTACCGGGCGAAGAGGAGGTGGAGGATGAGGAGGATGATGGGGATGAGTATATTTTTAATGAGGAAGCTTTCCCGGGGGCACGGGAAATTGGTGGCGTGGCAAGGCCGGGTTCTGGTTTTTTGAGGGACACAAGTGACGTAGATTTGCCTGCAACTGCCCCTCAACCAAGCACAACCGCAGATTTGACAACGGGAACTTTGGCCCACATGGCGGATTATGCCTTGCGTATCCTCAAAAGGGACACACGCATTACAAAAATGATGAACGATGACGATTACTGGTTGGCCTGCCTCCTTGATCCTCGCTATAAAGGCAAATTGCAAAATATTATGCCACATGAGAACTTGGAACTAATATTAGCAACAAAACAATCAACTCTTGTTGACCGTTTGCTTCTGGCATTCCCTGCACACAGCGCCCGTGATCGTTCTCACACGAGCTCCAGGGGCCAGCAGACCAGAGGTGTTAGAGGGGCAGAAATCAGAAGTGGCGTTGGCCAGAGGGGTTTTCTGACCAGGTTGTGGAGTGATTTTTCTAGGACCGCAGACAGGACAGGTACTGCAGCATCAATTCAAAGTGACAGGAGACAACATTTGTCCAGTATGGTTACAAACTATTTTTCATCCCTTATCGACGTTCTCCCTCAACCGTCATTCCCATTTGATTACTGGGCATCCAAATTAGACACCTGGCCAGAATTGGCAGAATATGCATTGCAGGAGCTTGCTTGCCCGGCAGCTAGTGTCCTATCAGAAAGAGTATTCAGTGCTGCAGGTTCAATACTAACAGAAAAAAGGACTCGTCTGTCTACCCAAAATGTAGATGATCTAACCTTCATTAAAATGAACCACAACTGGATTTCAAAATCTTTTGCCCCACCCTGCCCGGCTGACACCTAGCTTTCCTATGAAAAGGTCTTGCCTGTGGACTATTCTGAATGACTTTTCCAATCTCGTAATTTTCTTCACCTGATTGTCCAGCATACGACATGTTTCCACCTCACGAAATGGCCAAACTCCCCACACGGGGTCGTGCTATCGCCACTTTGCGCTTGGACCCTTGAGAGTGCTGTTTGTCTGAAGAGGTGGGTGAGCCCGCTTTTGGTCGACGGCACTGCCACTGGGTCCCTCATAGTACAATAAAGTGTCTCTGGCGGTGGTGGTGCGCACCCAACGTCAGACTCACCGTTGTAATATGAGGGGCCCTGTGCCTGTACCGCCGGCCACAAGCCAGTTCCCCCCCCCCCCAGCTCAAACAGTGCTCTACCACTAGCAAAATTATCTCTCACAGCTTCACCAATGTGTAGTCTAGGCGCTGACATCCTTCAATGACTGGCACTGACAATACCATTGTTTTGACATTTTTGTTATGTTAGGCCTTCGAAGCCTGTCTGCGGTCACTCCTTCCACTAGACTTCCACTGACCAGACCACTGCTGCCCGTGTACCCCTGGAACCAATTTAAAATTGCCTACAGCCATGTGTGATTATTTTAGGCCGTCGATGCCTGTCTGCGGTCACTCCTTCCACTAGGCCTCCACTGACCACACCACTGCTGCCCGTGTAACCCTGGAACCAATTTAAAATTGCCTACAGCCAGCCCAATTTTTTTATTTTAGGCCTTCGATGCCTGTCTGCGGTACATTCTTTCAACTACTACTACACTGACCAGGGCACTGCTGCCCAAGTACCCCTGGAACCAATTTAAAATTGCCTACAGCCATGTGTTAATATTTTAGGCCTTCGATGCCTGTCTGCGGTCACTCCTTCCACTAGGCCTCCACTGACCACACCACTGCTGCCCGTGTAACCCTGGAACCAATTTAAAATTGCCTACAGCCATGTGTTATTATTTTAGGCCTTCGATGCCTGTCTGCGGTCACTCCTTCCACTAGGCCTCCACTGACCACACCACTGCTGCCCGTGTAACCCTGGAACCAATTTAAAATTGCCTACAGCCAGCCCAATTTTTTTATTTTAGGCCTTCGATGCCTGTCTGCGGTACATTCTTTCAACTACTACTACACTGACCAGGGCACTGCTGCCCAAGTACCCCTGGAACCAATTTAAAATTGCCTACAGCCATGTGTTAATATTTTAGGCCTTCGATGCCTGTCTGCGGTCACTCCTTCCACTAGGCCTCCACTGACCACACCACTGCTGCCCGTGTAACCCTGGAACCAATTTAAAATTGCCTACAGCCATGTGTTATTATTTTAGGCCTTCGATGCCTGTCTGCGGTCACTCCTTCCACTAGGCCTCCACTGACCTGTCTACTGCGGCCCGTGTACCCCTTGAACCAACCTAATAAAATATTTAAAAAATTAATTTGATTATAAAAAATAAGATCGTGTTGAGATCTCAAATGCAGACATTTTAACATTAAAAACAAACACACAACAAAAATCTGGAACTGTACTAAAAAGGTCCACCAGCTACAATTACTTTCTCCTGCAAGAAGTTAACTGAAAGGTTTTTTTGGAGTTGTTAACACAGATATGGCATCCACCGAGTGTTGTCCTGTCGCGTCTCCTTTAAATTATTTCCAATAAGATGTTAAACTATTAATTTAATAAAATCAATAATTAAAAAAATAATTGAGTAAGTCAAAAGCACATTGCAAATAAACATTAATTACAAATCAAGAAGCATGGCGCGTCCGAGGGTGAGTAGATACCGAATAAGAATATAATCACCCTCGGGCGCGCAATGCTTATTTACAACAGCCTTCCTTCCTAAGAATCAGCCCTTCCGTGGTGTAGAGAGAGGTTGTTGTTACACTCCAAGGTGTTCCCCAGGTTGCCTTTCCTGAGCTTCGATCTTCATGCTCTCGTTTAGTAGGTGTCGGAAAGTAGGCTGCATTAGGCCTAAAAAATGGGGAATGGGGTGGAGAGAGATGGTGTGTTACACTCCAAGGTGTTCTCCAGGTTTCCTCGCCATTGCTTCGATCTTCCGACTCTCGTTTAGTAGTTGTAGAAAACTACACTGCATTAGGCCTACAAAATGGGTATCGGGTGGAGAGAGATGGTGTGTTACACTCCAAGGTGTTCCCCAGGTTTCCTTGCCATTGCTTCGGTCTTCCGACTCTCGTTTAGTAGTTGTAGAAAAGTACACAGCATTAGGCCTACAAAATGGGTATGGGGTGGAGAGAGATGGTGTGTTACACTCCAAGGTGTTCCCCAGGTTGCCTTTCCTGAGCTTCTATCTTCAGGCTCTCATTAAATTGTGGTTAAATGGAACAACTGCATTTGGCGTACTAGTTGGTTTGGGGCCTACTATCGGTGTCTGCCACTCCTTGCTGTTCTCCTGGTTTCCTGTCCTGAAATTCCATTTTCAGCCTCTCGTTAAGTAGTTGTTAATGTTAGACTGCATTTGGCCTACTAGTTGGGTTGGGGCCTACTATCGGTGTCTGCCACTCCTTGCTGTTCTCCTCCACTGAACAAAGCTGTGCCGCCTGTTTACTACGGTTGCCAATTTTGAACTGCATTTCGACTACTTACTGATTTGGCCCTACTCTCTGTGTCAGCCTCTCATTCCAGTTGTCCTCCACTGCAATGCCCCCTGGTTATTCCTGTGTTACCAATTTTGAACTGCATTTAGCCCACTTTCTTCTTTGGGCCTATATCTGTGTTTCCACTTCATCGTGCCCATTGCCCAGCCAGTGATAGATGAGTCTGCTGGTACATTGACCCATAACGCAACATTCCCCGTGCACGCTACACAACAACATTGTGACCCTGCTGAAAGTCAGGTTGCTCTTCCCGCATACCATACCACCTTACACGGGGACAAAGAGGAAGGTGCAGATGAAAGTGCAGGTTCCTTCATCAGGTGGGGGGAGGAATACTAGTTGGCGACGTCACTGGCACAGGGCCTCTCATAGTACGCAAAAGTGTTGCTGCCGGTGGGAGGCGCCCCCGCCGTGCAAACACACCGCTGTACTTTGAGGGGCCCTGTGCCAGTGCCAATGCCAACGAGTGGGCCCCCCCTGCTTGCTCAGGATCACAGCACTTGCAAAGTTGAAATACTTACCTCTCCCTGCTCCACTGCCGTGACGTGGTCCAGATTTACTGGGCCCACTAATTACTTGAACCAGCCCTACCCCCCACAACTTTAGCCAAATGACCCCCAATTTCAAATGCCTTCCAATTATTTTAAGGTAAATTACGCTTGACAAGCTTCATTAAGAAGAATGGATGGTTTTGACATTAAAATGGGCACTCTAGGTGTTTTCCTGGCCCCCACTCACTGCCGACTATGCTGCCCCATTGACTTGCATTGGGTTTCGTGTTTCGGTCGATCCCGACTTTACGTCATAATCGGCCGATTTCACTCGACCCGACTTTGGACATAGTCGGGTTTCGCAAAACCCGGCTCGACTCTAAAAAGGTCAAGGTCGCTCAACTCTACTCAACACGATCTTATTTTTTATAATCAAATTAATTTTTTAAATATTTTATTAGGTTGGTTCAAGGGGTACACGGGCAGCAATAGACAGGTCAGTGGAGGCCTAGTGGAAGGAGTGACGGCAGACAGGCATCAAAGGCCTAACATTGGGCTGGCTGTAGGCAAGTTAAAATTGGTTCCAGGGGAACACGGCCATCAGTGGCCTGGTCAGTGTAGTTGTAGTTGAAAGAACGGGACGCAGACAGGCTTCGAAGGCCTAACATAATAACATAGGGCTGGCTGTAGGCAAGTTAAAATTGGTTCCAGGGGAACACGGCCATCAGTGGCCTGGTCAGTGTAGTTGTAGTTGAAAGAACGGGCCGCAGACAGGCTTCGAAGGCCTAACATAACAAACTTGGGCTGGCTGTAGGCACTTTTAAATTGGTTCCAGGGGTACACGGGCAGCAGTGGTCTGGTCAGTGGAAGTCTAGTGGAAGGAGTGACCGCAGACAGGCTTCCAAGGCCTAACATAACAAACTTGGGCTGGCTGTAGGCACTTTTAAATTGGTTCCAGGGGTACACGGGCAGCAGTGGTCTGGTCTGTGGAAGTCTAGTGGAAGGAGTGACCGCAGACAGGCTTCCAAGGCCTAACATAACAAACTTGGGCTGGCTGTAGGCACTTTTAAATTGGTTTCAGGGGTACACGGGCAGCAGTGGTCTGGTCAGTGGAAGTCTAGTGGAAGGAGTGACCGCAGACAGGCTTCCAAGGCCTAACATAACAAACTTTAGCTGGCTGTAGGCACTTTTAAATTGGTTCCAGGGGTACACGGGCAGCAGTGGTCTGGTCTGTGGAAGTCTAGTGGAAGGAGTGACCGCAGACAGGCTTCGAAGGCCTAACATAACAAACTTGGGCTGGCTGTAGGCACTTTTAAATTGGTTCCAGGGGTACACGGGCAGCAGTGGTCTGGTCTGTGGAAGTCTAGATGTAAGGAGTGACCGCAGACAGGCTTCGAAGGCCTAACATAACAAACTTGGGCTGGCTGTAGGCACTTTTAAATTGGTTCCAGGGGTACACGGGCAGCAGTGGTCTGGTCTGTGGAAGTCTAGTGGAAGGAGTGACCGCAGACAGGCTTCGAAGGCCTAACATAACAAACTTGGGCTGGCTGTAGGCACTTTTAAATTGGTTCCAGGGGTACACGGGCAGCAGTGGTCTGGTCAGTGGAAGTCTAGTGGAAGGAGTGACCGCAGACAGGCTTCCAAGGCCTAACATAACAAACTTGGGCTGGCTGTAGGCACTTTTAAATTGGTTCCAGGGGTACACGGGCAGCAGTGGTCTGGTCAGTGGAAGTCTAGTGGAAGGAGTGACCGCAGACAGGCTTCCAAGGCCTAACATAACAAACTTGGGCTGGCTGTAGGCACTTTTAAATTGGTTCCAGGGGTACACGGGCAGCAGTGGTCTGGTCTGTGGAAGTCTGGTGGAAGGAGTGACCGCAGACAGGCTTCCAAGGCCTAACATAACAAACTTGGGCTGGCTGTAGGCACTTTTAAATTGGTTCCAGGGGTACACGGGCAGCAGTGGTCTGGTCTGTGGAAGTCTAGTGGAAGGAGTGACCGCAGACAGGCTTCGAAGGCCTAACATAACAAACTTGGGCTGGCTGTAGGCACTTTTAAATTGGTTCCAGGGGTACACGGGCAGCAGTGGTCTGGTCAGTGGAAGTCTAGTGGAAGGAGTGACCGCAGACAGGCTTCCAAGGCCTAACATAACAAACTTGGGCTGGCTGTAGGCACTTTTAAATTGGTTTCAGGGGTACACGGGCAGCAGTGGTCTGGTCTGTGGAAGTCTAGTGGAAGGAGTGACCGCAGACAGGCTTCCAAGGCCTAACATAACAAACTTGGGCTGGCTGTAGGCACTTTTAAATTGGTTCCAGGGGTACACGGGCAGCAGTGGTCTGGTCTGTGGAAGTCTAGTGGAAGGAGTGACCGCAGACAGGCTTCGAAGGCCTAACATAACAAACTTGGGCTGGCTGGAGGCACTTTTAAATTGGTTCCAGGGGTACACGGGCAGCAGTGGTCTGGTCAGTGGAAGTCTAGTGGAAGGAGTGACCGCAGACAGGCTTCCAAGGCCTAACATAACAAAATTGGGCTGGCTGTAGGCACTTTTAAATTGGTTCCAGGGGTACATGGGCAGCAGTGTATGGTCAGTGGAAGTCTAGTGGAAGGAGTGACGGCAGACAGTCTTCGAAGGCCTAACATAACAAAATTGGGCTGACTGTAGGCACTTTTAAATTGGTTCCAGGGTAACACGGCCAGCAGTGGCCTGGTCAGTGTAGTAGTTGTAGAAAGAAGGGACCGCAGACAGGCTTCGAAGGCCTAACATAACAAAAATGTCAAAACAATGGTATTGTCAGTGCCAGGCATTGAAGGATGTCAGCGCCTAGACTACACATTGGTGAAGCTGTGAGAGATAATTTTGCTAGTGGTAGAGCACTGTTTGAGCTGGGGGGGGGAACTGTCTTGTGGCCGGCGGTACAGGCACAGGGCCCCTCATATTACAACGGTGTGTCTGACGTTGGGTGCGCACCACCACCGCCAGAGACACTTTATTGTACTATGAGGGACCCAGTGGCAGTGCCGTCGACCAAAAGCGGCCACACCCACCTCTTCAGACAAACAGCACTCTCAAGGGTCCAAGCTTAAAGTGGCGATAGCACGGCCCCGTGTGGGGAGTTTGGCCATTTCGTGAGGTGGAAACATGTCGTATGCTGGACAATCAGGTGAAGAAAATTACGAGATTGGAAAAGTCATTCAGAATAGTCCACAGGCAAGACCTTTTCATAGGAAAGCTAGGTGTCAGCCGGGCAGGGTGGGGCAAAAGATTTTGAAATCCAGTTGTGGTTCATTTTAATGAAGGTTAGATCATCTACATTTTGGGTAGCCAGACGAGTCCTTTTTTCTGTTAGTATTGAACCTGCAGCACTGAATACTCTTTCTGATAGGACACTAGCTGCCGGGCAAGCAAGCTCCTGCAATGCATAGTCTGCCAATTCTGGCCAGGTGTCTAATTTGGATGCCCAGTAATCAAATGGGAATGACGGTTGAGGGAGAACGTCGATAAGGGATGAAAAATAGTTTGTAACCATACTGGACAAATGTTGTCTCCTGTCACTTTGAATTGATGCTGCAGTACCTGTCCTGTCTGCGGTCATAGAAAAATCACTCCACAACCTGGTCAGAAAACCCCTCTGGCCAACGCCACTTCTGATTTCTGCCCCTCTAACACCTCTGGTCTGCTGGCCCCTGGAGCTCGTGTGAGAATGATCACGGGCGCTGTGTGCAGGGAATGCCAGAAGCAAACGGTCAACAAGAGTTGATTGTTTTGTTGCTAATATTAGTTCCAAGTTCTCATGTGGCATAATATTTTGCAATTTGCCTTTATAGCGAGGATCAAGGAGGCAGGCCAACCAGTAATCGTCATCGTTCATCATTTTTGTAATGCGTGTGTCCCTTTTGAGGATACGCAAGGCATAATCCGCCATGTGGGCCAAAGTTCCCGTTGTCAAATCTGCGGTTGTGCTTGGTTGAGGGGCAGTTGCAGGCAAATCTACGTCACTTGTGTCCCTCAAAAAACCAGAACCCGGCCTTGCCACGCCACCAATTTCCCGTGCCCCCGGGAAAGCTTCCTCATTAAAAATATACTCATCCCCATCATCCTCCTCATCCTCCACCTCCTCTTCGCCCGGTACCTCGTCATGTACACTGCCCTGATCAGACAATCACTGACTGTCATCAAGGCTTTCCTCTTCCTCTGGTGCAGACGCCTGATCCTTTATGTGCGTCAAACTTTGCATCAGCAGACGCATTAGGGGGATGCTCATGCTTATTATGGCGTTGTCTGCACTAACCAGCCGTGTGCATTCCTCAAAACACTGAAGGACTTGACACATGTCTTGAATCTTCGACCACTGCACACCTGACAACTCCATGTCTGCCATCCTACTGCCTGCCCGTGTATGTGTATCCTCCCACAAAAACATAACAGCCCGCCTCTGTTCGCACAGTCTCTGAAGCATGTGCAGTGTTGAGTTCCACCTTGTTGCAACGTCTATGATTAGGCGATGCTGGGGAAGGTTCAAAGAACGCTGATAGGTCTGCATACGGCTGGAGTGTACAGGCGAACGGCGGATATGTGCGTAAAGTCCACGCACTTTGAGGAGCAGGTCGGATAACCCCGGATAACTTTTCAGGAAGCACTGCACCACCAGGTTTAAGGTGTGAGCCAGGCAAGGAATGTGTTTCAGTTGGGAAAGGGAGATGGCAGCCATGAAATTCCTTCCGTTATCACTCACTACCTTGCCTGCCTCAAGATCTACAGTGCCCAGCCACGACTGCGTTTCTTGCTGCAAGAACTCGGACAGAACTTCCGCGGTGTGTCTATTGTCGCCCAAACACTTCATAGCCAATACAGCCTGCTGACGTTTGCCAGTAGCTGCCCCATAATGGGAGACCTGGTGTGCAACAGTGGCAGGTGCGGATGGAGTGTTTGTGCGACTGCGGTCTGTGGACGAGCTCTTGCTTCTGCAGGAGGACGAGGAGGAGGAGGAGGAGGAGGGGGTGCGAACGGCTACAGACAACTGTTTACTAGACCGTGGCCTAGGCAGAACTGTCCCAAACTTGCTGTCCCCTGTGGACCCTGAATCCACCACATTTACCCAGTGTGCCGTGATGGACACGTAACGTCCCTGGCCATGCCTACTGGTCCATGCATCGGTTGTCAGGTGCACCTTTGTGCTCACAGATTGCCTGAGTGCATGGACGATGCGCTCTTTAACATGCTGGTGGAGGGCTGGGATGGCTTTTCTGGAAAAAAAGTGTCGACTGGGTAGCTCGTAGCGTGGTACAGCGTAGTCCATCAGGTCTTTGAAAGCTTCGCTTTCAACTAACCGGTAGGGCATCATCTCTAACGAGATTAGTCTAGCTATGTGGGCGTTCAAACCCTGTGTACGCGGATGCGAGGCTAAGTATTTCCTTTTTCTAACCATAGTCTCATGTAGGGTGAGCTGGACTGGAGAGCTGGAGATCGTGGAACTAGCGGGGGTGCCGGTGGACATGGCAGACTGAGAGACGGTGGGAGATGGTATTGTTGCCGCCGGTGCCCTAGATGCAGTGTTTCCTACTACGAAACTGGTGATTCCCTGACCCTGACTGCTTTGGCCTGGCAAAGAAACCTGCACAGATACAGCAGGTGGTGCGCTAAATGGTGGTCCTACACTGCCGGAAGGGATGTTGCGTTGATGACTAGCTTCATTGGCCGAGGGTGCAACAACCTTAAGGGACGTTTGGTAGTTAGTCCAAGCTTTCAAATGCATGGTGGTTAAATGTCTATGCATGCAACTAGTATTGAGACTTTTCAGATTCTGACCTCTGCTTAAGGAAGTAGAACATTTTTGACAGATGACTTTGCGCTGATCAATTGGATGTTGTTTAAAAAAATGCCAGACTGCACTCTTTCTAGCATCGGATACCTTTTCAGGCATTGCAGACTGAGCTTTAACCGGATGGCCACGCTGTCCTCCACCAGGTTTTGGCTTTGCCACGCGTTTTGGGCAAGATACGGGCCCGGCAGATGGAACCTGTGGCGATGTTGATGCCTGCGGCCCCTCCTCCTCCTCTGCTTCAGAACTGCTGCCGCCTGCACCCTGTTCCCCCAATGGCTGCCAATCGGGGTCAAGAACTGGGTCATCTAATAACTCTTCTTGTACCTCCTGCGCAACTTCGTCTGTGTCACCGTGTCGTTCGGTGGTATAGCGTTCGTGATGGGGCAACATAGTCTCATCAGGGTCTGATTCTTGATCAGCACCCTGCGAGGGCAATGTTGTGGTCTGAGTCAAAGGACCAGCATAGTAGTCTGGCTGTGGCTGTGCATCAGTGCACTCCATGTCAGATTCAGCTTGTAATGGGCATGGACTGTTAACTGCTTCACTTTCTAAGCCAGGGACGGTATGTGTAAAGAGCTCCATGGAGTAACCCGTTGTGTCGCCTGCTGCATTCTTCTCTGTTGTTGTTTTTGCTGAAGAGGACAAGGAAGTGACTTGTCCCTGACCGTGAACATCCACTAACGACGCGCTGCTTTTACTTTTACCAGTTTCACGAGAGGAGGCAAAAGAGCTAGAGGCTGAGTCAGCAAGATAAGCCAAAACTTGCTCTTGCTGCTCCGGCTTTAAAAGCGGTTTTCCTAATCCCAGAAAAGGGAGCGTTCGAGGCCTTGTGTAGCCGGACGACGAACCTGGCTCCACAGCTCCAGACTTAGGTGCAATATTTTTTTCCCCACGACCACCTGATGCTCCACCACTACCACTACCCTCATTACCAGCTGACAATGAACGCCCCCGGCCACGACCTCTTCCACTAGACTTCCTCATTGTTTTAAAAACGTAACCAAACTAACGTTATTTGTTGCAGTCACACAACTTACACGGTGAGCTATAACTTCAGTATGATTTAGCTACCCCTTTACAGGTTGGTGAGACCACAGCGAAAATCAGGCCCAATGTTACACACTCTTTTTTTGGTGGCTGCAAATTAGAGAGATGCCCCACACGCAGGACTGTCACTGAAGCACAAATGTTAATATTAATGTCACACTATTATTTTTTTTTTATTTTTAATTTTTTCAGGAACACTTTAGAAACCCCCCCCAAAAAAAAAATAGATTTTTGCAGGGAGAATTTAGAAAACAAATGTAACAAACTATATGCTTTCTATGGGCCACTGAGTGAGAGATGACGCACACAGGAATCAGGAGTGGCACACAAGCCCAGAGGCCAATATTTTTCTACCAATGATTGATGGAGTTATTTTCTCTGGTAGATTTTGGAACCCAAATCAAGGAAAAAAAATATAGGCTTTCTATGGACCACAATTGGAGAGAGAGAGAGAGAGAGAGAGAGAGAGAGAGAGAGATGGCACACCCAGGAGTCAAGACTGGCACACAAGCAGAAAGGCCAATATTAATCTCCCACTGTTTTTTTTTGTTGTTTTTTTTTTTTTTTTTTCAGGGAGACTTTAGAAAAAAAAATAATAAAAAAAATATGATTTTATCAGGAAGAATTTAGAAACCAAATAAAATAAAATGATTTTTTCAGGGAGAATTTATAAAACAAATAAAAACAAAAATAGGCGTTCTATGGCCCACTGACTGAGAGATGACGCACACAGGAGTCAGGAGTGGCACACAAGCCCAGAGGCCAATATTTTTCTACCAGTGATTGATGTAGTTATTTTCTCTGGTAGATTTTGAAACCCAAATCAAGGAAAAAAAATATAGGCTTTCTATGGACCACAATTGGAGAGAGAGAGAGAGAGAGAGAGAGAGAGAGAGATGGCACACCCAGGAGTCAAGACTGGCACACAAGCAGAAAGGCCAATATTAATCTCCCACTGTTTTTTTTGGTTGTTTTTTTTTTTTTTTTTTCAGGGAGACTTTAGAAAAAAAAATAATAAAAAAAATATGATTTTATCAGGAAGAATTTAGAAACCAAATAAAATAAAATGATTTTTTCAGGGAGAATTTATAAAGCTAATAAAACAAAAAATAGGCGTTCTATGGCCCACTGAGTGAGAGATGACGCACACAGGAGTCAAGACTGGCACACAAGCAGAAAGGCCAATATTAATCCCCCACTGTTTTTTTTGTTTGTTTTTTTTTTTGTTTTGTTTTTTTCAGGGAGACTTTAGAAAAAAAAATAATAAAAAAAATATGATTTTATCAGGAAGAATTTAGAAACCAAATAAAATAAAATGATTTTTTCAGGGAGAATTTATAAAACTAATAAAACAAAAAATAGGCGTTCTATGGCCCACTGAGTGAGAGATGACGCACACAGGAGTCAAGACTGGCACACAAGCAGAAAGGCCAATATTAATCCCCCACTGTTTTTTTTGTTTGTTTTTTTTTTTGTTTTGTTTTTTCCAGGAGACTTTAGAAAAAAAAATAATAAAAAAAATATGATTTTATCAGGAAGAATTTAGAAACCAAATAAAATAAAATGATTTTTTCAGGGAGAATTTAGAAAACAAATAAAACCAAAAATAGGCGTTCTATGGCCCACTGACTGAGAGAGAGAGAGAGAGATGGCACGCTTAGTACTGGCACACAAGCCCAAAGGGCAATATTAATCTCCCTTTTTTTTTCAGGGAGAATTTCTAAAACCCCAAAAAAAAAAAAAATAGGCTTTCTATGGCCCACTATTTGTGAGAGAGATGGGACGCTCAGGACTGGCACAGATGGCACGCTCAGGACTGGCACAGAAGCCCAGAGGCCAATATTAATCTCCCTTTTTTTCTGGGAGAATTTATAAAACCAAAAAAATATTTAAATAGGCTTTCTATGGCCCACTATTTGTGAGAGAGATGGCACGCTCAGGACTGGCACAGATGGCACGCTCACAACTGGCACACAAGCCCAGAGGCCAATATTAATCTCCCTTTTTTTCAGGGAGAATTTATAAAACCAAAAAAAAAATTAAATAGGCTTTCTATGGCCCACTATTTGTGAGAGAGATGGCACGCTCAGGACTGGCACAGATGGCACGCTCACAACTGGCACACAAGCCCAGAGGCCAATATTAATCTCCCTTTTTTCAGGGAAAATTTATAAAACCAAAAAAAAAATTAAATAGGCTTTCTGTGGCCCACTATTTGTGAGAGAGATGGCACGCTCAGGACTGGCACAGATGGCACGCTCACAACTGGCACACAAGCCCAGAGGCCAATATTAATCTCCCTTTTTTCAGGGAAAATTTATAAAACCAAAAAAAAAATTAAATAGGCTTTCTATGGCCCACTATTTGTGAGAGAGATGGCACGCTCAGGACTGGCACAGATGGCACGCTCACAACTGGCACACAAGCCCAGAGGCCAATATTAATCTCCCTTTTTTTCAGGGAGAATTTATAAAACCAAAAAAAAAATTAAATAGGCTTTCTATGGCCCACTATTTGTGAGAGAGATGGCACGCTCAGGACTGGCACACAAGCCCAGAGGCCAATATTAATCTCCCTTTTTTTCAGGGAGAATTTATAAAACCCAAAAAAAAATTAAATAGGCTTTCTATGGCCCACTATTTGTGAGAGAGATGGCACACTCAGGACTGGCACACAAGCCCAAAGGCCAATATTAATCTCCCACTGTATTTTTATCAGGGAGAATTTATACACCCCACAAAAAAAAATACAGAAAAATGAAAAGGCTTTCTATGGCCCACTATGTGAGAGAGATGGCACACACAGGGATGGCACTCTAGCAGAAATGCCAAATTGCCAATCTTAATCTCCCACCAAAAAAAAAAAAAAAAAAAAAAACAGGGAATGTCCTACAATTACTATCTCCCTGCCTGCAGTAATCTCAGCCAGGTATGGCAGGCAGCTACTATCTCCCTGCCTGCAGTAATCTCAGCCAGGTATGGCAGGCAGCAATAAGGAGTGGACTGATGCACAAATCAAATAAAAAGTGTGGACAAACAAAAAAGATAGCTGTGCAGAAAGGAAGGAACAAGAGGATTTGTGCTTTGAAAAAAGCAGTTGGTTTGCACAGCGGCGTACACACAGCAATGCAGCTATCAGGGAGCCTTCTAGGGCAGCCCAATGAGCTACAGCGCTGAGGGGGGAAAAAAAAAAAAAAAACTTCCACTGTCCCTGCACACCGAGGGTGGTGTTGGACAGTGCAAATCGCTGCAGCACAAGCGGTTTTGTGGTTAATGGACCCTGCCTAACACTATCCCTGCTTCTGACAAAGCGGCAGCAACCTCTCCCTAAGCTCAGATCAGCAGCAGTAAGATGGCGGTCGGCGGGAACGCCTCTTTATAGCCCCTGTGACGTCGCAGACAGCAAGCCAATCACTGCAATGCTCTTCTCTAAGATGGTGGGGACCAGGACCTATGTCATCACGCTGCCCACACTCTGCGTTTACCTTCATTGGCTGAGAAATGGCGCTTTTCGCGTCATTGAAACGCGACTTTGGCACGAAAGTCGCGTACCGCATGGCCGACCCCGCACAGGGGTCGGATCGGGTTTCATGAAACCCCGACTTAGCCAAAAGTCGGCGACTTTTGAAAATGTTCGACCCGTTTCGCTCAACCCTAATGTATACATATGTTTATAATAATTTCTTTTCCTCCATCCTGGTGTACCATTGGGCTCCATCTGTCCACATAGTTAGATTTCCGGGGCTCCTCTTCCGTCCGATCGCTGATTGCGATTGACCCGGGACTTTTCCTCCCTTCTCTCTTCTTGTGCGGCCGCACATCACGCTTGCGCTGTCTTTATCTATCTTCTTGTCCGCTCTTTTAGCGCATGCGCTGGACTCGGTACTGAGTGGGTGATCATCAGAGCCGGGGTGGATTACGATGGGTGCACACTTCCTCTCTCTGCATTTCCGGCCCTGTACGGGACCTTCCGGTGCGGGAATCAATAGGATACGGTACTATTTGTATATAAGGGGGACACTTGTGGTTGCTGTTTATTCCCTGACGAAGCTGCACAGAGGCAGCGATACGCGTGGGACTTCTCCCCACTCCTTCCCCCTTATGCTTTTTGCTCCCTGACCTGTTGGAGGCTTCTCGCACTTTACATTGCCTTTAGGGTATGTCTTTGAGCTCTGGGCATTCCCGATATTGGCACATTTATCGAATCCTTGGATTTGGGGACTTTTTAGCGCCCTTTTGGGTAGCATTATTCGTCCACTATACCTTGTGACCCCATATCCTCCTTCTTTGTGGATGTATCTTTATGCTCAGCTATATAGATATTTTGCTGCTGCTAGATTTTATAACCTATATATTTTTGCATTCAGGATCCTTCAGTTATTATGTTGGGGACGCCCAATGTATGTTATATTACCTGATAAATATTAGTTATAGGCTATTATATTGTATTTGTCAACATCCATATACTATAGTGTGTGATTTTGGTGTATACCTTTGCATGCGGGATTAGACCTTATTTTGGTCATATTATTCTTTTAGGGGGAAGGGTGGTTTGTTTCCACATGGTTTTAATTGTTTTTAATGGACTTATGTGTCTTTATCCTTGTTCATGTTTACAATAAAGATTGTTGTTTATATATATTTAGGTGTGCGCTTGTTTATGCATAGGCTATTTTTTCTTTGTGGCTATACTGTTTCTATGCATTTTTGCAGCACCCTATAGAACTTATTTGGTTATGTATATTTTCCTTTAGATATATGATTGGTATATAGTCAGTGCACCTGTGATCCTTTGATTTGTAGACTGGGGGCAAATGAGACATTAATGCTGCAGTGAGGAAAACAGAAGGTCAGCCTGGAGAACCTGGTGCTGGAGCAGGGGGATTAAATGGGGAGTATACAGAGCTAGGCTGTTTGGGCATATTTTAATTTTCTTTGAAAACCCCTTTAAAAGTGTCTTATTGCGTCTGAAATATTGCGTGTAAAATAATGACCTTTTTAATATAATTGCCTAGTGAATTATCCATTCGATCACACATTGCTAACTCAGGGAAAATTATTTTTAAGAGGTGACAGTAGTCACAAAATTGTATGTGAATTGCAGTTGTCAGACAACTCCTAACACATTTCATTCTGTACCTTTGTAGGGGGGTGGTGCTGTTATGGACAATAAGGAACACGCTGCCACTTTAAGAGACAGCACCCCCTTGTCTGGTGTGATGGAATGTTCTGCTCCCGCTGCAATAGACTGTGTGAATGAACTGCACTGTGCTGAGGGGAGGGGTGGAGCCTGGACAGTGTGTGAGCTGAAGCTGCTGCAGAGAACTTTGGGCTTGTAGCTCTAAAAGAGGACCCACAGCCTGGGACAGAGTGGACTCGTGAAATTGGACAGACTCTTCGGGCGTAGCAAGGGTGGCTGTCCTGTGCTAGTTTGTGAAGCCACAAAGATACAGAGAAAGGCATTTAAAGTTTCCTGGAGCACCTCCAGGATCCAGAAGCAAGGAGAAGACCACGTTTCACAGAGCTGGCAGAGAGCCGTTCACACCACCATACTGGACTGTTGGAGGCTCCCCAGGACTGGATCTGAGTCCCCAACATCACCGTGAGTTTGTTCCTGTTTTGTGCTCATGTCAGGGCTTACTGGAAGCTTCAACAGACAGAAAACGGCAGCCGTGTGGCCTGCTTCGTAAAGGCCAGGGAGGCTATACGTAGAGTAGCATCATTCTTTATTATTTGCATTTGCTTGTGTGACATGTATTGATTCTGTAATAGTTGGAGCACCGTGTTATTTGATGGCCCAGCTAAAGAATACAACTCTTGTAAATTATCTTTAGCCAATGCATACCCCTGTTTGCAGCTTCCTCATTCACTTTATTCATTGCCTTCCAATAAATTAACCCTTTGTTGTTTGCACCTCATCTTGTGTACGGTAGTCTCCCTGCACCATGGTGGTTCCCCGGCCATCGCTTCACCTTCACTAACTCTTGTATGTTCCAGACCTGTCTGTCTTCACTTCTGTTATGCACCAAAACCTTCTTCATCAAACTCTGTACCATAATAATTGTATCCTCTTTCTCCTATGCATTTAGTCTATTCGTTCTCCAGCTACGCTATATGTCTGACCATACCTTCTCCAAGTACACTATGCGCCAGACCACTCTTTCTCCAGCTACACTAAGCACTAGACCATTCCTTCTCCAGCTACACTATGCACCAGACCTCTCCTTCGCCAGCTACACTATGTGCCAGACCACTCCTCCAGCTACGCTATGTGCCAGACCACTCCTTCTCCAGCTACACTATGCGCCAGACCATTCCTTCTCCAGCTACGCTATGTGCCAGACCACTCCTTCTCCAGCTATGCTATGTGCCAGACCACTCCTTCTCCAGTTACGCTATGTGCCAGACCACTCCTTCTCCAGCTACTCTATGTGCCAGACCACTCCTTCTCCAGCTACGCTATGTGCCAGACCACTCCTTCTCCAGCTACTCTATGTGCCAGACCACTCCTTCTCCAGCTACGCTATGTGCTAGACCTCTCCTTCTCCAGCTACACTATGTGCCAGACCACTCCTTCTCCAGCTACACTATGCGCCAGACCATTCCTTCTCCAGCTACGCTATGTGCCAGACCACTCCTTCTCCAGCTATGCTATGTGCCAGACCACTCCTTCTCCAGTTACGCTATGTGCCAGACCACTCCTTCTCCAGCTACTCTATGTGCCAGACCACTCCTTCTCCAGCTACGCTATGTGCCAGACCACTCCTTCTCCAGCTACTCTATGTGCCAGACCACTCCTTCTCCAGCTACGCTATGTGCTAGACCTCTCCTTCTCCAGCTACACTATGTGCCAGACCACTCCTTCTCCAGTTACGCTATGTGCCAGACCACTCCTTCTCCAGCTACTCTATGTGCCAGACCACTCCTTCTCCAGCTACGCTATGTGCCAGACCACTCCTTCTCCAGCTATGCGCCAATCCACTCCTTCACTTCATTTATGTGCCAATCTCCTTCAGCTCTCCTATGTGACACACCACTCCTTTACCAGTTTTTCTATTTAACATTTCAATCCTATTCCAGACCTCCTATGTACTAAACACCGCCTTCTTCTCTTCTAGTACTGTGTGTGCCAGACCACTGCTTCCCCACATCTATTATGAACCAGATTGCTAATTTCGTTTATCTCCTCTTGTATTTAGAACATTTCTTCTCCAGCACTTTAATGTGTCCCACCACTCCTTCCCCAGCTATTCTATGCACCAGGCTACTTCTTTTCTAGTTTTCCTGTGCGCCAAACCACTCCTTCTCCAGCTCTCCTATGCATCGGAATGTTCCTTCTCCAGCTTCCCTATGCATCAGACTTTGGGACACTGCGGCTCATGCCGCTGTCCCCTGACTGCTGCGCCTTCTCCACGCTTGTTGGTGAGAGATCTCCCATCGAGTGAGGCAAGGATGAATACGGGGTTGACTCCCTGAGGAGGGGGCGGGGCTTATCTCCTGCTCTTGGCGCCAGGAAGCGCCGGAATCACATCCGATCCCAGGACCCGGACCTGTTGGGCTGCCGGTGTGATGGACCCGCTGGAGAGTGCGGTGAGGGAGAGGATTGGCAGGGAAGGCAGCGCTTGGCTAGCAGCTTTGCTGACCAGGAGCGACTCCTTCCCTGCCATAATGCAGACGGCGGCGCCGCCGGAGGGTCGGCGCTCTCGCAGAGCCACCCGGCCTCCGGCACGGCTGAGCCCGCCAGCGATTTCAAAAAAGAGCGCGCGCAGCTCTCGTGCGCGCGCCCCTGCTGCTCTCGGCGCCAGCGGGACGGGAGGAAGTGAACTGCAGCAGGTGGGGGAGACACAAGAGTCGGGGACTAGCGACATAAGCTTTATTCCCCCTTCTGCCCCGGGCACAATAAGAGGGAGTGCAGGACTGCAGGTGCCAGCAGTATTAGCCAGAGCTGGGCACCTAACTAGAAACAGCATGGGGGGAGTTCAAGGAACGTCTGCTTCATCACAGGACTCAGGGACGGCAGGAAAGAAGACTGAGGCTCCGCAGGGAGGTATTCCTCCACTTTCAAGCAACGCAGGGGAAGCTAATGCTAATACTGTCAGGGACAAGGATAGGGCAGCGGTAGCACAGCAGAACATGGGATCACCCCACATAATATTAGCATCGGGTCAGCACGGTGCATACTCCCAGACTAGTATAGGGGGCGACTCACAGTTTCCACCTTACCCACTTATTTTTAGCACACCGTATTCACAAATACCGGGCGGGCAAATTATTCCCTCGCAGGCGGCATTAGGGGAACACCAGAACGCCTCAGCGTCAATATCACTGATGGCAACCGGTGTTCGTGCCCCAAGTCAGGGTGCTGGCACCCCGGCTCTGGATAGCAGACAGAGTGCGGGTATCCGCCCCGCGCGCAGATCATCATCGTCATCATCGTCATCCCCTAGAGAGCATCGCAGAAGCAGGCATAGGAAGCGCGATCGTCATGGTAGCAAACGGCGTTCATATAGATCTAGGTCCAGCCGACGTAGCAGACGGTCTAGAGCTTCGCGTTGGCACTCGCCTTCTTCATCTGATAGTTCTTCAGGCAGGTCACACAGGCAGGAGTCCTCTCGTCGTAGGTCCATACAGCGCATGGAACGCCAAGGTCCGTCGACTCCCGTGGCACGGGAAGTAAGCTGTCTGGAGGGCAATGCACCGATCGGTGAGTACCCCTTTGTCGGGGCATGGGGAGGGGAGAGAACCAACACCAATATTTCAGATGCAGCAGCAAGTGCGGCCACAGGGGGCAGGATCTATGTCAACCCAAAATTGCTACAACCAGTGGGACCTTGCAGGCAACCCCCTCCGCCCCGCCCAGAGGTGTACAAGGATGGCCTATTCTGTGGGGTCCCTCCGTTAGGAGCCCACTTGGATAGCGCCATCAAGGAACAAATTTGGGCTAATGATTTCATTGACATATGGTCCCTGGTCTCCACGGACCAGCACTCGATAGATAGAGAGAGGCGGTTGGGAGAAAAAACATATGAACGTAAACCAAAAGTTGCAAAAACCATCAATAACTGGTTGCAAGCGTTTGCGGTCCTGGGATGCGTTATGGGGGAGAAGCACCCCGAAAGGTGCTCCGAGCTATTTATATACCTAGATAGCATCTACAACTCCTATAAGGCACACGGGGAAGCAGCATGGTGGAAATATGATGAGGATTTCCGCCGTCGCTTGGCCGCCAACCCCCAATTAGGCTGGGGTATGAAAGCCACGGATTCGTGGCTCCACTTGATGATGGCGCAAAGAGCAACCCAATCCTTTCACGGGCCCGCTGCCGGGTCCGGTAACAACGCGGCAGCAACAGTCATGCGTAGACCAGGTTCATGCTGGTTATTTAATGAAGGACACTGTAAGTTTTATGGGCTCTGCAAATATAGACATGAGTGTTCAGCGTGCGGAGGTTCCCACCCTGTGGCAAAATGCACACGACCACCCCAAAAAGCTAACTCCGGAAAAAATCCCTCTACAGGTGAGGTTAACGACGCCAGTGAGCGTAAAAAGAATGGAGCCGTGGCTGGACAAATATCCCAATAAAGCGGCTGCGGGGCAACTGCGTTTCGGTTTCTCATATGGGTTCTTCATCCCATTTAATTGGTCCCCGGAGCCACAATCGGCCACAAACTTACAATCCGCAAAGGAATTACCCGACGTATTAGCAGCGAAGTTGGACAAGGAAATCAGGTTGGGTCGCTTTCGCGGTCCCTTCAATTCCCCACCTTTTCCTAACTTACGGGTTTCCCCCTTGGGTATAGTTCCCAAAAAAGAGTCAGGTAAATACCGATTAATTCATCACCTATCATACCCCAAGGGTATGTCGGTTAACGATGGTATACCCAGGGATGAAACAGCCGTCACTTACATTTCCTTTGACAAAGCGATCGACTTAGTCAGAAGCGCGGGCCCGGGGGCCCTTATGGCAAAATCGGACATAGAATCCGCGTTCCGGCTGCTTCCGGTACACCCGGATTGTCACCACCTACTGGGAGCTAAATTTGAGGATCTATACTATTATGACACATGTCTTCCCATGGGGTGTTCTATTTCCTGTTTTTATTTCAAATTATTTAGTACGTTTTTAGAATGGGTTGCTCGCAAAATCACTCGGCAAACCGCCATCACGCACTATCTCGATGACTTTTTGATAGTTGGTCCAGCTGGATCAGATGTTTGCTCCACAACCCTAGCCCAATTCAAAGATGCCATGGAACATTTCGGGGTCCCACTTTCCCCTGAAAAAACGATTGGGCCAGTATCAGTGATCACATTCCTCGGGATCGAAATCGATTCGGTCGCCATGGAATTTAGGTTGCCGATGGAGAAAATTAAGAAACTGCTAGAACTCATTAGCGGATGTATTTCGGTTGGTAAAGTCACATTGACGCAAATGCAGTCAATGCTTGGCTCCTTGAATTTTGCCTGTAGGGTCATGCCAGCGGGCAGGATCTTCTCGCGCAGATTAATGATAGCCACGAGAGGAGTGAAACAAAGCCACCATAGAATCAGGATTACAGCACATCTACGTTCTGATTTAAACACATGGAAGCTGTTCCTCAACAACTGCAATGGTAGGACTTGCTTTCAGGAGTCAGAATGCTCAAATGAGGACATGGGTTTGTTTTTTGCGGCGTCAAGCCACACTGGTTTCAGCATTCGTCTGGGTAACAAATTGTGTTCAGCGAATTGGCCTGCTTTATGGGTTCACAGGAATTGGCACGCAGAGCCAACCCTGATTGACCTCCTTCCGGTGGCAGTGGCCATGGAAATCTGGGGTTCACAATTGGCCAACAAGCGTATTCGTCTTCACCTTAAAACCGTTAGCGGGGCTCATGCCATCAACTACCTAGCATCTCCTTCATCGTTGGTGTTAGACCTAATTAGGTTCATAGTATTGAAATGTTTAACATTTAATGTTTGGTTTAAAGCGAACGCACTAATCGTCAGCAATGAGAAGGTGTCTGAGTTACTAACTGGGTCTCACTCGCAGGATGTACTGGGACGGCGCATTCAGGAGCCCTTGGAGGAGGTCGAATGCCCACAGTCGATCTGGGATGTCCTGGGGACCTGATGCCGCTAATACGATCTTCGATAGCCCCGTCAACCTGGAAAGCATATGGTAAGGTGTGGAAGGAGTGGTGCTTTTTAGCAGAAGGAAAACCAGTGGGGTCTTCAGAGGAGGCTCGAATGCAGGTGACAATGGGGTTCTTATCCAAGATGTATGCTATGGGAGTGTCGGGTTCAGTGGCGCGCAATCGTATGTCTGCGCTAGCGTTCCATTTCAAGCTGCGAGGCTGGCCGGATTCCACGAAACATTTTCTGGTTAGCCAGATACTGAAAGGTTGGCGACGAGCAAATAAGCACGGTGATAACAGGCGTCCTATATCCTTTGATTTGTTAGTGAACTTGGTTAAGGCAACGGATTGTGTTTGCGATTCCAAATACGAAGCTGCGCTAACATCAGCAGCGTTTGGCCTAGCATTTTTTGGGGCCATGCGGGTCAGTGAGATTGTTCCTACTGCTTTGAATAAACCGTGTGGCCTTAGGCGGGAGGACATTCTGATTTGCAACGACGGTCTAAGGATTAGAATACGTAAATCCAAAACTGATCAAGAAGGTAGGGGAACTTGGTTCCCTATATTTGCCATCAACAAGGACATATGCCCGTTAATGCTAATTTTGAATTACACGCGAGTTAGGAAGGATGGTTCTCAATTTTTCGTACATGAAAATGGGGTTCCACTAGTGTCGGGCCAATTTTTAGCTATATTGAGACGTACGTTGTCAATGGTTGGAATGCCCGCAGCAGAATTTGGGACTCACTCATTTCGTATAGGCGCAGCAACAGAAGCATCTAGAGCGGGTTTGTTCGAATCAGAAATTCAAAGGGTGGGTAGATGGAGATCTCGCTGTTTTAATAGATACATCAGGCCTGACTTATTGCTATAAAAAATTTGGGTTGTTTTTAGTACTATCATAATACGGGAGCAGCTTTGGTAATACATCGGTTAATTTCCTTTGATTGTCGGTTATTGTCTAACTGTTTGCATTTTATTCCCAGATGGGGTGCGACCCAGTGTCTGGATAGTGGGTCACTCATACGTCTATTGGGCTGCCCGCCGCGCTGAATTGGGCCCAGGAGGGCGATCCCTGGGGTTCAACGATGTCGACGTGATATGGCGTGGCATGAGAGGCATGATGTGGTCCCAAGTCCTTCCGGAGGTGGTTCATATTGCACGGGTGGCTTCATCCCCCACCATTGTCGTCATCCATGCCGGAGGAAACGACCTGGCTTCGTCCCCACTGGCTGAACTACTTACACTGATCAGATCAGACATGGACAAGTTTCCGAGTTTTTTCCCATTGATGCGTCTGGTCTGGTCCGAAGTTATCCCAAGGCTGGTGTGGCGGGGGGCCAGGGAGTTGAATGCCCTGGAGAGATCCAGACGCACGTTGAATCAGAGGATATCGCGTTTTGTAAGGTTTAAATATGGTATAGTTGTTCGGCACCATCGGCTGGAAGGGGACAATTCCGGTTTTCTGCTTCCAGACGGAGTTCATTTGAATGAGGCGGGAATAGATATCTTCCTCAATGGTATTAGAGAAGGCGTGGTTCAGGCGGTGCATGCATTGGGGGGGGTCGTAGCTCTCTAGGTTCGCTCCTCCTTGGCGGAAGGGTGGAGTTTTTGTTGGTGGTGAAGATACCTGCCTGGGAGACCGGAAGGCAGTAATCTCCCTACACCCCTGTTGTTGGCAGATACTGCCGGTTTAAGCTGCGACCAAAAAATATTTACCCAAAGTAAAAGATGGAAATGTTATGAGTATATTTCCCAATAAAGTTTTAAAAGTTACGATAACTGTTGTGTGTGTCACTTGATGGGAGAAAACGGTCTTGGGTCGTAGCAGTCTACTCCTTCTCCAGCTCTCCTATGCACCAGACCACTCCTTCTCCAGCTCCCCTATGCACCAGATCACTCCTTTTTCAGCTCTCTTATGCACCAGACCACTCCTTCTCCCGCTCTTCTATATGCCTGGCCACTCCATCTCCAGCTCTCCTCTGCTCCTTCTCCAGCTTTTGTGTATGCCATACCACTCCTTCTACAGCTCTCCTATGTGTCAGACTTCCCCTTTTCTAGCTCTCCTGTTTGCCAAACCCCTCCTTCTCCAGCTCTCCTATGTGGCAGAACACTCTTTCTCCAGCTCTCCAATTTACGCGGTCAATCCATCTCCAGCTCTCCTATGCTCCTTCTCCAGCTCATGTGTGTGCCAGACCACTCCTTCTACAGCTGTCCTATGTGCCAGACTACCCCTTCTCTAGCTATCCTGTGATCAAAACTATTTCTTCTCCAGCTGTCGTATACGCCAAACCATTTCTTCTACAGCTCTACTATGCACCAGACCACTCCTCCAGCTCTCCTATATGCCCAACCACTCCTACAGCTCACCTACAGTTGTGCGAAAAAGTGTTTGTCCCTTCCTGATTTCCAATTCTGTTGCATGTTTCTCACACTTAAATGTTTCAGATCAACAAACAAATTTAAATATTAGACAAAGATAACACAAGCCCCCCGAAGAAGCCCACGCGAAATGCGCGTCGGGGCTGCTCTCGATACACCCTCACAGGTTACATGGGTAAGCAGGATTCTGTATGAATATGATCTTTGTCCCTGGGGTAGTGATATTTGGCTAATGGGTTTATTTTAAGCGGTATATGCTCTCCCACACTAAGCCCTCTACAGTGTGACATTTGATCTATTGCTTGCACCTTTATTTGCACTTTTGCACTTTTTTGCACTGCATTAATGTTGAATGGGGTGGTAATTTTATGATGTCTATTAATCTGCCCAGCCTGATTTTTTTTCAGTGTTTTTTCTTGTGTCCTCACATGGAAGCCTTGTCAATGATAAGCTGTTTTTATCATGATTTGTTTGTGTGACTTTTGTATATTTGTTTAATAAACTATATTTTTACAATTTATTTTTCTGGACATGTACTTCGTGTGTTTGTGTAGGAGCTAAAGATAACACAAGTAACCACAAAATGTAGTATTTAAACGAAGGTCTTTATTTTTAAGGGAAAAAGAAATCCAAAACCTACAGGGCCCTGTGTGAAAATGCAATTGCCCCCTAAACCTATAACTGGTTGGGCCGCCCTTAGCAGCAAGAGCTGCAATTAAGTGTTTACAATAACTGTGCTCTTGAAGTAATTTTAGTTCATTAGCCACTTCTCGGAAGGTTCATCACTACTCCATGTTTTGCCATTTGTGGATAATGGTTCTCACTGTGGTTTGATGGAGTCCCAAAACTTTAGAAATGGCTTTATGACCTTTCCCAGACATCAATTACTTTGTTTCTCATTTGTTCAAGAATTCCTTTGAATCGAGGCACGATGAATAGCTTTTGAGGGCTTCTGGTCTACTTCACTTTGTCAGGCAGGTCCTATTGAAGTGATTTCTTGATTGATAACAAGTGTCTCAGTTATCAGGGCTTGATGTAGCTAGGGAATT
Source organism: Ranitomeya imitator (assembly GCF_032444005.1). NCBI lineage: Eukaryota > Metazoa > Chordata > Amphibia > Anura > Dendrobatidae > Ranitomeya > Ranitomeya imitator. Next base: position 35,104,091 of record NC_091283.1, read on the forward strand.
TAACCTCAGCTTCCCAAATATGTGATAAGCCACACTTAATTTATGTTTTATTTGGAGGCAGTCACTTTTTCACACAGGACCCTGTAGGTTTGGATTTCTTTTTCCTTTAATAATAAAGACCTTCATTTAAAAACTGCATTTTGTGATTACTTGTGTTATCTTTGTCTAATATTTAAATTTAAACTTGTTTAACTTTTCTATGTACCAGTAGCCAGACCACATCTTCCCTCAAATTACTACTATTTAATAAGACCACTACTTCTACAGATCTCCTTGTGCATTTCCCAGTTTTTCAGTATGAGATAACAAAAATAAGAAATACTTTCAGTTGTGATCGGTAGTAGACAGACACCATTGGACGCAATCAATAGATGCACCGATATGATGACTTAGGAACAAGCAGGCAAGCTTATACATGGGTTTTTGAGTTAGTGAAAGTGCACATACATGAAAATGCATGTATAGGAGTATAAAATCAGTGCATATTGCACTTTTGAGTCAGCCTGGAGAGAGAACTGCGGGATGACACTGTTTATTTTGGACCTTGAAGGCAGAATTGACATTATTTGGCATATGGCAGGCATCTTAAAACAATCACGTAGTAAAAAGGACACCACCTAGCAATGGTATTATTTATTGTCACGGCAGGTAAATAGGTCACTACTACCGGTACATTGTACAGCGGTAATAACACAGTGTATGTCATGTGCATCCCCCAGTGGTCACTACCAGCATTGCACATTGTTAAGCGTTAGGAATAAAGATGCAACTGACCAAAATTCAATTCCTGTATTTAAAAAAAAAAATACAATTTAATGAAAGTTATAGGAGAGTTATAGGAGGACTTGTCCAGGATTCTAATGACTTTAAAAAAACAACAACTCATAACCATACAATCCCTGAACCAGAATTTTCTTCCAGCTCTGCTCCACGTCAAAAAGAAACAGGCAAGTGAGCAGCTACTCAAGTTGGTAATATAAAGGAGGAGAGCAAAATACTGGGCAATCCTTTTTTATCAGAGTAATCTTATAGAAATAGTTATGATTATTTGTGTCAAATTTCTCTCTAGCAACCCCGCAGGGAGGTTTCAGTATTACAGTATTCCACTTTAAAACAAATTTGTCACCAGGTTTTTGCCACCTAATCTGAAAGCACCATGATGTAAAGTCAGAGTGCCTGATTCCAGAGATGTGTCACTTACTTGGTTGCTTGCTGCAATTTTGATAAAATCACTGTTTTATCAGCAGGAAGACTAATAAACCTGCTGCTATATAGTCCTCCATACTTATTAGCTCAATATAACCCCAACCCCCTCCACTGATTGGCAGTTTTCTGCCTATACACATTGTACACAGAAAGTTGTGGTGTGGTTGGGGTTATACAAAGCTCAACATTCAGAAAGCACTTCGATCTGCAGCAGATAAAACAAGGATTTTAGCAATATTGCAGCAGTCAGCCAAGTAAGTGACACATCGTTAGAATTAGGGTATCTGCCCTGACATCATATTACCTTCAGATGGGGTAGCAAAATCATTTTGCTTGATTTCCTTTAAGTTAATTACTTTTTTTGTCAATTAGATGCATTGCTTAGCTTTCCATATAAAGAGAAACACTCCTTGTAGCCACTCTGAGAGGAGAGTTTTCATCACTATTTGTCTAATTAAAATATATATCAGGCAATGCAAAGAGATACGTGTGTATTTTTGGATTGTTATTAGATTATAAAATCGGGCAGCAATTGGACATGTTACACGAATATGTGAATGCAACCATAAAGTGTAACTATCATTTTAATTACTATTACATCAATCAATACTAGACAATTAAATAAACAATGGGACCACTAAAGGTCCTTTTCAAAATATCAGTATTATAAACTGTGATAATTGCGGGTTCTGTTAATCTTTCATTGAGTCAGCACGTCAGATGACTCACAGTAAATTGTCACGTTTTTGCGCCATCTCACGACAATTTTTATAATACCGTCTTTTCAATACAGGTAAATAGAAATTACACAATATGTGATTTATATAAACGAGGAACGTCATAAACTGACATTCATGTATTTTATGTTCTGTGCTTTTTTCCATTTAGTACAAAAGGTCATTCTAAACTCATGGCTTTTCATAGTGTACTTTTCATAGCCTGGCCACTGAATTAATTTGTGTACATTTTTTAAGAATTCCCTTAACGGAGTGAATTCGAACAATTTGCAATTTTTCTCCATGTGAATCACATAAAATGGACGCTGCCATGTGACGCATTGCAAAAGATTAGATTGACCAAAGAAGAATCACATGATCTTGGGTACAGCCTGGCAGCTTCATCCTAAAAAAAAGCTCTACAGCTTCAAATCACATGTTATGGAGCAGCCAATCAGGACATGGACTATTGTAGCCTATATAAAAGCAGTCGCAGGGAATGCAGCAGCCATTTTGGGCTGAGTTCGGAGAGCGAGAGAATGTCAGACCTCATTGCTTAGCCAGAGCTACTGTAGGTAGTGAAAGCCATAAGCTGATCTTATGTTTTAGACGGGCCTCCAAAATCATGCTAGTGTCATTGTGACTCTCATGACCGGACGTTGTATGGAAGCTCTTAAGCTACACTGGCAGATATGAAGACTGGAAGGGACAGTGACTGACAGAACAAAGCATTGTTTTCTATGTAAGAATGTAACCTTGTCATGTGGAATCACCTTGTGACGAGCCTTCAGCAGATGTTCCAGTTCTGCAGCAAATCACAGTAATTAGCACGTCGGACAATCTAGAGAGGAGGGGACTGGTGTGATGTAGGACCAGGACTCGGCCCTATACACTACATTAATTCAGCTAAATTGGCCCAGGGTGGTAACAAGAAAGCATGGGGACCCATAGCAATCTGGGAGTAGAGCTTTACTGTACCATAACCCTCATCAGCAGCAAATTCAGAACATGGAAAGCTTATCATTATTTTCCTTCAACTGAAGCACTAAAATAATGCATAAAGTGATGTCACAGTACAAGGATAATGCACACAGTGATATCGCAGAGGAGGGATAATAAACAATAATGTCACAGTAAAGGGATAATACACACAGTGATGTCACAGTACAGAGATAATACACACAGTGATGTCACAGTACAGAGATAATACACACAGTGATGTCACAGTACAGAGATAGTACACACAGTGATGTCACAGTACAAGGATAATGCACACAGTGATATCGCAGAGGAGGGATAATAAACAATGATGTCACAGTAAAGGGATAATACACACAGTGATGTCACAGTACAGAGATAATACACACAGTGATGTCACAGTACAGAGATAATACACACAGTGATGTCACAGTACAGAGAGAATACACAGTGATGTCACAGTACAAGGATAATGTACACATCGATATCGCAGAGGAGGGATAATAAACAATGATGTCACAGTAAAGGGATAATACACACAGTGATGTCACAGTACAGAGATAATACACACAGTGATGTCACAGTACAGAGATAATACACACAGTGATGTCACAGTACAGAGATAATACACACAGTGATGTCACAGTACAGAGATAGTACACACAGTAATGTCACAGTACAGAGATAATAAACAATGATGTCACAGTAAAGGGATAATACACACAGTGATGTCACAGTACAGAGATAATACACACAGTGATGTCACAGTACAGAGATAATACACACAGTGATGTCACAGTACAGAGAGAATACACACAGTGATGTCACAGTACAGGGATAATACACACAGTGATGTCACAGTACAGAGATAATACACACAGTGATGTCACAGTATAGAGATAGTACACACAGTGATGTCACAGTACAGAGATAATAAACACAGTGATGTCACAGTACAAAGAAAATGCACACAGTTATGTCACAGTACAGGGATAATACACACAGTGATGTCACAGTACAGAGATAATACACACAGTGATGTCACAGTACAGAGATAATACACACAGTGATGTCACAGTACAGAGATAATACACACAGTGATGTCACAGTACAGAGATAGTACACACAGTAATGTCACAGTACAGAGATAATAAACAATGATGTCACAGTAAAGGGATAATACACACAGTGATGTCACAGTACAGAGATAATACACACAGTGATGTCACAGTACAGAGATAATACACACAGTGATGTCACAGTACAGAGAGAATACACACAGTGATGTCACAGTACAGGTATAATACACATAGTGATGTCACAGTACAGAGATAATACACACAGTGATGTCACAGTACAGAGATAGTACACACAGTGATGTCACAGTACAAAGAAAATGCACACAGTTATGTCACAGTACAGGGATAATACACACAGTGATGTCTCAGTACAGAGATAATACACACAGTGATGTCACAGTACAGAGATAATACACACAGTGATGTCACAGTACAGGGATAATACACACAGTGATGTCACAGTACAGAGATAATACACACAGTGATGTCACAGTACAGAGATAATAAACACAGTGATGTCACAGTACAAAGAAAATGCACACAGTTATGTCACAGTACAGGGATAATACACACAGTGATGTCTCAGTACAGAGATAATACACACAGTGATGTCACAGTACAGAGATAATATACACAGTGATGTCACAGTACAGGGATAATACACACAGTGATGTCACAGTACAGGGATAATACACACAGTGATGTCACAGTACAGAGAGAATACACACAGTGATGTCACAGTACAGAGATAGTACACACAGTGATGTCACAGTACAGAGATAATACACACAGTGATGTCACAGTACAAAGAAAATGCACACAGTGATGTCACAGTACAGGGATAATATACAGTGATGTCACAGTACAGGGATAAAACACAGTGATGTCACAGTACAGGGATAATACACACAGTGATGTCACAGTACAGGGATAATATACAGTGATGTCACAGTACAGGGATAAAACACATAGTGATGTCACAGTAGAGAGATAATACACACAATGATGTCACAGAACAGAGATAATGCACACAGTGATGTCACAGTACAGGCATAATAAACGCAGTAATGTCACAGTACAGAGATAATGCACACAGTGATGTCACAGTATAGGGATAGTACACACAGTGATGTCACTGTACAGAGATAATACACAGAGTGATGTCACAGTACAGAGATAATACACACAGTGATGTCACAGTACAGAGATAATACACACAGTGTTGTCACAGTACAGAGATAATACACACAGTGATGTCACAGTACAGGGATAATACACATAGTGATGTCACAGTACAGAGATAATACACACAGTGATGTCACAGTACAGGGATAATGCACACAGTGATGTCACAGTACAGAGATAATACACACTGTGATGTCACAGTACAGAAATAATGCACACAGTGATATCACAGTACAGAGATAATACACACAGTGATGTCACAGTACAGAGATAATGCACACAGTGATATCACAGTACAGAGATAATACACACAGTGATGTCACAGTACAGAGATAGTACACACAGTGATGTCACAGTACAGAGATAGTACACACAGTGATATCACAGTACAGAGATAATACACACAGTGATGTCACAGTACAGAGATAGTACACACAGTGATGTCACAGTACAGGGATAATACACACAGTGATGTCACAGTACAGAGATAATACACACTGTGATGTCACAGTACAGAGATAATACACACAGTGATGTCACAATACAGGGATATTATGTAAGGAGGTTGCTTTCCCTGCTCCTTGCCTGGAACCACGTAGTCAGACAGCTGGGTTGTTGGGGGGAAGACTTTCTGCCCTGGACAGAGGGGACCAGGTGACTTCTTGGAGGAGAGAGGAAGAGAGAAGGGTGTGGTCAGAAAAGAGCGGGAGAGCAGAGAGAGGGCAGCGCTCCAAAGAGAGGGCAGGCTGCAGCGCCGTGCTCCCTAAAGGTAGTGCTCCCCGTGAGGGCACTGAAGCTGAGATACCCACCATAGTGAGGCTGGTTGTGAGAGTGTGGACTTGGAAGCCTCTGTACTCAGAGAAGATGTATCCCCTGACAGTGACCTGAGTGCGCAGCCCCGGTGACCGCAGTGACAAGCAAAGATCCCTGAGTGTGATAAGTAACTGCCCAGTGTGTGTGTGACATCGTTACTACAGAGAAACTGCCAGGATAATATACAGAGGCTCCTGCAGCAGTGAGAGACTGTGCTGCTTCCTGATTTCAGTTTCATTTTGAGGAGGAAAGACTGCAGAGGTTTAACCCCGGAGTCTCCAGTTCTCAGAAGACGGGAAAGACTTCAGAATCTTCAAGCGCTGCTGGTGACTGTACCCACATTGGAACAAGGACCCTCCAGTCAGGATCTCCCTGGACTGATAAGTTACAAGAACACTCATTTTTTTCCATTTCTATTCTGCTTAACTGTTTCATAGCTTCAGTTAACTTGTTGTGTCCTGTTATACTGCTTGCTTTATCTTTATTAATCCACTGTTTTTCTCCCTGCGAGGAGAATCTTACTCCTGTTAATAAATACCCTTTAACAGTTGGTCTGTCTGTTCCGTGGTGACATACTCTACCCTGCACTCTATTACAAATACACACAGTGATGTCAAAGTATAAGGATAATGCACACAGTGATATCGCAGAGGAGGGATAATACACACAGTGATGTCACAGTACAGGAGTAATGCACACAGTGATGTCACAGTACAAGGATAATACACACAGTGATGTCACAGTACAAGGCTAATACACACAGTGATGTCACAGTACAAGGATAATGCACACAGTGATGTCGCAGTACAGGAATAATACACACAGTGATGTTACAGTGCAAGGATAATGCACACAGCGATATCGCAGAGGAGGGATAATACACACAGTGATGTCACAGTACAGGAATAATGCACACAGTGATGTCACAGTACAAGGATAATTCACACAGTGATGTCGAAGTACAGGGATAATACACAAAGCGATGTCACAGTACTAGTATAGGGATAATACAAACAGTGATGTCACAGTACAGGGATAATAAACACAGTGATGTCACAGTACAGGGATAGTACACACAGTGATGTCACAGTGCAGTGATAATACACACAGTGATGTCACAGTAAAGGGATAATAAACACAGTGATGTCACAGTACAGGGATAGTACACACAGTGATGTCACAGTATAGGGATAATACACACAGTCATGTCACAGTACAGGGATAGTACACACAGTGATGTCACAGTGCAGTGATAATACAGACTGATGTCACATTACTGGGATAATACACACAGTGACGTCGCAGTACAGGGATAATACACATAGTGATGTTACAGTACAAGGATAATACACATAGTGATGTCACAGTACAAGGGTAATACACAGTGATGTCACAGTACAAGGATAATGCACACAGTGACATCACAGTACAGGGATAATACACAGTGATGTTACAGAACAAGGATAATACACACAGTGATGTTACAGCACAGAGATAATACAGACAATGATGTCACAGTACTGGGATAATACACACAGTGATGTCACAGTACAGAGATAATACACATAGTGATGCAACAGTACAAGGATAATACACACAGTGATGCCACAGTACAAGAATAATACACACAGTGATGTCACAGTACAAGGATAATGCACACAGTGACGTCACAGTACAGGGATAATACACAGTGATGTCACAGTACAGGGATAATACACACAGTGATGTCACAGTACAGGAATAATGCACACAGTGATGTCACAGTACAGGGATAATACAGACAGTGATGTTATAGTACAAGAATAATGCACACAGTGATATCGCAGAGGAGGGATAATACAGTGATGTCACAGTACAGGAATAATGCACACTGTGATGTCACAGTATAGGGATAATACACAGTCATGTTACAGTACAAGGATAATGCACACAGTGATATCGCAGAGGAGGGATAATTCTCACAGTGATGTCACAGTACAGGAATAATACACACAGTGATGTCACAATACAGGGGTGATAAACACAGTGATGTCACAGTGCAGGGATAATATACACAGTGATGTCACAGTAGAGGGATAATACACACAATGATGTCACAGTAATGGGATAATACACACAGTCATGTCACAGTACAGGGATAGTACACACAGTGATGTCACAGTTCAGGGGTAATACACACAGTGATGTCACAGTACAGGGATAATAAACACAGTGATGTCACAGTACAGGGTTAATACTCACAGTCATGTCACAGTACAGGGATAATAAACAGTGATGTCACAGTACAGGGATAATACACACAGTGATGTCACAGTACAGGGATAATAAACACAGTGATGTCACAGTACAGGTATAATACACATAGTGATGTCACAGTACAGGGATAGTACACACAGTGATGTCACAATACAGGGATAATAAACACAGTGATGTCACAGTACAGGGATAATACACACAGTGATGTCACAGTACAGAGATAATAAACACAGTGATGTCACAGTACAGGGATAATAAACACAGTGATGTCACAGTACAGGGATAATACACACAGTGATGTCACAGTGCAGTGATAATACACACAGTCATGTCACAGTACAGAGATAATACACACAGTGATGTCACAGTACAGGGATAATAAACACAGTGATGTCACAGTACAGGGATAATACACACAGTGATGTCACAGTACAGGGATAATAAACACAGTGATGTCACAGTACAGAGATAATACACACAGTTATGTCACAGTACAGGGATAATACACGCAGTGATGTGACAGTACTGGGATAATACACACAGTGATGTCAGAGTACAGAGATAATACACACAGTGATGTCACAGTACAGGGATAATACACACAGTGATGTCACAGTACAGGGATAATAAACACAGTGATGTCACAGTACAGAGATAATACACACAGTGATGTCACAGTACAAGGATAATACACACAGTGATGTCACAGTACAAGGATAATACACGCAGTGATGTGACAGTACAAGGATAATACACACAGTGATGTCACAGTACAGGGATAATATACACAGTGATGTCACAGTACAGGGATAATACACGCAATGATGTGACAATACAGGGATAATAAACACAGTGATGTCACAGTACAGGGATAATAAACACAGTGATGTCACAGTACAGGGATAATACACGCAATGATGTGACAGTACAGGGATAATAAACACAGTGATGTCACAGTACAGAGATAATACACACAGTGATGTCACAGTACAGGGATAATACACACAGCGATGTCACAGTACAGGGATAATACACGCAATGATGTGACAGTACAGGGATAATAAACACAGTGATGTCACAGTACAGGGATAATAAACACAGTGATGTCACAGTACAGGGATAATACACACAGTGATGTCACAGTACAGTGAAAATACACACAGTGATGTCACAGTACAGGGATAATACACAGTGATGTCACAGTACAGGGATAATGCACACAGTGATGTCACAGTACAGGGATAATACACACAGTCATGTCACAGTACAGGGATAATACACACAGCGATGTCACAGTACAGTGATAATACACAGTGATGTCACAGTACAGGGATAATACACACAGTGATGTCACAGTACAGTGATAATACACACAGTGATGTCACAGTACAGGGATAATACACAGTGATGTCACAGTACAGAGATAATACACAGTGATGTCACAGTACAGGGATAATGCACACAGTGATGTCACAGTATAGGGATAATACACACAGTGATGTCACAGTACAGGGATAATAAACACAGTGATGTCACAGTACAGAGATAATACACTCAGCGATGTCACAGTACAGGGATAATACACAGAGTGAAGTCACAGTACAGGGGTGATAAACACAGTGATGTCACAGTACAGGGATAATACACACAGTGATGTCACAGTACAGGGATAATAAACACAGTGATGTCACAGTACAGGGATAATACACACAGTGATGTCACAGTACAGGGATAATAAACACAGTGATGTCACAGTACAGGGATAATACACACAGTGATGTCACAGTACAGGGATAATAAACACAATCAGGGCTGCCACTAGGAATTTCAGGGCCCCATACTGGCAAAATTTTCAGGGCCCCTTAAGACTCCGCCCAGGCTCCACCCCAGCCCCGCCTCCACCCCTCGAACTGTCAACAGCCCCACCGCTGTCTCTTGCCAAAACTCCACTTCTCACAAATCACACATTAACAGTTCCCATTACCAGATCAAACACATAGCCAGCAGCTTTTGTTTTGGCCAAAAGGTTTTTTTAAATTTGAGACGACAACAAGGTAGACTCTTTTGGCCGGGCCCTACTCTACTCTAATCTATTAAACATTTGTTAAAATATGCAATACAATTTAGGTGTATTTTTATTTATTTTTCAATTGACCAATAATACCACATACAAGGGACAAATACCACAACACCATGACCAGACACCATATTATCACCACATAGTGACCTATAATACTATCTACAAGGAACAAATACCGCCACACCATGTGCAGACCACATATTACCACCACAGTGACTGAACAATATCACATACAAGGGACAAATACCAACACAACATGAACATACCACATATTACCACCACACAGTGACCGAATAATAGCACATACAAGGAACAAATACCGCTACACCATGGCCGGACAACATATTACCACCACATTGTGACTGAATAGTACAATACTGATCATTAATAAAAAAAAAAAATACTATCACCATAAGTGCCATTATACACAGGAGATCTGTACTTAGTATGCAGTGTGTGTACAGGTAATACAGTGGTCGCCGATGCCATTATACACAGGAGCTCTTCATATAGTGTCAGTGTACATGTAATACAGCGATCACTAGTGACATTATACACAGGAGCTCTGTATATAGTGTATAGTGTACATGTAATACAGCGATCACTAGTGACATTATACACAGGAGCTCTGTATATAGTGTATAGTGTACAGATAATATAGTGATCACTAGTGACATTATACACAGGAGCTCTGTATATAGGGTACAGTGTACATGTAATACAGCAATCACTAGTGACATTATACAAAGGAGCTCTGTATATAGTGTATAGTGTACAGATAGTATAGTGATCACCAGTGACATTATACACAGGAGCACTGTATACAGTATACAGTGTATGGTGTCAGTGTACAGGTAACATACTCACCAGTGACGTCTCTAGCTAAAGTCCTTCATCTTTGCGTTTCTTTTTAATCCAGCGCAGACCGCTATCACTTCTTTCTGCCAGGACTCGTCTCATCTGCATAAAATAACACAGTTATCTAGAGCACCGCTTCCAGAGCACATTCCCCATTTTTTCCCTTTCTTCTACACTACACATCTGACTACAGACGTTCACCCACCATTAATATATAATTGGTTATTATGCAACCCACCAATCCAAATATAAATTATAATCCGCAACTGTGCCCCCACTATCTGTATATAGCCACTTTCCTTATTTAATATATAAATTAATTAGCACCTGTATTCTTCCAATTTATTACCAGTTACTTTATCCTCAACGAACCCACTATGTACCTCCCGCTCTAACCCTTACCCCAATTCATTATAGTTACATGCCCCTTCTGCCTCAATTCATTGCCACGTCTTCTCTCTCTCCCACCCTCTATTCATTATCAATTGATCTTCCCCACCCTCAAAATTCATTATTTGCTCTTCCCACCTTCAATACATCATTTGCTCTTCCCACCCCCAAGTTCAATTCAATTGCTGTCCACGTCCCTCACACTCACTTCATGTGCAGTCCCCATCACCCCCACTTCATCATTTAGTCCCCTATCATCATTTAGTCCCCTATCCCCCCCGTCACTTCATCTGCAGTCCCCCTTACTTCATCATTTGCAGCCCCCTATCATTTCATCATGTGCAGAACCCCCTCAAACACACTTCATCATCTGCAGTCCCTATCACTCCCACATCATTACCTATCCCCATCCCCCCCACATCATTTGCAATTCCCATCACCCCCACATCATTTGCAGTCCCCATCTCCCACATCATCATTTGCAGTCCCCATCACCCCCACATCATTTGTAGTCCCCATCACCCCCACATCATCATTTGCAGTCCCCCCACATCATTTGCAGTCCCCCCACATCATTTGCAGTCCCCATCACCCCCCATCATCATCTGCAGTCCCCATCACCCCCACATCGTTTGCAGTCCCCCAACATAATTTGCAGTCCCCATCACCCCCACATCATCATTTGCAGTCTCCATCACCCCCACATCATTTGCAGTTCCCATCACCCCCACATCATTTGCAGTCCCCATCACCCCCACATCATCATTTGCAGTCCCCCAACATCATTTGCAGTCCCCATCACCCCCACATCATCATTTGCAGTCTCCATCACCCCCACATCATTTGCAGTCTCCATCACCCCCACATCATTTGCAGTTCCCATCACCCCCACATCATTTGCAGTCCCCATCACCCCCACATCATCATTTGCAGTCCCCCCACATCATTTGCAGTTGCCATCACCCCCACATCATCATTTGCAGTCCCCATCACCCCCACATCATCATTTGCAGTCCCCCAACATCATTTGCAGTCCCCATCACCCCCACATCATCATTTGCAGTCCCCCAACATCATTTGCAGTCCCCATCACCCCCACATCATCATTTGCAGTCTCCATCACCCCCACATCATTTGCAGTCCCCATCACCCCCACATCATTTGCAGTCCCCATCACCCCCACATCATCATTTGCAGTCCCCCAACATCATTTGAGGTCCCCATCACCCCCACATCATCATTTGCAGTCCCCCAACATCATTTGCAGTCCCCATCACCCCCACATCATCATTTGCAGTCTCCATCACCCCACATCATTTGCAGTCTCCATCACCCCCACATCATTTGCAGTTCCCATCACCCCCACATCATTTGCAGTCCCCATCACCCCCACATCATTTGCAGTCCCCATCACCCCCACATCATCATTTGCAGTCCCCCAACATCATTTGCAGTCCCCATCACCCCCACATTATCATTTGCAGTCTCCATCACCCCCACATCATTTGCAGTCCCCATCACCCCCACATCATTTGCAGTCCCCATCACCCCCACATCATCATTTGCAGTCCCCCAACATCATTTGCAGTCCCCATCACCCCCACATCATCATTTGCAGTCCCCCAACATCATTTGCAGTCCCCATCACCCCCACATCATCATTTGCAGTCCCCCAACATCATTTGCAGTCCCCATCACCCCCACATCATCATTTGCAGTCTCCATCACCCCCACATCATTTGCAGTCTCCATCACCCCCACATCATTTGCAGTCCCCATCACCCCCACATCATCATTTGCAGTCCCCCAACATCATTTGCAGTCCCCATAACCCCCACGTCATCATTTGCAGTCCCCCAACATCATTTGCAGTCCCCATCACCCCCACATCATCATTTGCAGTCTCCATCACCCCACATCATTTGCAGTCTCCATCACCCCCACATCATTTGCAGTTCCCATCACCCCCACATCATTTGCAGTCCCCATCACCCCCACATCATTTGCAGTCCCCATCACCCCCACATCATCATTTGCAGTCCCCCAACATCATTTGCAGTCCCCATCACCCCCACATCATCATTTGCAGTCTCCATCACCCCCACATCATTTGCAGTCCCCATCACCCCCACATCATTTGCAGTCCCCATCACCCCCACATCATCATTTGCAGTCCCCCAACATCATTTGCAGTCCCCATCACCCCCACATCATCATTTGCAGTCCCCCAACATCATTTGCAGTTCCCATCACCCCCACATCATTTGCAGTTCCCATCACCCCCACATCATTTGCAGTCCCCATCACCCCACATCATTTGCAGTCCCCCAACATCATTTGCAGTCCCCATCCCCCCCACATCATCATTTGCAGTCCCCATAACCCCCACATCATTTGCAGTCCCCATCACCCCCACATCATTTGCAGTCCCCCAACATCATTTGCAGTCCCCATCACCCCCACATCATTTGCAGTCCCCATCACCCCCACATCATCATTTGCAGTCCCCATCACCCCCACATCATTTGCAGTCCCCATCACCCCCACATCATCATTTGCAGTCCCCATCACCCCCACATCATTTGCAGTCCCCATCACCCCCACATCATCATTTGCAGTCCCCATCACCCCCACATCATCATTTGCAGTCCCCATCACCCCCACATCATCATTTGCAGTCCCCATCACCCCCACATCATCATTTGCAGTCCCCATCACCCCCACATCATCATTTGCAGTCCCCATCACCCCCACATCATCATTTGCAGTCCCCATCATCCCCACATCATTTGCAGTCCCCATCACCCCCACATCATCATTTGCAGTCCCCATCACCCCCACATCATCATTTGCAGTCCCCTATCCCCCCTTCACTTCATCTGCAGTCCCCCTTACTTCATTTGCAGCCCCAATCATTTCATGTGCAGTACCCCCTCAAATACACTTTATCATTTGCAGCCCCCTATTATTTCATCATGTACAGTACTCCCTAAAACACACCCCATCATCTGCAGTCTCACTCCCCCCCACCTCACCTCACCTATTAAAAAAACAAAAATGTTTTTTATACTTACCTCAGTCGTTCCCGGGGCGTCTAGTGTTGTCAGCAGTGAAGCAGCAGCTAGAATGTATGTGCTGCTGAGAGGACCTGACAGGAGCCCCTACATTCTAGCACATTCACTACTGAGACTGCTGGAATGTATGGGCTGTAGTCAGGACCTGCAGGGAGCCCATACATTCTAGCCACAGCCGAGCAGGAGCTGTGCAGCCGACTAGGTGAGACGCCGTGCACAGCTCCAAAAAGGCTCCCGGGCCCCAGCGCCGCAGTGCACAGTATTTTACTGCATGATGGGGCCCGATCAGTAGAAGCACAACAGTGGGGCCCCGGATCTGCGGGCCCCTCTGTGTACTGCTGCTGACCGGGCCCCATACAGCAGTAATGGCTGTAATGCCCTGATGGCGGCCCTGAACACAACGATGTCACAGTACAGGGATAATACTCATAGTAATGTGACAGTACAGGAATAATAAATACAGTGCTGTCACAGTACAGGGATAATACACACAGTGATGTCACAGTACAGGGATAATATACACAGTGATGTCACAGTACAGGGATAATAAACACAGTGATGTCACAGTACAGGGATAATACACACAGTGATGTCACAGTACAGAGATAATACACACAGTGATGTCACAGTACAGGGATAATGCACACAGTGATGTCACAGTACAGGGATAATAAACAGTGATGTCACAGTACAGGGATAATACACACAGTGATGTCACAGTATAGGGATAATACACACAGTCATGTCACAGTACAGAGATAATACACACAGCGATGTCACAGTACAGGGATAATAAACACAGTGATGTCACAGTACAGGGATAATACACAGTGATGTCACAGTACAGGGATAATACACAGTGATGTCACAGTACAGAGATAATACACACAGTGATGTCACAGTACAGGGATAATGCACACAGTGATGTCACAGTATAGGGATAATACACACAGTCATGTCACAGTACAGAGATAATACACACAGCGATGTCACAGTACAGGGATAATACACACAGTGATGTCACAGTACAGGGATAATACACAGTGATGTCACAGTACAGAGATAATACACAGTGATGTCACAGTACAGGGATAATGCACACAGTGATGTCACAGTATAGGGATAATACACACAGTGATGTCACAGTACAGGGATAATACACAGTGATGTCACAGTACAGAGATAATACACAGTGATGTCACAGTACAGGGATAATGCACACAGTGATGTCACAGTACAGAGATAATACACAGTGATGTCACAGTACAGGGATAATGCACACAGTGATGTCACAGTATAGGGATAATACACACAGTGATGTCACAGTACAGGGATAATACACACAGTGATGTCACAGTACAGGGGTGATAAACACAGTGATGTCACAGTACAGGGATAATACACACAGTGATGTGACAGTACAGAGATAATAAACACAATGATGTCACAGTACAGGGATAATACACACAACGATGTCACAGTTCAGGGATAATACTCACAGTAATGTGACAGTACAGGAATAATAAATACAGTGATGTCACAGTACAGGGATAATACACAGTGATGTCACAGTACAGGGATAATACACAGTGATGTCACAGTACAGGGATAATACACACAGTGATGTCACAGTACAGAGATAATACACACAGTGATGTCACAGTACAGGGATAATGCACACAGTGATGTCACAGTATAGGGATAATACACACAGTCATGTCACAGTACAGAGATAATACACACAGCGATGTCACAGTACAGGGATAATACACACAGTGATGTCACAGTACAGGGATAATACACACAGTGATGTGACAGTACAGGGATAATAAACACAGTGATGTGACAGTACAAGGATAATACACACAGCAATGTCACAGTACAGGGATAATACACACAGCGATGTCACAGTACAGGGATAATAAACACAGTGATGTCACAGTACAGGGATAATACACACAGTGATGTCACAGTACAGTGAAAATACACACAGTGATGTCACAGTACAGGGATAATACACAGTGATGTCACAGTACAGAGATAATACACAGTGATGTCACAGTACAGGGATAATGCACACAGTGATGTCACAGTACAGGGATAATACACACAGTCATGTCACAGTACAGGGATAATACACACAGCGATGTCACAGTACAGTGATAATACACAGTGATGTCACAGTACAGGGATAATACACACAGTGATGTCACAGTACAGTGATAATACACACAGTGATGTCACAGTAAAGGGATAATACACAGTGATGTCACAGTACAGAGATAATACACAGTGATGTCACAGTACAGGGATAATGCACACAGTGATGTCACAGTATAGGGATAATACACACAGTGATGTCACAGTACAGGGATAATACACACAGTGATGTCACAGTACAGGGGTGATAAACACAGTGATGTCACAGTACAGGGATAATACACACAGTGATGTCACAGTACAGGGATAATAAACACAGTGATGTCACAGTACAGGGATAATACACACAGTGATGTCACAGTACAGGGATAATAAACACAGTGATGTCACAGTACAGGGATAATACACACAGTGATGTCACAGTACAGGGATAATAAACACAATGATGTCACAGTACAGGGATAATACACACAACGATGTCACAGTACAGGGATAATACTCACAGTAATGTGACAGTACAGGAATAATAAATACAGTGCTGTCACAGTACAGGGATAATACACACAGTGATGTCACAGTACAGGGATAATACACAGTGATGTCACAGTACAGAGATAATACACACAGTGATGTCACAGTACAGGGATAATGCACACAGTGATGTCACAGTATAGGGATAATACACACAGTCATGTCACAGTACAGAGATAATACACACAGCGATGTCACAGTACAGGGATAATACACACAGTGATGTCACAGTACAGGGATAATACACAGTGATGTCACAGTACAGAGATAATACACAGTGATGTCACAGTACAGGGATAATGCACACAGTGATGTCACAGTATAGGGATAATACACACAGTGATGTCACAGTACAGGGATAATACACAGTGATGTCACAGTACAGAGATAATACACAGTGATGTCACAGTACAGGGATAATGCACACAGTGATGTCACAGTACAGAGATAATACACAGTGATGTCACAGTACAGGGATAATGCACACAGTGATGTCACAGTATAGGGATAATACACACAGTGATGTCACAGTACAGGGATAATACACACAGTGATGTCACAGTACAGGGGTGATAAACACAGTGATGTCACAGTACAGGGATAATACACACAGTGATGTGACAGTACAGAGATAATAAACACAATGATGTCACAGTACAGGGATAATACACACAACGATGTCACAGTTCAGGGATAATACTCACAGTAATGTGACAGTACAGGAATAATAAATACAGTGATGTCACAGTACAGGGATAATACACAGTGATGTCACAGTACAGGGATAATACACAGTGATGTCACAGTACAGGGATAATACACACAGTGATGTCACAGTACAGAGATAATACACACAGTGATGTCACAGTACAGGGATAATGCACACAGTGATGTCACAGTATAGGGATAATACACACAGTCATGTCACAGTACAGAGATAATACACACAGCGATGTCACAGTACAGGGATAATACACACAGTGATGTCACAGTACAGGGATAATACACACAGTGATGTGACAGTACAGGGATAATAAACACAGTGATGTGACAGTACAAGGATAATACACACAGCAATGTCACAGTACAGGGATAATACACACAGCGATGTCACAGTACAGGGATAATAAACACAGTGATGTCACAGTACAGGGATAATACACACAGTGATGTCACAGTACAGTGAAAATACACACAGTGATGTCACAGTACAGGGATAATACACAGTGATGTCACAGTACAGAGATAATACACAGTGATGTCACAGTACAGGGATAATGCACACAGTGATGTCACAGTACAGGGATAATACACACAGTCATGTCACAGTACAGGGATAATACACACAGCGATGTCACAGTACAGTGATAATACACAGTGATGTCACAGTACAGGGATAATACACACAGTGATGTCACAGTACAGTGATAATACACACAGTGATGTCACAGTAAAGGGATAATACACAGTGATGTCACAGTACAGAGATAATACACAGTGATGTCACAGTACAGGGATAATGCACACAGTGATGTCACAGTATAGGGATAATACACACAGTGATGTCACAGTACAGGGATAATACACACAGTGATGTCACAGTACAGGGGTGATAAACACAGTGATGTCACAGTACAGGGATAATACACACAGTGATGTCACAGTACAGGGATAATAAACACAGTGATGTCACAGTACAGGGATAATACACACAGTGATGTCACAGTACAGGGATAATAAACACAGTGATGTCACAGTACAGGGATAATACACACAGTGATGTCACAGTACAGGGATAATAAACACAATGATGTCACAGTACAGGGATAATACACACAACGATGTCACAGTACAGGGATAATACTCACAGTAATGTGACAGTACAGGAATAATAAATACAGTGCTGTCACAGTACAGGGATAATACACAGTGATGTCACAGTACAGGGATAATACACAGTGATGTCACAGTACAGAGATAATACACACAGTGATGTCACAGTACAGGGATAATGCACACAGTGATGTCACAGTATAGGGATAATACACACAGTCATGTCACAGTACAGAGATAATACACACAGCGATGTCACAGTACAGGGATAATACACACAGTGATGTCACAGTACAGGGATAATACACAGTGATGTCACAGTACAGAGATAATACACAGTGATGTCACAGTACAGGGATAATGCACACAGTGATGTCACAGTACAGGGATAATACACACAGTCATGTCACAGTACAGGGATAATACACACAGCGATGTCACAGTACAGTGATAATACACAGTGATGTCACAGTACAGGGATAATACACAATGATGTCACAGTACAGAGATAATACACAGTGATGTCACAGTACAGGGATAATGCACACAGTGATGTCACAGTATAGGGATAATACACACAGTGATGTCACAGTACAGGGATAATACACACAGTCATGTCACAGTACAGGGATAATACACACAGCGATGTCACAGTACAGTGATAATACACAGTGATGTCACAGTACAGGGATAATACACACAGTGATGTCACAGTACAGTGATAATACACACAGTGATGTCACAGTAAAGGGATAATACACAGTGATGTCACAGTACAGAGATAATACACAGTGATGTCACAGTACAGGGATAATGCACACAGTGATGTCACAGTATAGGGATAATACACACAGTGATGTCACAGTACAGGGATAATACACACAGTGATGTCACAGTACAGGGGTGATAAACACAGTGATGTCACAGTACAGGGATAATACACACAGTGATGTCACAGTACAGGGATAATAAACACAGTGATGTCACAGTACAGGGATAATACACACAGTGATGTCACAGTACAGGGATAATAAACACAGTGATGTCACAGTACAGGGATAATACACACAGTGATGTCACAGTACAGGGATAATAAACACAATGATGTCACAGTACAGGGATAATACACACAACGATGTCACAGTACAGGGATAATACTCACAGTAATGTGACAGTACAGGAATAATAAATACAGTGCTGTCACAGTACAGGGATAATACACAGTGATGTCACAGTACAGGGATAATACACAGTGATGTCACAGTACAGAGATAATACACACAGTGATGTCACAGTACAGGGATAATGCACACAGTGATGTCACAGTATAGGGATAATACACACAGTCATGTCACAGTACAGAGATAATACACACAGCGATGTCACAGTACAGGGATAATACACACAGTGATGTCACAGTACAGGGATAATACACAGTGATGTCACAGTACAGAGATAATACACAGTGATGTCACAGTACAGGGATAATGCACACAGTGATGTCACAGTATAGGGATAATACACACAGTGATGTCACAGTACAGGGATAATACACAGTGATGTCACAGTACAGAGATAATACACAGTGATGTCACAGTACAGGGATAATGCACACAGTGATGTCACAGTACAGAGATAATACACAGTGATGTCACAGTACAGGGATAATGCACACAGTGATGTCACAGTATAGGGATAATACACACAGTGATGTCACAGTACAGGGATAATACACACAGTGATGTCACAGTACAGGGGTGATAAACACAGTGATGTCACAGTACAGGGATAATACACACAGTGATGTGACAGTACAGAGATAATAAACACAATGATGTCACAGTACAGGGATAATACACACAACGATGTCACAGTTCAGGGATAATACTCACAGTAATGTGACAGTACAGGAATAATAAATACAGTGATGTCACAGTACAGGGATAATACACAGTGATGTCACAGTACAGGGATAATACACAGTGATGTCACAGTACAGGGATAATACACACAGTGATGTCACAGTACAGAGATAATACACACAGTGATGTCACAGTACAGGGATAATGCACACAGTGATGTCACAGTATAGGGATAATACACACAGTCATGTCACAGTACAGAGATAATACACACAGCGATGTCACAGTACAGGGATAATACACACAGTGATGTCACAGTACAGGGATAATACACACAGTGATGTGACAGTACAGGGATAATAAACACAGTGATGTGACAGTACAAGGATAATACACACAGCAATGTCACAGTACAGGGATAATACACACAGCGATGTCACAGTACAGGGATAATAAACACAGTGATGTCACAGTACAGGGATAATACACACAGTGATGTCACAGTACAGTGAAAATACACACAGTGATGTCACAGTACAGGGATAATACACAGTGATGTCACAGTACAGAGATAATACACAGTGATGTCACAGTACAGGGATAATGCACACAGTGATGTCACAGTACAGGGATAATACACACAGTCATGTCACAGTACAGGGATAATACACACAGCGATGTCACAGTACAGTGATAATACACAGTGATGTCACAGTACAGGGATAATACACACAGTGATGTCACAGTACAGTGATAATACACACAGTGATGTCACAGTAAAGGGATAATACACAGTGATGTCACAGTACAGAGATAATACACAGTGATGTCACAGTACAGGGATAATGCACACAGTGATGTCACAGTATAGGGATAATACACACAGTGATGTCACAGTACAGGGATAATACACACAGTGATGTCACAGTACAGGGGTGATAAACACAGTGATGTCACAGTACAGGGATAATACACACAGTGATGTCACAGTACAGGGATAATAAACACAGTGATGTCACAGTACAGGGATAATACACACAGTGATGTCACAGTACAGGGATAATAAACACAGTGATGTCACAGTACAGGGATAATACACACAGTGATGTCACAGTACAGGGATAATAAACACAATGATGTCACAGTACAGGGATAATACACACAACGATGTCACAGTACAGGGATAATACTCACAGTAATGTGACAGTACAGGAATAATAAATACAGTGCTGTCACAGTACAGGGATAATACACAGTGATGTCACAGTACAGGGATAATACACAGTGATGTCACAGTACAGAGATAATACACACAGTGATGTCACAGTACAGGGATAATGCACACAGTGATGTCACAGTATAGGGATAATACACACAGTCATGTCACAGTACAGAGATAATACACACAGCGATGTCACAGTACAGGGATAATACACACAGTGATGTCACAGTACAGGGATAATACACAGTGATGTCACAGTACAGAGATAATACACAGTGATGTCACAGTACAGGGATAATGCACACAGTGATGTCACAGTACAGGGATAATACACACAGTCATGTCACAGTACAGGGATAATACACACAGCGATGTCACAGTACAGTGATAATACACAGTGATGTCACAGTACAGGGATAATACACAATGATGTCACAGTACAGAGATAATACACAGTGATGTCACAGTACAGGGATAATGCACACAGTGATGTCACAGTATAGGGATAATACACACAGTGATGTCACAGTACAGGGATAATACACACAGTGATGTCACAGTACAGGGATAATACACAGTGATGTCACAGTACAGAGATAATACACAGTGATGTCACAGTACAGGGATAATGCACACAGTGATGTCACAGTATAGGGATAATACACACAGTGATGTCACAGTACAGGGATAATACACACAGTGATGTCACAGTACAGGGGTGATAAACACAGTGATGTCACAGTACAGGGATAATACACACAGTGATGTGACAGTACAGGGATAATAAACACAATGATGTCACAGTACAGGGATAATACACACAACGATGTCACAGTTCAGGGATAATACTCACAGTAATGTGACAGTACAAGAATAATAAATACAGTGATGTCACAGTACAGGGATAATACACAGTGATGTCACAGTACAGGGATAATACACAGTGATGTCACAGTACAGAGATAATACACACAGTGATGTCACAGTACAGGGATAATGCACACAGTGATGTCACAGTATAGGGATAATACACACAGTCATGTCACAGTACAGAGATAATACACACAGCGATGTCACAGTACAGGGATAATACACACAGTGATGTCACAGTACAGGGATAATACACACAGTGATGTGACAGTACAAGGATAATACACACAGCAATGTCACAGTACAGGGATAATACACACAGCGATGTCACAGTACAGGGATAATACACACAGTGATGTGACAGTACAAGGATAATACACACAGCAATGTCACAGTACAGGGATAATACACACAGCGATGTCACAGTACAGGGATAATACACACAGCGATGTCACAGTACAGGGATAATACACACAGTGATGTCACAGTACAGGGATAATAAACACAGTGATGTGACAGTACAAGGATAATACACACAGCAATGTCACAGTACAGGGATAATACACACAGCGATGTCACAGTACAGGGATAATACACGCAATGATGTGACAGTACAGGGATAATAAACACAGTGATGTCACAGTACAGGGATAATAAACACAGTGATGTCACAGTACAGGGATAATACACACAGTGATGTCACAGTACAGGGATAATACACACAGTGATGTCACAGTACAGGGATAATACACAGTGATGTCACAGTACAGAGATAATACACAGTGATGTCACAGTACAGGGATAATGCACACAGTGATGTCACAGTACAGGGATAATACACACAGTCATGTCACAGTACAGGGATAATACACACAGCGATGTCACAGTACAGTGATAATACACAGTGATGTCACAGTACAGGGATAATACACACAGTGATGTCACAGTACAGTGATAATACACACAGTGATGTCACAGTACAGGGATAATACACAGTGATGTCACAGTACAGAGATAATACACAGTGATGTCACAGTACAGGGATAATGCACACAGTGATGTCACAGTATAGGGATAATACACACAGTGATGTCACAGTACAGGGATAATAAACACAGTGATGTCACAGTACAGAGATAATACACACAGCGATGTCACAGTACAGGGATAATACACACAGTGATGTCACAGTACAGGGGTGATAAACACAGTGATGTCACAGTACAGGGATAATACACACAGTGATGTGACAGTACAGAGATAATAAACACAATGATGTCACAGTACAGGGATAATACACACAGCGATGTCACAGTACAGGGATAATACTCACAGTAATGTGACAGTACAGGAATAATAAATACAGTGATGTCACAGTACAGGGATAATACACAGTGATGTCACAGTACAGGGATAATACACAGTGATGTCACAGTACAGAGATAATACACAGTGATGTCACAGTACAGGGATAATGCACACAGTGATGTCACAGTATAGGGATAATACACACAGTCATGTTACAGTACAGAGATAATTCACACAGCGATGTCACAGTACAGGGATAATACACACAGTGATGTCACAGTACAGGGATAATACACACAGTGATGTGACAGTACAGGGATAATAAACACAGTGATGTGACAGTACAGGGATAATACACACGGTAATGTGACAGTACTGGAATAATAAACAGAGTGATGTCACAGTACAGGGATAATACACGCAGTGATGTGACAGTACAGGGATAATAAACACAGTGATGTCACAGTACAAGGAAAATACACACAGCGATGTCACAGTACAGGGATAATACACACAGTGATGTCACAGTACAGGGATAATACACAGTGATGTCACAGTACAGAGATAACACACAGTGATGTCACAGTACAGGGATAATGCACACAGTGATGTCACAGTATAGGGATAATACACACAGTCATGTCACAGTACAGAGATAATACACACAGCGATGTCACAGTACAGGGATAATACACACAGTGATGTCACAGTACAGGGATAATACACACAGTGATGTGACAGTACAGGGATAATAAACACAGTGATGTGACAGTACAGGGATAATACACACAGTAATGTGACAGTACTGGAATAATAAACAGAGTGATGTCACAGTACAGGGATAATACACGCAGTGATGTGACAGTACAGGGATAATAAACACAGTGATGTCACAGTACAAGGATAATACACACAGCGATGTCACAGTACAGTGATAATACACACAGTGATGTCACAGTACAGGGACAATACACAGTGATGTCACAGTACAGAGATAACACACAGTGATGTCACAGTACAGGGATAATGCACACAGTGATGTCACAGTATAGGGATAATACACACAGTCATGTCACAGTACAGTGATAATACACACAGCGATGTCACAGTACAGTGATAATACACACAGTGATGTCACAGTACAGAGATAATACACACAGTGATGTCACAGTACAGGGGTGATAAACACAGTGATGTCACAGTACAGGGATAATACACACAGTGATGTGACAGTACAGGGATAATAAACACAATGATGTCACAGTACAGGGATAATACTCACAGTAATGTGACAGTACAGGAATAATTAATACAGTGATGTCACAGTACAGGGATAATACACAGTGATGTCACAGTACAGAGATAATACACAGTGATGTCACAGTACAGGGATAATGCACACAGTGATGTCACAGTATAGGGATAATACACACAGTCATGTCACAGTACAGAGATAATACACACAGCGATGTCACAGTACAGGGATAATACACACAGTGATGTCACAGTACAGGGATAATACACACAGTGATGTGACAGTACAGGGATAATAAACACAGTGATGTGACAGTACAGGGATAATACACACAGTAATGTGACAGTACTGGAATAATAAACACAGTGATGTCACAGTACAGGGATAGTACACGCAGTGATGTGACAGTACAGGGATAATAAACACAGTGATGTCACAGTACAAGGATAATACACACAGCGATGTCACAGTACAGGGATAATACACACAGTGATGTCACAGTACAGGGATAATACACACAGTGATGTCACAGTACAGGGATAATACACAGTGATGTCACAGTACAGAGATAACACACAGTGATGTCACAGTACAGGGATAATGCACACAGTGATGTCACAGTATAGGGATAATACACACAGTCATGTCACAGTACAGAGATAATACACACAGCGATGTCACAGTACAGGGATAATACACACAGTGATGTCACAGTACAGGGATAATACACAGTGATGTCACAGTACAGAGATAATACACACAGTGATGTCACAGTACAGAGATAATACACACAGTGATGTCACAGTACAGGGGTGATAAACACAGTGATGTCACAGTACAGGGATAATACACACAGTGATGTGACAGTACAGAGATAGTACACACAGTAATGTCACAGTACAGAGTGTAACAGGAGTGATGGAACCACTGTGCCGTGATCCAAGGACAGCCTGGAGGGTCTTGACTAGGGGAACACCTGACTTTCACTAGAGCCCCTAATGGTGGATTACACTTGGCTCTGGATAGACGCTAGGTGCTGCTCCGGAACAGACCTTGGGGACACTGCAGCTGACCCCCAAATGGGAAGGTAGATGGAACGGCCAAGACTAGATGGACTTGTCACGTACAGGCAGGAACGCCATGAATACTGGAAAATACGGCAGATGTAGACAAGTATACTGACTGGCACGGCAGGTGCAGGCAGGAGCGGCTGGTATACAGACTGACACTGGTGATGTACAGGCAGGCTCGTGCAGATGGGCGCATGTAATATACAGGCTGGTACATGTGGGTACGGCCGATATACAGGCAGGTTGGTGCAAGTGTGCACAGGTGATATATAAAGCGGGCACAGGTGATATATAAAGCGTGCACAGGTGATATACAGTGGGGCAAAAGAGTATTTAGTCAGTCAGCAATAGTGCAAGTTCCACCACTTAAAAAGATGAGAGGCGTCTGTAATTTACATCTTAGGTAGACCTCAACTATGGGAGACAAACTGAGAAAAAAAATCCAGAAAATCACATTGTCTGTTTTTTTATCATTTTTTTTGCATATTATGGTGGAAAATAAGTATTTGGTCAGAAACAAACAATCAAGATTTCTGGCTCTCACAGACCTGTAACTTCTTCAAGAGTCTCCTCTTTCCTCCACTCATTACCTGTAGTAATGGCACCTGTTTAAACTTGTTATCAGTATAAAAAGACACCTGTGCACACCCTCAAACAGTCTGACTCCAAACTCCACTATGGTGAAGACCAAAGAGCTGTCAAAGGACACCAGAAACAAAATTGTAGCCCTGCACCAGGCTGGGAAGACTGAATCTGCAATAGCCAACCAGCTTGGAGTGAAGAAATCAACAGTGGGAGCAATAATTAGAAAATGGAAGACATACAAGACCACTGATAATCTCCCTCGATCTGGGGCTCCACGCAAAATCCCACCCCGTGGGGTCAGAATGATCACAAGAACGGTGAGCAAAAATCCCAGAACCACGCGGGGGGACCTAGTGAATGAACTGCAGAGAGCTGGGACCAATGTAACAAGGCCTACCATAAGTAACACACTACGCCACCATGGACTCAGATCCTGCAGTGCCAGATGTGTCCCACTGCTTAAGCCAGTACATGTCCGGGCCCGTCTGAAGTTTGCTAGAGAGCATTTGGATGATCTAGAGGAGTTTTGGGAGAATGTCCTATGGTCTGATGAAACCAAACTGGAACTGTTTGGTAGAAACACAACTTGTCGTGTTTGGAGGAAAAAGAATACTGAGTTGCATCCATCAAACACCATACCTACTGTAAAGCATGGTGGTGGAAACATCATGCTTTGGGGCTGTTTCTCTGCAAAGGGGCCAGGACGACTGATCCGGGTACATGAAAGAATGAATGGGGCCATGGATCATGAGATTTTGAGTGCAAACCTCCTTCCATCAGCAAGGGCATTGAAGATGAAACGTGGCTGGGTCTTTCAACATGACAATGATCCAAAGCACACCGCCAGGGCAATGAAGGAGTGGCTTTGTAAGAAGCATTTCAAGGTCCTGGAGTGGCCTAGCCAGTCTCCAGATCTCAACCCTATAGAAAACCTTTGGAGGGAGTTGAAAGTCCGTGTTGCCAAGCGAAAAGCCAAAAACATCACTGCTCTAGAGGAGATCTGCATGGAGGAATAGGCCAACATACCAACAACAGTGTGTGGCAACCTTGTGAAGACTTACAGAAAACGTTTGACCTCTGTCATTGCCAACAAAGGATATATTACAAAGTATTGAGATGAAATTTTGTTTCTGACCAAATACTTATTTTCCACCATAATATGCAAATAAAATGTTAAAAAAACAGACAATGTGATTTTCTGGATTTTTTTTTCTCAGTTTGTCTCCCATAGTTGAGGTCTACCTATGATGTAAATTACAGACGCCTCTCATCTTTTTAAGTGGTGGAACTTGCACTATTGCTGACTGACTAAATACTTTTTTGCCCCACTGTATAAAGCGGGCACAGGTGATATATAAAGCGGGCACAGGTGATATATAAAGCGTGCACAGGTGATATATAACGCGTGCACAGGTGATATATAAAGCGTGCACAGGTGATATATAAAGCGGGCACAGGTGTACATGGCTGATATACTGGCAGGCTGGTGCAGATGGGCACAGGTAATATACAGGCTGGTACATGTGGGTACGGCCGATATACAGGCAGGTTGGTGCAAGCGTGCACAGGTGATATATAAAGCGTGCACAGGTGATATATAAAGCGTGCACAGGTGATATATAAAGCGTGCACAGGTGATATATAAAGCGTGCACAGGTGATATATAAAGCGTGCACAGGTGATATATAAAGCGTGCACAGGTGATATATAAAGCGTGCACAGGTGATATATAAAGCGTGCACAGGTGATATATAAAGCGTGCACAGGTGATATATAAAGCGTGCACAGGTGATATATAAAGCGTGCACAGGTGATATATAAAGCGGGCACAGGTGTACATGGCTGATATACAGGCAGGCAGGTGCTGATGGCCACAGCAGTGCGGGCAGAAAGGCATAGTACAGGTAAACTAACTGGCGGGTACTGGGGACCTGATAACGAGCCAGTGTGCAGACAACTGACTATTCACATTGCTCAGGAACCACATTACATTGAAAATCTAACCTTGAACATCGTTTTTTTATGTAAATAGTTCTCAAGTTATAAACTAATTAAAGGATTATTCCCATGTCTGTCTTTCATGGCTCAGACCACTGGAGTTGGAGTCAGCTTGTGTCTTGAAATCGTTTGTTGCGTCTTGAAAGGCTGACTTGGGAATCATTTTTTATAATGTCTTAATATCCATTTGTTTAATTCTGTAATATAATGCTATTAGTTTCCACAGTGTATTACAGACATTATCACCACCGTTCCCATTGGGGCTCACAATCTAACTTCCCCATCAGTTTGTCTTTGGAGTGTGAGCTGAGACATTGTCAGCGGAATAAATTTTTGATCCGGAAATCAAGAATGGAAACCCAGGAATGTTAACAATAAGCACAATGAATTACATCAAACCTGGAAAACCCCTTTACCACTAACCCTAGGACCAATTATACTGCGTGGCCATCACAGGCTCCCAGACACCACCCAAGAAGACTTCCTTCACGACCAGGTCTTCTAAACTATGGCTACCGGTGATTCATTTATCTTCTTTACACACAGATTTCCTTTCCTAATGATCCACGTGCGTCCATCGGTTTTACCTCATGGAGGAACAATCGGCTCATCAAAGACGAGAACAAAGTGTTTTATAGTCTAATAACCAGATTTACAAGACAGAAAACCCAGGAGCTGAGGAGAGGAGAGAGCGGGCTGAGTCACCGAGGAGAAGTGAGTGTACACATGTAAGGAATGATAATTACTCTTAATTTCTGCCAGGTATGCCAGGTATGCCAGGCATGGAGACGTTTCGAAAGGAAACCTCTATGAACGTCAGGCGGGTAACACTTCTGCTTCTATATTTATCCCATCAGGTTTCTCATAGTCAGCTGAAACCTTTGTGCCGGTCATTGACCACCAAATTATTCACTTCTTATAAAACCTGTCTAGGCTGCTCCATATTCATGCATCGTGGTGGCTTCCCTGGACTATGTATGTTCGACGCACCCTCACAGGAAATATACGTCACATATAAGAGTCTCAAGTGAGGATTGTCCTATATCCATCCACAAATGAGCCCTTCGAAACAAAAAAGGACCTCCATTACCAAAATGGTGTCCCTCCTACAAAAGGGATTCTCAAAAAAATAGACACCTTTCACAGACTGCCCAAAAGTCACAGCTCAATTAAAAATGATTCACCAAAAATATTAGACCCTGCACAAGACTCCCCATCCACATACCTGAATATGCCTCACTTCTCTGTATAAAAATGCCCCTCTCCATACATACAAATTGCCTCTTCAGAGCGAAAGAGTACTTGATAGCACCTGTTGGGAGTCACTATTAACCCTTCAACAAGTCTTGCAATAAGACTTAGTATAAAAGCCAAATCAGAACCTCAATTTACAGACACGGTGTTTCGGGCTATTTGCCCTCGTCAGTGCAAAGTATGAGAATGATTTGGCTAGGTGAGAGACTCTGGAATCGGGTTTGAGGGGTAACATTTTTCCTTGTCAAGAGAGACATACCAGCTCTGGCTAATCAAGGTAAGGAGGCTTATTCACCATGCAATGCTCCTCTGGGAAATTTAATATACAAATTGCCTCTTCAGATTTGTAGGATCGCTACTTCCATCAGGTGGCGCTATAAAGTTCAAGTCCTCTTTCTCTCTGAAGAGACAATTTGCACATTGAATTTCCCAGAGGAGCATTGCATGGCGAATAAGCCTCCTTACCGTGGCATGCCAGAGCCGGTATGTCACTCTCCACAAAGAGAAACCTTACCTCTCCATACATTAATGATCCTCTCCATACAGGAATAATACTCTCCACACAAGAATGACCTTTTCTGTATGAAATTGACCTTCTCCATACAAGAATGACCCTCTCCGTATAAGTATGACCCTCTCCATACAAGAATGAGTCTTTCCATATAAAAGTGACCCTCTTCATACAAGAGTGACCCTCTCCATATAAGAATGACCTTCTCCATATAAGAATGACCCTCTCCGTAGAAGAATGACCCTCTCCATAAAAGAATGACCCTTTCCTCACTAGAATGACCCTTTCCATACAAGAACGACTCTTTCCATATAAAAGTGACCCTCTCCGTTCAAGAGTGACCCTCTTCATATAAGAATGACCCTCTGTGATAAGTATGATCCCGTCCATACAAGAATCACCCTCACCGTATAAGAATGACCACCTCCATATAAGCATGACCCTCTCCATACATTAATGACCCTCTGCGTATAAGTATGACCCTCTCCATATATTAATGACCCTCTGCGTGTAAGTATGGCCCTCTCCGTATAAGTATGACCCTCTCCATACAAGAATGACACGTTCCACACTAGAATGACCCTCTCCAAACAAGAATGACCCTTTCCATATAAAAGCGACTGTGGCACCCCAGGAGTCTAGTTGCCACAATGGCATTGCCTTCCTCACGGGGAAGGAAGGGGTGATGTCAGGCCTGGAAGAAAGGAGGGATCACCTTAGCAGGTAACACAAACATACAACACCTTCCTGACTCCAGACCAGAAGGGGGAGCTCTAAACCCCGTTTCAGGGGAACTTCCCTATAAGTTCTGGTCTGGAGGGGGGGTTAGTGAGTTTAGTGTGAGACAGTGAAGGGAGAGGAAGCATGTGAGGAGAGATACTGGGAGTGGAGCTGTGACTGAGCTCTCCCCAGGATTAAGCGTGAAAGAAACCGGACACTGAAGTCCGTGGTTGCACTGGTGCTAAAGGTCCAGCAACTAGAACTGGAGGGCAGGAGATTGCAGGTCTGCTGGCTCATCTGACACCTGGAGGCACCATAGCAGGTCAGGAGACTGGGGCTGCCGGTGAGAAGACAGTGTCCATGAAAGGCTGATGCTGGCAACCATATGGGTTAGGAGTAACAGACACTGAGAGGAACTTGTGTAAAGCTTTAGGCAGCAAGGGACCGAGAATACAGCGCAAATGGAAGGCCTCCGAACCCACCTGGCTAGGTGGATCCCATGTTACTCCCAGGTTGCTTGGGCACCATCAACACCTGTAACCTGTGCCCCGGACTGCACCTGCAATTCACCAGTAAAAGGTAAAGGAAACTGCAACCCCTGTGTCCTCCAATTATTTCCTGTACCCTCAGTCCTGCACCCCACCATCTATCATTCCTTACCAACTGCAGCGGTAGTCGTGGGGCCCCGCTCCACCTGTGAAGAGCAGAACCATCTTCGCTGCGTTACCATCTGCGTCAGCGGTCCCTTTAAGCAGCGTCGGCCATTCTGGCCGAACACCACAGGTGGCGTCATGAGTTATTCCCCATAGACTTTATTTTCCACTTCCCTTCATCATTTTTGTTGGACGCCCAGGGCCACGGACCGGGTCATCGCTTCCGTGACCACTCCTTTAAGTATCGCCGGACCCGGCCCGAGCACCCCACAGCCCTTGCGGGTGCTCCATGACCCTCTCCATACAAGAATGACCCTCTCCATACAAGAATGACCCACTCCATGTAAGTATGACCCTCTACATGCAAGAATCACCTTTTCTGTATAAGAATGGCCTTTCATTATGGTGACAATTCGCCTCATAGAATAAGAGGGATCCTTTTTTCTCCCTCTTTCCATGACCCTTGGCCCTTTCCCCATACAAAGATTTGCTAAAAATACAGTTCCTCTGGAAACGGGAGATACCAGTTGCAAAAGGGATAGAACTAAACAGGTCTATAGCTTGCCTCACAGCGGCCACATCGTAGGATTTATTATTGTACTTAGCTTTACATTCTTGACCAAGAAAAGAAAGAGCCTCACCAAACAAGAACGTCTTCTTTCAGCAGAGCTTTTGGACCACTAGGCTTGGGAACCCACGGCAAGTATGTTTATCAAGCTGAGCGTGCAGCATATAGTGCACCAACTGGGACTCCATCACCCAGGGGTCTTCATACTTGGGCTTCCACACTTAAGACCCACATTCTGACTTGAATGAGAAGTGGGCAGAATATGGACAGAAGAGTGCAAGGACCCCTTAAAAACCCAATTAACACACAGCACTGGTCAATGTAGATTTATTTTGTTGGCGCAGAGTTCTGAAATGGGTCTTTTTAAAGGGATACTAACTTTATATGCTTGTCCACATGCAAAGATATTTTTATATTTTCAACAAATTGTATTCACCGTTTCCTTAATTTTTCCTTCATTTTGTGCCCCTGAACCATAGCGATACTGCAGATGTCTGGCTCCTGTCTCACCATACAACTATTAGTCACACAGCAGCATCCTCCAGTGGATTGTTCAGGAATCACAGCTCATGAAATTGAACGCTTTTTTACATGTAACTGAGAAAATGTTTTGTGGGTTTTTTTTGGATGGAGGGGTTGCTATTTTGAGGGGGAAGCATTCCCAAATTTTCACTGGAGACCACTGTGTGCCCTTGTAAATCAAATGTGTTCACTCTGTAACTCTGCAATTCCTGCTATGCACATGTAACAAACTCCACCAAAATGAGTTCCATACTGTCAGGGATTTTAATTTGTCAGAACTTTCTTAATCCCACAAATTCCCTAAATCACAGGCCGAGAAGGTCACGGGTACCACCCGTGATCTTTGGAGTGAACAGCTCCCTGCTGCCCCCTATCGTATGGACAATTAGATGGTTGGCCGACGATCAACGGAGAAGGCCGCAGCCTGTTCGCACCACTAGGCCGGCTTTTGGAAAATTAACAATGAGCGTATGGCATACACACCTCCAGATTCCAACACTGCAATATGTGTATACACCCCAGGAAAGTCACCACTAACTCTCCGATAACCCCAGACTACTCACTGCCGCCACACATCTGTCTCCGTCGCTTGGACACTGAAGAAACACAACTATTACATATCATATTTAATCCAGAGGGAGGCAGTGTTTATGAAAAACATACAAAAAATTTTTACAAGGCGGACAAAACAATATAGCATATATAGTTACCTAAAATAAAAGGGATTAACAGGAGAACTTACTAAACCGATTGCAGAGACGATTCAGTTTAGCCGAAGGAGAGGGCTTTGATTTGGCCGTCAATAACGGGGTCCCTACATACATGACATGTAACTCTCTTGTACGAACGCTGATGATAAATGGGATTGATCTTTTATCAGACCCTGACTTCCACCCATCACCCCCCAGTGATGACCTCACAAGGGCTCGGTTGTGGGCTGATCTTAGGCCTTTATGATTTTAGGAAATCCCAATTTATGCAATAACTCCTCATAGTGTGATCGCAGAAGTTTGAGACGGATGTCATCTTTTGTATCGGGATTTTATCTACGCTTAGAGACCAATCATGACCTAGCTGCTGACGGTTATATGGCCCCTATGGATTTGGGTCCTTATCGTGGGGGTTATATAATGATATAATGACCATGGCTATTTGTAAAGGATGCGAGATCTTCTTTGATCCACTCAAAACCTAATAAGACTTTACCTGTCTCTGTGGACAGTACACCTCCCCCTCAGGCATTTTCAATAAGCTGCTTCACAGCTCTTTGGGGACTGCCATTTTACATAAACGCGGGTTTGAGCGTCAGCTCCTGTCTCCATATGACAAATGGTACAGGAAAGAAAAACGATAGGGAGGATATGAGGGACCTCAAGGATTTTTAATATTTTCTGTGACACATACCATGAGGCCACAAGTCAGGCTGGGCCATATCACAGTATGTGAA
This sequence comes from Ranitomeya imitator, assembly GCF_032444005.1. Lineage (NCBI taxonomy): Eukaryota > Metazoa > Chordata > Amphibia > Anura > Dendrobatidae > Ranitomeya > Ranitomeya imitator. The sequence continues at coordinate 35,139,095 of NC_091283.1, forward strand.
GGCCATTGTGCGAAGCACTGGAAATCATCGCTCTAAAATACATTTAAATAATACAAAAATACTATTGTGAGTCTTTTAACTGTTAGAAATATATCATACATTGACCCAAGAATACTAACATGCATTGCCCAAATAATACCACCATAAATTTCTGAAATGATAACATATAGCGCTAAAAACCACACTCATACTGTGGTCTAATGTCGCTGCTATACAGTGCACTAATAATACCACCACATAATGCTCCAAAAATAGCACTACACTATACTCTAATAATATCACCACGCTATGGTCTCATAATAATACCACAGTAGAGTGCTTTAATAATATCACCACACGGTCTAATAATATCACTATACTGTACTTTAACAATACCACCATAAAGTGCACTTACTAATACCACCATATAGTGTTCTAACAATATAGTGCGCAAATAATACCACTATACAGTGCTCTAATAACACCACCATGTAGTGCTCTAATAATATAGGGCTTAAATAATACCACTATACAGTGCTCTAGTAACACATTTATGCAGTGCTTTAGTGATATTACCACATAGTGCTCTAATAATACCACCATGTAGTGCTCTAATAATATTGTGCTCAAATTATACAGTGGGGGAAATAAGTATTTGATCCCTTGCTGATTTTGTAAGTTTGCCCATTGACAAAGACATGTACAGTCTATAATTTTAAGGTTAGGTTAATTTTAACATTGAGAGATAGAATATCTATATATATATAAAAACGAGTGTATGTGTGTATGTATGTGTGTATCGACGATGATGTCATAATGGTAGCCATGGCAACAATGATGTCATAAAGGTTGCCATGGCGAAGATGATGTCATAATGGTTGTCATGGCGACAATGATCTCATAATAGGTTGCAATGATATGGGCACGGGACTATGGGATGGAGGATATGTATGACTAGATTGTGGCCCGATTCTAACGCATCGGGTATTCTAGAGTATGCATGTCCCCGTAGTATATGGACAATGATGATTCCAGAATTTGCGGCAGACTGTGTCCGTTGCTGATTGGTCGAGGCAACCTTTATGACATCATCGTCGCCATGGCAACCATTATGACATCTACGTCGATACTGTGCCCGTCGCTGAATCAGAAACGTGGGATTTCTACGTCCTTTATGACATCATCGTCACTGTGCCCGTTGCTGATTGGTCGAGGCCTGGTGGCCTCGACCAATCAGAGACGCGGGATTTCCAGGACAGACAGACAGACAGACGGAAAAACCCTTAGACAATCTATATATATAATTGTCTAAGGGTTTTTCCGTCTGTCTGTCTTTCTGTCTGTCTGTCCTGGAAATCCCGCCTCTCTGATTGGTCGAGGCCGCCAGCGACGGGCACTGCATCGACGTAGAAATCCCGCCTCTCTGATTGGACGGGCACAGCATGGCGACGATGATGTCATAAAGGTTGCCTCGACCAATCAGCGACGGGCACAGTCTGCCGCGAATTCGCCTCGACCAATCAGCGACGGGCACAGTATCGACGTAGATGTGATAATGGTTGCCATGGCAACGATGATGTCATAAAGGTTGCCTCGACCAATCAGTGACGGGCACAGTCTGCCGCAAATTCTGGAATCATCATTATCCATATACTACGGGGACATGCATATTCTAGAATACCCGATGCGTTAGAATCGGGCCACAATCTAGTTATATATATAGATACTGTAGAAGATGGGAATATGGGCACGGGACTATGGGATGGAGGATATATATGATGGGTATATGGGCACAGGACTATGGGATGGAGGATGTGTATGATGGGTATATGGGCACGGGACTATTGGATGGAGGATGTGTGATGGGTATATGGGCATGGGACTATGGGATGGAGGATGTGTGATGGGTATATGGGCACGGGACTATGGGATGGAAGATGTGTATGATGGGTATATGGGCACGATACTATGGGATGGAGGATATGTATGATGAGTATATGGGCACGGGACTATGGGATGGAGGATATGTATGATGGGTATATGGGCACGGGACTATGGGATGGAGGATATGTATGATGGGTATATGGGCACGAGACTATGGGATGGAGGATCTGTATGATGGGTATATGGGCACGGTAATATGGGATGGAGGATAATCATTATAATTTGTTATAACTAACCACAGTTAGTTACTATGCCCAGGCAATGCAGGCTTTTCAGCTAGTCAAAAATAAAATCCAGAAAATCACATTGTATTGTTTTGTTCCCATTTTGAAACATCTTTGTATATTTTTTTATAAACACTATCTACTTTTCGGATTAAATATCTAAAAATTAATAGCTCTGTTCCTCTTGATCTGTAAACCGCACCCTTGAAGCCACAATCTATCTGTAACGGGTGTCCAATCAGCCGGTATGAATGATTGGCGGTGGCAACTAATTCCATTTGTTATTGTGAAGTTTGGCAGTTAACTTCGCGGCGTATATTTATAAATATACATTCCATGCATTGGAATCGTAGGTGTATATACGTACCACACGATTACTGTGAGTTCCCCAATAACCGGCCTAGTAGTGAAAACAGTTGTGGCCTCGTCTATCACCCATCAGTCAATTGAGTAATTGTCCTGACTATTGGAGGAGGCCGACTGTGTTCATCCTGACATATTGGTGGCAGCGGTGGGATCTGCGTGATCTTTTCATTGTTCTCCTTGACAAATTGGTGTGCAGCATTGGGATCTGCGTGATCTCCCTGTTGTTATCCTTGACACCATCATGAAGTGCTCAGATGATATCAATCTTCAGGGATCATCATACCCTGCCCATACATGTTACCATGCACTAATCAAAGGATACCTCCATAGAGTGCTGAAATATAAGCTTCAAAAATATGACTGCAGTATTGGTTGTTGCCTGACCTGTTCCCCACAGGTTCTGGCCTAAGTATTTTTTATACAGGTCTTATATACAGGTGTATGTAATAAAGAGCTGGCTCAATACTAGGACCTACCATTAGAGGGCAGCAAAATCCTGGAAATTCATACAACAGCACCTAGCACAAACATAAACCGCCCCTAATCATCATAAGGGATTTGTTTAGTGACTTTTTTAATTATAATTTTTTTCATTATTATTATTATTATTATTATTACATTTGTTGCCAAAGCTCCTACTCATCATGAGCAATTTTTTTAATGACTTTTTTTTTTTTATTAAAAATTATTATTATTATTATTATAATATTTCTCAACACATTCTTGTACCAAATTCATTAAAACAGTGCACGTGGGTTGAAGAATTCTGGGCAAAATCCAAGAGGGCTCTTTTTTTTTTTTTTCACGCCTTATTTTTAGAGCCCAAAAATTGCGTGATCCATTAAAGTATTCCAAGTTTGTCTTCAAATGCGCCCAAAAAAAAAAATGCAAACGGGTTTTGGACTCCGCTAGGGTAATGGAGTACAATTTTGCATAAAAAAAAAAAAAATGTTACAAAATTTGAATTAATCTTAATCGTCTGGATAATGGATACCAGATCTATAAAAAAACACGAACAAAATAAAGTAAAAGTAAAAAAAAAAAAAAAAAGGCGCATATCAACAAATGATATAAAAGTCACTTTTAGAACCATTTTCTCTCCAGGAAAAAAAAAAAGTTCAAAAACCCCCGATGAACGAGGGTCCATAATATGTAATGTATGGGAAATGCAAACACTAGGAGCAATTAAAAAACATATTAATCTAATGAGCAAAGAGTTGAGGATATTTTATGTTTTCCTGTCATACTGTAAAGTGCCTGCTTCCTATTATGACTTGCACATTATTGGTTAAAATGCAGGAAAATGTAAAAAAATACCTATAAAGACGTATAATACAAGAAATGTGTCCATTATGTATCAGAAAGTGAGTCCGCTTATTAAACAGGCCTCCTGCTAAGTTACATACAAGCTGTCATACCTGATTTCTCCTGCGGAGGCGCTGTGGGGAAATGAAACACTTGCTGTTACAAGTTACAGCTGATCAAAAGAAGAACGACCTATGCGAAGCTTCTATTAGGGGGAATTTTCTGCAAAAAAGGGGTTGTAAAAAGTGGAAAAGTCCGTGTACAGACAGGTATCCACGCACCTGACATAACCCATTCCACAGACATTATTTATGTACAAAGTAAAATGTTCTAGAAAACGTTCCGGGAAGCTGGAAAAGAAGAATAAAACATCATCGTCTTACACAACGGAGAACTACTGCACGTGATTTGGGAGGTGTATTCAATCATAGAAATTACTTTTGTTCCACTTCCAGCCACCAGGTGGTGACACTTTGCAGCTTTGTTAATACATTTAAAGGGGCGGCGCAGGATTAGAAAAACAATTCATGCTATTCTTTTTCAAAGACCTGTCAGTGGGTCGTGTTAGGTATTGCACCGTAGTGAAGTGAATGGCGTTGATATAAGATAGATCATAGACATGAAATAGTTACAGCAGCACAGAGTTTGTTATTTAACTCTTTTGCTTTTTAGTCAAAGAAGATGGACGTGTTCCGAACTACATGCATTTTGGACTACAAAGCAGTAATTACATTATTCCGAGTGAAATTGTTCCGTAAAATGAAGTATTTCTTTCAGAAATTACAGAAAGTATTGCAATGGCACATGTTTTGTTATACAAATGTTTATTTCCTTTGTGTGTATTGAAACCACACAAGAAAAGCAGAGACTAAAAAAAGGCAAATTGGACATAAGTTCACACAAAATCCTTAAAATAGTCCGGACAAAATTGTTGGCACATTTCCAAAATTTGTGGGTAAACAACTTTGTTTCAAGCATTTGATGCTCGTTTAAACTCACCTGTGGCAAGTAACAGGGGTGAGCAATATGAAAATCACACCTGAAACAGATAAAAAGGGGAGAAGTTGACTCAATCTTTGAATTGTGTGTCTGTGTGTGCCACACTAAGTATGGAGAACAGAAAGAGGAGGCAAAAACTGACTGAGGACTTGAGAACCAAGATTGTTGTCTGCTTTTTTGGGGTGCATCCTTTCTCCATTATAGTATTCCCCTTTGGCTCGTACCTTCCTGCGCTTCCCCTAATTCCCCTCTATCCTTGGTGAGTGTTTTTGAATGTAAATTGCATTCTGTTATCCCTGTTTGTCTTAGGCTTCTCTCACACTTCCGTCTTGAGACGGCGTCATAATTCGTTGGCGCGACGTATCGACGGACGTTGTAAAAAGATTTGCAAACAGATGTAACGCATCCAGTAAACTGACGGATCCGACAAATTCAGTAGTACCTGAATTTTAACCCCTTTCTGACATATGACGTACTATCCCGTCGAGGTAGGGTGGGCCCGTATGACCACCGATAGGATAATACGTCATATGCGATCGGCCGTGCTCACGGGGGGAGCGCGGCCGAGCGCGGCCGGGTGTCAGCTGACTATCGCAGCTGACATCCGGCACTATGTGCCAGGAGCGGCCACAGACCGCCCCCGGCACATTAACCCCCGGCACACTGCGATCAAACATGATCGCAGTGTTCCTGCGGTACAAGGAAGCATCGCGCAGGGAGGGGGCTCCCTGTGGGCTTCCCAGAGACCCTCGGAGCAACGCAATGTGATCGCGTTGCTCCGAGGGTCTCCTACCTTCCTCTCCCGGCAGGCCCCGGATCCAAAATGGCCGCGGGGAACCTTCCAGGTCCTGCAGGGAGGTGGCTTACCAGCGCCTGCTCAGAGCAAGCGCTGGTAAGCCTGCAGCCCTGCCTGTCAGATCACTGATCACAGTGCCGTGCAAAGAAAGTATCAGATCAGCGATCTTACACTATATCATGATGCCCCCCCTCCCTGGGGCAATGTTATAATGTAAAAAAAAAAAATTCATATGGTTAAAAAAAAAAAAAAATTCCTAAATGAAGAAAAATATATATATTGTTCTCATAAATACATTCCTTTATCTAAATATAAAAACAATAAAAGTACACATTTTTAGCATCGTCGCGTCCATAACGACCCCACCTATAAAACTGTCCTACTAGTTAACCCCTTCAGTAAACACCGTAAAAAAAAATTAAAAAAAGAGGCAAAAAACAACCCTTTATTATCATACTGCCGAACAAAAAGTGGAATAGCACGCGATCAAAAAGACAGATATAAATATCCATGGTACCGCTGAAAACGTCATCTTGTCCCGCAAAAAACGAGCCACCATACAGCATCATCAGCAAAAAAATAAAAAAGTTATAATCCTCAGAATAAAGCGATGCAAAAATAATTCTTTTTTCTATAAAATAGTTTTTATCGTATAAAAGCGCCAAAACATAAAAAAATAATCTAAATGAGGTGTCGCTGTAATCGTACTGACCCGAAGAATAAAACTGCTTTATCAATTTTACCAAACGCGGAACGGTATAAACGCCCCCCCACACCCACCAAAAAAAGAAATTCATGAATAGCTGGTTTTTGGTCATACTGCCTCACAAAAATCGGAATAAAAAGTGATCAAAAAATGTCACGTGCCCGAAAATGGTACCAATAAAAACGTCAACTTGTCCTGCAAAAAACAAGACCTCACATGACTCTGTGGACCAAAATATGGAAAAATTATAGCTCTCAAATATGGTAACGCAAAAAAATATTTTTTAGTGTATGACAGCTGCCAATCATAAAAATCTGCTAAAAAACCCGCTATAAATCACACCCCCCTTCATTATCCTCTTAGGGAAAAATAAAACAATTTAAAAAATGTATTTATTTCCATTTTCCCATTAGGGTTAGGGCTAGGGTTAGGGCTAGGTTTAGGGCTAGGGTTAGGGTTGGGGCTAGGGGTAGGGTTAGGGCTAGGGATAGGGTTGGGGTAAGGGTTAGGGTTAGAGCTAGGGTTAGGGCTAGGGTTAGGGTTAGGGCTAGGGTTAGTGTTGGGGCTAGGGTTAGGGCTAGGGTTAGGGTTGGGGTAAGGGTTAGGGTTAGAGCTAGGGTTAGGATTGGGGCTAGGGTTAGGGTTTGGATTAGATTTACGGTTGGGATTAGGATTAGGGGTGTGTCAGGTTTAGGGGTGTGGTTGGGATTAGAGTTAAGGGTGTGTTGGAGTTAGGAGTGTGGTTAGGGTTGGGGGTGTGTTTGGATTAGGATTTCAGTTATAATTTGGGGGGTTTCCACTGTTTAGGCACATCAGGGGCTCTCCAAACACGACATGGCGTCCAATCTCAATTCCAGCCAATTCTGCGTTGAAAAAGTAAAACAGTGCTCCTTCCCTTCCGAGCTCTCCCGTGCGCCAAAACAGTGGTTTACCCCCACATATGAGGTATCCGGGTACTCAGGACAAATTGTACAACTTTTGGTGTCCAATTTCTCCTGTTACCCTTGGTAAAATAAAACAAATTGGAGCTGAAGTAAATTTTTTGTGAAAAAAAATTAAATATTCATTTTTTTAAAACATTCCAAAAATTCCTGTGAAACACCTGAAGGGTTAATAAACTTCTTGAGTGTGGTTTTGAGCACCTTGAGGGGTGCAGTTTTTAGAATGGTGTCACACTTGGGTATTTTCTATCATATAGAACCCTCAAAATGACTTCAAATGTGACCTGGTCCCTAAAAAAAATGGTGTTGTAAAAATGAGAAATTGCTGGTCAACTTTTAACCCTTATAACTCCCTAACAAAAAAAAAAATTTGTTTCCAAAATTGTGCTGATGTAAAGTAGACATGTGGGAAATGTTACTTATTAAGTATTTTGTGTGACCTATCTCTGTGATTTAAGGGCATAAAAATTCAAAGTTGGAAAATTGCTAAATTTTCTAAATTTTTGCCAAATTTCCATTTTTTACAGATAAATGCAGGTAATAACAAAGAAATTTTACCACTATCATGAAGTACAATATGTCTCGAGAAAACAATGTCAGAATCACCGGGATCAGTTGAAGCGTTCCAGAGTTATAACCTCATAAAGGGACAGTGGTCAGAATTGTAAAAATTGACCCGGTCATTAACGTGCAAACCACCCTCGGGGCTTAAGAGGTTAATGGATAAAATTCGAGAGAGAGAGAGAATTTGTGTTCTTTCCCGCACTAGAAAATTCTTCCAGGCATGCTCAGAATTAAAAAACGGAATACGTCGCTGGGTTGCTGTGTGTGACGGTCAGCGACGGATCCTAGATCCATAGGCTTCCATTATAGGCAACGACGGACAGTGCAGGACCTGTCGCTGAGCGATTTCCCGACGTGCAAAAAAAGTTCCTCTGAACGTTTTCTCCGCCCGATGGACCGCTATTTTCTGACAGATCCAGTTCACGACGGGTGAATCGGATGGCCATCCATCACAATCCGTTGCTAATACAAGTCTATGGGAAAAAAACAGGATCCAGCAGAAAAATTTGCAGGATCCTGTTTTTTCAAAAATCAACGGATTTCGACGGGAGGAAAAAGACGGAAGTGTGAAAGAGGCCTTAAGTGTATGTACACTAACATATCTGTCCCAAGCCTCCTGGGAAGAGGGGAAGGGAATAGCTTAGGACATTAACAGGAGCATAGTAAGGTCAGGGACTTGGGCCTATCTACCTTTAAGAGTACCCCCGAAACAGAGATCCTTAGTAAAAGGTGGGGAATACTTTGTGTTCCAGTTCCAGGGACAGTTTGAGACAGCCCTTCATTATCAAAGACCGTCACAGTCAAAATGTTTGCCAAAATGTACGTAAGCCAAAATCCTTCTGGGAAAGTGTCTTGTGGACATAAGAAACCAAGATAGAGCTTGTTGTTAAAGCAGATAATTATAATGTTTACCGAAAATGGAATGAGACCTACAAAGAAAATAACACAGTGCCTACAGTTAAATATGGTGGAGGTTCAAAGATGTTTTGGGGTTGTTTTGCTGCCTCTGGCACTGAGTGCCTTGACTGTATGCAAGCCATCATAAAATCTGAAGATTACCAAGGATTTTGGTTGCAATGTCATGCCAAGTGTCAGAAAGCTGGGTTTGCGTCGTAGGCCATGGGTCTTCCAGCAGGACAATGACCCCAAACATACTTCAAGAAGCTCCCGGAAATGGATGGAAGCAATGTGCTGGAGAGTTCTGAAGTGACCAGCAGTGAGTCTGGATGTAAATCGAACACCTGTGGAGAGACCTTAAATTTGCTGGTGTCTTCAAATAAGAGAGACCTGAAGCAGTTGAAAAAAAAGAGTGGTCCAAAATTCCACTTAAGTGGTGTAAGAATCTTGTGGATGAAGTGACTTATTGCAGTTATTTATTCCAAAACGTGTGCAACTAAATATTAAGTTGAGTGCCAACAATTTTGTCCGGCCCTTTTTTTGGGGGGGGGGTGTATGAAATTATGTCCAATTTGCCTTTTTTTCTTTGTTTTTGTTTTATGTTGTTCCAATGCACACAAAGGAAATAAACATGTGTATAATGAAACATGTGTAGTGACAATAGTTTTCTGGGAGAAATATTTCATTTTCCGGAACAATTTCAAGGGTACAAACACTTTCGGCCATGACTGTTTCTGGTTGCTGAAGGGGTTAACTGTGAATCCTTCAGTAAGCTATGCCAGTAGAGTTTATATCTTTGATCTTTTTTATTTCATCATTCAACATTTTTTTTTAAAGATGACTCACTGTTAGATCATTCTTCACTTAGCTATGTACAGTGGAGAATACAGGATGCGGAAGCCAGTTTACATTTTTAAGAAGACACCAAATTGTAATGAAACCAAAGAGCAAAACTGACTGTTAGTCCATTAGACATGCATTTTAGTAAAAAAAAATGTCCATTTCTTCTAAGATAATGCTGTTAATAAAGCAGTAATTCCACAACTCTCCTTTTATGACCACATTCTTCAAAGTGATCGCTGATACTTCGCCTGTTATCTCACAACATTACAGGCATCAGTTACCGGTATACCTACAGGGTGCAATGTTTTATGCCAATTATGATTGCACTTGCCGACTATTTGGTAAAATGTTAGCTAATGAGCCAGTGGCGTTGTACCCCTGTTGTATAGGATATTGATACAGATCAGGTCCATGAACTCTATAGAATTTGTAAGTCACCTTTCTGTATTTGTTTTGTGGCATTTGAAGTTGTTTTTTACTCCACATTTTTCGAAATGGTGAATGAATTTCACGAAAAATAAACAATGCCCTTTATTTTTAAATTGAACTTTTTCGCACATTTTAGAGCAATAAGTTGCACGTTATTCTAAAATGTCGCAAGATTTGCAAAAAAAAAAATAAAAATACAGAAGTATAAAAAAATCACTCCAGGAGGGGACTGTATTCAATTTTGTTATTTAAAAAAAAAATAAAAAGATAAGTCAGACACAAACATTTGGAAAATAAAATCCATGCTCATATTGACAAATATAAAAAAGGTGAAGACATGTAATGTACATTAAAAATTAAAAGGGACACATTAAAAAAGAATTGTAACAAACAAAAAACAAGCTAGAAATAAAAAAACTAGACAAAAACTAGGGTGCAAATGCAACAATGAATTGTGCCGAAAATATCACTTAGACTTCATCGACGGCATTCCTTTTGAATGGTAACCAAAGGCTTTGGTTTCTAGAACCTTCTACTTGTACCAACTTATCAAGTTATCAGCTGTCCATTTGGATAGTTGACAACTCTGTACTCGTGGAGGGGGTCTTACCACATGGTCCCCCAGAAAACCAGAGAATAAAACTTTGAAGAATGGGGCTCTGAAGGGCCTCATTAGAATAGAGTGATGGCCATGCACTCCATTAGTTGATGGATGAGTTGAACTTCTACCTTCAGCCCATCCTTGAAGAATTAAAATCTTACAATGTCACGGTGTGGTGGTATCAATGCAATAACGTTGGAAATCTCAATTTTGTGGTTTCTCTACTTCTTTCAAACTGTCCTGATGACAGTACCCAGAACTTAAAAAAAAAAAAAAAAAAAAGCTTAAATGTCACTGTAGAAAAATTCACCTAAACTACCAGGGGGCACAGCCATAAAACCCTGATCCAAGCAAAATTTAATAGAAGGACTGGACTCCTTGATGTTGACCTCTTCCTGGATGAACCAGTACGTTCTCACTCACTCGACACAGTATATTTTTACCATCTGGAACAAGTCCCTCAAAAAAGTGAAGACTGACTTGTCAGCCTGGCTTTCTCCCTGTAATTTGGAGACAAGAAATCTTTTAAGACATTTCTCCAAATTTTTGGTTTTACCCTTGCATAAGTGTTTATTCTCTATGGTGAAATAAGGAAAGAAAAGAAGATATGAATGTCCAGTTTTTATGATTATTCGTAAAAATCTCAAACCTTTATTGAAAAATTATGAATGTTTTGGATTTTCACGGATTGACCTGGAAGCTGGATGCTCATATCTTCCTATCTTTCCTTAATTCACCATTTGAAACATCGAAATGTTCTATGCTTTCTAACCATCCAGTGGGTAAGTTGACTTCCCCTTTACTACCAATAATCGTTATTCTCTATGGTCTCTAATACTGGTTGGCATTGCACCATAGAGGTTGGGTTCATGGCACAGATACGGTGGTCATGTTCAGCTCTTTTGGCGCTCCATCCTTGACATCTTCTTCCAGGTGACCACAATCACTCAACTATCTCTTCTCTCCTGTGAACTTAATCAAGACCTCAGACAGCCATGATGAGTTATGACAATCTGTTTTTGGTAGCACAAGAACACACCACTAATACCCAGTAAGTCAGTGTGTTGGCCGTGCAATCTCTCATCTCACAGCTTATGCTCCATGCATGCCCCGTCATGTTATCTGAAATAAAGGTCATAAACAAGGAAGCAGCAGATCAGTCATGTGCGCAGCACCCAGTGCACTGTCACCTGCCGCGCTCTCACTAATTGTACAGTGCGGATTATGCAATGCACTCAGTGACGTTTCTATCTCCTGGATTTCTATTTTCTGCCTCGTGAACGCCCTGTGTTTAGTGTGTGAGGTGTGAAGGGTGACTAACAATCACTCTATTACCTCCTATCCTGCGCTATTGACAGGACTCATACCTGCGCACTGACTCAGCTTTCTCACCATTGACTCTCTATGTACTGATTTCCAGGTACAATACAGAAATGACCAGTGACAGCCCTCTCTTGTCGAGCTTTCCTTGTTTGATATGGCTCTGAGATCTCACATGGTGCTTGCCCATGAGAGGTCACCAAGCTGTACCAGAATCCTGAGTGATAGTTCTAGTCGGAGAATGGTTGGCTCGTCCCTTGTTCCACATCACCGCATAACGAGGAGCAATAAAGTGTGTGAAATGGCATGTAGATGGTGCAGTCGTTAAGATTAAGTTGATGGCAATTTAAACAGCCCTGAAGTGGTTTTCAGTAATCTGCAAGAGTAAGATGTGTACAGCAGCAGAAGACTATCCCCTCCACTGTGGTCATAGTTGATACAGATGAAGCATGGAGAGATGCCTCCTGGCTAAATTTCCATTGCAGTTTGTAGGGTTAAAGTTTGGTGTAAATCATACAGATCGGTTCTCTGAACCAATAATTCACGCTTGTGGTGATAAATGGAGCTCCATGGTGGTGGTGGCTCAGAGGTTAGCAAGATATCTGGGGTCCTGGGTTCTAATCCCACCGAGAACAATATTTCCAAGTAGAGATGAGCGATTGATTTGCTGGCTCCAAGTCCACCATCCAGATCAGTGGTACCTGGCGACTAGATGTGAGGCCAATGAATCTCTTACCTGCCAGCGTCCCTGACCAAGGTTTTTGGTTTGGTGAATCAAATGCCCGATAGGGACGCCGAAAGGAATGACAGTGACAGTGATGGACTCTGCCTCAAATCAAACAGCTCAGTTAGCGTATGAAGAAAAATGATTGACTCACTGGGAAAAGGAGCTGATGCTGCGATGAAACCCTCTGTACGATGCTACGGACTATGTTGTAACATGAGGGATTAGAACTCGGAGAACATACAATGGACTTCCCTTCCTTCCTGATGACGCCAATGATGAAAAACTGGTTTACAGCTACTTGTTGTTTCATAGTTTTGAGAACAATTTTTTTTACTATTTTGCAATGCTCAACAACTTGGTAACTACTCACTGTCCTACCCATCACCTGCAGAAAGGGCTGAATGGGAATACTGCCAAAAATGTACAAAGACCAATTACATTTGCTGAAACTAGACTGAGATAAATATAAAGGGGATTAACACTTTCAAAAACGTGATGCTCAAATGGTTGCAGAGACAGAGAGTATTCACTGTCCCCCGACAAGTGCCGGGTCTCTGCTGCTACATTGGTCTATGGGTATAGGTCGCAGCAGTGACTTCACAACTACAATTCACATCACTGTGGCTGTGCTGACACAGATTGCATAAACAGCAAAGCTCAGTGATTGGCTGCAGTGGTCATTGGTGCTGTAGTGGAAAAGGAAAAGTGGTGGAAAGCTGGTGATTGAGTGCAGGTAAAACTATGTGTTTGTCTATTTATATTCAACGGCTTGGGCACCATTTTTTTGGCAAAGGATAGTCCATTTAACCTGCGTCCGGCTGAGTAGGTACAATTGTACAACTATTCCGTTTTAAAATTGCAATAACTTTTTTTTTCGAAAAGCCGTAGAGGGCTGAAATTTCGTGACATCTCTGCAGTTTTGGTCCAGAATATATTGGGCAAATTTCAATAAAATATATATGAAGGTACAATTGTACCTCTGCAGCCTGTTAACGTTGCAAAATTATGCAGCCTGACGAAGGTTAAGATAAACCTAAAAAAAAAAATCAAAAAACTTCAGAAACTCAACACAAAACAACATGAATTTTTGTGTTTTTCTCATCCATTGAGAGGATTGTGATGGAGAGGATGCAGCAATTGAAGGAAGGACTGAGATACTATAAATGTTTCCCGTTTCATTATTTTTGTTCTGCCACCATTATTTCATACATGAAAAACAATCCTTTTAGACAAAGAGAATTTTTGAATTTTTCTGAGAATGTTTTTGTCATGATCCGTTCCAGGGTTTATTAGTGTCTGCCCTTTTTTTGGATGGATCATGTCAAGGGTTAACTTTGCTCTGCCTCATTCTGGGTTCAGGTTTGCTATTTAGCTCCCATGAATCTTGCTGGCAGTGTCAGCTATAGTTCTGCCTTCCTCTGTGAACCTGACCCTGGTAGCTCTTGATTTGCCCTGCTGTGAACCCTGACTTGTCCTGTGTCTGTTAACTCCCTCTGTCTGCCCTTTTCCCAGTATTTCTCTGTCTGTTTAATTGCTTGATTCTCCGGTTCTGATCTCCTGGCTTGGCTATTTACTTCGTTACTGTTTGTCCCTATTGTACCGTATATTGCCTGTTCTGGTTTACTGATATCTTGCTACGTCCTGACTATCCGTCTGTCTAATCCAATTATACTGTCGTGCTATCTCGTGCTTTTGACTCTTCTTGTCTGACCACTCTCTCGCCACTTGGTGGCATCTGTTCTGCTGTCCTGTGTGTGCAGTCTCACTTTCCTCTCAAGCCCCCCAAGGTGGAGGTAGCGCTGTACTGCACTGCAGCAGCCTGACAGCTTTTCAGTTCTGATTCTTTTTATCTCGGAGTTTAACTTTCTTTGTTAGAATTGTACATTTTTATGTCAGAACTCTGATTTTATTTTTCATCTCATGTCTCAGGCTTTTCTTCAGAATTTCTAACGTTAGATTATAGTTTCTATTTTTTTTTAGTTTTAAAGGGGTTTTCCAAATTGATTAGAAAGCAAAAATAGGCATATAATATACAGCCCTCCACCCTTTTATACATTCACACTCATTTCAAAACTGCTTCAGTATGTGACATTGTCAAAATGCAAATCCATAGCAAAAATATAAGAGTCAACCCTGGATTTTTGCTGAGGGTCCCAGTGCAAATGGGCATTTTCCCCCACAAATATCCCCCAAAATGTGATTTTTCAGTTAAAACTTTGTGTTCTCTTTTGTATTTCTGATTGTCATCTTAAAATCAAGATGTATTTTGTATTTGATGTATTTTGATAAAATTGTGCTTTTTCCAATTTTTTATCATCAGATGCACAATTTTAGCCGATTTTCTCCTTTCTACTTGTTGGCATTCCTGATGTACAGTAGGTTTAGGTTTCTCAATTAATTTTGCTTTATGTTATACTGAATGTTGTGTGTTTATACTGAGAAAAAGTGAGAATTTTAACTCATTATATGATAATTATAATTTCTGACTTTTTGCATTAGAATTCTGATTTTTCTTTCCCAAATTCCAGATTTCAGAATGTTGATATTTTCATTCTAGAACTTTGACTTCTTTCAACTCTAAATTTTTATTTTAGCCTCAGAATTTTCACTTCTTTTTACTTATTATCCTATAGATATACACAGTTGTCAGATTTTCTGTTCCCACATCTTGATCTCTATCACTTCACTAATGGTAGCGTTACACATCTCAGACAGCTTTACGTGGGTGTGTTGGCCATAGACTTGGGCGTGAGATTTTGAGAACAATGTTTCATGAGATTCAGTTTGGATGTCATAGACACAAGGATTGGATTTCTCCATTACTAAAGTTTTCTTACCACGCACAGGACACCTGCTGAACCACAAACCGTAGCCAGTTAATAGCTCTCAGACGTAATACATTCAGTTGGTGAAATAAGCATTGAACACATCATCAATTTTCTAAGTAAATATATTTCTAAAGGTGTTATTGACATGAAATTCCAAATGTCGCTACAAACCCATTCAATCCACAAAGGCAAAGAAATCAAACCATAGATGTCCATGAATTATGTGTAATAATGAGAAATTACATAGGCAAAAAGTATTGAAATGTATTCAATACTCTGTACAAAAATCTTTGTTGATGATGCCAGCTTCAAGACGCCTCTTGCATGGAGAAACTAGTCGCAGGCATTGCTCAGGTGTGATATTGGCCCATTCTTCCACACATACACTCTTCACATCTTGAAGGTCCCGTGGGCTCCGTCTATGGTCTCTGAGCTTTAGTTCCTTCCATAAATTTTCTATAGGATTTAGGTCTGGTGACCTATTTTGTTACATTACAACCTTTGTTTAAACATTTTTGTCATCATATGTGCGTGTGATGCATCAGCTGTAAACAGTGTAAGTTAGTGAAGTGAGAAAAACACAAGCATAAATTAAATTTATGTGATCAAATAACTAAAAATTGGCATGTTCATATGTATTCACCCCTTTTGCTTTGAAGCCCCTAAAAATTTTGGGTGCAAGCAATTACATTTATAAGTCAGATGCTTAGTGAAAGAAAGTCCACCTGTGCAATCTAAGTGTCACATGGTCTATCAGTATATACACACCTTTTTCATAAGTCCACAGATGCTCCAACACCATTAAGCAAGAGGAACCATTAACCAAACAACACCATGAAGACCAAGGAGATCTCCATACAAGTCACAGACAACGTTGTTGAGAAGTACAAGTCAGGGTTAGGTTATAAAAATAATATCCCAATCTCTGATGATCTCCCAGAGCACCATCAAATCCATTATCATCAAATGGAAAAACATGGTGCCACAACAAACCTGCCAAGAAATGGCAGCCCACCAAAACTCTCAGCCTGGGTAAGAGGGGCATTAATCAGAGAGGCAGCCAGAGTCCAAAGGTAACCCTGAAAGAGCTGCAGAGTTCCCAAACAGAAACTGGAATATCTGTCAATATGACCATAATAAGCTTTACACTCCATAGAGGTGATCTATATGGAAGAGATTGACAGTGGCATTTAACAGGTTAATAGCAACTGGTGGATCGCGATTCTACCCATGGCTGTTAGGGGCACATGTCAGCTGTCCAAATCAGTTGACATGTGCTGGGAAAGATGTTGTCTCAGCTCCAAATATGGTGTAATAGTATTTGTCCCTTGTATGTGGTATTATTTGGTCACTATGTGGTGGTAATATGTGGTCTAATCATGGTGTGCCAGCATTTGTTCCATGTCTGTGGTATTATTTGGTCACTATGTGGTGGTAACAGGTGGTCTGCCCATGGTGTGATGTATTTATCCCCTGTATATGGTATTATTGGTAATTTAAAAAAAATGCATGTGACAAGTGATGGGCAAACTCGAACAGTAAAGTTCGGGATCCATACCGAACACTTAGTGTCTGTGCAGCACCCCGAACATCGGCTATTTCCCAGGCTGTCATCTCTGATAGCAGCAAGAGCAGGTGGGGCTGATGAGAAAAATCATCAGCCGGCAATTGTGCAAAAAATAAATTGATAACAAAATGACGTGGAGTCTCTTCTATTTTTGATAGCCAGCGCAGGCAAAACCAACAGCTGCTGGCTGCAACCTCAAGCTGTGAGCTTTATCATGGCTGGTTATCAGGAATAGAGCGGTCCTGCACCTTTTTTTTATTATTTAAATAAATAATTTAAAAATCAGCATGGGGTCCCCCCATTTCTGACAAACAACAAGTTAAAGCAGAGAACTAATAGGTGCTTTCCCCACTTGCCCTGGTGTGGTGGCAATAGGGGTAATAGGTTTGGAGTTGATGTCAGCTATTTTATGGCTGCTCACATCAAGCCCAGGGGTTAGTATTGGAGAGGCATCTACAAGACACCCCCATTACTAACCCCATAGTTAGATTGTAAAAAAAAAAAAATACAAAACAACGGATGTTTGGGCCTCCCATTCAGATGAATGGAGTCTGGGTTTGAGTTTGAATTTGGGTACTATTCTGGTACATAAACCAAATTTTTTTTAAGTCATTGGCCGAACCTGCCGGACTCGAACACCCACGGGATTACCCATCCCTATATGTGACACATTCACTTAAAGAAAAATAAATAAAAATATACCTAGAAAGAATATTGTATATTTTAAGAAATGTTCACTTGTCATGATGGCAGATTAAAAAATCTTATATACAAAACAAAAGCTGCTGGCAATGTATGTGATATGGTGTTAGATGGGAACTGTTAATGTGTGATTAGTGAGCACATGGTGCAGAAGTGGAGTTTTTCCAAGAATGGGCGGTAGGACTGTGAAAGGTTCAAGGGCTGGAGGCAGGGCTGGGCTGGAACCTGGGTGGAGTCTCAAGGGGACCGAAATTTGGCTAGTATGAAGCCCTGAAATTAATGATGGCAGCCCTGCACAGGTCCCTTGCTATGGCAGAAACCTGTCAAGCACTTCTAGCAGCGCGGGGAAGAGTCTACTACCTGGCTATGGTCCCCAGCATGATCTTCTAAAAATATTTTCTCTAAGCCATGCTATCTGTTGTTGGGCAGCATAAATTCGATGATCAGATAAGATACCTTTAAAGGCTTTTTCAAAAGTAGCAAATCCAACATGCAATCAAGGTATGATTGCGCTGCCACTAGACAGGTTGTCTAATATGTAGAGGTATAAACCCTTAATTTTAGAAAGAAGATATCACCTAATTACTGTGTACAGCTATATCAACAGTGCGAAGAAAAATCTGTGAAGGAATCTATTTATATTGATTCCTGTGACTTTAAGAAAGAGTCATCCACCTACTCTATCAAGGGGAAAAAAGATTTCACAATCGGCGTAGAAGGGGATTCTTTTCTGTAAGAGTGTAAGATGCAGATTGTTGGGATGACAAGGAAATAATGGCAAATGGGGAGGAATTGTCCTCCAAATTGGGGAGATCACCACTATGAGAGATAAGTATGCTCTAAACTGGAGCAATGAAGATGCGGTCGTCCATTAGTGGACAGTCCCTCTAATAAGTTGTGGTCTGTTTGATATAAAGGCACAGATGATTGGCCTCGGGGAGACCAAAACATCCAACACCGCGGAGACACCATCACGTGTTTCTCAACGCAGTGATTCCAGAACACTGCCCCCATCCCTTATGGGAAATATGCAGATGCATGTAAAGAAGCTGCGGAGACACCATCACGTGTTTCTCGACGCAAGCAGTGAATAGCCAGGCCTTTCCCCGGGAAGGAACAACCACGGGAAGGGCAGCATCCTATGAAGGAAAGCCACCTATGCCAAGCATGGTATCCATCCACAAACAGCTGTTTCGGGGTGTTTGCCCCTCATCAGTGTGGAGTAGGAATCTGGCTATTAGGAGCAGTGCCTAGTAAAAAGGCTATAAAGGCACAGATGATTGGCCTCGGGGAGACCAAAACATCCAACACCGCGGAGACACCATGACGTGTTTCTCAACGCAGTGATTCCAGAACACTGCCCCCATCCCTTATGGGAAATATGCAGATGCATGTAAAGAAGCTGCGGAGACACCATCACGTGTTTCTCGACGCAAGCAGTGAATAGCCAGGCCTTTCCCCGGGAAGGAACAACCACGGGAAGGGCAGCATCCTATGAAGGAAAGCCACCTATGCCAAGCATGGTATCCATCCACAGACAGCTGTTTCGGGGTGTTTGCCCCTCATCAGTGTGGAGTAGGAATCTGGCTATTAGGAGCAGTGCCTAGTAAAAAGGCTATAAAGGCACAGATGATTGGCCTCGGGGAGACCAAAACATCCAACACCGCGGAGACACCATCACGTGTTTCTCAATGCAGTGATTCCAGAACACTGCCCCATCCCTTATGGGAAATATGCAGATGCATGTAAAGAAGCTGCGGAGACACCATCACGTGTTTCTCGACGCAAGCAGTGAATAGCCAGGCCTTTCCCCGGGAAGGAACAACCACGGGAAGGGCAGCATCCTATGAAGGAAAGCCACCTATGCCAAGCATGGTATCCATCCACAGACAGCTGTTTCGGGGTGTTTGCCCCTCATCAGTGTGGAGTAGGAATCTGGCTATTAGGAGCAGTGCCTAGTAAAAAGGCTATAAAGGCACAGATGATTGGCCTCGGGGAGACCAAAACATCCAACACCGCGGAGACACCATCACGTGTTTCTCAACGCAGTGATTCCAGAACACTGCCCCCATCCCTTATGGGAAATATGCAGATGCATGTAAAGAAGCTGCGGAGACACCATCACGTGTTTCTCGACGCAAGCAGTGAATAGCCAGGCCTTTCCCCGGGAAGGAACAACCACGGGAAGGGCAGCATCCTATGAAGGAAAGCCACCTATGCCAAGCATGGTATCCATCCACAGACAGCTGTTTCGGGGTGTTTGCCCCTCATCAGTGTGGAGTAGGAATCTGGCTATTAGGAGCAGTGCCTAGTAAAAAGGCTATAAAGGCACAGATGATTGGCCTCGGGGAGACCAAAACATCCAACACCGCGGAGACACCATCACGTGTTTCTCAACGCAGTGATTCCAGAACACTGCCCCCATCCCTTATGGGAAATATGCAGATGCATGTAAAGAAGCTGCGGAGACACCATCACGTGTTTCTCGACGCAAGCAGTGAATAGCCAGGCCTTTCCCCGGGAAGGAACAACCACGGGAAGGGCAGCATCCTATGAAGGAAAGCCACCTATGCCAAGCATGGTATCCATCCACAGACAGCTGTTTCGGGGTGTTTGCCCCTCATCAGTGTGGAGTAGGAATCTGGCTATTAGGAGCAGTGCCTAGTAAAAAGGCTATAAAGGCACAGATGATTGGCCTCGGGGAGACCAAAACATCCAACACCGCGGAGACACCATCACGTGTTTCTCAACGCAGTGATTCCAGAACACTGCCCCCATCCCTTATGGGAAATATGCAGATGCATGTAAAGAAGCTGCGGAGACACCATCACGTGTTTCTCGACGCAAGCAGTGAATAGCCAGGCCTTTCCCCGGGAAGGAACAACCACGGGAAGGGCAGCATCCTATGAAGGAAAGCCACCTATGCCAAGCATGGTATCCATCCACAGACAGCTGTTTCGGGGTGTTTGCCCCTCATCAGTGTGGAGTAGGAATCTGGCTATTAGGAGCAGTGCCTAGTAAAAAGGCTATAAAGGCACAGATGATTGGCCTCGGGGAGACCAAAACATCCAACACCGCGGAGACACCATCACGTGTTTCTCAACGCAGTGATTCCAGAACACTGCCCCCATCCCTTATGGGAAATATGCAGATGCATGTAAAGAAGCTGCGGAGACACCATCACGTGTTTCTCGACGCAAGCAGTGAATAGCCAGGCCTTTCCCCGGGAAGGAACAACCACGGGAAGGGCAGCATCCTATGAAGGAAAGCCACCTATGCCAAGCATGGTATCCATCCACAGACAGCTGTTTCGGGGTGTTTGCCCCTCATCAGTGTGGAGTAGGAATCTGGCTATTAGGAGCAGTGCCTAGTAAAAAGGCTATAAAGGCACAGATGATTGGCCTCGGGGAGACCAAAACATCCAACACCGCGGAGACACCATCACGTGTTTCTCAACGCAGTGATTCCAGAACACTGCCCCCATCCCTTATGGGAAATATGCAGATGCATGTAAAGAAGCTGCGGAGACACCATCACGTGTTTCTCGACGCAAGCAGTGAATAGCCAGGCCTTTCCCCGGGAAGGGGAAGTGGTCTGTTTGATCACAGTTCAGAACTCAAGGGCAGGTGCACAAGACAGAGTTTCCACTCCCTTTTTAGCTAGTCTTTGTGGTGCTTTTTGCAGATAATGTCTTCTTTTGCATTTCTATAGTTCTGCCACTTTCTTTTCCTTTGAAAGTTGGGGTGTGTAAAAATTGCTGTCAGTCACAGGGGTCATCCATGCCCCCATCGCAGTTCTCTTTGATTTAAATACCCTTAATGGCTGGATGGTCCTTGTTCTCATCCATGCTCCTCTTCTCTTCTGTAGTTGAAATCAGCTGCAAACAATGGTAATTTGCCCCCTCTTAAACTGGTTGCAGCCATTTTTGCATATCCTGCAACTACATAGGCGAATTATCTTTCTAAGTTAAGTTGGGTCTAACCTTACAAGAGCAAAGAGCCTATGGAGTAGGGGCAGTTATTTTCTCCCTTACATCAAGACAATAGCAAATTAATATACAATACAGACCAAAAGTTTGGACACACCTTCTTATTTAAAGATTTTTCTGTATTTTCATGACTATGAAAATTGTACATTCACACTGAAGGCATCAAAACTATGAATTAACACATGTGGAATTATATACTTAACAAAAAAGTGTGAAACAACTGAAATTATGATTTATATTCTAGGTTCTTCAAAGTAGCCACCTTTTGCTTTGATGACTGCTTTGCACATTCTTGGCATTCTCTTGATGAGCTTCAAGAGGTAGTCACCGGGAATGGTCTTCCAACAAGCTTGAAGGAGTTCCCAGAGATGCTTAGCACTTGTTGGCCCTTTTGCCTTCATTCTGCGGTCCAGCTCACCCCAAACCATCTCGATTGGGTTCAGGTCTGGTGACTGTGGAGGCCAGGTCATCTGGCGTAGCACCCCATCACTCTCCTTCTTGGTCAAATAGCCCTTACACAGCCTGGAGGTGTGTTTCGGATCATTGTCATGTTGAAAAATAAATGATGGTGCAACTAAATGCAAACCGGATGGAATAGCATCCCCCTGCAAGATGATGTGGTAGCCATGCTGGTTCAGTATGCCTTCAATTTTGAATAAATCTCCAACAGTGTCACCAGCAAAGCCCCCCCACACCATCACACCTCCTCCTCCATGCTTCACGGTGGGAACCAGGCATGTAGAGTCCATCCGTTCACCTTTTCTGCGTCACACAAAGACACGGTGGTTGGAACCAACGATCTCAAATTTGGACTCATCAGACCAAAGCACAGATTTCCACTGGTCTAATGTCCATTCCTTGTGTTCTTTAGCCTAAACAAGTCTCTTCTGCTTGTTGCCTGTCCTTAGCAGTGGTTTCCTAGCAGCTATTTTACCATGAAGGCCTGCTGCACAAAGTCTCCTCTTAACAGTTGTTGTAGAGATGTGTCTACTGCTAGAACTTTGTGTGGCATTGACCTGGTCTCTAATCTGAGCTGCTGTTAACCTGTGATTTTTGAGGCTGGTGACTCGGATAAACTTATCCTCAGAAGCAGAGGTGACTCTTGGTCTTCCTTTCCTGGGGACGGTCCTCATGTGAGCCAGTTTCTTTGTAGCGCTTGATGGTTTTTTCCACTGCACTTGGGGACACTTTCAAAGTTTTCCCAATTTTTCAGACTGACTGACCTTCATTTCTTAAAGTAATGATAGCCACTCGTTTTTCTTTACTTAGCTGCTTTTTTTCTTGCCATAATACAAATTCTAACAGTCTATTCAGTAGGACTATCAGCTGTGTATCCACCAGACTTCTGCACAACACAACTGATGGTCCCAACACCATTTATAAGGCAAGAAATCCCACTTATTAAACCTGACAGGGCACACCTGTGAAGTGAAAAAAATCATTCCCAGTGACTACCCCTTAAAGCTCATCAAGAGAATGCCAAGAGTGTGCAAAGCAGTCATCAAAGCAAAAGGTGGCTACTTCGTAGAACCTAGAATATAAGACATAATTTCAGTTATTTCACACTTTTTTGTTAAGTATATAATTCCACATGTGTTAATTCATAGTTTTGATGCCTTCAGTGTGAATGTACAATTTTCATAGTCATGAAAATACAGAAAAATCTTTAAATGAGAAGGTGTGTCCAAACTTTTTCTCTGTACTGTATGTCATAGGGGTTTGTTTTGTCTTTTTTGTGGACCAAAACAGCGAGTTCAGATTTGGCCATTTCATTTTCATCCTACGTTACGAGTATAATTTGTATAGGATGTTCTGTCCTGTGTTTTATTCTATTTGCATCTCTCCCATTAGTTTCCTCACAATTGTTTATGGATTTGATGGATTTATCGCTGACAATGGATTAAACACTATTTGGGGTTTCTGAAGGATGATGAAACAGGTTCATCCAGACACCCATCCCTGCTCCATTGTGTCTATATTTAGTGTTTAATACAGTCATCTTCCCATATTATCCATGATACCTGTCAGATTTGATTCTCGCAGGCGGCAGTCACACCCACCATAGGTATATATGGGATCCGCACACATTAGAGGTCTCATCCTCCATATCATCCTCCATAACGTGCACTTTGGATCTTTAGGAACTTGGTAAAATACTTTGGAATAATGATGACTTTTTCTGGTACCAGCGCCATTTTCGTCCTGGGCTTGAGTGTATTCATTACTGGTAAGATGCACAAATCTGTGCTTATCATTCATTATGTTTTATGGGGGAATCCTGGGGTCAGAGGGGAATTATCAATGAAAGCATTTCCATCATAGCCAGAATACTTTGTGATATGGATAGTCTCGCAATTTATTATGCCAGCGCATCTTCAAGTTCTTGGTTAAAAATGTCTTACCGATTTGTGTATGCAACACAAATCCTGTAGTCAGATTCTGCAATGAAGTCTCATGTTTCCTGATAGTATCACACATAGCTCAGCATGGGAGCTGTGAACACTAAATGAAAAGATGCAACATGTTTTCATAACAATAGAAATGGTGAAATCCACATCTCAATTTGGCACCAAGATCAGGAACGAAAACTACTTGTAAAACATGTGGATTTTATTCTGGATTTTTCTACTGATTTTTATGCAGCTTCCTGACATTTTTTGTATACAGCTCCAATGCAGACCTATATGACTCCATGGTTGCAGACTGCAGTGAATGTATCATCAGAAACTGGCCTAGAGCTTACATCAGATTTTTGTATTAAATTTATTTTTTAAGAATTTTTTTATTTAAATGATCTATATCACAATCTATGTTAAAAATAAAAAAAGTAGTCTTGCAATTTTCACACTGACCACTAGGGGTTTTTTTAGATTCTAATTTTCTGTTTTATCAAAACCTGCACATGTACATTAGAAGCAACGAACAAACTCTGAACTTATCCTTTGTATTGAGGCAGCTAATGAGTATGTGCCAAGGTCATTGTAAGGGGAGGGGGAGCAGATGAGCTGTGACATCACCTATTGTGAACGGTGGATCCTGTGCTATCTACTGTATATAGAGGTGTTATCAGTCATTGTACAGGAGGAGGAGGTGAGCTGTGATATCACCTATTGTGAATGGTGGATCCTGTGCTATCTGCTGTATATAGAGGTGTTATCAGTCATTGTACAGGAGGAGGAGGTGAGCTGTGATATCACCTATTGTGAATGGTGGATCTTGTGTTATCTGCTGTATATAGAGGTGTTATCAGTCATTGTACAGGAGGAGGAGGTGAGCTGTGACATCACCTATTGTGAATGGTGGATACTGTGTTATCTGCTGTATATAGAGGTGTTATCAGTCATTGTACAGGAGGAGGAGGTGAGCTGTGACATCACCTATTGTGAACGGTGGATCCTGTGCTATCTACTGTATATAGAGGTGTTATCAGTCATTGTACAGGAGGAGGAGGTGAGCTGTGATATCACCTATTGTGAATGGTGGATCCTGTGCTATCTGCTGTATATAGAGGTGTTATCAGTCATTGTACAGGAGGAGGAGGTGAGCTGTGATATCACCTATTGTGAATGGTGGATCTTGTGTTATCTGCTGTATATAGAGGTGTTATCAGTCATTGTACAGGAGGAGGAGGTGAGCTGTGACATCACCTATTGTGAATGGTGGATACTGTGTTATCTGCTGTATATAGAGGTGTTATCAGTCATTGTACAGGAGGAGGAGGAGGTGAGCTGTGACATCACCTATTGTGAATGGTGGATCCTGTGTTATCTGCTGTATATAGAGGTGTTATCAGTCATTGTACAGGAGGAGGAGGTGAGCTGTGATATCACCTATTGTGAATGGTGGATCCAGTGTTATCTACTGTATATAGAGGTGTTATCAGTCATTGTACAGGAGGAGGAGGTGAGCTGTGACATCACCTATTGTGAATGGTGGATCCTGTGTTATCTACTGTATATATAGGTGTTATCAGTCATTGTACAGGAGGAGGAGGTGAGCTGTGATATCACCTATTGTGAATGGTGGATCCTGTGTTATCTGCTGTATATAGAGGTGTTATCAGTCATTGTACAGGAGGAGGAGGTGAGCTGTGATATCACCTATTGTGAATGGTGGATCCAGTGTTATCTACTGTATATAGAGGTGTTATCAGTCATTGTACAGGAGGAGGAGGTGAGCTGTGACATCACCTATTGTGAATGGTGGATCCTGTGTTATCTACTGTATATATAGGTGTTATCAGTCATTGTACAGGAGGAGGAGGTGAGCTGTGACATCCCCTATTGTGAATGGTGGATCCTGTGTTATCTGCTGTATATAGAGGTGTTATCAGTCATTGTACAGGAGGAGGAGGTAAGCTGTGATATCCCCTATTGTGAATGGTGGATCCTGTGTTATCTGCTGTATATAGAGGTGTTATCAGTCATTGTACAGGAGGAGGAGGTGAGCTGTGATATCACCTATTGTGAATGGTGGATCTTGTGTTATCTGCTGTATATAGAGGTGTTATCAGTCATTGTACAGGAGGAGGAGGTGAGCTGTGACATCACCTATTGTGAATGGTGGATACTGTGTTATCTGCTGTATATAGAGGTGTTATCAGTCATTGTACAGGAGGAGGAGGAGGTGAGCTGTGACATCACCTATTGTGAATGGTGGATACTGTGTTATCTACTGTATATAGAGGTGTTATCAGTCATTGTACAGGAGGAGGAGGTGAGCTGTGATATCACCTATTGTGAATGGTGGATCCTGTGTTATCTGCTGTATATAGAGGTGTTATCAGTCATTGTACAGGAGGAGGAGGTGAGCTGTGATATCACCTATTGTGAATGGTGGATCCAGTGTTATCTACTGTATATAGAGGTGTTATCAGTCATTGTACAGGAGGAGGAGGTGAGCTGTGACATCACCTATTGTGAATGGTGGATCCTGTGTTATCTACTGTATATAGAGGTGTTATCAGTCATTATACAAGAGGAGGAGGTGAGCTGTGACATCAGCTATTGTGAATGGTGAATCATGTGTTATCTACTGTATATAGAGGTGTTATCAGTCATTGTACAGGAGGAGGAGGTGAGCTGTGACATCACCTATTGTGAATGGTGGATACTGTGTTATCTACTGTATATATAGGTGTTATCAGTCATTGTACAGGAGGAGGAGGAGGTGAGCTGTGATATCACCTATTGTGAATAGTGGATCCTGTGTTATCTACTGTATATATAGGTGTTATCAGTCATTGTACAGGAGGAGGAGGTGAGCTGTGATATCACCTATTGTGATTGGTGGATCATGTGTTATCTACTGTATATAGAGGTGTTATCAGTCATTGTACAGGAGGAGGAGGTGAGCTGTGACATCACCTATTGTGAATAGTGGATCCTGTGTTATCTACTGTATATATAGGTGTTATCAGTCATTGTACAGGAGGAGGAGGTGAGCTGTGATATCACCTATTGTGAATGGTGGATCCCGTGTTATCTACTGTATATAGAGGTGCTATCAGTCATTGTACAGGAGGAGGAGGTGAGCTGTGACATCACCTATTGTGAATGGTGGATCCTGTGTTATCTACTGTATATATAGGTGTTATCAGTCATTGTACCGGAGGAGGAGGTGAGCTGTGATATCACATATTGTGAATGGTGGATCATGTGTTATCTACTGTATATAGAGGTGTTATCAGTCATTGTACAGCAGGAGGAGGTGAGCTGTGATATCACCTATTGTGAATGGTGGATCCTGTGTTATCTACTGTATATATAGGTGTTATCAGTCATTGTACAGGAGGAGGAGGTGAGCTGTGATATCACATATTGTGAATGGTGGATCATGTGTTATCTACTGTATATAGAGGTGTTATCAGTCATAATACAGCAGGAGGAGGTGAGCTGTGATATCACCTATTGTGAATGGTGGATCCTGTGTTATCTACTATATATAGAGGTGTTATCAGTCATTGTACAGGAGGAGGAGGTGAGCTGTGACATCACCTATTGTGAATGGTGGATCCTGTGTTATCTACTGTATATACAGGTGTTATCAGTCATTGTACAGGAGGAGGTGAGCTGTGACATCATCTATTGTGAGTGGTGGATCCTGTGTTATCTACTGTATATAGAGGTGTTATCAGTCATTGTACAAGAGGAGGAGGAGGTGAGCTGTGACATCACCTATTGTGAGTGGTGGATCCTGTGTTATCTACTGTATATAGAGGTGTTATCAGTCATTGTACAGGAGGAGGTGAGCTGTAATATCACCTATTGTGAGTGGTGGATCCTGTGTTATCTACTGTATATAGAGGTGTTATCAGTCATTGTACAGGAGGAGGACGAGGTGAGCTGTGACATCGCCTATTGTGAATGGTGGATCCTGTGTTATCTACTGTATATAGAGGTGTTATCAGCCATTGTACAGGAGGAGGAGGTGAGCTGTGATATCACCTATTGTGAATGGTGGATCCTGTGTTATCTACTGTATATAGAGGTGTTATCAGTCATTGTACAGGAGGAGGTGAGCTGTGATATCACCTATTGTTAATGGTGTATCCTGTGTTATCTACTGTATATACAGGTGTTATCAGTCATTGTACAGGAGGGGGAGGTGAGCTGTGATATCACCTATTGTGAATGGAGTGTCCTGTGTTATCTACTGTATATAGAGGTGTTATCAGTCATTGTACAGGAGGAGGTGAGCTGGGACATCATCTATTGTGTATGGTGGATCCTGTATTATCTACTGTATAAAGAGGTGTTATCAGTCATTGTACAGGAGGAGGAGGTGAGCTGTGACATCACCTATTGCGAATCGTGGATCCTGTGTTATCTACTGAATATAGAGGTGTTATCAGTCATTGTACAGGAGGAGGAGGTGAGCTGTGACATCTTCTATTGTGTATGGTGGATCTTGTGTTATCTACTGTATATAGAGGTGTTATCAGTCATTGTACAAGAGGAGGAGGACGTGAGCTGTGACATCTTCTATTGTGTATGGTGGATCTTGTGTTATCTACTGAATATAGAGGTGTTATCAGTCATTGTACAGGAGGAGGAGGTGAGCTGTGACATCTTCTATTGTGAATGCTGGATCCTGTTATCTGTGTATACAGGTGTTATCAGTCATTATACAGGAGGAGGTGAGCTGTGATATCACCTATTGTGAATGGTGGATCTTGTGTTATCTACTGTATATAGAGGTGTTATCAGTCATTGTACAGGAGGAGGAGGTGAGCTGTGACATCACCTATTGTGAATGGTGGTTCCTGTGTTATCTACTGTATAAAGAGGTGTTATCAGTCATTGAACAGGAGGAGGAGGTGAGCTGTGACATCACCTATTGTGAATGGTGGATCCTGTGTTATCTGCTGTATACAGAGATGTCATCCATAAACTATAATGCACCCCCATAGTCATCCATGGACTAGTGTGGCACTGATTTGTAAAAAATAAATAAATAAATACACACCTCTCTGTCCGTTACACCGCTGTACAGGGGTGTTACCTGTTATTATCATCCTACCTTTGCTGATAAGGAGCCTGCTGAAAACTCTTTCTAAAATGACTGTAAGTATGAGTTTAAAATAGTCCCAATGGCCACTGTGAAAATTGCAAGATTACTAATTTTGTTATTTTTAATAAAAGTTCTGATATGAAAAACAACAATTGCAATATTTTGCAGAAAAAGAAACATGTAACACAAAAAAACCTGATTTAAACAATCGGTAATTTTCTGATGACTCATTACCTTTATATCTCCTGTTACATGAAAGTATCACACATAGCTTAGCATAGGAGCTGTATACATAAAAAAAATAGGCTATTTTTACTGTAGGCTGTGAAAGTATGGATTATATATTGGGCAATAACAATAAATGATTACAAAGGTATACACCCCCTGCCTGAAATTAGGATAATGGAAATCATGCAGGGTGACAATATGGGTTCACATGTGTAAATTCTGAAAATCTGATACAGAACGGGCTTCTACGACTCCACTTATCTCCTACAAGTATCACAAAAAATGACTTTATCAGCTGCTTTTAGGGCTGTAGAAACTAAATATAGTTATTTAGCTGTGATAGTGTAAAGATAAAGGAGTGTTGGAGCTGTGAACACAGCTCGATAAAGGTACGTTTGACAAGATCAGGACATTTTTTAGATGTGGCAGACCTTCTCATTTTGATCTTTTCCGTGGGTCATCTTCTTTGCCTCTTCTTGGGACTCAATGAAGATAGTAAATATCTTATCGAGATCCCATATTGAAAACTCCAAAGTCTTATTGTGTTTGGTTTCATTTGGGACAATCAAGTTTTGAGAATGCTCTCGTCCCCTTTCTCATGGTCATCATGTTTCGACACCGATTTGTGCTCTTCATCAGGCGTATTTACACTGCCTGTAAACTCGGAAAAGTCAAAAGCTTGTGGCTTTAGAACCTTTGTTATTATTTCATTATGTGTAATTAGTGATGAGCGAGTGTGCTCGTTACTCGAGTTTTCCGAGCATGCTCGGGTGGTCTCCGAGTATTTTGGGCAAGCTCGTAGATTATGTTTGAGTCCCCGCAGCTGCATGATTTGTGGCAGCTAGACAGCCTGAACACATGTGGGGATTCCCTAACAAACAGGCAATCCCTGCATGTGTTCAGGTTTCAGGTTGCCTAACAGCCGCAAATCATGCAGCTGCGGAGACAAAAACATAATCTACGAGCACGCCCCAAAATACTCGGAGAACACCCAAGCATGCTCGGAAAACTCGAGTAACGAGCACACTTGCTCATCACTATTTGTAATCAAGGCAAATCTAGCTCTGATAAGTTTTTATCTATATTTTATGGGTTTTTTTTAGTTTCACCAGTTAGAGGCCAGCCAGCCCCATCTTTCTCCCTTATTAATGCCATCAATGACTTACTTAATGCTTTATCAAATTTGAGCAATCAACTCCGTCCACTTATGAACAGCACGATAGCGACTCCAGTCACTACTTCGACTACTTCTCCATCTTCTACAGTCAGTACTACAACAACTCCAGTCACCAAAACCGCAACATCTTTGACTACTATAATAACCTCAGCCTCAACCATTAAAACATCTTCATCCGGACCCGGAACCACTAATAATCTTCTATCAACAACCAAAGTTTTCCTCCCTCTCTCGTCATCCAGTCAACCAGTAACAGCATCTACTAACACGTCAAGTAGTTCAACTCCAACCAGTAGACCAACTAATACAAGTTTCCAAACATCCACTAGTAATCCTGCCACTTCATCTACTCCTACAACCAGCAAGATACTTTCTGCAATCACCAGTGGAAGTACCACAAAGACGGCAACCAATGGACAATCCAGTACAGGTTCCAGTACGACCACGGTATCAACCAGTACATCTACTACTAAGCCAAATGGTAAGTCCATGATATTTCTGTTCTACTTTGCAATATTTGGGGAAAAAAACTCCAAATCTATACTCCATTAGGACTTACAAGTAATTCATGGGTCCTCAAAAATGTTGCAGTAAATTGTATTTTACTTTATGGTTGAGGTCATTTTTTAAAATTACCGTATTTTGCGGATTATAAGATGCACCGGATTATAAGACGCACCCCAAATTTTGAGGAGAAAAATACTGAGATCTCCATCTGCTCATGCCCTGGCAGCCATTTTCCCAGAGTCCACCGCACAGTAAACCATGTAAGTGCGGGGGGCTCTGGGCTTTCACAAAATGTCAGCAGAGCCCCGCACCACCGAACACCCACAGCGGTGCACATCGGAACACCCCCTCATCCCAGCCTGTGGCCTGCAGCAACGCTCCACTTTTTCTGTCTCCAGCAGTGACCCTGGGACCCTGCTCCACTGTGGCCGGTAAGGTATATCCGCATTATAAGACGCACCCCCGTTTTCCCAAAAAGATTTTTGGGGAAAAATGCATCTTATAATCTGAAAATACGGTAAATAATCAAAATAATATATTGAAAACCTTTAGTGTTGGTTGAGATACCTTAGGCCCAACAGAGGATCCAACTGCCATTAAGACCTATTAGGTTCAATAGGCCCACCAAAGAACCTACCCACCATTAAGAACTATTTGGTACCATAAGTTCACCAAAAGGCTCAACTACTACCATTAGGAACTACTAGGTACTATTAACCCCACCAGGGGACCTAGCCACCATTAAAGCCTAATAGGCACAACAGGTCCACCAGAGGACCTAGTCACCCTTAAGAACTATCAGGTACAATAGACTCATCATAGGATCTAACCACAATTAAGGCCCATTAGGAACAATAGGCCCACCAAAAGATCTAGGCAGTATTAACAACTATTAGGTACGTAAGGCCCTCCAATGGACCTAGCCACCATTAATTACTGGTAAGTATTTTAAGCCCACCAAGAAACCTAGCCACCATTGACATCTATTAGGAACTTTAGGCCCACCAGAGGACTTTTCAATAATTAAAAACAATTAAGTACTTTAGGCGTACCAAAGTACTCACCTTTAAAAACTTATAGGAACTGTAGGCCAATCAGAGGACCCAGCCACCATTAAGAAAGATTAGGTACTTTAGACCCACCAGAAAACCTAACCACCATTAAGCACTATTAGATACCTTAGGCCCACCAGAGGAACCAGCCATAATTAAGAGCTATAATATATACTAGGCCCACCAGTGAATCCAATCACCAATAAAAAATGTAGTTACAGAATCCATACTGATATTTTACAATGTAAATTATTATAGTTTTATCACACATAGTCTCACAATGTAATTTTTATATATATATTAGCAGCAATCCCTATCTATTGCGGAAAGGCTCCATATTTTTATTACTATGTAGAGGGAAATCCGCATCTCAATTATGAACTAAACTCAATAACAAAATTCACATGTCATGAATGCGAATTTCCTTGTGGATTTTGGTTTGGATTTTTAGGCAGATTCCACGGGTTAATTTTTATGAAGTGTGCCGGTATGCCTCAGATTATGTAGCACAAAAAAGAAATTCACGCAGCTTAACTTTAGGTAGAGTTTTCCAGTGGCTATTTGTTCTGATGTGACCGAGTCCCATAAATTTGTCAAACCCTATTGTCCACAAGAGGATTTTTTCTGCCTTTTAGGCCATGTGCACACGTTCAGGATTTTTTGCGTTTTTTTCGCATTTTTTTCACGCTAAAAACGCTATAAAAACTCATTAAAAACGCATACATTATGCATTCTATCATTTAGAATGCATTCTGCATGTTTTGTGCACATGGATGCATTTTTTTCCGCGAAAAAAACGCATCGCGGTAAAAAAATGAGCATGTTCATTATTTTTGCGGATTTTCTGCGTTTTTCCCGCAATTCTATGCATTTGGGAAAAAACGCACAAAAAAACGCATCAAAAACGCATCAAAAACGCGTCAAAATCGCGGTAAAAACGCATGTGGATTTCTGGCAGAAATGTCCGGTTTTTGTTAGGAAAATTTCTGCAAGAAATCCTGACGTGTGCACATACCCATGGATTTTTCCAAACCTGTATAATGTGATTTTACTCTTGGAATAGAAGAGGATTCCTCTGGTCTACCAACGAGCAAGAAAATCCAACCAGTGATGGACCTCAAAAGCCCAGGAGAACACAACCCTATATGCAACTGACCTTACAGCCATTGACTGGGGTCTATTTCTCTTGGGATAAGACAAAAATAATTTATTAGCCCATATAGATGCTAAATCCTGTAAGCTGTAAGGTGATGTTACGTATACACGTTAGATATAAGGTTGGTCCTCAAGATCATTTCCTCTTGTTATTCTAAAAAAAATAAAGCAACGCAACAACCAACTGACATAATTTTTCTTTTTTATTGCACATGTACAGGTAATTCCGGCATTTCTGCGCTACCTGAAGTCTCCGTGCTCGTCTTGTCCGTTGCATGGATCTTCATGGCAGTCTTCTGAGGTCATTTTGCAGCAAGGTAATCTGCCCGATTCTAACCAAATTTTCTCGATGTAGAAGTGCAGCTGGATTACCACTTTAAAGGTACCGTTACACTAAACGACTTACCAACGATCACGAGCAGTGATACGACCTGGCCGTGATCGTTGGTAAGTCGTTGTGTGGTCGCTGGGGAGCTGTCACACAGACAGCTCTCTCCAGCGACCAACGATCCGGGGAAAGACTTAGGCATCGTTGAAACTGTCTTCAACGATGCCGAAGTCCCCGGGTAACCAGGGTAAACATCGGGTTACTAAGTGCAGGGCCGCGCTTAGTAACCCGATATTTACCCTGGTTACCATTGTAACGTCACCGCTGTGCTCTGCTTTACGGCCGGCGCTGACAGTCAGTGCAGGGAAGCTGACGGCGAGGGACGTGACAGACATCGGAATGTGAGTATGTACTGTTTTTTTTTAACTTTTACAATGGTAACCAGGGTAAATATCGGGTTACTAAGCGCGGCCCTGCGCTTAGTAACCCGATATTTACCCTGGTTACAAGTGAATACATAGGTGGATCGGCATCACACACGCCGATCCAGCGATGACAGTGGGTGATCAGCGACCAAAAAAAGGTCCTGATCATTCCCCAGCGACCAACGATCTCCCAGCAGGGGCCTGATTGTTGGTCGCTGTCACACATAACGAGATCGTTAGCAGGATCGTTGCTACGTCACAAAAAGCGTGGCGTTGCAACAATATCGTTAACGAAATCGTTATGTGTGAAGGTACCTTAAGCCTTAATTGTGTAATCAGTGGTGGCCCCTGGAGAATGGGGCACAAGCAACTTCCCAATTTGCACTTGACAGAACCCAACTACAAAGAAAGGTGGAGATTAGCGTCATTTTTCATTATCACTTAATGCATTATCAGTTATAATATTTATTTCTTTGTCATCTTTTATGTTTTTCTTTTAAATCACTAGATTGTGACAGATGACTTTTGTTTTACAATTTTCCCGAATTGGACTCTCCAGAATATTTCCAGACATCTGATGACTTATGTTAAGGACCTTTCCTCTTCAGTCGGAGAAGAAGATTTCGTGTCTTGGCACCTGTCTAAGATTTGACTTAGCGACATCTATTGGTCAACAACATGTGTACGATTGTAGTCATTGAAGCAAAATAAATTTTATACTTGGATTTTACCTAAGGGAAAGTGGAACAACATTTCGTTAAATGTATGTGCACCCATTATTACCAAAATAATTACAGATAGATAATTACTGATAGCGAATAACAGAACTCTGATTCTAAAAGTCATAAAAAATCTCTCATTAAATGTCAACAAGAATTCTTAATAAAATGCCTGTACCGACCATTGTTTATATCGGCCACATATTCAGCAATGCTGTAGAAGAATACTCATAAAAATTCATATCTCCAGTAAAGTCATATCAAAGTGCAACTATTATAATAATTTATTGTATAAACCAATAATATATGCTTAAAAAAACTCCTAGTGAGTCATCTACTATATAAAGCTGAATGTGTGTGTGTGTGTATGTGTGTATGTCCGGGATTGGCATCTGCACCGTCACAGCTACAGCCACAAAATTTTGCACAGTCACACGTCTGGACCCCGAGAGCGTCATAGGCTATGTTGTGAGGCGAAATTTTAACCCCGCTCGTTCCAATTCACCAAACAATTTTGCCCCTATCTACATAATGGGGAAAAAAGTGAAAGGAAAAGTGTTGGAGGCGTCGTAGCTACAGCCACAAAATTTTGCACAGTCACACGTCTGGACCCTGAGAGCGTCATAGGCTATGTTGTGAGGTGAAATTTTAACCCCGCGCGTTCCAATTCACCAAACAATTTTGCCCCTATCTACATAATGGGGAAAAAGTGAAAGGAAAAGTGTTGGAGGCAAATTGACAGCTGCCAGATGTGAACAAGGGGGACTTAAAGAATGAGAGCGATGGCGCCAAAGAGTATATACCGTACAGTTGCTAAGGTGGGGCCCCGACATGGGATACTCACCACACACGGGGATATGGACACACACAAAATGCGCCACACACTACCACGTGCTTGAACACATATACCACCCTCAGCACACATTTCACCACACATACACCAACCTCGCCACATAAAAGTCGAAACACAAAAGTCGCCGCTCAAAACTCGCCACGCGCAAAACTCGCCACATGCAAAAACTAGGCTCACGCAAAAATCGCCACAAGTGCAAAACTCACCTCATGGAAAACTCGCCACACGCAAAACTTGCACACGCGGAAAAATTGCCACATGTACAAAAGTTGCAGCACATGCAAAAGTTGCCTCACACACAACTTGCACATACTCAAAAGGCACCACACATAAAACTCGCCATGCGCAAAACTCGCCATGCGCAAAACTTGCTGCACACAACTTGCTACACTAACCTGTCACATGCAACTCGACACACAAAAAGTTGCTACATGCATGTTGCCACACAAAACTCATCTCACAAAAGTCGCTACATGCATGTCACCACACGCAACTCAACACACACAACTTGACAAACGAAACTCGCCCTAAAACACACACAAGTCTGGTATTATCCTTCAAAAATAAAAATGAGATTAATAAGCAGACAAACTACAAGAGCAACAAATGTACCATATAGGAAATACGGCAGCTGTCAGTCACATGACCTGTCTATTATGTGTATGTGTGAGCTAATATATACTGCCAGGGGGAGGGCTTCCTGTTGGCTGGGGATTTATCAGACTGCCAATTTAGCTTACAAATACTGAGGTAAAAATACTGAGCAAATAATGTGTGAACGAGGTCTAATACAGGAGGAGATGACACACAGGTATATACTATATACAGGGGAGATGACACACAGATATATACTATATACAGGAGAGATGACACACAGGTATATACTATATAGAGGAGATGACATACAGGTACATACTATATACAGGAGGAGATGACACACAGGTATATACTATATACAGGAGCAGATGACCTACAGGTATATACTATATACAGGAGGAGATGACATACAGGTATATGCTATATATAGAAGATGACATACAGGTATATACTATATACAGGAGGAGATGACACACAGATATATACTATATACAGGGGAGATGACACACAGGTATATACTATATACAGGAGGAGATGACATACAGGTATATACTATATATAGAAGGAGATGACATACAGGTATATACTATATATAGGAGGAGATGACATACAGGTATATACTATATACAGGGGAGATGACACACAGCAGGTATATTACATATACAGGGGAGATGACATACAGGTATATACTATATACAGGAGATGACATACAGGTGTATACTATATATAAGGGAGATGACAAACATGTATATACTGAGGTGAAAATTAAAAGGTGTGAGTGCAAAATGAGAGGAGTGAGGGAGAATAGTGGAGTGATCGGAAAATGACAGATGTGGGGTCGAAAGAGGAGTGAGGGAAAATAGTGGAGTGATCGGAAAATGACAGATGTGAGGTCGAAATGACAAGTGTTAGGGGGGAATGAGAGGAGTGAAGGAGAAAATGAGAGGTGTAAGGGAGAAAATGAGAGATATGAGGGGGAAAATGAAAGATGTGATTGGGAAAATGAGAGGCGTGATGGGAAAATAAGAGAAGTGAGGTGCTATAACTAACCACAGATATTTACTATGCCCAGGCAACGCCGGGCTCTTCAGCTAGTCTACTATATAAAGCTGAATGTGTGTATGTGTGTGTGTATGTCCGGGATTGGCATCTGAACCGTCGCAGCTACAGCCACAAAATTTTGCACAGTCACACGTCTGGACCCCGAGAGGGTCATAGGCTATGTTGTGAGGTGAAATTTTAACCCCGCGCTTTTCAATTCACCAAATAATTTTGCCCCTATCTACATAATGGGGAAAAAGTGAAAGGAAAAGTGTTGGAGGCAAATTGACAGCTGCTCTCATTAAAGAATGAGAGCGATGGTGCCAAAGAGTATATACCGTACAGTTGCTAAGGTGGGGCCCCGACATGGGATACTCACCACACACGGGGATATGGACACACACAAAAAATGCGCCACACACTACCACGTGCTTGAACACATATACCACCCTCAGCACACATTTCACCACACATACACCAACCTCGCCACATAAAAGTCGAAACACAAAAGTCGCCGCTCAAAACTCGCCATGCGCAAAACTCGCCACATGCAAAACTAGGCTCACGCAAAACTCGCCACACGTGCAAAACTCACCTCATGGGAAAACTCGCCACACGCAAAACTTGCACACACGGAAAAATTGCCACATGCACAAAAGTTGCAACACATGCAAAAGTTGCCTCACACAAAACTTGCACATACTCAAAACGCACCACACATAAAACTCACCACGCGCAAAACTCGCCATGCGCAAAACTTGCTGCACACAACTTGCTACACTAACCTGTCACATGCAACTCGACACACAAAAGTTGCTACACGCATGTCGCCACACAAAACTCATCTCACAAAAGTCGCTACATGCATGTCGCCACACGCAACTCAACACACACAACTTGACACATGAAACTCGCCCTAAAACACACACAAGTCTGGTATTATCCTTCAAAAATAAAAATCTGATTAATAAGCAGACAAACTACAAGAGCAACAAATGTACCATATAGGAAATACGGCAGCTGTCAGTCACATGACCTGTCTATTATGTGTATGTGTGAGCTAATATATACTGCCAGGGGGAGGGCTTCCTGTTGGCTGGGGATTTATCAGGCTGCCAATTTAGCTTACAAATACTGAGGTAAAAATACTGACCAAATAACGTGTGAACGAGGTCTAATACAGGAGGAGATGACATACAGATATATACTACGTACGGGGAGATGACACACAGGTATATACTATATACAGGAGGAGATGAGATACAGGTACATACTATATACAGGAGCAGATAACCTAAAGGTATATAATACTATATACAGGAGGAGATGACATACATGTATATGCTATATATAGGAAGAGATGACATACAGGTATATACTATATACAGGAGGAGATGACACTCAGATATATACTATATACAGGGGAGATGACACACAGGTATATACTATGTACAGGAGGAGATGACATACAGGTACTGTATATACTATATATAGGAAGAGATGACATATAGGTATATACTATGTACAGGGGAGATGACACACAGCAGGTATATTATATATACAGGGGAGATGACATACAGGTATATACTATATGCAGGAGATGACATACAGGTGTATACTATATATAAGGGAGATGAGCTTCAGGGGGAGGAGCTTCAAGAGGAGGAGCTTCAGGAGGAGGAGCTTCAAGAGGAGAAAAACGAGAATACAGCTCAGCTCATGCATCTTACACCAAGAAGGGTCATATTTTTGGGAAGTTTACATCCCAAACTACGTTGATAGTTTTGTAGATACATTTTGAGTCCTGAAGGCAATCCCTTATGAATAAAACTGATAGGAGCCACCACACTGTCCACAAAATCCTAATATGCTGTATGTTGGGCATTACATTTTATGAGTTTTGCAAACTTTTCAAATACGTCACATTACTTGTCTTGTTTTGCTGCTGTACATATTATGCTGGGTGGAATTGGAAACAGTCTACAAGTTTGTTGTCAGGCACATCACTGACAGATTAGCTGACATGATTGTTTGATTGTTAGATCTGTTCCTATTCACAGATAGGTCCCGATGGGAGAAGCAGTAAGGAAGCCGAACAATGGTCATTTTCTCTTAAACCTGACACATAGCACTGGCAACAACCAAAGGGTATTTCCATCTTATGGATCTATGGCATATCGATAGCATGTATACTATATGTATATACTATGTATATAAAATGACCAACGAGGGTCTAATCTCAAGGAACCTTACAGATCTGGGAGAATATATGGGCTGTGGTATTGGATCAGTGCTATACCCACTTAAAATGTCTCCATTCACATTGGCATTCCCAACCACTTGGCTGTGTAGGTTACTGCAGCCAACCCCATTCACTGGAAAGCAGTGCCAAACCAGTATGGCAGTGTCCTAAATCTGAGGATGTGTGGGGGTCTGAGGGGCTGCTACTAGTCATATGGCATAGCCTATCAAATGTTAACTGGATGGGCTTACTAGTGAATTAATAACCCAAACTAAAAGGGGGAGTTTTGGGGACTAACATAGAGTATATTTGGGTGTACTAAAAGGGGGAGTTTTGGGGACTAACATAGAGTATATTTGGGTGTACTTATTTTACCCTACACAAATCCTTTAATGTTACTGTACTAGTTATTGATAATGAGCTTCTCTGGTGGTCCCAATCTCGGACACACCAAAGAGCTTCAAGCATTCGGCAGAAAACAAACCCACACAGAGGTAACTTTTAGTCATGCGGCAATGACAACCACAGGGCTCTCCTACAGACCCCGGATTGTCAAATCAACCCATCGGTGACCCGCGGTAATGTGACACGAGCGCTGATGGCCGGGGTTAATCATGCGTTTACTGCTCATGCATGTTAAATGCCGCTGTCAGAGTTTGACAGTGGCATTTAACATGTTAACAGCCGCAGGTGGATCACAATTCCATCCGCGGCTGTTAGGGGCACATGACAGCTGATCAGATCAGCTGTCATGTGCCGGAAAAGGTGCGGGCTCATCACCGGAGCCCGCACCAAACAGGGGGAGGCATCCAATGTCTGATATATCCGCCATTGGACATTAAGGGGTTAAATAAGTTAAAGTTTTGAAAAGTTTCTGCTTAAAAATTAACAGAACGCTCCTGTTATCACGGACACTCCTATTACGTTTTACAGCTCTGATATTAATAGCTCTGTTTACTGCGACATTACGTCCACAAGACACTTTCTATACAATCATGGTTTAAGGAAATTATGGAAAAGAAAGGAAACCAGCTCACTCTCAACGGCAGTGATGGATCCAGGAGTCTGCGCTCAGTG
This sequence comes from Ranitomeya imitator, assembly GCF_032444005.1. Lineage (NCBI taxonomy): Eukaryota > Metazoa > Chordata > Amphibia > Anura > Dendrobatidae > Ranitomeya > Ranitomeya imitator. The sequence continues at coordinate 35,179,734 of NC_091283.1, forward strand.
CTACTGCAGGCGATCACTGTGAAAATGGACAAAGACGGGGAGGCGACGTATGACGGATATATCCGTCATAGGTCGTTACGGGATTAAAGGGGTTGTTGTGGTATTGTTGTGTGTATTGGGATATCACACTAGGGATAAAAGAGAGCGATATTATGACAAAAAATGTTTTTAAATACTATATATATATATATATATATATATATCAATTTTAACATAGTAATACATGAATATAGGCTATAATATTGGTAATCATTAGGTCCCTAGTGACTAATAATGGCTGGTCACAACACGGCGTTATATGACCTCTCCATACAGAGGATGTGATGCGTTTTTATATGTGACTAGTGCACATTTTCATATACAGTGACTGTGTGGCGGTACTGTGCAGTGTTATCTAAACTGAGAATAGCGCCCTCCGTGACATCCAGCCACATGACTATGGAATGGGCGGTCACTAGCTCACATGATGGAACTAGGCACATGACTGTTGTCTAGTGATGAGCGAACCGGCTCGGATAAGGTGTTATCTGAGCATGATTGTTCTTAACGGAGTGTCTTCGGCGTACTTGAAAAATATGTTCGAGTCCCTGCAGTTGCATGTCTCTCAGCTGTTCGACAGGCGCAACATATACAGGGATTGCCTGGTTGCAACAGCATCGCCTCCTGCCACCACCGATGACCTCATGAAGCCATTATTACGCTCCACCGCCTCAGCCTCCGCGTTGAAATGCCTTATCTTCTGATTATAAGACACACTACTCTTTTCCTTCTAAATTTGGGGAGGTGTGAAAGTGTGTCTTATAGTCCAAAACATCCTTTAAGTATTTGATACAATAGGAGAACAAAATATTTGTCACAGAAACCTTTGCTTGCAATTACAAAGGTCAGATGTTCCCTGTAGTTCTTGACCAAGTTTGCACACATCGCAGCAGGGATTTTTGCCAACTCCTCTATACAGATATTCTCCAGATCTTTCAGGTTTCAGGGATGTCGTTGGGCAACATTGAGTTACAGCTCCTTCCAAATATTTTCTATTGGATTCAGGTCTGGTGACTAGGCTAGGCCACTTCAGGACCTAAAAATGGTTCTTACGGAGCCACTCCTTAATTGTCCTGGCTATGTGTTTCGGTTAATTGGCATACTGGAAGACCCAGCCATGACCCATCTTCGATGCTCTTACTGAGGGAAGGAGGTTGTTGGCCAAAATCTTGCGATAGATAACCCCATCCATCCTCACTTCACTATGGTTCAGTCATCCTGTCCCCTTTGCAGAAAAGCACCTCCAAAGTATGATGTTTTCCCCACCATGATGCACGGTTGGAAGGGTGTTCTTGCAGTTGTACTTTTCCTTCTTCTTCCTTAAACATGGCGAGTGGAGTTGATACCAAAAAGTTCTATTTTGGTCTCATCTGACCACATAACCTTCTCCCATGCCTTCTCTGGATCATCCAGATGGTGATTGGTGAACTTCAAATGGGCCAGGACATGTGCTGGTGTCAACAGGGGAACCATGCGTGCTCTACAGGATTTTAATCCATGACGGCATAGTGTGTTACTAACAGTAATGTTTGAGACTGTGGTCCCAGCTGTTAAGGACTGGCGGAACGCACCAAGTATAGATGAAACTAGGTGCGTTCGCAGTCCGAGGTCCACCGTGCAGGTAAAAACCCTGCTGCTAGTAAGACGGACTATATGGCGGTACTATAAGTATACACGCACGGGTTAACTTCACCCTGCGTGAAGGAAGCGATCCTGTTGTGTCACAGGACCGCGGTACCGCACATAGAGCGCGAGCAAGAAGTCAGCGAACACAACCCCAACACAGGATTGAAGTCCGATTAGACCACTTGCTGGCACAACACCGCAACTGGGTGTGTAAGGAAACTATTAAAAAAGTATATAAAGGCACGAGAGTGCATGCACTGCTGCACTGACGGACGCCACTAACCACCCAGGCTTGGGTAAGAAAAGCGCAGAGGAAGCGCACGGCGCCGTACAGGCGGTCACAGCAACTAGACGCTGTTATGTGTGTAACGTGCTGTTGGATAAGTCGGGCGCTAGATAGCAAACATACACCTTCCGCGAACAGTCATCCAATAGGGAGGGTATTTTAAAGAGCGACTTTCACTCACAACACACACACATATTATCAAGACAATACTAGCGCATGGCCGTGCGGTCATGCGCAGTTTATATAGTTGCAGCACAGGAAGCTGCTACTGAAGTTTTGCCCTTTCAGGACCTTCCTGGAGGACCAATGGAATGTGCTGCAGTACCTGAGCATGTGACCCTCGATCTCCAACGGGAGATCTTGCCCTGGGCATGCTCAGTGTGTGCAAATAAGGACTTAGTCCCAGAGAAGCCCGCTCGCCGCAGATCAGTGCAGGGTACAACAGGAGAGCCAGAAAAGGCAACAGTAACCCTTTGCACAGAATCAGTCCCAGCAAGACGCTGGGAGCGACGCCTCCGCTGAGCAGGCCCCACTGCGGCCGGTACAGAATGGGAGACCGCAGCAGACAGGGATCGAGATTCCCCCTGTGCAGCAGAGGAAACTCGACTCCTAACATTACCCCCCCCAGGGCCCCCCCCCCCCCTGGGCCTCGCCACGCTCGAAGGCAGCGATGAGCAGCGGAGCCCGAATGTGCTCAGCAGGCTCCCAGGACGTGTCCTCAGGACCATAATCCTTCCAGTCCACCAAAAAAAATTTTTTGCCACGTACCACCTTGCACCCCAAAATAGCATTCACCTCATAATCGTCCGAAGACGAACCCGATGTCCCAGCAGATGACTCGGAAAACCGGGACATATACACGGGTTTCAGGAGGGACACATGAAAGGTGTCGGTGATACCAAGGCGTGGAGGAAGAGCCAAGCGATAAACCACAGGATTAACCTGTTCGAGCACTTTGAAGGGACCCAAGTAGCGAGGAGCAAACTTAGTGGACTCAACTCGCAGCCTGATGTTACGGGCGGAGAGCCACACCAAGTCGCCAGGAGCAAAGGTCGGAGCGGGGCGCCGATGAGCATCGGCGGAGGACCTCATTCTCTCCTTAGAGGCCCGAATGGCATCCTGAGTGCGGTCCCAAATATCCCGTGCCTCCACAGCCCAGTCTGCCACCCTGGAGTCTGCGGAAGACACGGGCATAGGCACAGGTACCCGTGGATGCTGACCATAGTTGAGGAGGAATGGGGTTTGTCCAGTGGAGTCGGCTACGGCGTTGTTCAGCGCAAACTCTGCCCATGATAGCAAGGATGCCCAGTTATCCTGCCTGGCTGAAACAAAATGTCGCAGGTATGTGACCAAGGTCTGGTTGGCCCTCTCTACCAACCCATTCGTCTCGGGATGATAAGCGGAAGCGAGATTCAACTCAATACTGAGAAGACGACAAAGCTCTCTCCAGAACCGAGACGCAAACTGGGGACCCCGGTCACTGACAATTTTGTCAGGCATACCATGTAGGCGGAAGATGTGTTTAATGAACAACGCTGCCAAGGCCCGTGCAGAAGGTAACCGTGGTAGCGGCACCAAATGCACCATTTTTGAGAAATGATCGGTGATGACCCAAATGATGGTACAGCCGCGAGATTTGGGTAAACCCATGACAAAGTCCATCCCGACCATCTCCCAGGGCCTATCTGCCACCGGCAAGGGATAGAGCAACCCAGCTGGCCTTTGACGCGGAGATTTATGTTTGGCGCAGGAGACACACGCCAGAATATAATCCCTGACATCCCGGGCCATATGCGGCCACCAGTACGTCCTCGCCAGTAGCTCAGATGTCCTCTTTGTCCCAAAGTGTCCACCCACCCTGGACGAATGAGCCCAAGAGAGAACCTCCGGTCGCAAATTAATGGGCACAAAAGTCTTGCCCGGTGGCACAGACTCCAGCGAAACCGGCACTACGGTTCTCAGGCTCTCGGAAGGGACAATAAGCCGAGGCTCCTCTTCCTCCTCTTCAGTTGACATAAGGGAGTGAGAGAGAGCGTCAGCACGAATATTCTTCTCCCCGGCGAGAAAATGAAGGGAAAAGTGGAACCGGGAAAAGAACAAGGACCATCTGGCCTGACGAGAATTTAGCCACTGGGCTGTTTGCAAATAAACCAAATTTTTGTGGTCCGTGTAAACTTGGAAGGGAAAGCGTGCACCTTCCAGAAGATGTCTCCACTCAGAAAAGGCCAATTTCATTGCTAGCAGCTCCCTATCCCCGATGGAGTAGTTTCTCTCCGCTGGCGTGAAGGTCTTAGAGAAGAAGAAGCATGGATGCTTCCGACTTTGAGCATCCTTTTGATAGAGGACTGCTCCAGCACCAACGGATGAGGCATCCACCTCCATTAGGAATGGCTTATCCACATCGGGACGATGTAAGATGGGAGCGCTAGCAAAGTGGGACTTAATAGAAGTGAAGGCCTTGGAGACCTCTTCCGACCACAATTTGGGATTCGCTCCCTTCTTGGTGAGGGCTACCAAGGGAGCTACCAGAGTTGAGAAGTGGGGAATGAACTGGCGGTAATAGTTAATGAACCCCATAAAGCGCTGCACCGCTTTAAGAGAATGGGGCTCTTGCCAGTCCATCACAGCCTGTAGTTTGGCAGGATCCATAGCCAATCCCTGGGCGGAGATGATATAGCCCAGGAAAGGTAAGGACTCCTGCTCAAACATACACTTCTCCAACTTAGCATAAAGAGAGTTTGCCCCTAGGAGGTCGAAGACTCTGCTAACATCTCTCCGGTGGGAGTCAATATCTGGAGAAAAGATGAGAATATCATCCAGATAGACTACAACTGAGGTGGAAAGCATATCCCGGAAGATGTCATTGACAAAGTCTTGGAAAACGGCTGGGGCATTACAGAGCCCAAAGGGCATCACCAGATACTCATAGTGCCCATCTCTGGTGTTAAACGCCGTTTTCCATTCGTCCCCCTCACGGATGCGAATCAGGTTATAAGCACCCCGCAGATCTAATTTAGTAAACACTCTAGCTCCCCGAAGCCTATCGAAGAGCTCGGATATCAAGGGCAAAGGATACTTGTTCTTAACGGTGATAGCGTTAAGACCCCTGTAGTCTATGCATGGACGTAATTCCCCATTCTTCTTCTGCACGAAGAAGAACCCTGCCCCAGCAGGTGACACTGACTTCCTAATGAACCCTCTTGCCAGATTCTCCTGAATGTACTGAGACATGGCCTCCGTCTCCGGGAGAGATAATGGATAAACTCGACCCCGGGGAGGCTCCGCACCTGGCAAGAGATCGATAGGACAGTCATAGGGGCGATGGGGCGGAAGGGTCTCCGCCGCCTTTTTGGAGAACACGTCTGCATAAGACCAATATTGCTTGGGAAGAGAGGAAAGATCTGCGGGTACCTCTGTAGTAGCAACCTGAATGCACTCTCGGTGACACCTACCCCCACATGATTCACCCCATCCCAGAATTCTGCCTGAGGACCACTCGATGTGAGGAGAGTGGTACCGTAACCAAGGTATCCCCAACAGGACCTCATCAATCCCCTCAGGAATGATGAGCAGGGATATAATCTCCTGATGGGATGGTGACATGGACAGAGTAAAAGGGATGGTCTGATGTGTTATCTGTGCGGGGAGTGTCGACCCATTCACCACTCGTACCGTTACTGGTTGAGATAGCATAACCAGGGGTATTGCGTGACGTTGGGCGAAGGCAGAAGACATAAAATTGCCCTCCGCTCCAGAATCCACGCAGAGCTCCACCGAGTGGGAGGATGAGCCAAAAGTTATTGTCCCCTTAAAGGACAATTTGGAGGCAAACGTCACCGTGTCTAGTACACCTCCACCTACTACCACTAGACGCTGACGTTTCCTCGACCGCTGGTGACATCTGGTGGCTAGATGTCCTGACTGTTGGCAAATATGGCAAACCTGGAGTGCACGAGCGGTCCGGGACTTAGATCCCGCTCGTGACACTACCTTAGGTTCATGAGACTCAGGAGCCTGGGCTGGAGATTCCAAAGGTTTGGCGAAGGTGGGAGCCAGCCGAAACCTCTGCCTACACTGGGCTAGCTCTAACCTCCGCTCGTGAAAACGGAGGTCAATACGAGTAGATACTGTTATTAATTCTTCCAGTGTGGCGGGAATCTCCCTAGTGGCCAGGGCGTCCTTAACGTGGTCAGCCAGCCCCCTCCAAAATATGGGAATAAGGGCTTTATCCGACCACTCCAGCTCAGATGCTAGAGTGCGGAAGTGGACGGCAAAATGGCTGACCAAGGACGAGCCCTGAGTCAATGCCAACAGTTGGAGCGCCGTATCATGGGTGACACGAGGTCCTAAAAAGACCTGTTTCAGAGTGCTCAGGAATAACGGAGCACTCTGCACCACATGATCGCCATGCTCCCACAGCGGCGTAGCCCACTGCAACGCCCTGTCCGACAATAAAGATATGATAAAGCCCACCTTAGCCCGCTCTGTAGGGAAACGAGAGGCCAGAAGCTCGAGATGTATTGAGCACTGACTCTCGAAACCTCTACAGGACTTACTGTCACCAGAAAATTTCTCTGGTAGCGGGAGGCGAGATAGCGTCGGTACAGGGGCGGCAGTGGACAAGGTAGCTGCAGCCACACTTGCAGCCTGAACAGCGACAGCAGTAACATCCACAGCTGAGGTTGAACGCTCAAGAGCCGCCAACCTTCCCTCCAGCTGCTGGATGTACCGCTGTAAACGCTGATCGTCCGTCATTACTAGCCAGACCTTGGCGCTAGTATTATGTTAAGGACTGGCGGAACGCACCAAGTATAGATGAAACTAGGTGCGTTCGCAGTCCGAGGTCCACCGTGCAGGTAAAAACCCTGCTGCTAGTAAGACGGACTATATGGCGGTACTATAAGTATACACGCACAGGTTAACTTCACCCTGCGTGAAGGAAGCGATCCTGTTGTGTCACAGGACCGCAGTACCGCACATAGAGCGTGAGCAAGAAGTCAGCGAACACAACCCCAACACAGGATTGAAGTCCGATTAGACCACTTGCTGGCACAACACCGCAACTGGGTGTGTAAGGAAACTATTAAAAAAGTATATAAAGGCACGAGAGTGCATGCACTGCCGCACTGATGGACGCCACTAACCACCCAGGCTTGGGTAAGGAAAGCGCAGAGGAAGCGCACGGCGCCGTACAGGCGGTCACAGCAACTAGACGCTGTTATGTGTGTAATGTGCTGTTGGATAAGTCGGGCGCTAGATAGCAAACATACACCTTCCGCGAACAGTCATCCAATAGGGAGGGTATTTTAAAGAGCGACTTTCACTCACAACACACACACATATTATCAAGACAATACTAGCGCATGGCCGTGCGGTCATGCGCAGTTTATATAGTTGCAGCACAGGAAGCTGCTACCGAAGTTTTGCCCTTTCAGGACCTTCCTGGAGGACCAATGGGATGTGCTGCAGTACCTGAGCATGTGACCCTTGATCTCCAACGGGAGATCTTGCCCTGGGTATGCTCAGTGTGTGCAAATAAGGACTTAGTCCCAGAGAAGCCCGCTCGCCGCAGATCAGTGCAGGGTACAACAGGAGAGCCAGAAAAGGCAACAGTAACCCTTTGCACAGAATCAGTCCCAGCAAGACGCTGGGAGCGACGCCTCCGCTGAGCAGACCCCACTGCGGCCGGTACAGAATGGGAGACCGCAGCAGACACGGATCGAGATTCCCCCTGTGCAGCAGAAGATACTCGACTCCTAACACCAGCTCTCTTCAAGTCAGTGATCAGGTCCTCCCTTGTAGTTCTGGGCTGATTACCAACCTTTCTCAGAATGATCATTATCCCACAAGGCGAGATCTTGCATTGAGCCCCAGACAATCATCTTGTGTTTCTTCCATTTTCTAATAATTGTGCTAACAGTTGTTGCCTTCTCACCAAGTTGCATGCCTATTGCCCTGTAGCCCATCCCAGCCTTGTTCAAGTCTACAATTTTGTCCGTGGGGTCCTTAGACAGCTCTTTGGTCTTGGCCATGGTGGAGTGTGATTGATTGAGTGTGTGGACAGGTGTCTTTTATACAGGTAACAAGTTCAAACAGGTGCAATTAATACAAGTAATGAGTGCAGAGCAGAGGGCTTCTTAATGAAAAACTAACAGGTCTGTGAGAGCCAGAAGTCTGGCTGGTTGGTCGGTGATCAATCACTTATTTCATGCAATAAAATGCAAATTAATTATGTAAAATTCCTACAATGTGATTTTCTGGATTTAATTTTTAGATTCTGTCTCTCACAGTTGACATGTACCTACGAGAAAAATTACAGACCCCTCCAGAATTTAGATTGTGAGCCCCATCGGGGACAGTGATGATAATGTGTGCAAAACTGTAAAGCGCTGCATAATATGTTAGCGCTATATAACAATAAAGATTATTATTCTTTGCAGATGGAAAAACTTGCAAAATCGACAGTGCGTCACATACTTCCCCCACTATTATTTCATGTACAGTGGGGCAAAAAAGTATTTATTCAGTCAGCAATAGTGCAAGTTCCACCACTTAAAAAGATGAGAGGCGTCTGTAATTTACATCATAGGAAGACCTCAACTATGGGAGACAAACTGAGAAATAAAAATCCAGAAAATCACATTGTCTGTTTTTTTAACAATTTATTTGCATATTATGGTGGAAAATAAGTATTTGGTCAGAAACAAACAATCAAGATTTCTGGCTCTCACAGACCTGTAACTTCTTCTTTAAGAGTCTCCTCTTTCCTCCACTCATTACCTGTAGTAATGGCACCTGTTTAAACTTGTTATCAGTATAAAAAGACACCTGTGCACACCCTCAAACAGTCTGACTCCAAACTCCACTATGGTGAAGCCCAAAGAGCTGTCAAAGCACACCAGAAACAAAATTGTAGCCCTGCACCAGGCTGGGAAGACTGAATCTGCAATAGCCAACCAGCTTGGAGTGAAGAAATCAACAGTGGGAGCAATAATTAGAAAATGGAAGACATACAAGACCACTGATAATCTCCCTCGATCTGGGGCTCCACGCAAAATCCCACCCCGTGGGGTCAGAATGATCACAAGAACGGTGAGCAAAAATCCCAGAACCACGCGGGGGGACCTAGTGAATGAACTGCAGAGAGCTGGGACCAATGTAACAAGGCCTACCATAAGTAACACACTACGCCACCATGGACTCAGATCCTGCAGTGCCAGACGTGTCCCACTGCTTAAGCCAGTACATGTCCGGGCCCGTCTGAAGTTTGCTAGAGAGCATTTGGATGATCCAGAGGAGTTTTGGGAGAATGTCCTATGGTCTGATGAAACCAAACTGGAACTGTTTGGTAGAAACACAACTTGTCGTGTTTGGAGGAAAAAGAATACTGAGTTGCATCCATCAAACACCATACCTACTGTAAAGCATGGTGGTGGAAACATCATGCTTTGGGGCTGTTTCTCTGCAAAGGGGCCAGGACGACTGATCCGGGTACATGAAAGAATGAATGGGGCCATGTATCGTGAGATTTTGAGTGCAAACCTCCTTCCATCAGCAAGGGCATTGAAGATGAAACGTGGCTGGGTCTTTCAACATGACGATGATCCAAAGCACACCGCCAGGGCAACGAAGGAGTGGCTTCGTAAGAAGCATTTCAAGGTCCTGGAGTGGCCTAGCCAGTCTCCAGATCTCAACCCTATAGAAAACCTTTGGAGGGAGTTGAAAGTCCGTGTTGCCAAGCGAAAAGCCAAAAACATCACTGCTCTAGAGGAGATCTGCATGGAGGAATGGGCCAACATACCAACAACAGTGTGTGGCAACCTTGTGAAGACTTACAGAAAACGTTTGACCTCTGTCATTGCCAACAAAGGATATATTACAAAGTATTGAGATGAAATTTTGTTTCTGACCAAATACTTATTTTCCACCATAATAAGCAAATAAAATGTTAAAAAAACAGACAATGTGATTTTCTGGATTTTTTTTCTCAGTTTGTCCCCCATAGTTGAGGTCTACCTATGATGTAAATTACAGACGCCTCTCATCTTTTTAAGTGGTGGAACTTGCACTATTGCTGACTGACTAAATACTTTTTTGCCCCACTGTATCTATTCATATTTATCTATATATCTATCATCCTAATGTAAAGCCGTTTTCTAACACGCCATGGTATATTGTTGTTCTGGACGTCACGGATTCTTGTTTTCACCATTGATTTTCCACGTTTTGACCTGTCACCACATTGATCAGTTCCGTTTCCATGTAAACCGTCCATTTATTTACAGTTGGGGCGGGTGATGGTGTGACGCATTTCTATTTTTTCTTTGAGCATATAGATATTTTTACCATTGATCGCTTATAATCGCTTATAATAAAATGCAAAATAATTGGATGGTAAATTCCACCACATAAAGGAGGGTTCATAATACCCATCTTACAGTAGAAACATGTTATACCATTGGGAAACGATGAAGGTGGCAGCAGTGAGCCCTGTGTCTCCAAGCTTTCCTGGTCATCCTTAACGCCTGATTATTATTATTATTATTATTATTTATTTATATAGCACCATTGATTCCATGGTGCTGTACATGAGAAGGGGTTACATACAAGTTACAAATATCACATACAGTAAACAAACTAACAATGACGGACTGATACAGAGGGGCGAGGACCCTGCCCTTGCGGACTTACATTCTACAGGATTATGGGGAAGGAGACAGTAGGTTGAGGGTTGCAGGAGCTCCGGTGTTGGTGAGGCGGTAGCTCCGGTGTTGGTGAGGCGGTAGCTCCGGTGTTGGTGAGGCGGTCGGACGTGTTGGGGCAGAGAGTTCCAGAGGATGGGGGATATTCGGGAGAAGTCTTGGAGGCGATTGGATGAGGAGCGAATAAGTGTGGAGGAGAGGAGGAGGTCTTGGGAGGACCGGAGATCACGTGAGGGAAGATACCTGATGAAAGTAATTATACATAATTATACATAAAAACATAGTTGCTTTCTCCCAGAAGTTGGGCATCGGGCCCCGTCTCTTCTGCTCACCGTGCCCGGGCCCCGAAATTCCTAGTGACAGCCCTGTGGATGCATATAGCATAAACAACGACCAACAGACAATTTAAAGAAAAAAAAAAACATTTTTTTTTGCAAAATTTGTCATTTTGCATAATTTATCTTAGGTTATTTTGACCCGAGAGGAAATGGAGCACCCGCTAGGAACGTGGTGTACTTGGCACCGGGTCCGGTAGTACTTAAAGGGGTGGTCACAGTGGCAGTGACCTTATCAGTGGAACTGGGCATCCAGTTAAAGGGGATGTAAATGGAAGTGGAAATAAAGTCTTAAACGGATGATTCTTGACACCACCTGTGATGGCTGATGATGCTTAAAGGGAATGCTGGGTCTGATGGTAATGCAGCTTGGATGGTTCTGCTCTCCACAGGTGGAGCGGTGCCCCAGGGCTACCTGGTACAGTTGGTAAAGGATGGTAAACGATGGGGTGCAGGGCTGAGGGCGCAGGTAATGATTGAAGAACACAAAGGTAGCAGTTTCCTTTACCTTTTACTGATGAAATGCAGGTACAGTTCAGGGTACAGGTAACAGGCGATGATGGGGTGCTGGCAGCCTGGAAGCAACTTGGGATCCACCTAACCAGGTGGGTTTGGAGGCTTTCCTTCTGCGCTTTGTACCCTGACCCTTGCTGCCTGAAGCTCTGCACAAGTCATCTCAGTGTCTGTACTTCCAACCCGTATGGCTGACAGCCTGAGCCTGTCTTGGGCACTGACTTCTCACTGGCAGCCCCAGGCTCTTGACCTGCTGTGTTGCCTCCGGATGTCAGTTGAGGACAGGAGACTTGGAATCTCCTGCCCTCTGGATTTGGTGGCTGGGTATGCAATCCTCTCACCACCACAAACTCTGGTGTTCGGTCTCTAAGCGCTTTATCTTGGGGTGAGCCCAGTCGCAGCTCCAGACCCCAGGCTCCTCTCTTGCTTCCTTTCCCTTCAGTGTCTCACACTAAACTTACTAACCCCGCTCCAGACCAGAACCTAAAGGGAAGCTACCCTGAAACTGGGTTTAAAGCTCCCCCTTCTGGTCTGGAGTCAGGAAGGTGTTGTATGTTTGTATTACATAGTAACATAGTAACATAGTTAGTAAGGCCGAAAAAAGACATTTGTCCATCCAGTTCAGCCTATATTCCATCATAATAAATCCCCAGATCTACGTCCTTCTACAGAACCTAATAATTGTATGATACAATATTGTTCTGCTCCAGGAAGACATCCAGGCCTCTCTTGAACCCCTCGACTGAGTTCGCCATCACCACCTCCTCAGGCAAGCAATTCCAGATTCTCACTGCCCTAACAGTAAAGAATCCTCTTCTATGTTGGTGGAAAAACCTTCTCTCCTCCAGACGCAAAGAATGCCCCCTTGTGCCCGTCACCTTCCTTGGTATAAACAGATCCTCAGCGAGATATTTGTATTGTCCCCTTATATACTTATACATGGTTATTAGATCGCCCCTCAGTCGTCTTTTTTCTAGACTAAATAATCCTAATTTCGCTAATCTATCTGGGTATTGTAGTTCTCCCATCCCCTTTATTAATTTTGTTGCCCTCCTTTGTACTCTCTCTAGTTCCATTATATCCTTCCTGAGCACCGGTGCCCAAAACTGGACACAGTACTCCATGTGCGGTCTAACTAGGGATTTGTACAGAGGCAGTATAATGCTCTCATCATGTGTATCCAGACCTCTTTTAATGCACCCCATGATCCTGTTTGCCTTGGCAGCTGCTGCCTGGCACTGGCTGCTCCAGGTAAGTTTATCATTAACTAGGATCCCCAAGTCCTTCTCCCTGTCAGATTTACCCAGTGGTTTCCCGTTCAGTGTGTAATGGTGATATTGATTCCCTCTTCCCATGTGTATAACCTTACATTTATCATTGTTAAACCTCATCTGCCACCTTTCAGCCCAAGTTTCCAACTTATCCAGATCCATCTGTAGCAGAGTACTATCTTCTCTTGTATTAACTGCTTTACATAGTTTTGTATCATCTGCAAATATCGATATTTTACTGTGTAAACCTTCTACCAGATCATTAATGAATATGTTGAAGAGAACAGGTCCCAATACTGACCCCTGCGGTACCCCACTGGTCACAGCGACCCAGTTAGAGACTATACCATTTATAACCACCCTCTGCTTTCTATCACTAAGCCAGTTACTAACCCATTTACACACATTTTCCCCCAGACCAAGCATTCTCATTTTGTGTACCAACCTCTTGTGCGGCACGGTATCAAACGCTTTGGAAAAATCGAGATATACCACGTCCAATGACTCACCGTGGTCCAGTCTATAGCTTACCTCTTCATAAAAACTGATTAGATTGGTTTGACAGGATTACCTGATTAGGGAATCCCTCCTTGTGTCCAGGCATGACATCACCCCCACCGAGAGAAAGGCAATGCCATTGTGGCAACCGGACTCCTGGGGTGTCACAGAAAGTTAGGAAAGGATTCACCTACTACTAGCTGCTCATTCCTGGTCTCTACATAATAATATAGATATTTGGTTTATAATGGGAACTACACCATGGATGTGAACAGAAGCTTAGAAAAATACTGTTTAGCGTTGGGGTGATTAATGTTTTTTCTGCCAAGAGCCTTTTGTATACAGTATCTCTACCATCCTTCAGGGGCCGTACAACTGTGCCTCAGCCCCAATGTCTCCTGTACTTATACTGCATCCCTCGCTCCAATGTCTCCTGTGCTTATGCTGCAGCCTCAGCCCCCATATCTCCTGTGATTATAACGCAGTCTTAGCCCCTATGTTTCTTATGCTTATACTGCAGTCCAAGCCCCATTGTCTCCTGTGCTTATACCGCAGCCCCAGCCCCAATGTCTCCTGTGATTATACTGTAGCCCTTGCCCCAATGTCTCCTGTTCTTATGCTGCAGCCCCCATATCTCCTGTGATCATACCAGCAACAGACCCAATGTCTCCTGTGATTATACAGCAGCCTCAGCCTTAATATCTTCTGTGCTTATACCACAGCCCCAGCCCCAGTGTCTACTGTGATTATAATAAAGCCCCAGCTCCAATGTCTTCTGTGCTTATACCACAGCCCCAGCTCCAGTGTCTTCTGTGATTTTACCACAGCTCCAGCACCAATATCTCCCTTGCTCATACTGCAGCCCAGCCCTATTGTCTCCAGTGCTTATACTACTGCTCCTGTCCCAATGTCTCCTGTTATTATACCTCAGCCCCAGTCCCAATGTCTCCTGTGATGATACCGCAGCACCAATGTCTCCTGTGATTATACCGCAGCTCCAGTCCCAATGTCTCCAGTGTTTATACCATAGCTCCAGCCACAATGTCTCCTGTGATTATACCGCAGCTCCAGTCCCAATGTCTCCAGTGTTTATACCATAGCTCCAGCCACAATGTCTCCTGTGATTATACCGCAGCTCCAGTCCCAATGTCTCCAGTGTTTATGCCGTAGCTCCAGCCACAATGTCTCCTGTCATTATACCGCAGCTCCAGTCCCAATGTCTCCAGTGTTTATGCCGTAGCTCCAGCCACAGTCTCCTGTCATTATACCGCAGCTCCAGTCCCAATGTCTCCAGTGTTTATACCGCAGCTCCAGCAACAATGTCTCCTGTGATTATACCGCAGCACCAGTCCCAATGTCTCCAGTGTTTATACCGTAGCTCCAGCCACAATGTCTCCTGTGATTATCCCGCAGCACCAGTCCCAATGTCTCCAGTGTTTATACCATAGCTCCAGCTCCTATGTCTCCCGTACTAATACCGCAGCCTCAGCCACAATGTCTCCTGTGATGATACCACAGCCCCAGTGCCAATTTCTACTGTGATGATGCCCCAAACTCAATGTCTCCTGTGATCATACCACAGCCCAAGCCACAATGTCTCCTGTGATCATACCACAGCCCCAGTCCCAATGTCTCCTGCAATGATACCGCAGGTTCAGTGCCAATTTCTCCTGCGATGATACCTCAGCCCCAATGTCTCCTATGATGATACCACAGCCACAGTCCCAATGTCTCCTGTGATGATACCGCATTCCCGACCCCAATGTCTCCTGTGAATATACCGCAACCCCAGCCTTAACGTCTCCTGTTTTTATACCGTAGCTACAACCCAATGTCTCCTGTGATCATGCCATAGCCAAAGCCCTAATGTCTCCTGTGTTTTTATTGCAGCCTTGGTCCCCATGTCTCCTGTGATCATATCGCAGCCCTAGCCTCAATTCCTCCTGTGATCATACCACAGCTCCAACCCCAATGTCTCCTGTGATTATACTGTAGTTCCAGCTCTAATGTTTCCTGCGCTTATTCCGCAGCCCCCGCCCCAATGACTCCTTTGATCCTTTGATTATTCTGAAGCATCTGCTGGCCCAAGCGAAGAGGTCTCCAGTAATCAGCCTGGGGCTGCAGAAAAGGTCCTGGGATCCAGGGTTTCTCCAGCATTGGTTTAGAGGAATTAGTTCCTCCCTCCTTCTGTACCTGTTAGTACCTTGTTTTATTTTTTTGCTCATGTTTATTGTATTTGTCTATACTTGCCCCCTTTTCACATGTAAAGCGCCATGGCGCTATAAAATTGTTTAATAATAATAACTAGTTTAATATCGATGGAAAAATATTCAGAATTGATTCATTGATACCTTTTAATGGCTAACTGAAAAGATAACAAATTGCAAGCTTTTGAGACTACACAGGTCTCTTCATCAGTCATAGACTAAAACAAAATCTGAAGAATCACATATTTATGCACAACACAGCAAAGAAATAATGCCATAGATAAGACAGGTGACGTGAAGCATAACTACCAATATTGGACAGTGATAAACAGTTATGTCCATAAATATTGGAGTTTTTTAATATCGATGGAATTTGTATAGGAATAACATTATGTACTGATCAATTTCTTATCAAGAGAGACTATCTTTTTAAACCTCTTTCCATTTTGGTTAACAGATGAAGATTTTAAATAAAGGCATTTTCTTAAAAATGTTTACATGGTTGGCGGGTGACGTCATGAGACCTCTGCATCCAATCAGCACCCTCTGATTAACTGCAGAGTTGACGATCCATCTAAGCTGGAAGATTCAGTCTTTTGTTCTCTTTTTGAGGTTGAACATTTGCAGCCAATCAATGGCCACATGAGAGGTCCTCCACCAGAGGAAGAAGAAGAAGCAGTAGACTGGTGGGGAATATGCACCGAGAAACGGCAGGGTCCAGTAGGTGAATGTCTGTTTTGGTATTTTAAGACTGCCATCAGCTTGTAATAAAAAAAAATGGAGGACAACTCTTTAAAATCAACCTTGAATTCCCAAGACTCAAATTGTTAGGTGGCCAACATCTAAAAATCCTACTCATCACAAAAGTTTGTGGTCCTGATCCTCAATGTGGACCTATATATTCTTACATAGTCTTACCCAAAAAAAGAGAGTTAGTTACAGAAAGGCGATAACTCCTACTCAACTCATTGACGATGAGCCAAAGCAAAATGGATCACCACTGACTATTGACTGAGATGACCCAACATTCCAACACCCCGAACATCCAAGACTAAAAAGGCAACAGCGGGTTTACTACAATTATTTGTGTCAATAAAATATTTAAAATAAAAAACATTGAACATTTTAAAACTTTTTGGAGAAAACAATTAAGGAATTCTCAACCTAAGACCTCCATACTCAATCCCACTTACTCCATGCTTCTACTTTCATTTCCTACATGATAAATTCTCTCTAACTAGCCTGTGTTTAGATATCTGACCCAAAGCCGTACATTACTTTTTCATTATCATGTATGAGGTCACTGATCACACACCTTGGTGCACTCCCTGCTTTCTATAACTCCTAATGTATATATATACGTGTGACCTTTGCTTCATACATGTATGGAGATACATAAAGGTAGAGGGAGAACATATTCTGGACACTTTACCTCCAGGAGGACCTTTCTGGATATTTATTTTCTTGCTCCATCTGACTTTTTTGCTGTCTCAATACTTTTATCTAATATTTATTAACCATGGATACTGCATGGAGCACACGACTGATTATCCTGGGGATTGTAACGTTACTGACCGGTAAGAAAATGAAATGACAATTTTTCCTGTTATATTCTATCATATTTTCTGTTAATATGTATTTATTATGTTACAGTTTGTTTTATTTTAAATGGCATTTAATTATTTTTTGTGCTTGTTTCATAGTTTTTTTTATTATTATTTTTATTGTTTGTATTCAATTTATTTTTTTGTGAAGGATTGTATTTAATTTTTTATTATATACTGTATTACTTTATTTTATTAATATATATTTTTATATTATAATTTATTTTGTGTGCTTTTTTATTTTATGTTATATTTTAAATATTTGATTACCTTAATTATATGGTATTTTATTCTACTCTATTAAATTCCATTTTACTATAGCGAATTAAAAAATATGATTTTATATTGCACTATTCTTTATCGCATTTCACTTACCGTATGTATGATGCTCAATTAAGTTCATATTATTATAGATATTTTATTATTATTCATATTACAGACACTATTTTAATATGATTTCTATTATTAGAACTGTATTAGTTTTTATTATTACATATATGTTATATTGATTATTTTATTATTGTTATTATTACAGATATATTATTTATTATTATTACATATATTATTTCATTATTTTTATAATTATTATTATAGATCTGTTTGTTTTTATTATTATCATTATTATTATTATTATTACAGATATATTATTTTATTATAATTATTGTTATAGATCGATTTGTTTTTATCATTATTGTTATTATTACAGATAGTTTTTTTATTATTACTATTGTTATTATTATTCTTACTATTATTATATTCAATTTATAATTTTTTCCTTTTATTTCCATGGTATGACATGATTAACACTACTGTATATTTAGAAATTACTTATTTTATTTTTATAATATTTTTGTAGGTAAAGAGTAATAGTAATTATTTCTTAGACTTTAGAGACTTCATAATGAATACTTTTTTCATTGGTGTGGTTTTCTAACAAGTAGCTTAGAAATGTCCAGTAGTGGAGACCCAACTGTGTCACCTGCTATGTTGGTGGTTCTGATCATCACTCACGCATATAGGTCTCTACACAATACAAAGAAAACTAATAATCCCAGTGCTTCACTATGGACGTATTCCTCCCTCTACCAGTGAGATGGATATAGCTATTACACTGAACACTCAGCCGACTCTGACAATCATAAGATTTATAGTTTCACAGTCATAGGTTGAACCCTATCCCTTATCCCCAGTAATCCCCCAATAAAAGGTCCGGTAGAGCAAGAACAGTGTTCTGCAGCCCCATCTTGAATGAATCAGAGGGGCACATGACCCATCTCTGTTCCATCTTTTGGCTATGGAACTGCCAGAAAAAGCCAAGTTCTTTGCTCCCCTATTTCCAGAAGTCCCATAGACAATAGATGGAGCATGGACATTTCCTCTCCATAATAGAAGGTATCTGAAGAGCCACCTTCTCAGGTTCTGGATCCCCATTTTTGAAATTGCTGTCAGACCCCCTTGAATCAATAAGTTATCTCCTTTCTAACGACAGAGAATAACTTGCAATTCTGGGAGCTCCGGTAAAAACTTGTCTTATTCCCCAATTAGGTGAGACTTCTTTAAGCCTAAAGTGTACTAATCCGTACCTCCCACTCCCGACTCCAAGACTTCTCCCGTGCTGTGCCAATCCTCTGGAATGCTCTACCCCAAGATATTAGGACCATCCATAATTTGCATAGTTTTAGGCGCTCGCTCAAAACACATTTGTTCAGAGCGGCCCAAAAACAAAGAACGCACATATATCACTGCACAGCTGATAAATCCAAATCACCGACCAAACAGTGCAACACCAAGCAGGAAAAAATGGGCTGAACGTATCCTCCACACCAAATGGATCAGGGGTGCCGCTTCCAGAAACATATGCAGAGTCCAAAAGTAGAAAAATAAGAAAAAATAGGAGCGCACTTACCCTGGTGTGGTATGCATCACTTTATTGAAACATAGAAAGTGGACAGCAGGGAGGGGCAGGATCGGCCATGGACAACGGCCGTTTCGTGCTTACTGGCACTTCAACGGGTCCTAATGGTGAGTGAGCTGGAGGAGTATTATATGGACCGGATCTAGTCTCAAACTCCTCCCCTCCAATGCTCAAACAAATATAATGTGAAAATTAAAAACAACATATAATTAAAAACAGTAGACGTAGAACACAATCTAGAAAACTGAATACACAATTGGAGACAGACAGACTAAGATTTACAAAAATACAGACATGTCGACTTTTTCATTAAAACCAGATGGTCCTGCCGCGTTAGCGCGCAGAATCCACCTGGCTTCTCTACGCAACAACAGACGACACAGATCTCCTCCTCCCTCTGGCAGTGAGACACGCTCTAAACCTGCAAACCTCAAAGATTGAACATCTCCCGCATGGTGAGTCCGAACATGATCTATCAACCTCGGGGCACCCTTCCCTGTTTTTATAGAATTAAAGTGCTCTCTAATGCGAATAAACAAGGGGCGGATGGTTTTGCCGATGTAGAAACCTCGGCAGGGGCAAAAAAGAATATATACGACGTGAGAGGTTTTACAAGATATAAAGTCTCGTACCGTATGTTGTATATGGCCCACCCTCACTTGATCTCCTGTATGGTGATATTTGCAAAAGTTGCAACTCCCGCATTTGTAATTACCTGTGGGTGCGCTATCAGTAAGCCAATTATTTCTATTGGTCCTGAAACGGTTCCGGACTCTAATATCTCTGATGTTTTTACTCCGACGACTAGCAAAAAGGGGGCCTCTTTCTACCACTTCTTTAAGATCGCTGTCCTGACTCAGGATCTGCCAATTTTTACGTATGACTGATCTAATGTGATTGTCAAGCGGTCCGAATTTGAAACTAAAGACAAACTTTTTTTGGGGTTTTTTCCCCAAGGACATAGAAACATTGGTAGCCTTTGCTTTTTCATAAGCGGCATCCAACACTGAAGGGGGATATCCTCGTTTTTTAAAACGATTAATTAATTCCACTGACTGCCGCTCAAATCCTTCAGACTCATTTGTTCAGAGCGGCCTATCACGTTCACTAATCAAAGTTATGTTATGTTTGTGTGTGTGTGTAGCCCATTCACTATCCCCATCTATTCCCCACCCCCTGAAGATGGCCGGACCATGATTGTAAATACATCATTGTAAATACACACCTGTACTTTGTATCTCCCCCACCTCATTGTAGATTGTAAGCTCTCACGAGCAGGGTCGGCTTATTTTGCTTTAATTATTGTATTGTTAACGTTGTTACTTATGACTTTTGTGTTTGAAACTGTTAAACTGTAAAGCGCTGCGGAATATGTTGGCGCTATATAAATAAAGATTATTATTATTATTATTATTACGCCTCTAACACTGAGTTATTGTAAGGTGCTTCAAAGTCTTGGGGTCAGGGTGAGGCCTATAGCCTGATAAATTATGGTTTAAAATGTCCAAGTGGGAAAATTGTGTATAATGTATTCTTCCTTCGAGTCCCCCATATGGTTATTGGCCAACTATATTATCTATCCGTCATTGGTCCATTACATACCTCCTAGATTTTCATTTTGGAGACTCAATTTTTTACTTTTGTCCTAAAATGTCCCTAATTCAGTATATTTCTATTGTTAATTTATCCAGTTGAGTCCATATAAAGCAAGCTATGGCACTTCAAATAACATATAACCAAATTTGGAACTTATGTAAATAGGCAGCCGAAAGAAGAGAATCATATAATATTAGAAATTAAGCCTTTATTATAAATCATTAAAATACAAGTAAGAGAATGGCACTAAAACAAATATAGCAAAATGTCCAGAAGGGGGATGCTAATCTTATCCAAGGTGAACAAAGCACCCAGTTAATCCATATATATCAATATTTCCAGCAGGGGTTATATATAGAAACATGTACAAAGGTTAACTAACTGTATCCCCACATGCTGAAATATGCCTAATAATATAGGACTAGGGGATTGTGCAAACAAGCATAAGCATACAGAAATGTGGCTAAAGGTTAATTAGATGGGTGCATATAACATCCCATAACATACCAATGAATACACAATCCTACATAGTAATGTATTATACAAGGGTTCGCCCCCGGAAGAAGCAATGGGGGAAACGTACGTTGGGGTGAGGGGAGACTCCTAATCTATCCTTCCCCATTATCCAGTGGTTTATTGTGCTCAGGTATAGTGCCTTATATTTTCATCATCATTGTCCAGTACAAGAAATCACTTCTCTATAAGTATAACCCTATTTGTTTTAGTGCCTTTCTCTTACTTGTATTTTAATTATTTATAATAAAGATTTAATTTTTAATATCATATGGTTCTCTTCTTTCGGCTGCCTATTTACATAAGTCCGAATTGGTGATATATTTCTATTGTTGCATCATTTAATGATTTGTCATTGGTCATTTGGTGCTTGAAAGTTTCTTATTAATTCTAGAATGCTCGATTCTAGTGAATGATGTGTGACAAGTAGTTACAATACTTAGAGGTAGTTGATTTACTCATTTTCTTGCTGCGTTTTTGATCATTTTTGAAGGGTTGGAATTCTAGTTTCTTCTGATTATCTTAACATATGAGAAAGAATAAAGTTAAAAAAGTGTTAGCATCTCCTACTCTTAATGTGGCTGTTAAAGTGGTGGCCAAGCGTCAATTGAACATTAGAATTATAAAACTAGCTCAAAACCATAGGCTGCATATAACGATCCACTCTAAGATACAAAAGTGACGTCCCACGATCACCATTCCATCGCTGGACAGGATGATTGCAAATGATCATCCATGCAAATAATTTTGTGAGCGATGTCAAAAGTTGTTTACATTAAGAAAAAAGTTATATAATTATATAAAAATTGTATTTTTTTTGCCCCAAAGAGTTAAAAAAGCAACTATGACTCTATAGTTTTGATCCATAAAGACGAAGTTAGCAGCGCAGGAGAGGGAAGCTTAACTTTCCCGCAACAGTTCTTCAAATTTTGTCGGTGGAGAGGGGGTCTGTGATTACTTTGTTGATGGAACCGGAGAAAGCAAGGAATATTATGGTGTTTTTTCCTAATTATTTACTAGTAGTGAAAAAAGCAAACGAGGTACAAATGAGTGTGACTCCTTAGAAAATTCGGTAGCATCACTACTGTTAACAGCATTCCGCGGCCATTCATCGGGTATCTGACAGAGTTAGCGACCTCATAGTGCAAATATTGAAGGCCATACATTGAGTAACAGACCGCGGCATGCCTGCTTACATCTGTATTTACTGCCTCACCTTGGTTAGCCATCTTATTTGCACATCTTATCAGCTTTCTCTCTACGTGAATGTATAGTATTGCCTACAATGTGTAACTGGTTGGACAACATGACACACTGGGGGACACAGACAGAAACGGACCCTTGTGCAAAAATAATGTGTGGCCCCTTTGCAGTCCAATAGCTCATCATCTGCTTTAGATGTGAAAATGGGGCCCCCTACCTCATGGGTTGCATCAACGAAATGTCCACCCCTGACATGACTTCATGATCTGGTCACACTGGTGTCAGATTTCCATTACTCTTGATGAGCAGTATAACATAATTCGCTGCGCTACTCTATCCAATGAAAAATGGAAACCTGTGAAACCAATTATAAGTCATCAAGATCCATTAGGATCCATTAAGATCTGTTGCTAATTGGACCATCACATCCATTTATATGGAACCTAATGGGATCAGACCCTCATAGAATCGGTCTTTAGCTATGCAAAATTGCATGACCATTTTGGTACAAATGTTTTAGGTAAGACTGGGTTCACACAACATCCCGGTCCTTGATCAGCACTTAGTTGGAGCATTCCCTATGAATATACAAAAAATAGTGTCCTATCGATGGAGTCATTAATTTAGACGTGACAGATAAAAGTCCGTCTATTTAGCTGGATACAATAACATGGTAGACTACATTATTGTGTACAGCTGAAAAGATGGACACCACCAGGAATAAAGGTCAAACAGCCTAAAGTTTAAAATTGTAGAATCCTAGAATGTTAGAGTTGGAAGGAACCTCCAGGGTCATCATGTCCAACCTCTTGCTCAATGCAGGATCCACCAAACAATTTCAGACAGATCTCTGTCCAGCCTCTGTTTGAAGATTTCCATTGAAGGAGAACTCAAAACCTCTCAAGACAGCCTGTTCCACTCATTGATCACCCTCACTGTCAAAAAGTTTTTTCTAAGGCCAGAGTCACACATAACGTATAAAAAATCAGTCCATTTTTCACGGACGAGAATCGCACAAATGTTCCCGAAAAGTGATCTGTATGTAAAACGTTTGCAATGCGAGGATGCTAATTTCCTCGCATCTACAGTATGTATCCATGTGACATCCGTATGCCATCCGTATGATGTGTATTTCTCAATGCTTTTCCCATTGAATTTAATGGCTCAATGGGCTGAAATGAGGAAAATGCTTGCGTATTTCTCGCAAGTCAAACTGATGGTCCGGGTGTTCTTTGTTTTTTTCTCGTACTCATAGGCTTGCATTGGCGAGTCTCGGACGATATACGGTGCTAATAGCAGCATGCTGCGATTTCACTCGCACGTATAATACGGCCGAGAAAAAACGGATGATGGGAGCTGCCCCATAGATTAACACTCGTCCGTATTCCTCTCTAGCATGACTCCAGCCTAATATCGAATCTGTATCGTCTCCCTTTCAGTTTCATTCCATTGCTTCTCGTGTTTCCATGTACAAATGAGAATAATGATGATCCCTCTACACTGGGACGTTCCTTCAGATATTTGTAGACTCCATTTGACCCATTGAAGTCAATAGTTTCGGCAGAAAACTGTATGAATTCTGTTTGGGGATACTTGCAGTAGTTAGAATCCCACGATGCTGAGTTGGGACGTACTATGCACCCAGCCTAACCAGAAAACAACATGGACTTTCGCTGCAGTCAGTATTTCTTCATTTTGAGAACAAATATGAATAGCTTTTCTGATTAAGTCTCCATGACTATAATCAACTGTAAGTGCATTATATAATTAGACCAGATTGTAGCCATGGTATCTCGCAGAGCTAAGAATGACTCTGGACTGTATTGAAGGTTGATGTTGATTCCTTTCCAAATGAGATGGTGACCTAAAGATAGTCATGTAAAATGCCATTAGGAAGAGCTGGTTGACAGTTGGCAGTTGGTAATTAGTTTTGAGCATATAGTGAAATATTCGTATTCGGGAAAATCGGCGCAAATAAATTCTAATATCCGTGTATTCGTACCAAATAACAAATCTAATGCAAGTCAATGGAAAAGCCTAATCTTTTTCTGCTGGACCAACATGTCTGGGGGCATGGGAAAAAGGCTGACATGGATGGGAAAGAGCTAAAAATTAAAAAGGGAACAGCGTGGAGAAGATGCCTGCATGTCTTTCTGACTCACATATGGCATCTGGGAATAATGTTGTCAGACTATTGTGCCAATTTTACGGATTCTTAACATGACCTACCAAACCAAACTTATCTTTTCTTTTAAAGGGAAAAATGATAAGAAACATTTTTTCCTTCATAATTACATGTATATAACACAAAATAAAAATAAAGCATATGGTCACACGGAGCATTTTGGCTTTAGTTTTTATTATAACATTTCGGAGGGCTCTCACTCCTACATTTGGGAGGTCCCTCTCTCATTCCAAATTGTTAGCCAGATAGCGGAATCCATATTCCCCAGCACTTTACAATGCCAGCTAAAACATGGCCATTTGAATTTTGAGCTTTGCCCGCCACCACCACCACGTCCACCGCCATGTCATTATGTTGCCCTCGCTTACAATTTTCGAGGGCAACCAGGTGCCGTGAAACCTGCATTTTGTGAGCTCCATGGGTCATGTTGGCCAACGGATCCCAATGGAACAACTGTCACAGCAGGTGAAGCCGCTGTAAGGTGAATATAACACTGGAGTTGGGGGAGCTGTATGATTAATGTCAGGAAATTGGAAACTAACAGACACCAAAAGCATTAGAATTAAATTCTGAATACAGGGTAAGAAGCGAGGGTCTGTATTGTGCTCAGTCTGCCAGGCCTGAAACCCATGTCAGGAACATACAGTATACAAGCCTCATTTTACTTGGAAGCAGCCTCCTCAAGGGAAAGAGACAGGAGTGCCACTGACCAATCTGCACAAGCCTACGCACTTCTTCTGGAAACTACCCAACCAAGCAGAATTGTTTTTTTTATGGTTTTGAACAACAATGGAGTAATCACAGGATATGTCATCCCAGAGAGTGACGAGGTCTGTGGAGCGTATTACTCAGGTGACAGGCCGTGCTACAGAGCTCAGGTAAAGGCCTTAGAGTGGCAATGACCATGATCCAATATGTGTAAGGCTGCAGCGTGAATGGGTCTGTGGAGCGTAATAACCCAGTCTCTTAGATGTGCTTAAAATGTACAGAAACTGGCCAATACCCCACCACCACCACCTTTTTTTGTAAGGACCCAAATTTAGGAAATGTAAGGGAAGCGACTGTTTAATAAAGAGACACAAGTCTAATTTTTTAGCAAGGAATAGTCAGCAATGGTCTTTGTCCTGCACCGTACAATGTAAAGTGCTAATAAATATGTATGCCCTATCTAATAATTCGTGAACAGACATATTTGTTGACTAGGGACAACTGAACGCTGTCCTGGGACAAAGAACTGGATGTGGTTGCTGACTGTTGTGTCTGTGCAACTGCTGGTTGTGGACAGGAGGAATCAGCACCTCCTCCCTGGACAGCAAAGTGGGAAGGATGTAGCACAGGGGAAGGGCCAGTGGCTTCACCCTCAGACACAGATTTTGTAGCCTGGGTTCTGCCCAACTACTGGGGTGCTGCTTATGTGAGCAGTATATGGCGTATGCTAACAGAGGTATTATTACCCTTTATAAAGGGATGTGTGGGTAAGATTTTTGAACTAGCAGCATATATATATATATATATATGTATATATACATATATATATATATACTAGATTGTGGCCCGATTCTAACGCATCGGGTATTCTAGAATATGCATGTCCCCGTAGTATATGGACAATGATGATTCCAGAATTCGCGGCAGATTGTGCCTGTCCCTGATTGGTCGAGGCAACCTTTATGACATCATCGTCGCCATAGCAACCATTATGACATCTACGTCGATACTGTTCCCGTCGCTGAATCAGAAACGTAGGATTTCTACGTCCTTTATGACATCATCGTCGCTGTGCCCGTTGCTGATTGGTCGAGGCCGCCAAGCATCGGGTATTCTAGAATATGCATGTCCCCGTAGTATATGGACAATGATGATTCCAGAATTCGCGGCAGACTGTGCCCGTCGCTGATTGGTCGAGGCAACCTTTATGACATCATTGTTGCCATGGCAACCATTATGACATCTACGTCGATACTGTGCCCATCGCTGATTGGTCGAGGCGAATTCGCAGCAGACTGTGCCTGTCGCTGATTGGCCGAGGCAGCCTTTATGACATCATCGTCGCCATGCTGTGCCCGTCGCTGATTGGTCAAGGCAACCTTTATGACATCATCGTCGCCATGGCAACCATTATGACATCATTGTTGCCATGGCAACCATTATGACATCTACGTCGATACTGTGCCCATCGCTGATTGGTCGAGGCGAATTCGCAGCAGACTGTGCCTGTCGCTGATTGGCCGAGGCAGCCTTTATGACATCATCGTCGCCATGCTGTGCCCGTCGCTGATTGGTTGAGGCAACCTTTATGACATCATCGTCGCCATGGCAACCATTATGACATCATCGTCGCTGTGCCCGTTGCTGATTGGTCGAGGCCTGGCGGCCTCGACCAATCAGAGACATGGGATTTCCAGGACAGACAGACAGAAAGACAGACAGACAGACAGAAGACAGACAGACGGAAAAACCCTTAGACAATTATATATATAGATATAAAGCAAGCTTCATTACTCATATTATTATTCTGTGTAAGGCTGAAACCTGAAGAATTGTGTGGAGCATATTAATGCATTCATGTACCAAAAGGTCCAAGTGCACAATAAAAAAATCAACATCAGGCTATATGCTTAAAGAGACCGTGAGAAGGGCAACCAATTAAAAAAAATTATAGTAATAGAATATATAGAGATTGAGAGTAGAAATTTGCCCAAACTTTTTCATATAACTGTATGTTATTGCAACAGGATCAAGAGATTCTGCAAGAGGACAGCATGTCCAAAAATTACTACCAAATATTGAGTGCATATATCTCAAATATATAGTGATTTAACAAATAATGCAGTTAAATCAGTGATAGTTCAATCACCATATACCTCCATGCATTTAATCCAAAAAAATTCATTGTATGGTTAAATAAGAGGGATAGTTACTAGTGATGAGCGAATATACTCATTACTCGAGATTTCCCGAGCACGCTCAGGTGATCTCCGAGTATTTTTGATGCTCGGAGATTTAGTTTTCATCACCGCAGCTGAATGGTTTACATCTCTTAGCCAGCTTGATTGCATGTGGGGATTCCCTAGCAACCAGGCAACCCCCACATGTACGTATGCTGGCTAACAGATGTAAATCATTCAGCTGCGGTGATGAAAACTAAATCTCCGAGCACTAAAAAATACTCGGAGGTCACTCGAGCGTGCTCAGGAAATCTCGAGTAATGAGTATATTCGCTCATCACTAGTAACTATCCCTCTTATTTAACCATACAATGAATTTTTGGGGATTAAATGCATGGAGGTATATGGTGATTGAACTATCACTGATTTAACTGCATTATTTGTTATATCACTATATATTTGAGATATATGCACTCAATATTTGGTAGTAATTTTTGGACATGCTGTCCTCTTGCAGAATCTCTTGATCCTGTTGCAATAACATACAGTTATATGAAAAAGTTTGGGCACCCCTATTAATCTTAAGCTTAATGCTTTATAAAAATGTTTTTTTTTTTGCAACAGCTATTTCAGATTCATATATCTAATAACTGTTGGACACAGTAATGTTTCTGCCTTGAAATGAGGTTTATTGTACTAACAGAAAATGTCCTCAAACATGGCGCTGGCATTACTGTGATTGGTAATCCAGTCCAGCATGCTCATTGGCTGCAAATAAAGCGCGAAACGTGCTGGGCGGGTCACTCAAATATATTAAGGCGAATGCCTAATTACTTGCTGAGTAACGAATAGCCTGAATACCGTACTATTCGAGTAACAATACTGCAGAATGTATTCGCTCATTACTAGTTGTAATGACAAGGGGGTGCAACCATAACTCAGCTGAAGTATCTAAGCCGCCCTACTCACACATAATAAACTCTGAGCACTCAATATTCTTCACGATGTTTTAACTTATTTTACTAATTTGTTTTCTCTCCTAGTGCCCCCTGTTGAAGCACAGTCAACAAATCCATTTCTTTCAGTGCTACAAAGTATTATTAATGCAATTGCTCAAACTATTGCAAATTTGATACAGCAGATAACAGATATCATACAGTCAGCTTCTCCATCAACAACAGCCTCGAGCACGGCGGTAATATCAAGCACCACAACCAGCACTACAACCAGCACCGTGCCATCTGTAACCAGCAATTCTAGAACTACATCTACTACTGTGACCAGTGCTTCCACAAGTACCACTGAGGCTACATCTACTACATCTACTGGTGGAACAAGTAGTACATCCCCTTACTCATCAGTCATTTCTAGTACGACTAATCCTACTATAGGTGCAACAAGCACAGCATTTACACCATCAAACGCTGCAGTGACCATTGATACTGGGCCAACTACACAGTTGATATCTATTCCTGGCACAAGTCAGCAATCATCTACTGGAGCAACCAGTACTGAATCGCTATCCACCACAAACTTAGCATCCTCAGTCAGTCGTGAGGCCAGTAGTCCACCATCACCAAGTAGTCAAACAGGCACAGCTACAATAGCATCACCTTCAACTGAAATAATTATAACTAACACCTTCAGTTCCTCAAATTCAGCATCCATTTTGCCATTAAGCACAAAAACAATAAGCATTCCATCTTCCAGTGGTCAGACGGCACTGAGCAGCTCAGTCATTACTGCAGAAATTGGTAGCCAGTCCTCATCGAGTAACGTTGTCACTTCAAGTGCAGTAACTGAAGTCCAATCATCTGTAACCAACAGTATATCAACACTAAATGCTCAAAGCAGTAGTCAAGGATCATTAACAATCCTACAAGCTTCCTCTAGTGTTACTGTAAATAGCCAAGCATCAACCAGTACTGAGGCTCCTACTAATGGAAATAGTAACATGCCATCTTCTACTATCTTCACATCTTCAAGTGTTGAAACACCACTACAATCAACTGTAACTGGCAACCCATCAATGTCAAATACTGAAACCAGTAGTCAGCCACCAATAACCATCTCAATAACATCCTCTAGTGCTTCTGTAAGTGGTGACACATCATTTAGTACAACAGTTTTTACAAGTGGATCTAGTAAACCTTCATCCTCTAGTAGCGAAATCACTTTTTCAAGTATCGAAATGCCACTACGATCAACTATAACTGGCAGCTCATCAACATCAAGTACTGAAACCAGTAGTGAGCCATCAACAGCCAACTTACCAGTATCCTCTAGTGCTTCGTCAAATGGTGAAACATCATTGAGTACTGCAGGAGTTACAAGTGTATCTAGTAAGCGACCATCTTCTAGTAATGTCATCACTTACTCAAGTATTGAAACACCACTACAATCAACTGTAACGGGCAGCCCAGCAACACCAAGAACTGAAACTGGTAGTCAACCATTAACAACCAACTCACCAACATTCTCTAGTGGTGAAACATCATTTCGTACATCAGTTTTTACAAGTATATCTAATAGCTTGCAATCTTCTAGTAGCATCTTCTCTTCTTCAAGTATCGAAACACCACTACAATCGACTATAACAGGCAGCCCAGCAATATCAAATACTGGAACTAGTAGTGAGTCACCGGCAACCAACTCACCAACATTTTCCAGTGCTTCTGTAAGTGGGGAAACATTATTTAGTACTATAGGTTTTACAAGCGGATCTAGTAACCAACCCTCATCCAGTAACATTTTCACTTCTACAAGTAACGAAACGCCACTACAATCAACTAAAACTGGCAGCCCAGCAATAGCAAGCACTGGAACCAGTAGTGAGCCACCAACATTCCCCAGTGCTTCAGTAAGTGACCAAACATTGTTGAGTACTACATTTTCTGCCAGTTTATCTACTAACCAGCCATCTTCCAGTAGTGTTACTTTTCCCAGTGGCGAAACATCAGTTCAATCAACTGTAACTGGCAGCCCAGGAATCTCAAATACTGAAACCAGTGGTCAGCCACCAAGAACCGACATACCACCATTTCCCAGTGCTTCTGTAAGTGGTAAAACATCATTTAGTACTATAATTTTTACAAGTGGATCCAGTAAACCATCATTCTCTAGTAGCGACTTCACTTCTTTAAGCACAGAAACACCACTAGAATCTACTGTAACTGGCACCTCATCAACATCAAATTCTGAAACCAGTAGTGAGCTACCAACAATCATCTCAACAACATTTTCTAGGGCTTCTGTAAGTGGTGAAACACCATTCAGTACTACAGGAGTTACAAGGGGATCTAGTAACCCGCCATCTTCTGGTAATGTTTTCACACCACTACAATCAACTGTTATTGGCAGCCAAGCAACAATAAATGTTGAAACCACTAGCCAGGCACCAACAACCAGCCAACCAATATCCTCTAGTGCTTACATAAGTGATGAAACATCATTTAGCACTATAGTTTTTACAAGTGGATCTAGTAACCCACCATCATCCAGTAGAGACTTCACTTCTTCAAGTTTAGAAACACCACTACGATCAACTCCAATTAGCAGGTCATCAACATCAAGCACTGGAACCAGTAGTGAGCCACCAACCATTATTTCACCAACATTCTCTAGTGTTTCTGTAAATGACCAAACATCACTCAGTACTACAGCTTTTGTCAGTTTATCTACAAACCAGCCAATATCCAGTAATGTTTATACTTCTCTCATTGCCGGAACTTCAGGTCAATCAACTGTAACAGGAAGCCCAGCAATGTCAAATGCTGAAGCCAATAGTCAGCCACCAGTAACCAATCTACCAACATTCTCTAGTGCTTCTGTCAGTGGTGAAACATCATTTATTAATACAGTTTTTACAAGTGGATCTAGCAACCCACCATCCTCTAGCAGCAACTTCCCTTCTTCAAGTATCGAAACACCACTACAATCAACTATAACTGGCAGCCCAGCAATATCAAGCAATGGAACCAGTATTGAGCAACCAACATTCTCCAGTGCTTCTGTAAGTGACCAAACATTGTTGAGTACTACATTTTCTGCCAGTTTATCTACTAACCAGCCATCTTCCAGTAGTGTTACTTTTCCCAGTGGCGAAACAACAATTCAATCAACTGTAACTGGCAGCCCAGGAATCTCAAATACTGAAACCAGTGGTCAGCCACCAAGAACCGACATACCACCATTTTCCAGTGCATCTGTAAGTGGTGAAACATCATTTAGTACTATAATTTTTACAAGTGGATCTAGTAAACCATCATTCTCTAGTAGCAACTTTGCTTCTTTAAGTACAGAAACACCACTAGAATCTACTGTAACTGACACCTCATCAACATCAAATACTGAAACCAGTAGTGAGCTACCAACAATCATCTCAACAACATTTTCTAGCGCTTCTGTAAGTGGTGAAACACCATTCAGTACTACAGGAGTTACAAGTGGATCTAGTAACCCGCCATCTTCTGGTAATGTCTTCACAGCACTACAATCAACTGTAATTGGCAGCCAAGCAACATTAAATGCTGAAACCAGTAATCAGGCACCAACAACCATCCAACCAATATCCTCTAGTGCTTACATAAGTGATGAAACATCATTTAGTACTATAGTTTTTACAAGTGGATCTAGTAACCTGCTATCATCTAGTAGAGACTTCACTTCTTCAAGTTTAGAAACGCCACTACAATCAACTCCAATTAGCAGGTCATCAACATCAAGCACTGGAACCAGTAGTGAGCCACCAACCATTATTTCATCAACATTCTCAAGTGTTTCTGTAAGTGACCAAACATTGCTCAGTACTACAGCTTCTGTCAGTTTATCTACAAACCAGCCAATATCCAGTAACGTTTATACTTCTCCCATTGCCGGAACATCAGGTCAATCAACTGTAACAGGAAGCCCAGCAATGTCAAATGCTGAAACCAATAGTCAGCCACCAGTAACCAATCTACCAACATTCTCTAGTGCTTCTATCAGTGGTGATACGTCATTTATTAATACAGTTTTTACAAGTGGATCTAGCAACCCACCATTTTCTAGTAATGACTTCACTTCTTCAAGTATCGAAACGCCACTACAATCAACTACAACTGGCAGCCCAGCAATATCAAGCACTGGAACCAGTAGTGAGCCACCAACATTCTCTAGTACTTCTGTAAGTGACCAAACATTGTTGAGTACTACATTTTCTGCCAGTTTATCTACTAACCAGCCATCTTCCAGTAGTGTTACTTTTCCCAGTGGCGAAACAACAATTCGATCAACTGTAACTGGCAGCCCAGCAATCTCAAATACTGAAACCAGTAGTCAGCCACCAAGAACCGACATACCACCATTTTCCAGTGCGTCTGTAAGTGGTGAAGCATCATTTAGTACTATAATTTTTACAAGTGGATCCAGTAAACCATCATTCTCTAGTAGCAACTTTGCTTCTTTAAGTACAGAAATACCACTAGAATCTACTGTAACTGGCACCTCATCAACATCAAATACTGAAGCCAGTAGTGAGCTACCAACAATCATCTCAACAACATTTTCTAGCGCTTCTGTAAGTGGTGAAACACCATTCAGTACTACAGGAGTTACAAGTGGATCTAGTAACCCGCCATCTTCTGGTAATGTCTTCACACCACTACAATCAACTGTAATTGGCAGCCAAGCAACATTAAATGCTGAAACCAGTAGTCAGGCATCAACAACCATCCAAACAATATCCTCTAGTGCTTACATACGTGATGAAACATCATTTAGTACTATAGTTTTTACAAGTGGATCTAGTAACCCACCATCATCTAGTAGAGACTTCACTTCTTCAAGTTTAGAAACACCACTACGATCAACTCTAATTAGCAGGTCATCAACATCAAGCGCTGGAACCAGTATTGAGCCACCAACCATTATTTCACCAACATTCTCTAGTGTTTCTGTAAGTGACCAAACATTGCTCAGTACTACAGCTTCTGTCAGTTTATCTACTAACCAGCCAATATCCAGTAACGTTTACACTTCTCCCATTGCCGGAACATCAGGTCAATCAACAGTAACTGGAAGCCCAGCAATGTCAAATGCTGAAACCAATAGTCAGCCACCAGTAACAAATCTACCAACATTCTCTAGGGCTTCTATCAGTGGTGATACGTCATTTATTAATACAGTTTTTACAAGTGGATCAAGCATCCCACCATCCTCTAGTAAAGAATTAACTTCTTCAAGCATCGAAACGCCGCTACAATCAACTATAACTGGCAGCCAAGCAATATCAAGCACTGGAACCAGTAGTGAGCCACCAACCACTATTTTGTCAACATTCTCTAGTGTTTCTGTAAGTGACAAAACATTGTTCAGTACTACAACTTCTGTAAGATTATCCACTAACCAACCATCTTCCAGTAACATTTATACTTTTACCAGTGCCGGAACATCAGTTCAATCAACCGTAACAGGAAGTCCAGGAATGTCAAATACTGAAACCAGTAGTCAGTCACCAGTAACTAATCGGCCAACATTCTCTAGTGCTTCTGTCAGTGATGAAACATCAATTACCAATACACTTTTTACAAGCGGATCTAGCAACCCACCATCTTCTAGCAATTACTTCACTTCTTCAAGTTTAGAAACACCACTGCAATCAACTATAAATGGCAGCCCAGCAATATCAAGCATAAGAAAAAGTAGTGAGACGCTAACCACCAACCCACCAACATCTTCTAGTGTTTCTGCAGGTGGCAAAGCAACATTCAGTACTCCAGCCCCTGCCAGTGGATCCAGTAGCCAGCCTCCTTCCAGCAACACTTTTACATCTTCAAATACTGGAACAACCTTACAATCAACTGAATCTGGCAGTACAATAATAACACGTACTGGAACCAGTAGTAAGGCATCAACAAGCAACCAAACATCATCTTCTAGTGCATATGTAAGTGACAAAACATCATTCAGTACAATAGTTCCTTCCAGTGGATACAATAGCCAGCCATCTACCAGTAGTGCTTTTCCTTCTTCCAGTACAGGAACCCAAAGGCAAACATCTGCTTCAAATACTGAAAGCAGTAGTCAAGTATCATCAACCAAACAACAGACACTTTCTAGTTCAGCAGGGACTGATCAAACGTCATTCAATAATGTAGTCACTAGCCAGCCATCTTCTAACAATGTCATTACTTCTCCATCTGCATCCAATATTAATAACACCACATTTACGAGTACAGCAACAAGTTCAACCAATGTATCAACTTCTCTATATACTGTAAGCACCACAACAACCATACCCTACAGTTCTACAGCATCAACCACTATAAAAAGCCCAAACACCACGTCAATAATTTCTCGTCCATATCCTTCAGTTCCTGTTAGTACCCAGAAGCCTACCACTAATATTACTCTATCTACCTCAAGTAATTTGATCATTTCAAAGTCAACCATGCTCTTCAATTCTACAGTATCTACTACTACAACCAACTCAAATGCAAGTTCCAGAATTACTGTATCATTTTCCACAATTGCTGTCAGTACCGAGAAGCCTATCACTAATGATATTCTAGCAACTTCAGCTACTTTGACCACAACAAAGTCAATTTCATCCCAAACATTATCCCAATCTACGGCATCCAATATTCAGAACTCTACATTTGCCAACACAGTTCCAAGTTCAACCAATGCAACAACTTCTCTAAATACAGCAACAACTGCAACCATATCCTTCAATTCTACAGCATCAACTACTACAACCAGCACAAAGGCAAGTACCATGACATATTCTACAATAGGGAAAAATACCCAAAGTCAAACTACAAATAGTACTGTAGCTATTTCATTCACCGTGCCAACTACACCCAAAACTGCACCATCCCCTTCAGTCACTATACCTGGTACAACATCAACAAATACTGTGCCATCTACTACCACTAGTAGTACTATTACTTCTTCAACTACTTGGACAGATACTAGCAACGGGGCTTCTTCAATTGCTTCAACCACTGCAAATGCAACCCCGATCAGCACAGTAACTCCATCGGCCACCAACAACAAGACATCTTCCACCAGCAAGTTAACAACTTCATCCAGTACTCCATCCACTTCCACATCTTCATCAACCAAACCAGCGACAGCCCTCACCACCCAAATTACCAGCCAGAGTAGTAATAGTCAATCCGTACCAGCATCCACTAAGACTTCCTCATCTTTTTCTACTGTTAGCCTTACAGCAAGTAAATCAACAGTAACATCACTTACGGTGACTGCTTCTATCCCAACAACAACACTTACAACTACTCCTCTAGTTAGCACAAGAACCAGCACTATCAGCACTACAACCAGTGTGAAACCACAAACAACTTCCAATACTGTTGTGTCTTCAAGTGGTGCCAGCCAACAACCAACAAGTGGAACTTCAACATTAACCAAAGTTTCCAGAAGTACAAATACAGAATCAACCTCTGGTAAGTGGATTGTGATAGTACACAAAAGGGAAATTAGTAAGACTGTATAATTAGCCCTACTTTCTCTATTTTGTTAACAGCTTCTTCCTTGACCGATGTTTTTCCGTTCTGGGGCATCATCCTAATATGTCTTGCTGTTATCCTTGGAGTGATTGCAATCATTACCACAATCTTTTTGGTAAGTTTATGTCCTTTTTGTTTACTTTAAGGATTAATGTTCCTCACCTTACTGCAGTCTGTGGTCCCCCCAAAAAATCCTCAGTTCCACAAACTAGAATAAGGAGGAAGAGGGGGATGTTTCTGCATTTTCTTTCTGTGTCTGTGATACTGCATTCAGTAGGTAGGGAGGGGTAAGTGAAGGGAGCTCTGATTGGCTCAGAATAACAAAGTGCCCTCCCCTGCTCAGCAGGCAAGGATTCATAATAGTAAAATGTCCTCCCATGCTAAGCAGGCAAGGACTGATAATATTAAAGTGCTATGCCCTATTCAGCAAGTAAGAACTGATAATATTAAATTGCCCTCCCCTGATCATCAGACAAGGACTGATAATAGTAAATATCACTCCCCTGCTCAGCAGGCAAGGACTGATAATACTAAAGTTCCCTCCCCTGCTCAGCAGGCAAGGACTGATAACAGTAAAGTGCCTTCCCCTGCTCAGCAGGCAAGGACTGATAACAGTAAAGTGCCTTCCCCTGCTCAGCAGGCAAAAACTGATAACAGTAATGTGCCTTCCCCTGACCAGCAGGCAAGGACTGATAACAATAAAGTGTCTTCCCCTGCTCAGCAGACAAAAACTGATAACAGTAATGTGCCTTCCCCTGACCAGCAGGCAAGGACTGATAACAGTAAAGTGCTTTCCCCTGACCAGCAGGCAAGGACTCATAACAGTAAAATGCCTTCCCCTGCTCAGCAGGCAAAGACTGATAACAGTAAAGTGCCTTCCCCTGACCAGCAGGCAAGGACTGATAACAGTAAAGTGCCTTCCCCTGCTCAGCAGACAAAGACTGATAATAGTAAATTGCCTTCCCCTGCTCAGCAGGCAAGGACTGATAACAGTAATGTGCCTTCCCCTGCTCAGCAGGCAAAGACTGATAATAGTAAAGTGCCTTCTCCTGCTCAGCAGGCAAGGACTGATAACAATAAAGTGCCTTCCCCTGCTCAGCAGACAAAAACTGATAACAGTAAAGTGCCTTCCCCTGACCAGCAGGCAAGGACTGATAACAGTAAAGTGCCTTCCCCTGACCAGCAGGCAAGGACTGATAACAGTAAAGTGCCTTCCCCTGACCAGCAGGCAAGGACTGATAACAATAAAGTGTCTTCCCCTGCTCAGCAGACAAAACCTGATAACAGTAAAGTGCCTTCCCCTGCTCAGCAGGCAAAAACTGATAACAGTAATGTGCCTTCCCCTGACCAGCAGGCAAGGACTGATAACAGTAAAGTGCCTTCCCCTGCCCAGCAGGCAAGGACTGCACGGTGATGGAATATTCAAAAACTGCTGAGTGGTACATCAATTGTAGCTGCCTGAGCAGTGACTTGTATGAAAAAAAAATTAAAGTTATTGTAAAGTACTGATATGATTATTTTTTCTTTCCTTAACAGTCTGTGTACAGCTTAAGAAGACGTCGCATGATCTACAATGTCAGTGTCTAACGCGGAAGAAACTCCATAGTCAGAAATCAGCTACAAGGATGTTTGCAAAAAATGAAAAAATAAGACAGTATCGGTCAACTAGTTCAATGTTTTGGACAATGAGAACATCCTCTTGTGGGCAAATACCTATGACTGACATTTAGTGATGAGGGCTCCAGAGTTTATTCTCTATACCAAAAGGGTCATTGTTGAAGCTTTGGTGCTCCCTACATGGCACCTCTAGACATCAACGGATGTCTTGTCAACAAGGTTTAATCAGAGGAACCCTTGTTGGTTACCCCATCTTGTAGAGCCTCAAAAAAATGTTAATTGGAAAACATTAGCCAACACTGGAGTAAAATATGATCCAAGGAGCTTGGCCAGGGGGTGGAGGTGCAATAAATAAAAAGACAGCGTAAAGGTGGATCCAGGTGGTCAAGGGACCATGTTATAATTATATATAAATATATGTGTATATACATTATTTACATTAAATAT
Organism: Ranitomeya imitator; assembly: GCF_032444005.1. Taxonomy (NCBI): domain Eukaryota; kingdom Metazoa; phylum Chordata; class Amphibia; order Anura; family Dendrobatidae; genus Ranitomeya; species Ranitomeya imitator. The sequence continues at coordinate 35,217,689 of NC_091283.1, forward strand.
TACTTGATTGAAATGCACCTCTGATGGTCAGTAGTGGTATTGCTGGCAACACCATAGCCAATCAGGGTGTGGCTTGTATAATGTCATGAATACTTTTGCTATCTATACTATATATTTTTGTATATGTGTTATATGCATATAAAGCAGCTATTCAAAGCAAGCAAATAAAGATGTTATATATTATGTTACATATTTTACCTTATAAATAATATGAGTTTGTCTCTTGGCTCAATGTAGTACAAGCTCCTATTTCCAAAATGATGGTAATTTTGTCAATGGTTTACCATGGCAGCTGCAGGCTTGCAGAAGGTTTAAATCACTCCCCCTTTTCCCACTTCAAAAATAAAGAAATTAAAAAAATGAAAACAACAATAAAAATATACATATTTGGTATTGCGCCCCCAAAAAAGTACAATCTATCAAACTATAAAAGTATTTAAACTGTAGATCAAATGGCAGAACTGTCTGGGTTCTTTAAGTTCTAATGGGGCTGTCACAACTTGTAGGGTTCCAGCTATCTGGTAGCCACTTGGATTTGCACCGGCGCAGGGTTTTTATATCAAAACAGAATAAATTTTATTGTCCATCATAAAATGTATAGCTCCAAAACGAAAACAGCTTGTCTCCAGTACAAATGGATAACATAAACAGTACTTTCTTCAAGCACAATGAAACAAAGTAAATGCAGCAGCCTCACCAATCTCAGTATTCCGGGTAGTATCAGATCAAGCAGTTTTAAATGTGTTCACCAAACAAACACATCTCCAGCGGAAACTACACACTGCTGATCTAACCCAGCTGGTGTTATTAGGCCTGTAAACACCCCGGTATGGAATATGGGAACGACCTTTCCCACCCAGACTCTTTTGGTCGCTCCTAAATCCTGGACCCAAAATCCAGTCAAATTAAAATGTTCTCAATAGCCCAGTGTTACTGGAATGGAATCTAAAAATAAAAACCTGAAAATCACTTTGTATGATTTTTACGTAATTAAATTGCATTTTATTGCATGAAACAAATATTTGATCGCCGACCAGCAAGAATTCTGGCTCTCACAGACCCGTTAGTTTTCTGTAAGAAGCCTTCTACTCTGCACTCATTACGTGTATTAATTGCACCTATTTGAACTCGTTACCTGTATAAAAAACACCTGTCCACACACTCAATCACACTCCAACATGGCCAAGACCAAAGAGCTGTCTAAGGACACCAGGGACAAAATTGTAGACCTGCACAAGGCTGGGATGGGCTACATGACAATAGGCAAGCAGCTTGGTCAGAAGGTAACAACTGTTGGCACAATTATTAGAACATGGAAGAAACACAAGATGACTGTCAATCTTCCTCGGTCTGGGGCTTCATGAAAAATCTCATCTCGTGGGGTAAGGATGATTCTGCGAAAGGTCAGGATTTAGCGCACAACTACACTGGAAGACCTGGGCAATGACCTGAAGAGAGCTGGGACCACAGTCTCAAACATTACTGTCAGTATCACACTATGCCATCATGGATTAAAATCTTGCAGGGCACGCAAGGTCCTCCTGCGCATACCAGCACATGTTCAGGCCCGTTTGAAGTTCGACAATGACCATCTTTATGATCCAGAGGAGGCATTGGAGATGGTCATGTGGTCAGATGAGAGCAAAATAGAACTTTTTTGGTATCAACGCTATTCGCCGTTTTTGAAGGAAGGAGGATGAGTACAACCCCAAGAACACCATCCCACCCATGAAGCATGGTGGGAGAATCATCATACTTTGGGGGTACTTTTCTGCAAAGGGGACAGGATGACTGCACCATATTGAAGGGAGGATGAATGGGGTTATGTATTGTGAGATTTTAGCCAACAACCTGTTTCCCTCAGTAACAGCATTGAAGATGGGTCATGGCTGGGTCTTCCAGCATGACAATAACCAAAACATACAGCCAGGGCAACTAAGAAGAGGCTCCGTAAGAAGCATTTCCAGGAGTGTCCTAGTCAGTCTCCAGACCTGAACCCAATAGAAAATCTTTGGAAGGAGCTGAAACTCAATGTTGCCCAGTGACAGCCCCAAAACCTGAAAGATCTGGAGCAGATCAGTATGTAGGAGGAGGCCAAAATCCAGGCTGCAGTGTCTGCAAACCTGGTCAAGAACTACAGGAAACGTCTGACCTCTGAAATTGCAAACTAAGGTTTCTGTACCAAATATTAAGTTCTGTTTTTCTATTGTATCAAATACTTATTTCATGCAATAAAATGCAAATAAATTATGTAAAAATCATACAATGGAATTTTCTGGATTTTGTTCTTAGATTCTGTGTATGTCTATACAATACTGTATAAAAACTTCTATTTCACGCCAAAAAATATAACAAAATGCAAAAAGCAAAAACAGATTGATGTGTAAGAGGAGACTGATTGAGAGAATCGCGGCGCTGTAGCAGAATGAAAGCAGCAATCTTTCCCACCTTCTGTTTCCCACCCTGGTGCTATACAGTGACTCTCCTATCTCTATCCCTATCAATTACATTCATTTTCTTCTACTCACCCACTAAAGCTGCTCGTTCCAGTATCTTCTGCGTTGCAACATTTCCCCATTCACTTGCACTATGCTGCGATTTGGTAACAGCATATGGTGATTTTTTTTTTTAGCTCTTTGACCTGTGGCCAAAATCACCTTGTTGCCTTAGCGGTTGGAGCGTTTCTCAGTTTGGAGGATCAACGCGCTTTTCATTACTAAGACACTCAATGTATTGTATTGGACACCTGTGATGGTGCTGTGAAGAAGGGGGAATATTTGCCATTGGGTTCCTCTGTAGATGACAACTTACTGCGTGATCTCGATGAGAGGAGCGTTCCTTAAAAAAAATAAAGGTTGTGGAAAACATCTTTCAAAACAAATTATCATTGTCATTGTTTTTCCTTCTCGCGTCATCACATATAATGACGCAGAGTAAATCCGCCCTGGTGATCTTCACTTTTTATTTAGTTTTTATTTACTGACGAGGAAGTTGGTGATAACTATAATTTGCATAGTATAAGGCCCAGCTCACATTCCAGTGCTATTCCTGTTCCTCTACAAACCCAAAATGTCATACAAGAAATACCAACACTTTGTGTATCTGACAAGGACACGTTACTCAGCAAGATGGCAAACAATGGGCTCTCTCCTGTAATACCCAAAACATTACTGACAAACACTGGCACCGAGCGCACTGTATGCAGAAAAGTATGGTACACATTACTACAGTGCGCTGTGCCGGGCTCTGTATCAGGGGTTCTGATCTATTATCTATTTATTATCTATCTATTATCTTTTATCTATTTATTATCTATCATCTCTCTATCTATATATCTATTATCTATCTATTATCTGTCTATCTATCTGTTATCTATTACTCATCTACCTATTGTCTATCTACCTATTATTTATCTATCATCTTCTATCTATCATCTATCTATTATCTATCTATTGTCTATCTACCTATAATTTATCTATTTATTATCTATCTAACTATTATCTAACTATCTATCTATCTAGAAGAAAAATGGGACAGCACCGTATAGATAAATTCAGGGTGCAAGGGCCTCCAAACAAAAATCCATTTGTATAAATAATAGAAAAAAAGAGGCAGCACTCCAATAAATGATGAAAAAAGTGGACTTTATTAGCCTATATGGTGTGATCACACCATATGGGCTAATAAAGTCCACTTTTTTTCATCATTTATTGAAGTGCTGCCTCCTTTTTTCTTTTTTATCTATCTATCAATCTATCTATCTATCTATCTATCTACAGTATCTATCTATCTATCAATCATCTATGTATCTATTCTATCTATCATCTATTACCTATTTATTATCTACTAGATGGTGGCCCAATTCTAACGCATCAGATATTCTAGAATATGTATGTAGTGTACAGCCAAGAAGTATATAGCACAGCCACGTAGTATATAGCACAGCCACGTAGTATATTGCCCAGCGACATAGTATATAGCACAGCCACGTAGTATATAGCACAGAGATGTAGTATATAACACTGCCCATGCAGTATATAACACAGGCCACATAGTACAGAGCACAGCGATGTAGTATATTTCCCAGCCACATAATATATACCACAGTCACATAGTATATAGCACAGCCCATATAGTATATAGCACAGAGATGTAGTATATAACACAGCCCACGTAGTATCTAAAATGGCCCACGTTGTATGTAGCAATGTGAGCACCATATGCTTGTTAAAAAAATAATTAAAATAAAAATAGTGATATACTCACCCTCCGTCGGCCCCCCGGATCCAGACGAGGCGTTTACCGATGCTCCTCGCGACGCTCCGATCCCAAGAGTGGATTGGTCACCAGAGTGTCACGAGGAGTGGAAAATGCCTGGATCCGGGGGCCCACGGAAGGTGAGTATATAACGATTTTTTATTTTTTTGTTATTTTTAACATTAGATCTTTTTACTATTGATGCTGCCTATGCGGCATTAACCCTGTGTGAGCGCTGACGGGGGGAGTATGGAGCGGGCGCTGACTTGGGGGAGAAAGGAGCGGCCATTTTGCGGCCAGACTGTACCCGTCGCTGATTGGTCGTGGCCGTTTTGCCGCAACCAATCAGCGACTTGGGATTTACGTGACAGAAAGACAGACAGACAGAAGGACAGACAGAAAGACAGAAGTGACCCTTAGACAATTATATAGTAGATTATTATCTATTTATTATCTATTATCTATCTATTATCTATCATCTATCTATTATCTATCATCTATTAATTTATCTATCATCTATCTATTATCTATTATACAGCGCTGGCAAAAATTAAGAGACCACTGCAAAATGTTCAGTTTGTCTGATTTTTCTCTTTATAGGTATATTTTTGAGTAAAATGTAAATTTTTCATTTATTCTATAAACTTCTGACAACATGTCTCCGAATTTCAATAAATTTAGTATTTTTTTTTCTGAAAAGGAGAAATAGTAAAAAAAAAACCCAGGGCTTTCAGACCTCAAATAATGCAAAGAAAACAAGTTCATAATCATTTAGAAACAATAATACTAATGTTTTAACTCAGGAAGAGTTCAGAGATCAATATTTTGTGGAATAACCATTATTTTTAATCACAGTTTTCATGCGTCTTGGCATGCTTTCCTCCAGTCTGTCACACGGCTTCTGGCGCAAAAATGTAAGCAGTTCTTCTTTGTTTGATGGCTTGTGACTATCCATCATCCTCTTGATTACATTCCAGAGGTTTTCAATGGGGTTCAGGTCTGGAGATTGGGCTGCCCATGACAGGGTTTTGATGTGGTGGTCTCTTAATTTTTGCAGAGCTGTATATCTATTATCTATCATCTATCTATCTAAGGCAAGGTGGAATGCTACGGTATTGACGATGGTCACAATTGTTTAACCACCGATGAACCTGGGACCCAGTTCCAAAAGGGAACCTTAAACGTAATGTTTCTTGAGGACAGCCACACCAAGTCACCAAGTCGCCAACACACAACACATTTAGATTTCCTCCAGGCAGGGTAATTTTATTAATATATCCCCAATCTGGTGCTCAGGAATGGGGACAACATCGGCCTGTGTGATTTCACATGCCAGAGCTGAATTTCAGTCCCAGTCCGCCCCTGGTGGTTACAATGCAGGACTCCAGTGCCGTCTTCTTTTTCGCTTTGAGCACATAGATATTTGTATCATTAATATTTTTAATATTTTGGGATAGACTACAAAATAACTTCCAGCATGTAAGGGAGCACTCTATGTATACTAAAGGCATGGTGTACAGGGAACGGATGTCTTCGCTCTATATCATGTTGGTCACTAGTTATCGTTCAGACCAAAATGAAGTTACTTTTTCCATTGACGACCACTGATTGGTATGACGTTCCATGTACGCTAGAAGCGTCAATCTCTCATCTCTCTCTTCCAGCTCAGACCGAGCATCAGTGGCCGCTGAGTGGTTGTAGAGGTCACATTTCTTTCCCTACTGGAGAAGGGGCCCTGGAGACCAGTGGAAGCCATGTGTAGCAGTGCTGAGAGCCTAGTTGGTTAATAACTTGTTTTGTTTTAGTTTTTTTTTATGTACGACCAGCTTGAGCACATTTTTTATGTATAAAAATAGCGAAGAACCCATTAAAATTTACTTTGAGTTCTCAAGTATTAGCTTGTTGGTCGACCCACAGCTGGAAATCTTGTCCCTCAATGTCGAAGTGTTAATTCACGCATTTTCTCACTCTACAAAAGTGAGTTACAGAAAGGGGACAACGTCTACTCAATTTAGTGTAGGTGAACAGAGCATAACGGACCACCACTGGTGATCAGGACTGGGAGTGCCTTGTTTTCGGGATCTATTAGGCTAGGTTCACATTGCGTTAGTGGGTGTTCGCTAACGGACTCCGTTACATGGCGCAATTGTCGCAATTAACGCTATGTAATGGGTCCGTTAGCGCACCCATTGACCGCAATGTGCTAACGGATCGCTAACGCATCACTAACGTATGCCATTTTTGGCATGCGCTAGCGATGTCCCGTTACTTTCTGATGGACCTCAAACGCTGCTTGCAGCATTCGAGGTCCGTTCCTCACTAGCGCAGATCGGGCATCTGCGCTAGCGGGATCACCAAACGCGATCCCTTTTGGGACATTGCGTTAGCGCAATCCGTTAGTGTATGCGCTAAACAGACTGCCCTAACGCAATGTGAACCTAGCCTTAGCGTCCCAATATCCTGAGTAATATAAGTCATTAAGTTGTTGACCCCAATTGGCGATGATCCAGCATTCCACCCCATCTCCATTATTCAACAGTGAAAAATAAACTATGCCTCTACTACATCGCTTCTTTTATTTATTTATCTTAGTATTTGATGGACATCGGCTCAATCTCAAGCCATGGTGATTTGATGGATGAACTCTCTGTAGGAAGATCCATCTTGTGTAAGTCTAGATAGGTCCACCAGGGTTTCCTCTGTCATTACCTTCATAACATCAAGCATCGGGTTACTGGTCTTCCTCTTGTTCCTTCTACTCTTCTGACCGTAATGTCCTTCTTCAGTGATCGCTCTCTTTGTATGATGTGTCCAGTCGTACTTTGGTGATCCTTGCTTAGCGTGACATTTTTTACTTGATTTGTTCCATGATTAATTAGTTTGTTCTTCTGGCTATCCATGGTATTGGTAACATCCATCTCCAGCACCGCATTTCGAAGGCGTTGATTCTTCTTCTGTCTTGTTTCTTTATTGTCTACTACATCTACGTGTGTCTATTCTTTTTTTAAAGTTTAACAAAGCAAAAGTGGAAGTATCGATAGACTATCCCCACAGCTCTGCAGGACAGCATTGAGGGTGGCAGGACTTAGTGTCCCTCCTTTTTAGCACTCTATCTCCATGCACAAGAAAGTCCCCTGAAGATTCTGCTCAGATGAAACGCGTCGGGACGGACCATACAGGGAGAGTGCAGGGCATGTTTGGACAGGGGTAGCTGTGGTCTGCCCTTGTAAGGGCAGGAGCTGTGGGGATAGTCTATCGATAGCCCCATAGGTACTGACACAGGGACTGTCGTCTCCGGTATCTTTCCGGACTTTCTTCTGACCAGAAAATTATCCGGTGCTCCTGGGCCCTCATCTTGGAACCGGTGAGATTGTTCCTTTTTATATTACTTACAGCCATCAATGGCACTGTGTACATGCGGTTATTGATGGCTTTTATTGCTTGTTCATGCAACTAGTTTGACGTTTTGTGCTGTTTGACGTTATTTTACTCCAGCTCTTATGTCAATTTCTAGTTTTTATGATATCTCCAATATACTGTGGAGGATATCATTCTGTCCTTTCTGGGGATAATCAATCTCTGTGGTAACTACACTACTGCCTGAGACTCAGCCCCAGTATTTTTATCCACTTGGGTGTTTGGTTTAAGTTTTTTTTGTGTGTGACTTTAGTCAAAATAAAAGTTACGTTTTATTTTTTCCACTTTTGCTTTGTTAGATTTATGATTTATAGTGGTATTGTCTATGTGACTTGCAGTCAACATATAGACTTTGCTTTGTCTCTTTTTTTAAAGTTTGCAAACTTTATGACTTTTTTATGAGACAGATTTTAAGAAATTTTCAAACTTTGCTTCCTCTCTACTCCTGCGACTTTCATTTCCTAAATGACAAATTATTTTTACCCTTCCAGTCTATATATAGGAACTCCACCCTTACCAGGCACCCAGATATCTGACCCAAAGGAATACATACGTTACTTTGTGATTGTCACATATGAGGTCATTGATCACACACCTTGGTGCACTCCCTGCTTCCTATATGTCTTAATGTACACATATATATGTGTGTCTTCTCGTTTATATACTGTGCATAAAGGTAGAAGGAGAATACATTCTGGGCATTTCACCTCCAGGAGGACCTTTCTGAATATTTATTTTCTTGTGCCAAAGTGACTTCTTTGCTGTCTTCTACTTTGTTTCAATACTTTTATTTAATATTTATTCATCATGTATACTGCGGGGACCACACGAGTGATTATCCTGGGGATTGTACTGTTACTGACCGGTAAGAAAATTACACTATTACATATTATATTATATTCTATCACAGTTTATCTTATTGTGCATTTATTATATCAATTTTCATTGAACTTACCTCTATTTTGTTGGAATTTTGCTTCATTTTTAAATTGTATTTATTTCATATTGTTTTATGCTTTTTATCGTACTTTGCATTTTATACCTTACTGTGTTTTTAATTTGCTTTTACGCCATATTATTTACTGTTTTGTATTCTATTTTATTAAATTACATTACAAGGAATGGAATTAGATTTTTTGTTATGTTACATTTATATTTTTTTACTGATATACTTATGGTAATTAAATTTATTCTATTATTAATCATATTATTTTCAATTTTAGTTTATTATTTTACTTACACGGTATGGTGTGTTCAACACTATATTTAATTGTAACTGGCTTTATTTTTAGAATATTTTTGTAGGTAAACGGAAATAATAATAATAATAATAATAATAATAATAATAATAACTATTTCTTAGATTTTGGTAGCTTAGAAATGACCACTAGTAGAGACTCGGCTGTGTCACCCGCTATACTAGGTGGCTCTAATTATTTTTTCTAATTTTTTGTAGCTATAGAACTTTAGATGCTTTTCTGTTTTCTTTGGACGATGAACTTTTACTATGTATTTTCTGTAGTAACTCTTGATATTTCACACATAATGCATAGAACTATATCTGGTCATGTACCTATGGGCACACACCTATGTAGTGTAGCAGTGAGATCGATGTGCAAATTACATAGAATTCTCAGCAGACCCTCAAAATCATAAGATTTATAGATGTACAGTAACAAGTTGAATAACAGTGTCTTCAAGTTACATCTCCCTCACTTTCAGAAGTCTCAAATCAACAAGTTAATGTACAGATCTTGAATAGGGACAGTCTGAAAAATCCTCAATTGTTCAAATTCGGTGATTTTTATTTTTTTTCTTAAGTGCATGTATTTTGGGCTAAAAATCATTTTTGCAATTGGGCGTTATTAAAAATGTTGCATGGTTTAAATTTTACAGGCTTTTTGTTTCCCGACACATTCAACTTTGATGTGGTCTGTGGTCATTATTAATCAGCTTAAAGCAGGTCAGAAAAAAACAGATAAAAAAAACCTTAAAGACTCTCCCACCAGACCATCACGACAAGCTCGGTGACAGAGTCTCAGCTAACTCATTCTGCATCCAGCAATAGACAGGACAACACAGAGGCCATAGAAGGCAAACGGTGCAACGTTTTTTATGAAAAATGATTTTTAGCCCCAAATTAATGTATTTAAGTAAAAAAAAAATGGTGGTTCAAATAGTGGGAAGTAAAAAAAAAAAGATGCATATTTTATCATTGAAGTCACTCCTTTTGTTTTTGGCCCCCGATATTATCTGTCTATTATGGGTGCAATGCATACTTCATACAATAAAATATTGGTGGGCAAAAATTTCTATGATGTGAGGGTATTGATTCTATCACCAGAAAAGATGTGAAAAAAGGAGGTACAAAGAGGCCGTGACCATTAGATACTTCATTAGCAAACATTTCCTTGTTTTCTAGATAAAAGCATTCCGCGGCCATTCATCGGGTATCCGATAGAGTCAGCGACCTCATAGTGCAAATATCTGAGGCCATACATTGAGTAACTGACTGTGGCACGCCTGCTCACCTCTCACCTTGGTTAGCCACCTTGTTCACCTAATCAGCTTTCTATAGGTTGTTGGTTAAGATCTCCCATCTACATGACTGTATCGTATCAGTGAGCGGACTAGATACATGACTTCATGCTCCGGCCACAGTAGCGTCATGTTTCCATTACTCCTGATGAACAAAATGACATAGCACAACACTCTACTTTATCCAATAAAAAATGGAAACTTGACAATCGAATTATTATTCATTCAGATCCATTAGGATCTGTTCCTAAATGGACCCTATATCCATTACATTCGACTGTATGGAACCCATGACATCGGTGGTAACTCAACCTCGTAGAATCGGACATTAGTGATGCAAACTTTGGTACAAGTGTTTTATGTAGACAATTACATCAAGTAAAACTGGGTTATCACAATGTCAGGGTCCCCGATCACCACTTCATTGGTGGTTTTTAATGTCCTTGGCCCTGATTCATTGAAGTTTTTAAGCCAGAATTCTGGTCTAAAAAAAACGTTAAAAAGTTGCAACAATTTGGAGCAACGCAAAACTGCCCAAAATTTTTGCGACTTTTGGACTGGGTGTTACGCCACAAATCTTACTCCAATGCCTGCCTGAAGATTTGTGGGGAGATGCACACATAGGTGAACACCACTTTGTTTGCCTGTTAATGAATCAGGTGCTTCACACTCCACCCCACCGCCTCATCAAGACTGGCATGAAAAACGTTGGTCTTGATGAATCAGAGCCATTAATTTCAATAAAGAAATGGAGTCTAAAATATGAAACTGTGGTCTCTGTTTGACCTCCGATGTGGTGGTTTTCATCTTTTTTAGCCAGGAACAATAGCATTGCAGACTTCACTGTTGTGTCCACCTAAAAAGATTGACACAGCTAAAAAGGGTACAACTGAAGCCTAATGTTTAATATTTTTGACTTTGCCTTATTGAATACAATGGTTTAGTCTTGGGAACAGTCTAAATACCATTTTTATGGTATTTAAATGGAAGCCATAAACAAAATGGTTAGCAGGGACCAAGACATGGTCCACCTAAAAAGAAAGGGACATGGACATGTTTATTTTCATAAAAAGTGTTTTCTAATTCTTGTAATACACATGGAAACTACGTAAGTCAATGTCTCCCACCTGAAGGCACCTTGAAAGACTGTGTTGGAGTCATGCCTCAATACCTACATCACCTTTGGGGGCATGATATAATTCTGAAGGATTGTAGCCATGGTATGTCACAAAGCTAAAAAAAGAGATATGGACTGTGCCAAAGAAGGTTGACAAAGACTCCTTCTCGATTAGGTTGCAGACTTTCAAGAGAAGTCATGTAAAATGAAATTGTAAAGATGTGGTTGAGAGTTGAAACAAGGGTTGTAACAAAGGGGAGTGTAGAAGTAACTACCACGACTTGGCTCTGGTAACTAAGGGGCCACTCAAGCACATGCACTATTTAGATAGGTCAGATAGTACTTACTAATAGTACTTATTTGTTTTCTCTCATAGTGTCCCCTGTTGAAGCACAGGCAAATTCATTTCTTTCAACATTACAAAAGATCATCGATGCAATTGCTCAAGCTTTTATGAATCTAATCAATCAGATAACAAATCTGACAAAGCCAACAACTGCGCCAAGTACTACAACAGCAAGCACAGCAATAATATCAAGTACTACAACCAGCACTATATCAACTAAGACCAGCAATTCTCCAACTACTTCCACTACTGTGGCCAGTACTTCCACAAGTACCACTCCAACTACATCTACTACATCTGCTACTGTGACCAGTACTTCCACAAGTACTACATCTGTTACTGTGACCACTGCTTCCACAAGTCGGACTGAGACTATACCTACGACATCCACTACTGGAATGCGTAGTACATTGCCTTACTCAGCAGTCACTTCAAGTAGGACTACTCCTACTACAGAGGCAAAAATCATAGCATTTACACCATCAAACACTGCAGGAACCATTGATACTGGGCCAACTACCCAGCTAATCTTTACAACTGGTGCAAGTCAGCAATCAACTATTGGGGCAACCAGTCCAAAAATGACATCCACCACAAACACTGCATCTTCAGCCAGTCAAGAGGCCAGTAGTATACCAATATTATCATCATCCAGTATTGAACCTACAATCCAAACATTGACAGCTGGTACCTTCAATTCCTCAAATTTAGTATCCACTTTGCAAGAAAGCACAGAAACAAGTAGCACTTCAACAACTTTCAGTGGTCAGACTGCATTCAGCAGCTCAGGCATTACTGCAAAAAGTAGTAGCCAGTCATCATCGAGTAATGTTCTCACTTCTACTGCAGGAGCTAAAGTACAAACATCATTACCTAACAGTCTATCAAGCACAAATACTCCAAGCAGTAGCCAAGGATCATCAACAATCCCACAATTATCCTCTAGTGTGGCAGTAGATAGCCAAGCATTAACCAGTACTGAGGCTTTTACTAGTGGAACTACTAAGTTACCATCTTCTAGCATCATCACATCTTCAAGTGCAACTGGCAGCCCAGAAATCAGAAGTCAGCCACCAACAAGCAACTCACCAACATTCTCTAGTGCTTCCACAAGTGGCCAAACATCATTCAGCACAACAGCTCCTGCCAGTGGATTGAGTATCCAGCCATCTTCTAGTAATTCCTTCACTTCTTCCAGTGCAGAAACACAAGCACAATCTACTGTAACTACCAAACCACCAACGTCAATTGTTCAAACCAGTAGTCAACCACCAACACCCTCTAGTGCTTCCACAAGTGAACAAACATCCTTCAGTACAACAGCTCTTGCCAGTGGATCTAGTATCCAGCCATCTTCTAGTAATATCTTCTCTTCTTCCAGTGTTGGGACACAAGCACAATCTACTGTAATTACCAAACAACCAACGTCAAATCTTGAAACCAGAAGTCAGCCACCAGCAACCAACTCACCAACATCCTCTAGTGCTTCCACAAGTGGCCAAACATCATTCAGCACAACAACTCCTGCCAGTGGATTGAGTATCCAGCCATATTCTAGTCATTTCTTCACTTCTTCCAGTGCAGAAACACAAGCACAATCTACTGTAACTACCAAACCACCAACGTCAATTGTTCTAACAAGTAGTCATCTACCAACACCCTCTAGTGCTTCCACAAGTGGTCAAACATCCTTCAGTACAACAGCTCTTTCCAGTGTATCTAGTATCCAGCCATCTTCTAGTAATATCTTCTCTTCTTCCAGTGTTGGGGCACAAGCACAATCTACTGCAATTACCAAACCACCAACGTCAAATCTTGAAACCAGTAGTCAGCCACCAGCAACCAACTCACCAACATCCTCTAGTGCCTCCACAAGTGGCCAAACATCATTCAGCACAACAGCTCCTGCCAGTGGATTGAGTATCCAGCCATCTTCTAGTCATTTCTTCACCTCTTCCAGTGCAGAAACACAAGCACAATCTACTGTAACTACCAAACCACCAACGTCAATTGTTCAAACCAGTAGTCAGCCACCAACACCCTCTAGTGCTTCCACAAGTGGCCAAACATCCTTCAGCACAACAGCTCTTGCCAGTGGATCTAGTATCCAGCCATCTTCTAGTAATATTTTCACTTCTTCCAGTGTTGGGACACAAGCACAATCTACTGTAATTACCAAACCACTAACATCAAATCTTGAAACCAGTAGTCAGCCACCAGCAACCAACTCACCAATATTCTCTAGTGCTTCCACAAGTGGCCAAACATCATTCAGTACAACAGCTCCTGCCAGTGGATCTAGTATCCAGCCATCTTCTAGTAATATCTTCACTCCTTCCAGTGCTGAAACACAAGCACAATCTACTGTAACTACCAGGCCACCAACGTCAATTGTTCAAACCAGTAGTAAGTCACCAACAACCAATTTACCAACATCCTCTAGTGCTTCTACAAGTGACCAAACATCATTCAGTACAACAGCTCCTGCTAGTGGATCTAGTATCCAGCCATCTTCTAGTAATACCTTCACTTCTTCTAGTGTTGGGACACAAGCACAATCTACTATAGCTACTATACCACCAACTTCAATTGTTCAAACCAGTAGTCAGCCACCAAGAACCAACTCACCAACATCCTCTAGTGCTTCCACAAGTGGCCAAACATCCTTCAGTACAACAGCTCCTGCCAGTGGATCTAGTATCCAGCCCTCTTTTAGCAATATATTCACTTCTTTCAGTGTTGGAACACAAGCACAATCTACTGTAAATACCAGGTCACCAACATCAATTGTTCAAACTAGTAGTCAAACATCAACAACCAACTCACCCACACCCTCTAGTGCTTCAACAAATGGTCAAACAATATTCAGTACATCAGCTCCTACCAGTGGCTATAGCAACCAGCCATCTACCAGTAGTACAATTCCTTCTTCCAGTATTGGAACTCCAGGGCAATCATCCATAGCTGCAAATACTGAAAGCAGTAGCCAAGTATCATCAATGAATCCACAGACAATTTCTAGCTCTACTGTTAGTAACCAAACGTCACTCAGTAATGGAGCTACTGCTAGCCAACCATCTTCTAGCAATGTCATTACTTCTTCAACAGCGATTACCAACAGCTCGCCAATTAACTTTATCTCAACTTTGATACCATCTACAGAAATTACAGGCACAAGTAGTCCCCTTGTGTCAATCGCTACCAGCGCTATCCTTATTTCAAGTTTGGGAACCATTCCCCAGTCCTCTCAAGTAAGCAATACTGCATCCTCCATCACAAACAGTCAACCAGGGAGTAACTCAGCAATAACTTTTGTCTCTGAAACCAATAGCAAGCCACCATCCACAAGTGCTGTAGCACTGTCCACTATTTTCAATAGTAAACCTCCAAATAATGGAACAAGTAACCAACCATCAGCCAACACTACGACATCTTCCAGTGCAGTCCCTGGTACAACTGGACAGTTTTCAAGTCCAAGTGCCAGCAGCACATTTGTTGTGAGCCAAACTTCACCAACTTCAACTATTTTAACCAACAGCCAACTTCCAACTGGTACCATATTGTCATCAGGTAGCAAAACTTCACTTAGCAGCATACCAACTAATTCTGGTACGAGTAACCCACCAACTACTTTGGATACAAGATCGACAATTTTTTCAAGTAGTGTTCAGCCTTCAAATACTGCAAGAAGTAGCCAACCATCAGCCAATACTCTGACATCTTCTAGTGCAGTCCCTGAGACAACTGGTCAATCTTCAAGCCCAAGTGCCAGCAGCCAGTTATTTGTGAGCCACACTTCGTCAACATCAACTACTGTAATGAACAGTCAACCTCCAACTGGTACCACATTCTCAGCAAGTAGCAAAACTTCAAGGAGCAGCACACCAACAAATTCTGGCACTGTTATCCTGCCAACTACTTTTAGTACAGGAATTACTAATTTTGCAAGCAGTGTTCTATCATCAAATACTGGAACAAGTAGCCAATCATCAGCTAAGATGCTGACATCTTCCATTGAAGTACCTTTCCAGTCTTCCTCAACTCGCTCAACAATTACTAGTGGTTCTGTAACTAGTAGCCAATTACCGTATTCTTCTAATGCAGTAACTTCTACTAATAGTAGGTTTGAAACTGAGATTAGTAGCCTTTCAACTTCAACAAGCGTAATCACACCTGCGACTAGTACAGCAAGTACTTCCAGCATTGTAACAATCACTCAACCATCCTCCAGCAACCTACAGTCATTAACCAGTGATGGCTACTCAACAGTTACCAGTAATACAACAACAATAGGAGGAACCAGTAAACAACTTACAAGTAATCAGTCCACTGTTACCAGCAACCTAGTGTCAATCAATTCTAGTACAAGCCTCCAACCTTCTGCAAACACACTGATATCATCCAGTACTATGACTAGTGGTCAGATGGCATCAACAGGCAGCACAGCATCAATAAGTAGAGCAACAACCCAACCAACTAATTCATTCAGTTCTCTTGCATCGACAGTAATCTCTATCAACAACTCAACTAGCCAGACTTCAACAAAAGTACCAACATCTTTAACTGCTACTTTAACTGCATTATTAGGTACCTCACAAACATCAACCAGCAAGTTGTTATCCTCAAGTGCAGTATCTAGTTCAACCACAAAAAGTGGACTTTCTTCATCTACATACATTCAAGCAACATCCACCAGACCAGTGACATCTTCTTCAACCCTAATCAGTACCCAGAATCCAAGCACCAATAATTCAATAGTTTCTTCAATTTCTCCTAGCAGTACTAATAAAAGTTTACCAACTTCAACTGCTGCACAGAGTGTCCAAAGCTCATCAACTAATAGTGCATCAGTGGTTAATAATTTATTCAGTACAATAACGACCTCAAACAACACAACAACATCTCAAAGTGGGACTCCAACCATCACAGTCCAATCTTCTACTAATATTATATCTTCTCCAAGGACTATCAATACATCAACAAGAATCATTTCCACCATAGGGATCACTTCACAGAATCCGTTCTCTCATAATACTTCAAGTTCATCAACTTCTCCAACCAGTCCAACCTCAAGCAAAATTTTTATCACTGGAAACACCACCAGTTTGACATCAAATAATAGTTCTACCATAGTGTTCTCCACCCAGAATCCTTCAATTAACACATCTACACCATCTAATATTGCCAGTACTATAGCCCATACAAACACAACCCCAAAAAGTATTATGGCATCTTCCACAATGGGTACCACGCAAGCATCAGCCAGCAAGTTATTATCCACAATTACAGTATCCAGTTCAACAACTAAAAGTGGACTTTCTTCAGCTACATACTTTAGTACCCCAGCAACATCCACCAGACCACTAACATCTTCTTCCACCCTAATCAGTACCCAGAATCCAAGCACCAATTATTCAATGGTTTCTTCAATTTCTCCTAGCAGTACCAATACAAGTTTTCCAACTTCAAAGTCTACTGCATCCAGTGTCCAAAGCTCGACAAGTAAAGGTGTAACAGCCTTTACAATTTTATTCAGCACAATAATGACCTCAAACAACACAACAAGATCTCAAAGTTTGACTCCAACCATCACAACTAAAACTTCTACCAATATTACAGCTTCTCTAGCCACTATCAATCCAGCAACAAAGAATCATAGTGCTAACACTTCCCATTTTCCAACCAGTTCAACTTCAAACAATATTTCCTTTACAGGAATCACCACCCAAAGTCCAGCTTCTTTACCTTCTCCAACTAGTACATCAAACAATAGCTTCACCATATTGTTCTCCACCCAGAATTCTTCAACCACCTCAGCTAAATTGTCTAGTGTTGCCAGTACTGAAGCCAGTACAAATACAACTCCAAAAAATACTACGGTATCTACCACAATTTCTATAAGTACCAAAAATCCTACTAATAATAATAGTGGATTTTTCACAAGCACTATGATACCTTCATCCATTACATCAATATCTACTGCATCCATGAGTACTGTACTGTCTACTATGTCACCCAGAACATCGTCAAACTCCACCAATGCCACATCCCATACTACGCCAAGTCTCACAGTGAAACCTTCTACTAATACCACAGCTACTGTGACCAGCACAAACACGGCTTTGAAAAGTACTGTGTCATCTTCTTCAATAGCAGTTAGTAGCCAGAAGCCCCCCACTAATGCTACTTTAGCTACCTCAAGTACTTTGGCCACTACTAAGTCAACTTTAACTGGGACTGCAACATCCCCATCTACCACATCCAATGTTAAAAATTCTTCCACCATAAGTACTGTAGCGTCATCTTCTATAAGACCAACCTCAAACTCTTCCAGTGCAATAACCTCTCTGACCTCCACAACAAAACATTCTACTAGTTTTACTGCTTCAACTTCTAAAACCAGCACAAACACAGGTTCAAAAAGTACTGTGTTGTCTTCTTCTTTACCAGTCAGTACCCAGAATTCTACCACTAATATTACTACAGCTACTTTGAGCACTGCAAAGACAACTTCACCCCAATCCGCAATATCTTCCCCTACAACATCCAATATTAAGAACTCCTCAACCATAAATGTTGCAGTATCTTCTACTTCTCTCAGTCCATTGACAAACTCAACCAACGCCACAACTTCTCACACTACTGGAACCATCATAACCACAACAAGACCGTCCACTAACTATACTGCTTCCACAACTTTAACCAGTACGAATATAACTTCAAAAAGTACTGTGCTATCTTCTTCCATACCGGTTAGTACTCAGAGCGCTACCACTTATAGTACTCCACATACTTCAACTACCTTGATCACTATAAAAAAAACTACACCTGAAACATCAATATTTTCATCAACTGCAGACAACTTTCAAAACTCTACAACTATAATCAATGAAGCATCTACTGAAAATGCAAACAGTGTTACAACATCTCAAACACATGCAACAATTAATCCTTCTACACCTTCAACTACCTTAACTCATACATCAACATCAACGAATACTGCGCCATCATCTACGTCTACAAGTACTGTAACCCATTCAACTGTTTTGACCTCTACCAGCTCAACATCAAGTATATCAAGGTTTACTAGTGATGTATTGAGTAGTCAAAGACCTACAGACACCAATCCAACTTTTTCCAGCACCGTGACAACCTACGTAACTGGTACCAGTCAAAATCCCTCCAATATTAGCAATGGTGCTTCCTCAGCTACGTCAACTACTGCAAACCGAATCCTTATCAGCACAGTGACCACAGCCACCAGCAGTTATACACCTCTGATCAGTCATTCAACAGCATCTTCTACTGATTTAACCATATCTTCTTCATCAGTGAAATCAACCACCACATCCTACTCCATTCCAATTACCAACCTGAGTACTAATAGTCAACCAACTATACGGGAAACTTCAAAGGCTTCCACATCTTTTTCTACTATTAGCCCTACAACAAGTAAATCAACACTAACACCATCCACTATGGGGACTGCTCCTAACCCAACGTCAACAATTACAATTGGTACAACTACTCCTCTAGTTAGTACAAGAACCAGCACCATCAGCACTACAACCAACGTAAATCCACAAACTGCCAATACAGTTGTGTCTTCAAGTGGTGGCAGCGAACAACCAACAAGTGGAACTTTAACAATAACCAAAGTTTCCACCAGCTCAAATACACACACAGGGACGTCTTCTGGTAAGTGGATTGTGATAGTACAGTAAAGCAGAAAAGTTAACATTTTGAGATAGTTTTATTATATCTTTTGTTCTATTCTGTCAACAGCTCCTCTCTCAACCAATGTTATTCCCGACTGGGGCATCATCCTAATATGCCTTGCTGCTATCCTTGGATTGGTTGCAGTCATAAGCACAATCAGTGGGGTAAGTTTATGGCCCTCTGGTTTATTTTAAAGATGTGTTCCTCACATTCCAGCAGCTTGGATTTCCCATCTCCACAACAGCAGACTCCCAAAAAATCCTAATTTCACCCCTAAAAACAACTAGTAGGTGGGAGGAGAGGCTGTAGTTGTAATTTCTCTATGTGTCTGTGAAACTGCATGCAGTGGGTGGGAAGGTGTGCTTAAGTTGGAAGAGATTTCATTGAATCAGAGCAAGCAAGGACTGATAATGGTAAAATACCTTCCCCTGCTTAGCAGGTAAGAACTGATAACATTAAAGTGCCCTCCCCTGCTCAGCAGGCAAAGACTGGTAATAGTAAAGTGCCCTCCCCTGCTCAGCAGGCAAAGACTGGTAATAGTAAAGTGCCCTCCCCTGCTCAGCAGGCAAGGACTGATAACAGTAAAGTGCCCTCCCCTGCTCAGCAGGCAAAGACTGATAACAGTAAAGTGCCCTCCCCTGCTCAGCAGGCAAGGACTGATAACAGTAAAGTGCCCTCCCCTGCTCAGCAGGCAAGGACTGATAACAGTAAAGTGCCCTCCCCTGCTCAGCAGGCAAGGACTGATAACAGTAAATTGCCTTCCTCTGCTCATCAGGCAAGGACTGATAACAGTAAAGTATCCTTGCCCACTCAACAGGCAAGGACTGATAACAGTAAGGTACACTCCCCTGCTCAGAAGGCAAAGCCTGTAAATTCTGTAGGGTAATGAAATAAAAACCAAAACATAGAACCTGCTAGGCACAAAGTTTTGCACTACATTTTTAGTTGCCTGAAGATTTACTGTAAAGAAAAAATAGTAGTTGTAGGACAATGCTAATATGATTTCTTCTCTTTTCTTTAAACAGTTGGTCTACTGCTTAAGAAGACTCAGTCCTCCAACAAGCTATAACATCAGTGCCTAACAAGAAGGACATCCCATACTCTTGAATGAGCTTCAAGGGTGTTCTATTGAAGACAAAAATCAGTATTTGTATATTAGTTCAATGTTTTGGACTTTGATAATATCCTGTGATGGGTGTTTGACTATGACTGACATTTAATGATGAGGCTCCAGATGTGGTTCAGTATCCAAGAAGTTCATTGTTACAGGTTTGGGGCTTCTAAAATGGCACATTGGCTTCTTGGTCTCTTACTATAACTCAATAGACATAGACTTCTTATTACTGTATAATTGGGAGGACAAGGTTTGGTGAGGCAGACCCTTGTTGGCCACCACATCTTGCAGAACCACAAAAAACATGTTCGTATCAGAACATTGGCCAACAGTGTATTAAAATATAACCCATGGAGCTTGGCCAGGTGGTGAAAGTGCAATGAATAATGAGACAGCATGAAGGTGGATCCAGGTGATCACTGGAGGTCATGTTATAATTATATATTATATATTGTTTACATTAAATATTATCTGATTAAAATGCGCCTCTGATGGTCAGTAGTGGTATTGCTGGCAGAACCACAGACAATCAGAATGTGTGTCTTTATGATGCCATGAATACTTTTGCTTTACATACTATATATTAATTGTATATATGTTACACTAGATGGTAGCCCGATTCTAACGGGGATTCTAAAATATGTATGTAGTTTATTTATGAACATTTTAGAATAATACATTGAATACACTGGATGCGTCCAACCGCGACCAATTAGCGAAGCGTGGTTCAAATCCCGCGCCAATTCGCGGCCGGACTCCGCCTGTTGCTGATTGTTCGCGGCTGGCCACGTAGTATATAACAGCCCACGTAGTAAATAGCACAGCCACGTAGTACATAGCACAGCCACGTAGTATATTGCACAGCTACGTAGTATATTGCACAGCCACGTAGTATATACCACAGCCCACAGAGTATATAGCACAGCCCACATAGCATATAACACAGCCACGTAGTTTATAACAGCCCACGTAGCATATAACACAGCTCACGCAGTATATAACACAGCCCACGTAGTGTATAACACAGCCCACGTAGTGTATAACACAGCCCACGTAGTATATAACAGCCCACGTAGTGTATAACACAGTAACGTAGTATATAGCACAGCCCACGTAGTATACAGCACAGCCACATAGTATATTGCCAGCCACGTAGTGTATTGCACAGCCGGCCGAGTGTATAACAGCCCACATAGCATATAACACAGCCACATAGTTTATAACAGCCCACGTAGCATATAACACAGCTCACGTAGTATATAACAGCCCATGCACGCAGTATATAACACAACCCTCGTAGTGTATAACACAGCCCACGTAGTGTATAACACAGCACACCTAGTATATAACAGCCCACGTAGTGTATAACACAGCCCACGTAGTATATAGCACAGCCCACATACTATATAGCACAGCCACATAGTATATTGCCAGCCACGTAGTGTATTGCACAGCCACGTAGTATATTGCACAGGCCATGTAGTATATTGCACAGCCCACGTAGTATATTGCACAGCCTACGTAGTATATTGCTCAGCCCACGTAGTATATTGCACAGTCCACGTAGTATATAGCAATGTGGGCATCATATCCCTGTTAAAAAAAAAGAATTAAAATAAAAAATAGTTATATGCTCACCTTCCATCGGCCCCTCGGATCCAGAAGAGGCCTTTCCCGCTCCTCGCGACACCCCGGTGACTGCTCCATGCATTGCGATCTCGCAAGATGATGACATAGCGGTCTCGCGAGACTGCTATGTCATCATCTCGCGAGATCTCAATGCATGGAGCGGTCACCGGGGCATCACGAGGAGCGGGAAAGGCCTCTTCTGGATCCGAGGCGCTTTTTTAAATTATTCTTAACATTAGATATTTTTACTCTTCATGCTGCATAGGCAGCATCAATAGTAAAAAGTTGGTCAGACAAGGTTAATAGCAGCGGTAACGGAGTGCATTACACTGCGGCATAACGTGGTCCATTAACGCTGCCATTAACCCTGTGTGAGCGCTGACTGGAGGGGAGTATGGAGTGGGCACTGACTGCGGGGAGGAAGGAGCGGCCATTTTGCCGCCGGACTGTGCCCGTCACTGATTGGTCGTGGCCGTTTTGCCGTTACCAATCAGCGACTTGGGATTTCCGTGACAGAAAGAAAGAAGGACAGACAGAAAGACGGAAGTGACCCTTAGACAATTATATAGTAGATACTTGTAAAGCAACTATGTAAAATGAATAAAGATATTGTATATTATGTTATATGATAATAAATGAACTGCGTGACGTTTTTCATGGTTTAAGTAATATGAACGGCCAACATGGTCAAAGGGAAGTTCTTCAGAACACATTAGGGCCAATTCATCAAGATTTTCCACCCAAAAAAAAACCTTTGAAAAGTCACAAAAAAATTGCCCAATGCGAAGTTGTGCAAAAATCTTGCGTTTTTTGATGTTTTCACGCCAGTTTAAATCAGCTCCTCCAAACTGGGAGGAACTGGGGAGGAGGTGGGAAGGGCTTAAAAGCTTTGAAAAGTTGTAAAATTGTGCAGATGAGAGTTGCGCAAAAATTTGGCAACTTTTGGCATTTTCACCACAAATTGTATTAGCTCTGCTAAAATTGGAAATGCTTGGGCTATAGGAGAGTGGATATGCTCACTCATCAAATTCATCAAAAGGGATGTCGGATTGTATGACAGAATTGCTGCTCCAGTCTTCAACTGGAGTAGCATTTTTGGCATGGCTCATGGAGACGCATGCTATTCAGAAGAAGAACCCAAATTCATTAAGTGATGTGCACCTCTTAATGAATTTGCTGGCTTCTACTCCACAAAGACAAGCCTAGCGTGAGCGTGCGCTACACCCATCTTGATGACTCGGCCCTATGGTGTATTCGCCTCTATTATCCTTTTCATGGATCTTGCATTCCCGTTTTTGCTGGTTCCTTTGGAGCCATGGTCAGGTTGTCTTATCAGATTCCGAGATTGTTCTGCTCCTATGTTAAGGGTAACGCCCTTGACCAAAAAAGTACCTTTGGGTCTTCCAGCAATTAAATATGACTTATTTTGGCTAAAGGTTGGCCTTGTGCCTTACTCACTGGTGTTCTACCAACTTCAAAAAAGCTGAGAATAGAAAAAGTGCTAAAATGTTAGAAAAACATCCAAACCATACTTTATGTTTTACTCATATTTCTTGCCATTAAACTGCTACAATTCACAGCCAATAAACTTCACAGAAAGGCAAGTTCCACGTCACATTTTAAAGATAAAAAAAAGCAAGTTCTTGATGGATCAGAGATGAAGCTAGTTGTATACAAAATAGATCTGGATGTTTAGGTGTCAACATTCTACTAGTAGAATTAGACATTTCATATGATGACGATGGTGAAAGTTCGGTCAGACTACATAGTGAGTTCCTCTCCCACATCATAGCTCCATAGATAAGATTTTCTACACTCCATTGAACCAAAAGGCTGAAATAAAAATCAAAAGTCAGGTGTCACCAAAATGCTTAAAAAGTGAAGGTCGCTATATATTTTTCTCATAAATCAATAGTACACGTAAAAATAAAACACTTTGAAAAAATATCTTTTTAGAAATTTTTCTTTCTCCTCCTAGACTGATCTTTCATTCTTTACATTCTCAACTCACAGATAAAATATGTCTTCGGTGTATACAAACTTAACCATTACTGATTCTATGGAGAACTTCTGACTCTAGCTCCTCCTCCTTCCTCCTCCATAGAATTTTACAAGCACCAACAGTCATCTCCTATTTCAATAATGGAAAAATCTCTCTTCCCTGAATACAGATTTTACAGAGACTGAAAGATCAGTCCAGGAGGAAAAATAAGTCAATTTTTATCTGATCAGAAATATTACAAAGTTGCTTATTTTCCTGTGTACTATTGATTTACGAACTAATTAAAATGAAGGTTATTCATTAATGCTCGTATTGCCATCATTTTTGTGCTACAGTATACCCCTTGTTTTTAAGTAAAAAACAGTCAACATGTGTATCAGCCCTGTTAAAGGGACACTGTCACCTGAATTTGAAGGGAACAATCTTCAGCCATGGAGGCGGGGTTTTTGGGTGTTTGATACACCCTTTCCTTACCCGCTGGCTGCATGCTGGCTGCAATATTGGATTGAAGTTCATTCTCTGTCCTCCATAGTACACGCCTGCACAAGGCAATCTTGACTATGGAGGACAGAGAATGAACTTCAATCCAATATTGCAGCCAGCGGGTAAGGAAAGGGTGAATCAAACACCCGAAAACCCCGCCTCCATGGCTGAAGATTGTTCCCTCCAAATTCAGGTGACAGTGTCCCTTTAAGAGCGCCTAGGATTGGCTTGCCCAAAAAGTAGAGGACCTGAAGAGATAAAGCTCTAACATAATAATGTCCCCAAAAGGTCCAGCAGAAGACAATACTGTTTGGAGGTGATTGTGGAGTCAATGAATAGCCAGTAAGGTCTATTTCATATGGGATGGCTAAAAAATAATCTATTTGATTTTATTGAAGTCCTGTGAGTACAATGATAAAATAAATATGATGTGGAAGAGTAGAAGAAGTAAGGATGGTCCTCATAATCATCTTCTGCAGAACCTTAAGTCTAGAGATAGCGCTTACCAAATAAGCTTCCACGGTTAAGTCCCCCTAACACATTAGGTAGCTGTCATTCGAATCATGTTTCAGCTTATCGTTCACCAACAGTCCACCAGATGCTTCTTTTACCAGTTCTGGCAGTGGGTATTTAGGCCAACTTCCAGAGACCAAGTAACGTCTTGTCACAACCCACTGTTTAGTTCCTTGGTGGATGATCTTAGTCCTACTGGTCTATCACTGATGAACCCATGTCGATTAGGTATCTCATGGAGTTTGCGCCTCTCTCAGCAACTCTGGCACAGCTTGGGATCACCACACTAAGTAGCAAGGACCATCAGCCCCCCCCCACACCCCTCCAAGTACAGATTACTTACATGGCATATATTCACAACATATATACATGACAGTTACAGTATAATATCAATGAAAGGTTCATTCAAAAGTCGTAACCACAGTCTTCAAAGAGGTGCGATAAGTTTACTCCCTTACAAGTGCCAGCTGGGGCTGAATTCCGATTGGATAAGGCACCTTTACCAAAAAAAGCTATTGAAGTGACTTGTACAATAGGTGTCTACTCTGCACTCACCAAAAGTTGTAAAAGTAGATGTGGGCATAATGGACATGGCATGGTCTCTAAGATTAAAAAAGATTTAGCAGGAAGAAGAGGGATGTGGCTGAAGCCACATGGAGTATGATGTTCCTGAGCACCATGTGCGGTGACACCGATGGGAGAGTTCCTTTTTGGTACTGAAATTAAAAGGTGTCAGGTAGCAAGAGAAGATTGTCAAGTAGTAAGGTTCAAGAGGATGAAGAGGGTGTGAGCACAAGTAGAGTAGGTATGTGCTGGTCAACAGTAAATCATGTAGTCTCATGGTGTGTAAGGAGTGAGTACCACCACTATAAAAGCGTTAACACTTTGTCCTTACGGCCGAGAACTACTAACATAGCAATTTATCTTTCCCTTGTGCCACAATCACATCAACTCATGTTCCCCAGACTGCCACAAACCATAAATATGTTGTGACCTACTGAAACCTTCATGGATTTGTACCTCTCCGGAGTGTTACTCATAAGTCAGTGAACTGTAATGCTGTAACCACCAAGATGTGCACCTCTGAATGAGCAAAGTTTTACTTATCCTTTGGATGTCAGTGTGTTAAAGAATCATAGAATGTTAGAGTTGGAAGGGACCTCCTGTGTCATCTGGTCCAACCCCCTGCTCAATGCAGGATTCACTAAATCATCCCTGACAGATGTCTGTCCAGCCTCTGTTTGAAGACTTCCATGGAAGGAGACCTCTCCACCTCTCGTGGCCGCCTGTTCCACTCATTGATCACCCTCACTGTCAAAAAGTTTTTTCTAATATCTAATCTGTCTCCTCCCATTCACTTTCATCCCATTGCTTCTAGTCTTTCCTTGTGCAAATGAGAATAAAGATGCTCCTTCTACAATGTGACAGCCACATGGTGTGATTTTCATGCTGGGCCATAACCCTGTAGTGTAGCCACCACTAGACCATTGACCTTCATCTTCTTCTGTATTTCATGCCTTTTAATAGACTTGGCACAGTTCACTCCAATGTAGTATTTTTTCAACAGGTGTAAGAAATGCCAATCTTATTAAGTTCTTCACTCGGTATTTTGACAACAATTTTTAAAAAATAGCCCTGACATTTGCACGATATGCTGTGATGTCATCACTCTGTCAGGTCTCCTCCATCACGAGGACATCTATAGGTCTGAGTCCTGATCATAGGATCTAAGAACTGAATTGCCCTTTTTTTTCAGCCATTCAGGTTACACCATTGTGGTGAAAACAAATTAAAGTGTCACAGAGGAATGCAGAGAATGAATATAAGCGTCACCCTAGCTCCTCAGTCACATCTCCTCCCAGTTTACTCCAGTAATTGCTTGAAAGATTAAAGAAGACAAAAGATGGGCAAACACCCAAAAATCCAGACTGACAGCATCAATGCAATTGAAAATACTGCCTGATACTGATATGTCTGGTGTATATACACATCTAACTAATTTTGAAAGTCTGGGATCTGATTATTCTGAGAGGTCTACTATGGGGTCAGAATTATTTCAGCAGTTTGGTCAGTAGCCTGATTAACTTTAAGGTCTCTGAAGTCTGGATGAGTTCTAGGGTCTAATCTAGATTTTGGGATTAGGTTTAGGTGTCTGTTTTGAGGTCTGAATTAATTACAAGGATCTGATTTGGGAACTCAATGGGTTTAGTGGTCTTATCTTAGGTGTCAATGATTGTCCGGGTCTGGAATGGTAATTTTTGGGTCTGATTTAGTTTTCTCACTAATAAATAATACATTTGATGGGCATTACATCTTTACTCTTGGTGTTCAACTTGGACCTTCGCTAGAACACTGACCCAGGTAATTAAACCTTCACTAAAACTAGATACCGTAAGTGTTTTTACCCTATAATAAAGAGGACTGAAGACCTACTCAGTAAAAGTTTCCATGTATCTTCAAATTTCATAAAATAATTGCATCTCTTCTATCTTTGCCAATCCACAGTTGATAGTCTCATGGTCCTCCCAGACTTTGTTTACAAGTGGCCAACATGTAACCACTACAGCCAATCAGTGGCTTCCACAACTGATAGTCTTTTAGTCCTCCTGGACTTTGTTTCCAAGTGACCAACTTGTGACCACTACAGCCAATCAGTGGCTTTCACAGCTGATAGTCTTCTAGTCCTCCTGGACTTTGTTTCCAAGTGACCAGAGTGTGACCACTACAGCCAATCAGTGGCTTCTACAGCTGATAGTCTTCTAGTCCTCTTGGACTTTGTTTCCAAGTGACAAGCGTGTAACCACTACAGCCAATCAGTGGCTTCCACAGCTGATAGTCTTCTAGTCCTCCTAGACTTTGTTTCCAACTGACCAACGTGTGACCTCTACAGCCAATCAGTGGCTTTCACAGCCACTGCTGTCCTGCTGGACTTTGTTTCCAAGTGACCAGTTTGTGACCACTACAGCCAATCATTGGCTTCCACAGCTGATAGTCTTCTAGTCCTCCTGTACTTTGTTTCCAAGTGACCAGTTTGTGACCACTACAGCCAATCAGTGGCTTCCACAGCTGATAGTCTTCTAGTCCTCCTGGACTTTGTTTCCAAGTGGCCAGTGTGTAACCACTACAGCCAATCAGTGGCTTCTTCAGCTGATAGTCTTCTAGTCCTCCTGGACTTTGTTTCCAAGTGGCCAGCGTGTATCAACTACAGCCAATCAGTGGCTTCTTCAGCTGATAGTCTTCTAGTCCTCCTGGACTTTGTTTCCAAGTGACAAGCGTGTAACAACTACAGCCAATCAGTGGCTTCCACAGCTGATAGTCTTCTAGTCCTCCTGGACTTTGTTTCCAAGTGACAAGCGTGTAACAACTACAGCCAATCAGTGGCTTCCACAGCTGATAGTCTTCTAGTCCTCCTGGACTTTGTTTCCAAGTGACCAGTTTGTGACCACTACAGCCAATCAGTGGCTTCCACAGCTGATAGTCTTCTAGTCCTCCTGGACTTTGTTTCCAAGTGGCCAGCGTGTAACCACTACAGCCAATCAGTGGCTTCTTCAGCTGATAGTCTTCTAGTCCTCCTGGACTTTGTTTCCAAGTGGCCAGCGTGTAACAACTACAGCCAATCAGTGGCTTCTTCAGCTGATAGTCTTCTAGTCCTCCTGGACTTTGTTTCCAAGTGACAAGCGTGTAACAACTACAGCCAATCAGTGGCTTCCACAGCTGATAGTCTTCTAGCCCTCCTGGACTTTGTTTCCAAGTGGCCAGTGTGTAACCACTACAGCCAATCAGTGGCTTCTTCAGCTGATAGTCTTCTAGTCCTCCTGGACTTTGTTTCCAAGTGGCCAGCGTGTAACAACTATAGCCAATCAGTGGCTTCTTTAGCTGATAGTCTTCTAGTCCTCCTGGACTTTGTTTCCAAGTGGCCAGCGTGTAACAACTACAGCCAATCAGTGGCTTCTTCAGCTGATAGTCTTCTAGTCCTCCTGGACTTTGTTTCCAAGTGACAAGCGTGTAACAACTACAGCCAATCAGTGGCTTCCACAGCTGATAGTCTTCTAGTCCTCCTGGACATTGTTTCCAAGTGACAAGCGTGTAACAACTACAGCCAATCAGTGGCTTCCACAGCTGATAGTCTTCTAGTCCTCCTGGACTTTGTTTCCAAGTGACCAGTTTGTGACCACTACAGCCAATCAGTGGCTTCCACAGCTGATAGTCTTCTAGTCCTCCTGGACTTTGTTTCCAAGTGGTCAGCGTGTAACCACTACAGCCAATCAGTGGCTTCTTCAGCTGATAGTCTTCTAGTCCTCCTGGACTTTGTTTCCAAGTGGCCAGCGTGTAACCACTACAGCCAATCAGTGGCTTCTTCAGCTGATAGTCTTCTAGTCCTCCTGGACTTTGTTTCCAAGTGGCCAGCGTGTAACAACTACAGCCAATCAGTGGCTTCCACAGCTAATAGTCTTCTAGTCCTCCTGGTTTCCACTGCTGATGGTCTTGTGGTCCTCTGGAACTTTGCTTCCAAGTGACCATCGTGTGACCTCTGCAGCCAATCAGTGGCTTCATTAGTGGTCATGTGCCTTACTGCTAGCATCATGCTAGCCTTGAGTGGTGATGACAGTAAAACATGGAACGTGATGGAGTCACTAATGAGTCAATTCTAATTATGGTACAACAAGGATAGGTGATAACTATCGGAGGGGTTCAACCATTGAAATCCCAAAAAAATAGTTGCCCATGTGCAACTTTTGTTTCATAC
Source organism: Ranitomeya imitator (assembly GCF_032444005.1). NCBI lineage: Eukaryota > Metazoa > Chordata > Amphibia > Anura > Dendrobatidae > Ranitomeya > Ranitomeya imitator. The sequence continues at coordinate 35,247,571 of NC_091283.1, forward strand.
AGATGGTTTGAATGATTCCACGTTCTCGCGATCAGTGGGAATCTCAGCGGCTACACCTGTACCCATCTAGTTATAAGCTATACAGATTTTGTAACGGCTTTGTAAGATGTCTCATTTTCAGCAGTGATTCTGCTCTTGTACATGACACTTTTGTTGTTTTATACATTACAATATTAACGTTTTTCTTTTCTTTGGTTTACAAAGAAAAGCGTTAATATCTCAAGAACGGCTGAAAATTTTAATTGACTGTAAATTGCAAAAGTGTTTGTTTTTACGAGAATTATCCTATTATAAATATCCATTTATGAAGATGAGAATGACTCTTTAACAGTTCTCAGCCTGTGTTACACATACGCTAGGGGTAAATTTCTTATCTCCACTTACTGTATATTGTCCTTATGCTGTGCTGTTAACAAGCAGCACATTGTATGATGACAGGTAGGGGATAGATTTGAGTAAAAGAAACTTAGCTGTGACACATTGAGCTAATCTATGAGCTGGTTAATGTTCTGTATAGACATCAGGTACAAGGGTGACACCAGTAGGCTAACGAAGAAAATGAAACTAGAAATACACTAGGTTAACTATGACGTTTTGCCATCACCCATAATGAAGCCCAATAAGTTTCCCCCATCCCTGAAAGGGAACCTGTCACCAGTTCTTTCCCATATAAAGTAGGCCCAGCACCTGTATGCCCTATGTTACAGCATTCTAGAATGTTAATTTCCGTATTTTTAGGACTATAAAATGCGCCGGAACAGAAGACGCACGTAGCCTATAGAGGAGGAAAATAAAGTAAAAAAAAATGAAGTATGTTGTCACGATGCATTGTTATGGAAGGGGGGATCTGCTGCTGACACTGTTATAGGAGTAATGTTCCCCAATTCTGTACTGATATCCCAAATCCTGGTATGTATATATATATATGTCCCCATCCTGGTATATATGATCCCCATCCTGTTATATACCGGTATGTCCCCAGCCGAGTATATATGGCCCCCAATCCAGGTATAAATGGCCCCCAATCCAGGTATACATGGTCACCCATCCTGGTATACACATAGCACACAATCCAGGTATACATGGCCCTCGATCATGGTATACATGGACCCCCATCCTGATACACATGGTCCCTATCCCCATCCTGGTATCAACATTATGGTGCAGACATAAAAAAATAAATGATTCTTCTTACCTTCCCTCCGCTCACTCACAGCACGGCATCCTGTTCTCATGCCAGCGGTTGATTTCAGCATGTAAGCAGCACACAACATCACTGTCATGTGTGGTGCCAGCTAAGAATCCGGAGGCTGCTGTGATCGCAGGTGCAGCAGACACAATTGCACCTACTCTCCAAAAAGGTGAACACATAGGGTCCAGGGGACAGAGAGTACGTCGCCCCACAAGACCCTCGTTCTCTGGCTTGGGACACTGGGTGGCAAGCGCAGGGCAGGAGAGGCGATAGCCAGCGCAGAAAGACGGCCAGGAGAGGCATATATATAAGAAGAGTTCTGGACAGGCGTCCGACTTGCCAGAGAGTTTCCCGGACTTCATACCTGGAGGACTTGGCACACTGGCTTGGGAATCTGAACCGTGAGTAAAACCGTGAGAACTGCAACAAACTGTATCCTATTTCTTTCCGGCATCATCCGATCTGCACCTCCACCTGTCGCTAGTAACATTGTCACCCGCATCACTAACTGTCCTGGGGACTAAGCTCTACTTGTGGAGAGCTATGACATCTCAGCTGCATTACCATTTGCCCCAGAGGACTGTACAGCAGCATCGGCTAACACCTTTATTGCCGAATACCAGGTGGCCTCACGAACATTTTCCACTTTTCTACAAAACTTCCCCTTTAAATACTTCCCCTTTAACTTGGCAGCCCAGGTCCATGAATCGGGTTACTGCCGCCGTAACCACCCCTTTAAGAACAAAAAGGGCCCAGTACAGAGTACCCCACGGTCCTAGCGGGCGCTCCACATGCGACCCCACACGCTGAGGTTAGCTGCCATAATATTCACTGCTCCCCAGGCCGGGGACTATGGAGTGGAGTGCAGTGAATATTCTTTCTGTTTAATAGCAGGCAGACTGTTATCTGCAGCTGCCGGCTCCTGCAGCGGGAGGGTGATCATGTGTACCCGCTATTAAACAGAATGAATATCCACTGCTCTACATTTCCATAGTCCGTCCCTCGTCTCGGCGTCGGCTTCAGTGCATAGAGGTGGGTGGGACTAAGGGCGGGGGAGCAGTCAATATTCATTTTCTTTAGTAGCGGGCACATGTGTTAGCGGCAGCCGCCGGCTTTTGCCTCCTGTGCTCCAGCGCATGTGTGGAACCTTCGCCCCTCCCTCCCCTCCTGTCCCGGCATTGACTGCGCAGGCGTGGGCATTCCGGATCACATCCGGTCACCTGACCGACCAGGGCCTTATACAGCGCTGCAGGATTCGACATGGCAGCCGTTCCACAGCAAAGACGCAGATTGCGTCTGCTCCTACCATTTGGCCACCAACGCCGGCTCCCCGCACGCTACCAGCTAAGCACAGATGTGAGACTTCACTTCAAACTAAAGATAAGTAACATGGGATGTTGAGTACTCTATCCTAACAGCCCCCCCCTTCCTCCCCTTACTATATTGCAGCCATATCTCTGTATATCACAGCTCCCTCACAGTGGGGTATCCGGGACCCCTATATTGGGACCAGGAGTGAACCTGCATACTGGCAGGTAATACACCAACCTTATATTTGTCCACTATAGGCCTACCTCACAGCCTACTTATCTTATACATATCTATTCCCACAGCAACATCCACGTATATTTTCCGTACATTGGGGACATCCGGTGCACTACAAGTTTATTATCAAATTGGCAAGTACAGCACGGTTTCTTTCTATTCTGACCTAATATAGACTTAGCATATATTTCAACATATGTCTATATATCTCCCTAGTTGAGCCTATACGCATGTCTCATATCACGGCAACCGGCCCGTCCCACTGGGTGCAATAAGAACAGTATACTGGCAAGTATACCATAGTTTATTTTCAAGTATTATATACTCACTACGGATTCAACCAATAACGTATTATTTGCTCCTACAGTCATACCCAGATGCATACTCCACTACACGACGACCAACGGTTCGTTACACGTGTACTAAACAGCAATTAATAAGTACGTTTTAGCCGGTTTCTGTTTGATCACCACCATGAGACAATATCATGTCTAGATGACAATAATCGATATTATTGCCTTCGGTTTTTTCTAGGATTATTTAAATTCCTTTATGTTTGGCTGACACCCTCTGCAACACTGTAATACGACAGTATATAAGGAAAACTCCTATAAGGGTATGCTACAATCTTATCATCTTGTTCTCCAACTTTAACGCATGACACATGTTTTTCCTGTGTCTCTATTTCTCGTCCTGCCATGATTTGCGCTACGCATATGAGCTTTGGCATCTATTGTTTGATCTCCACCTTGGCTCTGGGACATGTTTTCCAATTCTGTATATATGTAAATATTTTTGTACATAGTTGCTTTGTATATAGTTATTTATTGTTTCTTTTTTGTCATTTATTCCAGCGATAACGTGACCAAGGCCACGAGTTGGCCGAAACGTCATTTATGCCTATCGCTTCACCATTTTACCGTTTGCAACAATTATTTCAATAAACTGTTTTCACCTGCATCAAGCAAATCTCATAGTACGAGTGCAGTGATTATACATTACTACGTTTGTTGGGACTATTGGTTCCGTTCACTTGCACCGTCACGTCCTCAATAGTCGAGTGCTAACCTTCGAATTCGCCACATTGATTGATTTTGGTTCTAAGCACCGACGGAATCCATGTCTGCTGAAACCTATGTCTACGATGATGCAACAGGCTCCACCATTTTGTCCAAAATAAAAACGAAGACAGACTTTCTACATCTACCCAGTAAGGACGCAAAATCAAGGGATTGGGAAAGAGAGAGAAAAAGACTCATTGGCTACGATCTGCATTGTGCCACCTTGGGGGAGTACCATCGTCAAGGAAAAATACCCAGGGGACTACGTTGCAATCTTCGCCCAACCTTATTTTCTGAGAATGAAAAATATTGTGCAACCTTTCAGAAAATCTTAAACAAGTGCTCATTTGATATCATATTGCTTACGATCGAATACCTACAAGAAGCCATCAAAACCACAGAAGAAAAAATAGAGAGTATCGAGACACAATTAACCTCTACCTTGAATAGCACTGAATTTACTACACTAAAGAACAAAGTAGACTCCATCCTGACGGTACATCAAAAGACTTTAGAAGACAGGAAACGCACAAAGTTTCAAAGAGACATTGATGATTATTTAACCAATAACGTCTACAAATGGGAGGACTCCTTCCCCAGACGTCAAAGGCCCAGATATCGCCGTACTCCAGGGGGCAATTACCACTCAGGGGGCTCCTCACCTGCCGGGGGTTCCTCTGCAGGATCCGGCAGCGAGACTGGTGGGGCTCAGACATCAGGACCTCGTTTTTTAGGACCAAACGCACGCCAACCCGGAGGTCCAGGAAGAAGGGATGTAGACCGCCAAATGACGCTCCGATCTCAGGTAGGGGTCCAAACTCTGTGATCAACATCTCTAACTATACTCTTTCTCCATTAGAATTGAAGGTTTTGAATATGGGTTTATCATTTTGCCCAACCCCCAAATGGGATTCCTTCCAATTAGAGAAGGATCTACAGCAATTTTATAGGAATATTAGACTTAAAGTATATTTCGAAGAACCTACTAATTCTCCAAGACCAGTCTCTACACCAGCCCAAACTGAGGGGCCGATCCTCACTATTGATCAACTGGGTTTACGTAATCGTAGCACTTTTGTTCCACCCAAATCCAGTCATGCTGTAGAGACCTTTGTTAACCTACTTGACAGAGATGTGAAAAAGACTCTCCATGACCAGCGATTAGGCTTCCTCCCTGTCCGCCACAATCTTGATCCTCTCGAGAAACAGGCCCTGGACTCACTGGCTGAGAATAATAATATCATTATTAAACCAGCGGACAAGGGGGGAGCCATCGTTGTCATGGATAAGAGCTACCAATTTTCCCAGAATATTATCCTCTCTCACTATATACCACAACTCATTAATAGATTTTTTAATGAATTTTTATTTAATTTTTTTTTTTTTTATTAATGAGTTGTGGTATATAGTGAGAGAGGATAATATTCTGGGAAAATTGGTGCCGCAACATCCTAAAATTATTTTTAGGAGAGCACCCAGTTTGAAAAATAAACTGGCACGGGAAGAAAAACATTAGACTCGAACAAAGACGACCCAGGAAAACATACTCAGAAGGGAGGTAAGAACATTTCTAAAACAATCCACAGCGAGGAGATTGGAACAAAACAAAATCCTCTAAACTGCATGCTCGCAAACGCCAGAAGCCTGACAAACAAGATGGAAGAACTAGAAGCAGAAATATCTACAGGTAACTTTGACATAGTGGGAATAACCGAGACATGGTTAGATGAAAGCTATGACTGGGCAGTTAACTTACAGGGTTACAGTCTGTTTAGAAAGGATCGTAAAAATCGGAGAGGAGGAGGGGTTTGTCTCTATGTAAAGTCTTGTCTAAAGTCCACTTTAAGGGAGGATATTAGCGAAGGGAATGAGGATGTCGAGTCCATATGGGTCGAAATTCATGGAGGGAAAAATGGTAACAAAATTCTCATTGGGGTCTGTTGCAAACCCCCAAATATAACAGAAACCATGGAAAGTCTACTTCTAAAGCAGATAGATGAAGCTGCAACCCATAATGAGGTCCTGGTTATGGGGGACTTTAACTACCCGGATATTAACTGGGAAAGTGAAACCTGTGAAACCCATAAAGGCAACAGGTTTCTGCTAATAACCAAGAAAAATTATCTTTCACAATTGGTGCAGAATCCAACCAGAGGAGCAGCACTTTTAGACCTAATACTATCTAATAGACCTGACAGAATAACAAATCTGCAGGTGGTTGGGCATTTAGGAAATAGCGACCACAATATTGTGCAGTTTCACCTGTCTTTCACTAGGGGGACTTGTCAGGGAGTCACAAAAACATTGAACTTTAGGAAGGCAAAGTTTGAACAGCTTAGAGATGCCCTTAATCTGGTAGACTGGGACAATATCCTCAGAAATGAGAATACAGATAATAAATGGGAAATGTTTAAGAACATCCTAAATAGGCAGTGTAAGCGGTTTATACCTTGTGGGAATAAAAGGACTAGAAATAGGAAAAACCCAATGTGGCTAAACAAAGAAGTAAGACAGGCAATTAACAGTAAAAAGAAAGCATTTGCACTACTAAAGCAGGATGGCACCATTGAAGCTCTAAAAAACTATAGGGAGAAAAATACTTTATCTAAAAAACTAATTAAAGCTGCCAAAAAGGAAACAGAGAAGCACATTGCTAAGGAGAGTAAAACTAATCCCAAACTGTTCTTCAACTATATCAATAGTAAAAGAATAAAAACTGAAAATGTAGGCCCCTTAAAAAATAGTGAGGAAAGAATGGTTGTAGATGACGAGGAAAAAGCTAACATATTAAACACCTTCTTCTCCACGGTATTCACGGTGGAAAATGAAATGCTAGGTGAAATCCCAAGAAACAATGAAAACCCTATATTAAGGGTCACCAATCTAACCCAAGAAGAGGTGCGAAACCGGCTAAATAAGATTAAAATAGATAAATCTCCGGGTCCGGATGGCATACACCCACGAGTACTAAGAGAACTAAGTAATGTAATAGATAAACCATTATTTCTTATTTTTAGTGACTCTATAGCAACAGGGTCTGTTCTGCAGGACTGGCGCATAGCAAATGTGGTGCCAATATTCAAAAAGGGCTCTAAAAGTGAACCTGGAAATTATAGGCCAGTAAGTCTAACCTCTATTGTTGGTAAAATATTTGAAGGGTTTCTGAGGGATGTTATTCTGGATTATCTCAATGAGAATAACTGTTTAACTCCATATCAGCATGGGTTTATGAGAAATCGCTCCTGTCAAACCAATCTAATCAGTTTTTATGAAGAGGTAAGCTATAGGCTGGACCACGGTGAGTCATTGGACGTGGTATATCTCGATTTTTCCAAAGCGTTTGATACCGTGCCGCACAAGAGGTTGGTACACAAAATGAGAATGCTTGGTCTGGGGGAAAATGTGTGTAAATGGGTTAGTAACTGGCTTAGTGATAGAAAGCAGAGGGTGGTTATAAATGGTATAGTCTCTAACTGGGTCGCTGTGACCAGTGGGGTACCGCAGGGGTCAGTATTGGGACCTGTTCTCTTCAACATATTCATTAATGATCTGGTAGAAGGTTTACACAGTAAAATATCGATATTTGCAGATGATACAAAACTATGTAAAGCAGTTAATACAAGAGAAGATAGTATTCTGCTACAGATGGATCTGGATAAGTTGGAAACTTGGGCTGAAAGGTGGCAGATGAGGTTTAACAATGATAAATGTAAGGTTATACACATGGGAAGAGGGAATCAATATCACCATTACACACTGAACGGGAAACCACTGGGTAAATCTGACAGGGAGAAGGACTTGGGGATCCTAGTTAATGATAAACTTACCTGGAGCAGCCAGTGCCAGGCAGCAGCTGCCAAGGCAAACAGGATCATGGGGTGCATTAAAAGAGGTCTGGATACACATGATGAGAGCATTATACTGCCTCTGTACAAATCCCTAGTTAGACCGCACATGGAGTACTGTGTCCAGTTTTGGGCACCGGTGCTCAGGAAGGATATAATGGAACTAGAGAGAGTACAAAGGAGGGCAACAAAATTAATAAAGGGGATGGGAGAACTACAATACCCAGATGGATTAGCGAAATTAGGATTATTTAGTCTAGAAAAAAGACGACTGAGGGGCGATCTAATAACCATGTATAAGTATATAAGGGGACAATACAAATATCTCGCTGAGGATCTGTTTATACCAAGGAAGGTGACGGGCACAAGGGGGCATTCTTTGCGTCTGGAGGAGAGAAGGTTTTTCCACCAACATAGAAGAGGATTCTTTACTGTTAGGGCAGTGAGAATCTGGAATTGCTTGCCTGAGGAGGTGGTGATGGCGAACTCAGTCGAGGGGTTCAAGAGAGGCCTGGATGTCTTCCTGGAGCAGAACAATATTGTATCATACAATTATTAGGTTCTGTAGAAGGACGTAGATCTGGGTATTTATTATGATGGAATATAGGCTGAACTGGATGGACAAATGTCTTTTTTCGGCCTTACTAACTATGTTACTATGTTACTATGTTACCCAGTAGACTATCTGATGAATGCAAAAAATTATCTGCTTCACAAAAACCAGGGATTTTCAAATGTTTTCATAAAAAATGTTTGTGCTGTGGTAATATAGCCCATACCAGTACAGCATTTAAACATTCCTCCTTCCCTCACCCCTTTCCAATCAGCTACCATTTCACTTGTACCACTTCTTATGTTATTTATATTATCACTTGTCCATGCAACAAGATATATGTTGGCAGGACAATACAACCTCTTCACCTCCGCATGAATTCCCACCGACACAATATTAAAATAGGTTACCTTAAACATGGTCTTTCCAAACACTTCAGTATTTCACATAATTGCGATTCTTCACTATTTCGTGTTCACCCTATTGATCACGTTCCTGTACATGTCTCTAATCGCATACAGTCACTTAATAAGAAAGAGCTTTTTTGCATATACACTTTGAATTCCCTTGAGCCTGAAGGGCTAAATGTAATGTCAGATATCCTTTGACTTAACAAATTTTTTTTTTTTTTTTTTTTTTTTTATGTAGAAATATAATGTCAGATATATATACGTTGTTTTTTATTTTCAATATTAATTAATGTTTTTAGTTTATAAAAAGTAATGTGCAAAATAATTTTATGTTACGATTTATATCTTGCATTTTGTATTATAGTATAATGCGCCTCGGCGCCCCTCCCCTTCCTTTTGTCTTATGTATAAATACACCCTGTACCGTGCTATGTATTATATGCCCTGAAGAAGAGAGTAAGAAAGCTCTTGAAACGCGTAGGCTTCAATAAAAAACCTTAAATCTACCTCGTGAGCGCGGTCTTCAGTTTGCCTAAGACTACTACCCTCAATATCCTTTTGGATTTTTTTGGAGACCTGCTGCTACGGTTTTGCTTTTATGGGAGTTGTGACCTTGGTTCACAACTGCAATAGGTGAGCACATTTCCTGCAAAAGAATTTTATTCTTTCATATATAGTGAGACACATTGGGGGCGCCTTGTTTTTTTCTTTTATTAATAGCAGAATGGAGGGACACAAGAGTTGTCAGTCAAGTAAGGTGGAAGGAGAACCAACAGAACACAATAGAGACACTGAAAAGTTGTCAGTCAGGATAAATGAGTCGACTGAGGTACACTGAGGAGCTGCATATCAGGATAGATTGGCAGACATTGAGCAGCAGATAGGAGGCACACTGAGAGGTTGTACAGTGGCTTGTGAAAGTATTCTCCCCCTAGGCTTTTTACCTATTATATTACATTCCAACCTGTGTTTAAATATTTCCAATTTGAGTATGCTTTTTATAACTTTAATTGTCGACAAGAACAGTAAGGTCACCTGAGTTCATAGCAGCTGTTTCTCTTGCTTTGCTTCTGTTACAGGGGACATTGGCTTCTGTTGACTTGGTGAAGAGGTGAGTATGGTTTAATTTAGATTCATTAAAGGAATCTGTGTCATTATTCCAATTAAAGGACGTTATTCTGGCTGTGTGTTTATTTCCAACATAACTGTAGGATTAGTAATAGATAGGTGTCTTATAGATTACTAAGCCATGAGCTTGATGTCACCAAACATCGACCCCACGAATACGAACTCCACTTGCCACTGCCACAGGGCAAGTGGGAAGATCTGGGCAAAGTGCCCCTTACCTGCCTGAGAATACCAGACTCAGCTATCAGCTTTAGCTTGGCTGGTTGCCAAAAATGGGGGGACCCTACATCATTTTTTAACCCCTTTCTGACCTCGGATGGGATAGTGCTTCCGAGGTCAGATCCCCTGCTTTGATGCAGGCTCCAGCGGTGAGCCCACATCAAAGCCGGGACATGTCAGCTGTTTTGAACAGCTGACATGTGCCCGCAATAGCGGCGGGTGGAATCGCGATTCACCCGCCGCTATTAACTAGTTAAATGCCGCTGTCAAACGCTGACAGCGGCATTTAACTACAGCTTCACGGGCCATCGGGCCAGAAATGAGCGCATCGCCGACCCCCGCCACGTAATCAAGGGTCAGCGATGCATCGGCATGACAACCAGAGGTCTCCTGAAGACCTCTATGGTTGTTAATGCCAGCTTGCTGTGAGCGCCACCCTGTGGGCGGCGCTCATAGCAAGCCTGGAATTCTGCTACATAGGGGCGATCTATGCCAGCTTCTAGCCTCCCATGGAGGCTATTGAAGCATGGCAAAAATAAAAAATAAAAAGTTTTAAAAAATATGAAAAAAATTAAAAAAAATATAAAAGTTTAAATCATCCTCTTTTGCCCCATTAAAAAAAAAACAATAAAAAAATCAAACCTACACATATTTGGTATCGCAGCATTCAGAATCGCCCGATCTATCAAATAAAAAAAGGATTAACCTGATCGCTAAACGGCGTAGCGAGAAAAAAATTTGAAACGCCAGAATTATGTTTTTTTGGTCGCCGCGACATTGTATTAAAATGCAATAACGGACGCTCAAAAGGACGTATCTGCACAAAAGTGGTATCATTAAAAACATTAGCTTGGCACGCAAAAATAATCCCTCACCCAACCCGAGAGCCCGAAAAATGGAGACGCTACTGGTATCGGAAAATTGTGCATTTTTTTTAGCAAAGTTTGGAATTTTTTTTCACCACTTAGATAAAAAAGAACCTAGACATGTTTGGTGTCTATGAACTCATAATGACCTGGAGAACCATAATGACAGGTCAGTTTTAGCATTTAGTGAACCTGGCAAAAAGACAAGCAAAAAAACAGTGTGGGATTGCACTTTTTTTGCAATTTCACCACACTTGGAATTTTGTTCCCGTTTTCTAGTAGAATACATGCTAAAACCAATAGTGTCGTTCAAAAATACAACTCGTCCCGCAAAAAATAAGCCCTCAAATGGCCATATTGACAGAAAAATAAAAAAGTTATGGCTTTGAGAAGGAGGAGAGTTAAAAACTAAAACGAAAAAAATGAAAATACCCAGGGTCATGAAGGAGTTAAAATTATTTACCTTAAAATAATTTAAAAAACAGCATGGGGACCCCTCTATTCTTGGTAACCAACCTTGATAATGCTGACAGGGTTGCAGCACGCAGCTGTAAGTTTTGCCTGTCTGGATATCAAAAATACAGAGGAACCCACATCAATTTTGTTTTTATATAATTATTTATTTATAGTACAATTGATGCCACTTTTCCTAGTGTCTGCCCCTAAGTTTAGCTGTTTTGGCAGCTTTTTGGCCCCAAAAAAAGGCTCACAGAAAACCCCCAAATTCCTAAAAGCCTATCATCAGCACCCTACCTGACAGCGGAGGTTGGCACCCTAGACCTAGGCAATGGCGCCCCCGCTCACCGTCGACTGTCCCTTCTACCATACTTCTCCCTATAGGGAAAGGTTTGAAAAATAGGTATGTTTGGTGTAAATAGTAAGGGCCAAATAGGGGGTGATCTGTCCCTTTTTCCTGACCCTGCCTCGCAGCGGAGGTTGGCACCCTAGATGTTCATGATACGTGGCGCCCCCGCTCCTCGACGGCTATCCCAAAAAGATCACCCTAATGGATTAATATCGAGGCAATGTATTAGCCTTAATGTAAAGTGCTGGAGTGCAAGGATATGTGGTATGGAGACACATAGTAGTAAACCTTGGGCTTAAAATAAAAAATCAATGTCATCTGTAACGTGCAGGTATTGTCCTAATAGACAGTTAACATGGATCAAAAATATAAGACAATGTTAAAAAAAATTTTGATAGGCTCTATGGATCACAGTGATAATGGAACACAAGATGTTAGTTGTGCACAGGAACCCCCAATCAAGGTTCAAACTCAGACCCACTTCTTGGAGTTAATACTCCATAGAGAAAACCTGCATTTCAGAAAAACCCCAAGGCTTTACATAGCTCCATATATCCACAGATAAGCATATACAGGTCCTTCTCAAAAAATTAGCATATAGTGTTAAATTTCATTATTTACCATAATGTAATGATTACAATTAAACTTTCATATATTATAGATTCATTATCCACCAACTGAAATTTGTCAGGTCTTTTATTGTTTTAATACTGATGATTTTGGCATACAACTCCTGATAACCCAAAAAACCTGTCTCAATAAATTAGCATATCAAGAAAAGGTTCTCTAAACGACCTATTACCCTAATCTTCTGAATCAACTAATTAACTCTAAACACATGCAAAAGATACCTGAGGCTTTTATAAACTCCCTGCCGGGTTCATTACTCAAAACCCCCATCATGGGTAAGACTAGCGACCTGACAGATGTCAAGAAGGCCATCATTGACACCCTCAAGCAAGAGGGTAAGACCCAGAAAGAAATTTCTCAACAAATAGGCTGTTCCCAGAGTGCTGTATCAAGGCACCTCAATGGTAAGTCTGTTGGAAGGAAACAATGTGGCAGAAAACGCTGTACAACGAGAAGAGGAGACCGGACCCTGAGGAAGATTGTGGAGAAGGACCGATTCCAGACCTTGGGGAACCTGAGGAAGCAGTGGACTGAGTCTGGTGTGGAAACATCCAGAGCCACCCTGCACAGGCGTGTGCAGGAAATGGGCTACAGGTGCCGCATTCCCCAGGCAAAGCCACTTTTGAACCATAAACAGCGGCAGAGGCGCCTGACCTGGGCTACAGAGAAGCAGCACTGGACTGTTGCTAAGTGGTCCCAAGTACTTTTTTCTGATGAAAGCAAATTTTGCATGTCATTCGGAAATCAAGGTGCCAGAGTCTGGAGGAAGACTGGGGAGAAGGAAATGCCAAAATGCCTGAAGTCCAGTGTCAAGTACCCACAGTCAGTGATGGTGTGGGGTGCCATGTCAGCTGCTGGTGTTGGTCCACTGTGTTTCATCAAGGGCAGGGTCAATGCAGCTAGCTATCAGGAGATTTTGGAGCACTTCATGCTTCCATCGGCTGAAATGCTTTATGGAGATGAAGATTTCATTTTTCAGCACGACCTGGCACCTGCTCACAGTGCCAAAACCACTGGTAAATGGTTTAATGACCATGGTATTACTGTGCTCAATTGGCCTGCCAACTCTCCTGACCTAAACCCCATAGAGAATATGGGATATTGTGAAGAGAAAGTTGAGAGACGCAAGACCCAACACTCTGGATGAGCTTAAGGCCGCTATTGAAGCATCCTGGGCCTCCATAACATCTCAGCAGTGTCACAGGCTGATTGCCTCCATGCCACGCCGCATTGAAGCAGTCATTTCTGCCAAAGGATTCCCGACCAAGTATTGAGTGCATAACTGAACATTATTATTTGTTGGTTTTTTTGTTTGTTATTAAAAAACACTTTTATTTGATTGGATGGGTGAAATATGCTAATTTATTGAGACAGGTTTTTTGGGTTATCAGGAGTTGTATGCCAAAATCATCAGTATTAAAACAATAAAAGACCTGACAAATTTCAGTTGGTGGATAATGAATCTATAATATATGAAAGTTTAATTGTAATCATTACATTATGGTAAATAATGAAATTTAACACTATATGCTAATTTTTTGAGAAGGACCTGTATACGTTAAACTCATCGTGTTTCCCCTCTCAAAAGAGGTTCATTAGGAGTACATCCACATCTTATTAAAAACTGCTACTTAGCTTATTCATATCACATGTCCATGATGATACAGAACATCAGCACACCGGGTGTGTCCCCTCCAGATAAAAGTGCCAACTCCCTTACCCTATAGCAGTGTTCCCCAACTCCGGTCCTCAAGAGCCACCAACAGGTCATGTTTTCAGGATTTCCTTAGTATTGTCCAGATGATGCAATTATCACCTGTGCAATACTAAGGAAATCCTGAAAACATGACCTGTTGGTGGCTCTTGAGGACCGGAGTTGAGGAACACTGCCCTATAGGGAGTTGTATGGTAGAAGGGACAGTTGACGGTGAGCGGTAATTGCGTAGGTCTAGGGTGAAAACCTCCGCTGTCAGGTAGGGTGCTGATGATTGATAGGCTTTTAGGGATAGGCATCTCCCTAGGCCTTTTCTGTTAAGTGCTACAATTCATTGGTGATGGTTTTGTGTGCACTAGTTTTTAACTATTGATTAATAAAGGTAATCTTTTAAGAATTTGGGGGTTTTCTGTGAACTGTTTTTTTTGGACCTTACTCCGTTATATATCTATTTATCTTTTCTGTGAATTTAGCTTTTTGGCCCCTCTGTAGGTTCTATCCATGTGTTTTGCTTTGTGTCTCATTGAAGTCAATGGGATTCCGGTACAACCATCAAACCATTCGGCAAACATCAGGACGCTTGCCAATGCAAACTGAACCGAGCCTTGAAAGGTTCACTCATCTCTATTGAGAAGTACAATTCAGGGTTGGGTTATATAAAAAAAATCCCAATCTCTGATGATCTTCAGGAGCACCATGACATCCATTATCATCAAATGAAAAGAACATGGTACCACAACAATCATGCCAAGAGAGGGCCGCCAAAAAAACCTCTTAGCCTGGGCAAGAATGGCATTAATCACTGAGGCAGCACAAAGACTAAAAGTAACCCTAAAGGAGCTGCAGAGTTCCCAAGCAGAGACTAGAGTATCTGTCCATATGACCACAACAAGCAATACACTCCATAGAGGTATCCTTTATGGAAGAATGGGCAGAAAAAATAATTTACTTACACACAAAAATTGTAAGAATCACTTTGAGTTTGCCAAAATATACATGGGAAACTGCAAATGTATGGAGGAAGGTGGTGTGGTCAAATGAGATCAAAATTGAGCTTTTAGGTCACCAAGGTAAATGCCGTATCTGGCGTCAAACCAACACAAATCATTACCCCAAGAACACCATCCCTACAGTGAAACATGGTGGTGGCAACATCATGCTGTGGGAATGTTTTTCAGCAGCAGAGACAGGGAAAATGGTCTAAGTCGAGGTGAAGATGTATGGTGCAAATTACACCAATGTAATAAATGTTTTGGAGTGGCCTAGTTAAAGCCCAGACCTTAATCCAATTGAGAATCTGTGGTCAGACTTGAAGATCGCTGTTCATCTAATTTGAAGGAGTTGGAGCAGTTTTGCCTCGAGCAGTGGACAAAAATCCCAGTTCCAGATATGGAAAAGCTCATAGAGATTTAACTAAAGTGACTTGCAGCTGTAATTGCGGCAAAAGGAAGATCTACAAAGTACTAAGCTTAGGGGGTGAATAGTTATGTACACTGAAGTTTTTAGTTATTTTGTCCTGTTTGTTGTTTGTGAGTCACCCGCTAGGGACATGGGGTGCTCGGTACCTTGTCCAATCAGCTTAAAGGGGGATGTCACGGTGGCGGCGACCTGGTCCATGGCCCTGGGAGCCCATGTTAAAGGGAAAGTCTTTAAACGGATTTTTGGAATAAAGATTGTTTGTGAAACCACCTGTGGTATTTGGTCATTAGGGACCAACGCTGCTTAAAGGGGTCCTCTGGGGTGATGGTATGGCAGCTAGATGGTATAACCTCCCACAGGTGAAGTAGGTCCCCGCGGCTCCTGAGTGTAGATGGAGATGGTAAATGGCGCAGTAAAGGACGAGGACACAGGTTTGCAGTCTTTACCTGGTTTACTGTAGCTTCAGGCAACCGCAGTCCAGAGCACCAGATCACAGGTACAGGCAGGGTCCGGCCAGCTTGGAAGCAAATCCAGAGTCCCCTTTACCAGGTGGAGATAAAGGCCTTCCTCAAAGCGCGGTGGTGTTGTAGTCCCTTACTGCCTATGGCTCCTGGTAAGGTCCTCACAATTCCTCTCTGTCCCCCATATAGGTTAGGACACTATCCGATATGACACGTGACTTGAGCCTTTTTATAGGGTCTCTATCACGACCTGAGCTCTATGTGTCATTGTGCCTCCTGGGTGTAAAGGCAGACAGGTAACATATAGTTCAGCTGTCCTGCCTGTTTCAGCAATGTCCCATAGAGTCCGACACAGCGTTGGTCTTCCTGCTACTGGAATCTGCGCTATCCAGGGAGGTAGCCAATTCACTGCTCTGCTCCCCCAGTGTCACTCTCCTGTGCCTTTTCTCTCCTGCACACTTTCTACAAGTTGTTCTTTCCTTTTAGGTTTCCTCTCTCCAGGAGCTGTAGTACCTCTGACTACACGGCCCCTTCAGACCTTCTGACCTTCAGACCTTCTGACACTCTATGTCCATCTGCCTTCGTCTCTGTTCTTTGACAGAATGATCTATAACTTCCTCTCCAGCCAGAATATATTAGGGAAGCTCCCCTTAATCTAGGTTCAGAGCTCCCCCTTCTGACCTGGAGTATGAACGTGTTGTGTGTTCGTGATTACCTGGTGAAAGAGATCCTTCATCGCTTCCAAGCGTGACATCACTCTCCCCAAGAGGAAAGCAATGCCACTGTGACGACCAGGACTCTGGGGCGTCACATTTGCTTCACACAAAAAACCAAAAAACAAATGTTCACAGTTGTAGGTATATTCTGTACATGAACTAATGCAAACGCTAAAAAAACCTGTGAAATTTCAGGTTGTGAGTTAGACAAACATGGAAAATGCCAAGGGGGGAGAATAATTTTGCAAGCCATTGTATATCAGGATAGAATGGCAGACGTTCAAGAGGTAGGATGGACATTAAGTTGTATATCAGGTTAAGGGAACAGAGATTGAGTGTAAGCTTCCAAAAAAATGTCCCTACAGCCATTATGACATCTATTATCAAGCTCAATATATTTTTGCAGACAGAGAAGGCAAATCCTGGGGCTTTCTAACAGAAATTCCCAGAGCCAAGAAGATTATTAGATAATCAGGACACACTTGTAGCTAAAGGAAGAACATAAAATAATAATTTATGAAGGTGTTTCTGGAAAATCCCTTTAAGCAATTCTTTCATACACTCTTTCACTCTTTCCAGCTATCAAGGTGGGGTTTCATTATAGCCACAGCACTCCCCGGACATTTGTAAATGTCAGCACTAAAGACCCATCATAAAATCAATGTATACATACTATTAATGTCATAACTCCAGAAGGTTTGACGCACTGCACGTCACCTTGTGACTCTTAAACATGTAATTGAATAGTCTTTATAATTCCTTGCAAACATTCTGTACACTAATAGAACATTTCCAGACTTTTACAATGGGTGGCCTATTCTCAGGAGAAGTGAAATATTCGGATTTGGGAAAATCGGCACGAATAATTTCTAATATCCGTGTCTTCGTACCGAATAACGAATCCAATGCAAGTCAATGGAAAAGCCGAAAATTTTTCTGCTGGACCCAACAAACATGTCTGGGGACCTGAGAAAAAAGAGGAAAATGGATGGGAAAGAGCTAAAACTAAATGGGAACAGCATGGAGAAGATGCCTGCATGCCTTTCTGGCTCACATGTGGTATCTGGGAATAATGTTGTCAGACTATTGCGCCGGTTTTACGGATTTTTAAAAGTAGCTATCAAACCAAACCTAACATTTTTTTAAAAGAGAAAAATGCTAAGAAACATTATTTCCTTCATAATTACGACTATGTAATGCAAAATAAGGATTAAAAAATAAAAAATAATAATTATACGTCCCTTTTAGCATATGTTCACACGGAGCGTTTTGGCTTTATTTTTTCCTTTAACATTTGCGAGGGTTCTCACTCCTGCATTTGGGAGGTCCCTCCCTCATGTCAAATAGTTAGCAAGATAGTGGAATACATATTCCCCATCACTTTACAATGCCAGCTAAAACATGTCCATTTCAATTTTGGGCTTTGCCCAACACCCCCACCATGTCCACCGCCATGTCATTTTGCGGCCCTCACATACAATTTTCAGAGGGCCAGCCGGTGCCATGATATCTACGTTTTGTAAGTGCGGCGCCCCAGGGTCCTGGTCATCGCAGTGGTATTACTTTCCTCCCAGGGAGAGTGATACTATGTTTGGAGGCAAAGAAGGATAACTGCATCCAGGTATCACAAACATGCAACACATTTCACACTCCAGACCACCAGGAGGAGCTTCTGCTCCTATTTATTAGGTCACTCCCCATAGATATATAACTGGTAGCCTGTGGGGAAAGGGAGTGAGTTTCAGGCAGTAGTCTGAGGAGGACAGAGGGTCTAAAGGAGCTGTGCATGCCCTCAGAGCTGCAGCTCCCAGAAAGAGACACACAGAAGGCAGAATTGTATTGCAGTGAGCGTGAATGGAGAGGAAGCAAAAAGAGAGGATACCAGAAGGGGACCAGCCCTGGACAGGCTGCCTCTTTCTGAGGCACAGAATCCCGGTAGCCGGAACACCAAGGGAGTAAGGACCTTTATGCTTTACTTCAGAGACCAGCAGGACAGCTAATTTCACGTTATCCGTCTGCCCTACACCCAGGAGGCACGGTGGCACCCCTTAGAGGCTGGGGCATGATAGAGTCCCTATAAACCGCCTCAAGCCACCAGTCATACGGGTTTGTCCTATCCTATCCGGGGGACAGAGAAAGACAGAACATCTACAACAGTTGTGAGGACCTTATGAGAAGCTTAGCAGTAAGGGACTACAACACCACGGCGCTAGATGAAGGCTTTTATTTCCACCTGGACAAGGGGACTCTGGACTTGCCTCCAAACTGGCCAGACTCTGCCTGCCCTGTGATCTGGTGCTCTGGACTGTGGATGCTGAAGCCTTCAGTAAAGGTAAAGAGACTGCAACTTGTGTCCTCTTTCTTCACTGCACCATTCATCATTCACCATCTACTCACAAGGAAGCCCTGGGGATATACGTCACCTGTGGGAAGGTATACCATCTAGCTGCCATAACATCACCCCAGCGGACCCCTTAAAGCAGCGTTGGACACCCTGACTGAATACCACAGGTGGTGTCACGAACATTATCCCCTTAAAGACCTTTCCCTTTTACACGGATGTCCCAGGGCCACGGACCGGGTCAGCCACCGTGACATCCCCCTGTAAACCGCAGGACCCGGTACCGAGTACCCCACGGCCCCATGGGGGCGCTCCATAAGCTCCACATTTCATTTTGGCCACCGGATCCCAATGGAACAACTGTAACAGCAGGTGAAGCCGCTGTAAGGTAAATATAATACAGGAGTTGGGGGAGCTGTATGATCAATGTCAGGAAAAAAGATTCTAACAGACACTAAAAGCATTAGAATTAAATTCTGAATACAGTGTATGCAAGCGAGGGCCTGTATTGTGCTCAGTCTGTCAGGCCTGAAACCCATGTCAGGAACATGTACAAGCCTCATTTTACTTGGAGCAGCCTCCTCAAGGGAAAGAGACAAGAGTGCCACTGACCAATCTGCACAAGCCTACACACTTCTTCTGGAAACTACCCAACAAGGCAGAATATCTCTTTTGCATGATTTTGAGCAAAAATGGAGTAGTTACAGGATATGTCCCAGAGAGTGACGAGGTCTGTGGAGTGTATCACTCAGGCAACAGGCCGTGCTACAGAGCTCAGGTAAAGGCCTTAGAGTGGCAATGACCATGTTCATATATGTGTAAGGCTGCAGCGTGAATAGCTCTGTGGAGCATATTAACCCAGTCTCTTAGACATGCTTAAAATGTACAGAAACTGGCCAATATTCCACCACCATTCTTTTTTCGACTCAAATTTAGAAAATTTAAGTTAAACGACAACTTACTAAAGAGATACAAGTCTCATTTAGTAGCCTACGTAAGCCAGGAATGGTCTTTGTCCAGTACCGGACAATATAAAGTGCTAATGAATATGTATCCCCTATCTAAATAACAATAACCAAAATGGACAACTGAATGCTGCGCTGGGACGACGAACTGGATGTGGTTGCTGACTGCTGTGTCTGTGCAGCTGCGGGTTGTGGACAGGAGGCCTCAGCGCCTGCTTCCTGGACAGCAGAGTGGGAAGGATGTAACATGGGAAAGGCCAGTGGTTTCACCGTCAGACACAGATTTTGTACCCAGGCACTCCGCCCACCTACTGGGGTGCTGTGTATATAAGAGCAGGATATGGCGTATGCTAACAGAGGTATCATGTTGAATTTCCCATTAAAGGGAACCTGTCACCCCCGTTTTTTGAGATTGAGCTATAAATACTGTTAAATAGGGCCTGCGCTGTGTGTTCCTATAGTGTATGTAGTGTACCCCGATTCCCCATGTATGCTGAGAAATAACTTACCAAAGTCGCCGTTTTCGCCTGTCAATCAGGCTGGTCAGGTCGGGAGGGCGTGGTGACATCGGTGGTTCTTCCTCAGCTTTACGTTGGTGGCGTAGTGGCGTAGTGGTGAACAAGCAGCGCGCGATCTGCGCTGTAATCCCTTGCATCGGTGGGGGCGGCCATCTTCCTGGGGCCGCGCGTGCGCAGATCGAGTGCTCTGCTGCACGGGGCTTCAGGAAAATGGCCGCGGGATGCCGCGCGTGCGCATTAGAGATCGCGGCGGCCATTTTCCCAAAGCCGAGATGCAAACTCGGCTTTGGGAAAATGGCCGCCGCGATCTCTAATGCGCACGCGCGGCATCCCGCGGCCATTTTCCTGAAGCCCCGTGCAGCAGAGCACTCGATCTGCGCACGCGCGGCCCCAGGAAGATGGCCGCCCCCACCGACGAAAGGGATGACAGCGCAGATCGCGCGCTGTGTCTTCACCACTACGCCACTACGCCACCAACGTAAAGCTGAGGAAGAACCAGCGATGTCACCACGCCCTCCCGACCTGACCAGCCTGATTGACAGGCGGAAACGGCGACTTTGGTAAGTTCTTTCTCAGCATACATGGGGAATCGGGGTACACTACATACACTATAGGAACACACAGCGCAGGCCCTATTTAACAGTATTTATAGCTCAATCTCAAAAAACGGGGTGACAGGTTCCCTTTAATAAAGGGAAAACAATACCCACTTGGGGTATACATGTATGACCACTAAGTACTTGTTGCAGAAGCAGGAGAAGTAGGACGTGATTTCCTGAAAAAAATGGGTTTGGATAATAAGGCATAAACGTTAAGACTACTTCCAAAAAAAACATTTAGGCCGGGATCACACATACGCGAGATACGGCCGAGTCTCGCAGGTGAAAACCCAGCTCTGGCGCCGGCACTCCGGAGTGGAGCGTGCAGCTCCATGTATTGCTGTGCGGCTGCATGCTCCGCTCCGGAGTGCCGGCGCCAGAGCTGGGTTTTCACCTGCGAGACTCGGCCGTATCTCGCGTATGTGTGATCCCGGCCTTAGGCTTCATTTACATTACGTTGCTGTCTTCCATAGGGCTTACAAAGTTGGAGGAAATCCAGTTCTTGTTCAGTTTTAGAAGAGTCAGCCTGTCTGTATTTTCCATTGACACATTTGCAGGAGGGCAGGAAGAATCAGGAAGGACGCTGGTATGGTCACTTAAGTACTCCTTCACCATCTTGGTCAATTTCTCCCTCCTTGTCACAGTTACAGCCACAGATAACCCTTGGTGATGAGATGGTTTCATGAAAATGGCCCAGTTGGTGGATATTTTCCCCCCACCTGAGTTGCACCGGAACCTCTGCCGGCAGCATTGTCTGAGTGAATCTTTTTAGCAAGTCTTTCACACCAGCCCTCTGGCATATATGCACTGAAAATGGCATGTCTGCCTCCGAAAGAAATTTCTCCTTGTACCGTGAGTCAAGAAAGGTGCACAGCCAGAATTTCATGGTGGACAAAATGTGCTTCACACGAGGGTCTTGGGAAAGGCATCAGGACAGTTTGTGCCACGTGTGGCAGACTACAAGGAGTCAAACCTTCTTTTTTTATATCACACGCTGACAGCAGACTCAGGGAAATTACTTGTAAATTGTGATGTTTGCATATCTCTGCCGGCTTTGCGCCAGTCGCACAACTGCTAGATAAATATACACTATTTATTATATACACTATTTATTTAACTAAAATATTTTTTCTATATCGCCTTTACGACACATGCGAACAGCAGAAAGGAAAATTATAGCCACTGGTAAATTGTGACGTTTGCGTATCTCTGCCCGGTTTGCGCCAGTTGCACAACTGCTAGATAAAGATACGCTATTTATTTAACCAATACATTTTTTATATCGCCTTGCTGACAAACTGCAACAGTGGATTAATGAAAATTATTTCCACTGCTAAATTGTGACATTTGATTATCACTGAATGGATTGCGCCAGTCGCACAACTGCTAGATAAAAATACGCTTTTCTTAACCAATAGCAATTTTTTGGGATTTTTTTACATCGCCTTTATGGGACATGCCAACAGCAGACTCAGGGAAATTACTGGTAAATAGTGATGTTTCCATAGCTCAGCAGGTTTTTCACCAGTCGCACAACTGCTAGAGAAATATTAGTTATTTCAGCAATAGGCGAGGAATATTATATAGCAATTAGCTTTTAAAAAGGATGTTACTATATGTTGGCACTGAGGAATATTATTTAGCTGTAAAAAAAATTATAGGCTGCTACACAGGAATATTATGCAGCTCCAAAAAAAATTAGTTTAGTATATGGTGGTACTAACTAATATTTTTTGGCTCTAAAAAGAGCTGATTTGTAGAATATAGTAGTGGATGAAACCCTGCCTCTCTCTCTAATCCCACAGGCTGTTCCTAGTCCTAACCTATTCAACACAATGCAAAATAGCAGAGATCTGCAGCATGTACTTGCAATGATGATAACACCCAGGTGCCTGCCTTTCACCCTCCTTAGTATTAAATCTCTCCCTACGCTATCTCTATCTAATAAAGAACTAATCTTCACCCTCAGTAGCTCTTAAAAGAGCTTTTTGGAATCACAAACTCTCCCTATATGCTGCTTTCACTTTTCCGACACTCACACTTCAGTTTCGAGATGTAATCTCTGCAACATGGCATCGGCAGGGATTAAATATCCCAGATAATGCTGTTAGGCCAGCAAATCACAGTAATGCCACACCAAAGATGGCGTCGGCATTAATGTGATTGTTAAGCCAACCCAGCATGTTTATTGGCAGGAAATAAAGCGTGAAACATGCTGGGCGGGTCACTCGAATATACCAAGGCGAATAGCGAATTACTCGCAGAGTAACAAATAGCCAGAGTACCATACGATTCATGTGAGTAACGAATAGTGCCAAATGTATTCACTCTTCACTACTCAGGAGTGCTAGTGCTTGGCCTCACTGATAAATATGGACCATCAAATTAAAAGAACAAAAAACCTTACTACTACATCATCAGTACTACTTATTATTCCCTATTTCTGGCCATAACATGACTTGTATCCTGTATTTTTTCACCAGTTGCCCCCTCTGCAGCCTCTGTCTCTAATACACAGCTCACACAGAGAGAATCCAAGTAACATAGTAACATAGTTTTTAAAGTTGAAGGAAGACTTTAAGTCCATCTAATTCAACCCATAGCCTAACCTAACATGCCTTAAAATGTTGATCCAGAGGAACCCTGCTCTCCTGTTACTATGTAGGACATGGTCTGAAACAGCAGCAACATGGAGGACATTATATTGCAATATTGAGTGGTGTAGCTGTGAATCCAGCTGGGAGATAAATTAAGGAGCAGCCCCATTTCTGCATGTTTCTCTTCTCTTCATTTCTCTTCTTTTCTATAGCATCAACACCCCTCTTGTCCAGCAGGAACGCCAACTCACTCACCACCACAGCCAAGTACTCCTTTCTCCTTCTCCTGCTGCTGCCGGAAGTCTGGGCATGGCTCACAGATTCCCAGGGAGGTGGCTGTGCAAGTTCTTAGTCTGCTCCCAAACACGCTTGCTACTACTCAGGTCCCAGTCCGCTGGTTCCAACTAGTGTCTGTCTGTCCCTAAACCTCTTTGCCAATACATGCCTTGTCAGTATGTATTACAGCCAGACTCATTTCCACTAGCTGTGCCAATCTGTATATCAGCTGGACTCACCTACACCAGCTGTACCAGCCGCATGTACCAGCCGTACCAGTCTGAATATCAGTAGGACCCACCAGTACCTCCCATTCCATCTTCTTCTATTTACTTCTCTTCTCCATTCTTCTCTTCATAGTATTGAGCAGTGTGCCTGCAAATCCAGCTGTGAGATATATTAAACAGCATCCCAACTTCTGCATGATTCTCTTCTCTTCACCTCTCTTCTCTTTCTTCTCTTCACGGTATTGAGCAATTTAGCTGTGAATTCAGTTGTGAGATGAATTAAGCAAGAGTCACATTTCAGCATGCTTCTCCGCTTCTCTTCTCTTCTCTTTGCAGTATTGAGCAGTATAGCTGCAAATCCAGCTGTGAGATAAATTTGGCAGAAGCCTCATTTCTGCATGTTTCTTATCTTTTCTCTGTTCTTCTCTTTGTAGTATTGAGCAGTGTATCTGTGAATCCAGCTGTGAGATAAATTAAGCAGCAGCCCCATTTTTGCATGTTTCTCTTTTTAGTATTGAGCAGTATATCTGTGAATCCAGCTATGAGATGAATTAAGCAGCAGCCACCTGTTTGCATATTTCTCTTATCCTCTCCTCTCCTCTTCTCTTCTATCTCATTCTCTTTCATCTCTCTCCTCTTCTCCCTCTTCTACCCCCTTACTTCACAGCGTACACTATGAGGCTGGAGTCACACTAGCGAGTTTTACGGACGTATGAGCGCATAAAATGCGTCCGTAAAACTCGCCTACCAAACGTTCCAATTATTCTCTATGCCCCTGCTCCTATCTGCCGTATTTTACTGATCAGTATTATACGGCTTTCTACGGCCATAGAAAATCGCAGCATGCTGCGTTTGTCACCGTATTGCGCAAAAAAAAGCCAATGAAAGTCTATGGAAGCCCCAAAAATACGGATTACACACGGACCAGCAGTGTGACTTGCGAGAAATACGCAGCGGTGTTAGAGAGAAAAGCCGGCAATTCAGTGCGGTGTACAGTAAAATCACACTGACAGCTTATAATAGAATAGGTAGAATAAATGTGTACACATAGAATAGGTATATACTGTATATATATATATATATATATATATATATATGTCAGTGAGACACATATGTATGAATATTATTACTTCATACAGCTCTAGATAGCTTTAAAGCCGGTAATTCAATTACCGTCTTTTGCTTTCTCCTTCCTAAACCCGACATGCTATGAGACATGGTTTACATACAGTAAACCATCTCATATCCCCATTTTTTTTGCATATTACACACTACTAATGTTAGTAGTGTGTCTATGCAAAATTTGGCCGTTCTAGCTATTAAATTAAAGGGTTAAATGGCGGAAAAAATTGGCGTGGGCTCCCGCGCAATTTTCTCCGCCAGAGTAGTAAAGCCAGTGACTGAGGGCAGATATTAATAGCCTGGAGAGGGTCCATGGTTATTGCCCCCCCCCCCTGGCTAAAAACATCTGCCCCCAGCCACCCCAGAAAAGGCACATCTGGAAGATGCGCCCATTTTGGCACTTGGCCACTCTCTTCCCATTCCCGTGTAGTGGTGGGATATGGGGTAATGAAGGGTTAATGCCACCTTGCTATTGTAAGGTGACATTAAGCCAAATTAATAATGTAGAGGCGTCAATTATGACACCTATCCATTATTAATCCAATACTAGTAAAGGGTTAAAAAACACACACACATTATTAACCCCTTCCCGACCTTTGACGCCACGTAGGCGTCATGAAAGTCGGTGCCAATTCGACCCATGACGCCTATGTGGCGTCATGGAAAGATCGCGTCCCTGCAGGCCGGGTGAAAGGGTTAACTCCCATTTCACCCGATCTGCAGGGACAGGGGGAGTGGTAGTTTAGCCCAGGAAGGGTGGCTTCACCCCCCCGTGGCTACGATCGCTCTGATTGGCTGTTGAAAGTGAAACTGCCAATCAGAGCGATTTGTAATATTTCATCTATTATAACTGGTGAAATATTACAATCCAGCTATGGCCGATGCTGCAATATCATCGGCCATGGCTGGAAACAATAATGTGCCCCCACCCCACCCCACCGATCGCCCCCCCAGCCCTCCGATCTGGCCGGTACACTGCTCCGGCTCCCCTCCGTCCTGTGTTCCGGCTCCCCCCGTGCTTTTGTCCGCTCCCCCCGTGCTCCAATCACCCTCCCCGTGCTCCAATCACCCCCCCTGCACTCCGATCCACCCCCCCATGCTCCGTTCCACCCCCCCGTGCTCCGTTCCACCCCCCGTGCTCCGTTCCACCCCTCCCGCGCTCCGATCCACCCCCCCATGCTCTGATCCCCCCCCCCCCCCGTGCTCCCCCCACCCCATCATACTTACCGATCCTGCCGGGGTCCGTCCGTCTTCTCCCCGGGCGCCGCCATCTTCCAAAATGGCGGGCGCATGCGCAGTGCGCCCGCCGAATCTGCCGGCCGGCAGATTCGTTCCAGAGTGCATTTTGATCACTGAGATAGATTATATCTCAGTGATCAAAATAAAAAAAAATAATAAATGACCCCCCCCCCCCCCCATAGGTAGGGACAATAAAAAATAAAGATTTTTTTTTCCCCACTAATGTTAGAATAGGGTTAGGGTTAGGGGTAGGGTTAGGGTTAGGGGTAGGGTTAGGGCTAGGGTTAGGGGTAGGGTTAGGGCTAGGGTTAGGGCTAGGGTTAGGGCTAGGGTTAGGGCTAGGGTTAGGGGTAGGGTTAGGGCTAGGGTTAGGGGTAGGGTTAGGGCTAGGGGTAGGGTTAGGGGTAGGGTTAGGGGTAGGGTTAGGGTTCGGGATATGCACACGTATTCTGGTCCTCTGCAGATTTTTCCGCTGCGGATTTGATAAATCCGCAGTGCTAAACCGCTGCGTATTTATGGCGGATTTACCGCGTTTTTTCTGCGCATTTCACTGCGGTTTTACAACTGCGATTTTCTATTTGAGCAGTTGTAAAACCGCTGCGGAATCCGCACAAAGAAGTGACATGCTGCGGAATGTAAACCGCTGCGTTTCCGTGCAGTTTTTCCACAGCATGTGTACAGCGATTTTTGTTTCCCATAGGATTACATTAAACTGTAAACTCATGGGAAACTGCTGCGGATCCGCAGCGTTTTCCGCAGCGTATGCACATACCTTTAGAATTAGGCTATGTGCACACGGTGCGAATTTGGCTGCGGATCCGCAGCGGATTGGCCGCTGCGGATTCGCAGCAGTGCTCCATCAGGTTTACAGTTCCATGTAAACATATGGAAACCAAATCCGCTGTGCCCATGGTGCGGAAAATACCGCGCGGAAACGCTGCGTTGTATTTTCCGCAGCATGTCAATTCTTTGTGCGGATTCCGCAGCGTTTTACACCTGTTCCTCAATAGGAATCCGCAGGTGAAATCCGCACAAAAAATACTGGAAATCCGCGGAAAATCCGCAGGTAAAACGCAGTGCCTTTTACCTGCGGATTTTTCAAAAATGATGCTGAAAAATCTCACACGAATCCGCAACGTGGGCACATAGCCTTAGGGTTAGGGTTGGAATTAGGGTTGTGGTTAGGGGTGTGATTAGGGTTATGGCTACAGTTGGGATTAGGGTTAGGGGTGTGTTGGGGTTAGTGTTGGAGGTAGAATTGAGGGGTTACCACTGTTTAGGCACATCAGGGGTCTCCAAACGCAACATGGCGCCACCATTGATTCCAGCCAATCTCGTATTCAAAAAGTCAAATGGTGCTCCCTCACTTCCGAGCCCCGACGTGTGCCCAAACAGTGGTTTACCCCCACATATGGGGTACCAGCATACTTAGGATAAACTGCGCAACAATTATTGAGGTCCAATTTCTCCTGTTACCCTTGTGAAAATAAAAAAATGCTTGCTAAAACATCATTTTTGAGGAAAGAAAAATGATTTTTTATTTTCACGGCTCTGCGTTGTAAACGTCTGTGAAGCACTTGGGGGTTCAAAGTGCTCACCACATATCTAGATAAGTTCCTTGGGGGGTCTAGTTTCTAAAATGGGGTCACTTGTGGGGGGTTTCTACTGTTTAGGCACACCAGGGGCTCTGCAAACGCAACGTGACGCCCGCAGACCATTCCATCAAAGTCTGCATTTCAAAAGGCACTACTTCCCTTCTGAGCCCCGACGTGTGCCCAAACAGTGGTTTACCTCCACACATGGGGTATCAGCGTACTCAGGAGAAACTGGACAACAACTTTTGGGGTCCAATTTCTCCTGTAACCCTTGGGAAAATAAAAAATTCTGGGCTAAATAATTATTTTTGAGGAAAGAAAACGTATTTATTATTTTCACGGCTCTGCATTATAAACTTCTATGAAGCACTTG
Organism: Ranitomeya imitator; assembly: GCF_032444005.1. Taxonomy (NCBI): domain Eukaryota; kingdom Metazoa; phylum Chordata; class Amphibia; order Anura; family Dendrobatidae; genus Ranitomeya; species Ranitomeya imitator. The sequence goes on from NC_091283.1 coordinate 35,275,987, forward strand.
GGGGTTCAAAGTGCTCACCACACATCTAGATAAGTTCCTTTCGGGGTCTAGTTTCCAAAATGGGGTCACTTGTGGGGGGTTTCTACTGTTTAGCCACATCAGGGGCTCTGCAAACGCAACGTGACGCCCGCAGAGCATTCCATCAAAGTCTGCATTTCAAAACGTCACTACTTCAATTCCGAGCCCCGGCATGTGTCCAAACAGTAGTTTACCCCCACATATGGGGTATCACCGTACTCAGGAGAAACTGGACAACAAATATTGGGGTCAAATTTCTCCTGTTACCCTTGGGAAAATTAAAAAATTCTGGGCTAAATAATTATTTTTGAGGAAAGAAAACGTATTTATTATTTTCACGGCTCTGCATTATAAACTTCTATGAAGCACTTGGGGGTTCAAAGTGCTCACCACACATCTAGATAAGTTCCTTTCGGGGTCTAGTTTCCAAAATGGGGTCACTTGTGGGGGGTTTCTACTGTTTAGCCACATCAGGGGCTCTGCAAACGCAACATGACGCCCACAGAGCATTCCATCAAAGTCTGCATTTCAATACGTCACTACTTCACTTCCGAGCCCCGACATGTGCCCAAACAGTGGTTTACCCCCACATATGGGGTATCAGCGTACTCAGGAGAAACTGGACAACAACTCTTGGGGTCAAATTTCTCCTGTTACCCTTGGGAAAATAAAAAATTGCAGGCTAAAAGATCATTTTTGAGAAAATATTTTTTTTTTTTTATTTTCATGGCTCTGCGTTATAAACTTCTGTGAAGCACTTGGGGGTTCAAAGTCCTCACCACACATCTAGATTAGTTCCTTTGGTGGACTAGTTTCCAAAATGGGGTCATTTCTGGGGGATCTCCAATGTTTAGGCACACAGGGGCTCTCCAAACGTGACATGGTGTCCGCTAATGATTGGAGCTAATTTTCTATTTAAAAAGCCAAATGGCGTGCCTTCCCTTCCGAGCCCTGCCGTGCGCCCAAACAGTGGTTTACCCCTACATATCAGGTATCAGCGTACTCAGGACAAACTGGACAACAACATTTATGGTCCAATTTCTCCTATTACCCTTGGCAAAATAGGAAATTCCAGGCTAAAAAATCATTTTTGAGGAAAGAAAAATTATTTTTTATTTTTATGGCTCTGCGTTATAAACTTCTGTGAAGCACCTGGGGGTTTAAAGTGCTCAATATGCATCTAGATAAGTTCCTTGGGGGGTCTAGTTTCCAAAATGGGGTAACTTGTGGGGGAGCTCCAATGTTTAGGCACACAGGGGCTCTCCAAACGCAACATGGTGTCCGCTAACAATTGGAGCTAATTTTCCATTCAAAAAGTCAAATGGCGCGCCTTCCCTTCCGAGCCCTGCCGTGTGACCAAACAGTGGTTTACCCCCACATATGAGGTATCGGCGTACTCGGGAGAAATTGCCCAACAAATTTTATGATCCATTTTATCCTATTGCCCATGTGAAAATGAAAAAATTGAGGCGAAAAGAATTTTGTTTGTGAAAAAAAAGTACTTTTTCATTTTTACAGATCAATTTGTGAAGCACCTGAGGGTTTAAAGTGCTCACTAGGCATCTAAATAAGTTCCTTGGGGGGTCTAGTTTCCAAAATGGGGTCACTTGTGGGGGAGCGCCAATGTTTAGGCACACAGGAGCTCTCCAAACGCGACATGGTGTCCGCTAACGATGGAGATAATTTTTCATTCAAAAAGTCAAATGGCGCTCCTTCCCTTCCGAGCCTTACCATGTGCCCAAACAGTGGTTTACCCCCACATATGAGGTATCAGTGTACTCAGGAGAAATTGCCCAACAAATTTTAAGATCCATTTTATCCTGTTGCCCATGTGAAAATGAAAAAATTGAGGCTAAAATAATTTTTTTGTGAAAAAAAAGTACTTTTTCATTTTTACGGATCAATTTGTGAAGCACCTGGGGTTTCAAAGTGCTCACTATGCATCTAGATAAGTTCCTTGGGGCGTCTAGTTTCCAAAATGGGGTCACTTGTGGGGGAGCTCCAATTTTTAGGCACACGGGGGCTCTCCAAACGTGACATGGTGTCCGCTAAAGAGTGGAGCCAATTTTTGATTCAAAAAGTCAAATGGCGCTCCTTCCCTTCCAAGCCCTGCCGTGCGCCCAAACAGTGGTTTACCCCCACATATGAGGTATCAGCATACTCAGGACAAATTGGACAACAACTTTCGTGGTTCAGTTTCTCCTTTTACCATTGGGAAAATAAAAAAATGTTACTAAAAGATAATTTTTTTGACTAAAAAGTTAAATGTTCATTTTTTCCTTCCATGTTGCTTCTGCTGCTGTGAAGCACCTGAAGGGTTAATAAACTTCTTGAATGTGGTTTTGAGTACCTTGAGGGGTGCAGTTTTTAGAATGGTGTCACTTTTGGGTATTTTCAGCCATATAGACCCCTCAAACTGACTTCAAATGTGAGGTGGTCCCTAAAAAAAATGGTTTTGTAAATTTCGTTGTAAAAATGAGAAATTGTTGGTCAAATTTTAACCCTTATAACTTCCTAGCAAAAAAAAATTTTGTTTCCAAAATTGTGCTGATGTAATGTAAACATGTGGGAAATGTTATTTATTAACTTTTTGTGTCACATAACTCTCTGGTTTAACAGAATAAAAATTCAAAATGTGAAAATTGCGAAATTTTCAAAATTTTCGCCAAATTTCCGTTTTTATCACAAATAAACGCAGAATTTATTGACCTAAATTTACCAGTAACATGAAGCCCAATATGTCACGAAAAAACAATCTCAGAACCGCTAGGATCCGTTGAAGCGTTCCTGAGTTATTACCTCATAAAGGGACACTGGTCAGAATTGCAAAAAACGGCAAGGTCTTTAAGGTCAAAATAGGCTGGGTCATGAAGGGGTTAAAAATTATTTTAATGAACTAAAAACAAAGGTTGTTGTAATAATTTATTCTTCGCTCAATCCTTCTGAAGACCCTCGCTCTGTAACAAAGTAAAAATAATAAACCAACAATATACATACCTTCCGAAGATCTGTAACGTCCCACGATGTAAATCCAACTGAAGGGGTTAAAATATTTTGCAGCCAGGAGCTCTGCTAATGCAGCGCTACTCCTTGCTGCAAAACCCCGGGGAATGAAGGTAATGTAGGTCAATGACCTATATTTAGCTTCATTTGCGGTGAGGCGCCCTCTGCTGGTTGTTCCTAGATCGTGGGAACTTTCCTAGAAAGCTCCCTGGCTCGAGTTCATATGAGGACAAACAGCAGAGGGGGCCCTCATATGAACTCGAGCCTGGGAGCTTTCTAGGAAAGTTCCCACGCTCCAGGAACAGCCAGCAGAGGGCGCCTCACCGCAAATTAAGGTAAATATAGGTCATTGACCTACATTACCTTCATTCCCCGGGGTTTTGCAGCAAGGAGCAGCGCTGCATTAGCAGAGCTCCTGGCTGCAAAATATTTTAACCCCTTCAGATGGATTTACATCGTGGGACGTTACAGATCTTCGGAAGGTATGTATATTGTTGGTTTATTATTTTTACTTTGTTACAGAGCGAGGGTCTTCAGAGGGATTGAGCGAAGAATAAATTATTACAACAACCTTTGTTTTTATTTCATTAAAATTATTTTTAATAATGTGTGTGTGGTTTTTTTAACCCTTTGCTAGTATTGGATTAATAATGGATAGGTGTCATAATTGACGCCTCTCCATTATTAATTTGGCTTAATGTCACCTTACAATAGCAAGGCGGCATTAACCCTTCATTACCCCATATCCCACCGCTACACGGGAATGGGAAGAGAGAGGCCAAGTGCCAGAATAGGCGCATCTTCCAGATGTGCCTTTTCTGGGGTGGCTGGGGGCAGGTGTTTTTAGCCAGGGGGGGCAATAACCATGGACCCTCTTCAGGCTATTAATATCTGCCCTCAGTCACTGGCTTTACTACTCTGGCGGAGAAAATTGCGCGGGAGCTCACGCCAATTTTTTCCGCCATTTAACCCTTTAATTTAATAGCTAGAGCGCCCAAATTTTGCATATACACACTACTAACATTAGTAGTGTGGAATATGCAAAAAGAATGGTGATATGAGATGGTTTACTGTATGTAAACCATGTCTCATATCATGTCGTGTTTAGGAAGGAGATAGCAAAAGCCGGCAATTGAATTACCGGCTTTTAAGCTATCTCGCGCTGGATGAAGTAATAATATATATACATATATGTGTCTACTGACATATATATAATATATATATATATATATATATATATATATATATGACAAATTTTGCATATACACACTACTAACATTAGTAGTGTGGAATATGCAAAAAGAATGGTGATATGAGATGGTTTACTGTATGTAAACCATGTCTCATATCATGTCGGGTTTAGGAAGGAGATAGCAAAAGCCGGCAATTGAATTACCGGCTTTAAAGCTATCTCGCGCTGGATGAAGTAATAATATATATACATATATGTGTCTACTGACATATATATATATATATATATATATATATATATATATATATATATATATATATGACAGTATATATGTTGTTTTTTTTTTTTTTTACACATGGATCCCTTGTATAGCCGTATGTCGGTTTTGCAAACCTGCGAGAAAAACACGCAGTACGGATGCCATACGGATTACATACGGAGTATGCCATGCGCAAAAAATGCTGAAACACCCTGCCTACGGAGGAGCTACGGACCACTATTTTGGGGACTTTTCAGCGTATTACGGCCGTAATATACGGACCGTATTGTCTTACGCTGAGTGTGACTCCAGCCTAAGGCCGGCGTCACACACAGCGTAAAACAATACGGTCCGTATATTACGGCCGTAATACGCTGAAAAGTCCCCAAAATAGTGGTCCGTAGCTCCTCCGTAGGCAGGGTGTGTCAGCGTTTCTTGCGCATGGCATACTCCGTATGTAATCCGTATGGCATCCGTACTGCGTGTTTTTCTCGCAGGCTTGCAAAACCAACATACCGCTATTGAAGCGATCCATGTGTCACCAAAAAAAAAAAAATATATATATATATATATATATACTGAATATATATATATATATATGTCAGTAGACATATATATATATATATATATATATATTAATATTTCTTCCAGCGCTAGATAGCATTAAAGGCAGTAATTCAATTACCGGCTTTTGCTCTCTCCTTCCTAAACCCAACATGATTTGAGACATGGTTTACATACAGTAAACCATCTCATATCCCCCTTTTTTTTGCATATTCCACACTACTAATGTTAGTAGTGTGTATATGCAAAATTTGGCTGTTCTATCTACTAAATTAAATGGTTAAATGGCGGAAAAAATTGGCGTGGGCTCCCGCGCAATTTTCTCCGCCAGAGTAGTAAAGCCAGTGACTGAGGGCAGATATTAATAGCCTGGAGAGGGTCCACGGTTATTGGGCCCCCCCTGGCTAAAAACATCTGCCCCCAACCACCCCAGAAAAGGCACATCTGGAAGATGCTCCTATCCTGGCACTTGACCACTCTCTTCCCATTCCCGTGTAGCGGTGGGATATGGGGTAATGAAGGGTTAATGCCACCTTGCTATTGTAAGGTGACATTAAGCCAAATTAATAATGGAGAGGCGTCAATTATGACACCTATCCATTATTAATCCAATACTAGTAAAGGGTTAAAAAAATACACAAACACATTATTAAAAATTATTTTAATGAAATAAAAACAAAGGTTGTTGTAATATTTTATTCAACGCCCAATCCAATCACTGAAGACCCTCGATCTGTAACAAAAAAATAAAAATAAACCAACAATATCCATACCTTCCGCAGATCTGTAACTTCCAACGATGTAAATCCATCTGAAGGGGTTAAAATATTTTGCAGCCACGAGCTTTGCTAATGCAACGTTGTTCGTGGCTGCAAAACCCCGGGGAATGAAGGTAAAGTAGGTCAATGACCTATATTTACCTTCATTTACGGTGAGGCGCCCTCTGCTGGTTGTCCTCTTATGAAGTCGAGCCTGGGAGCTTTCTAGGAAAATTCCCACGATCTAGGAACAACCAGCAGAGGGCGCCTCACCGCAAATGAAGGTAAATATAGGTCATTGACCTACTTTACCTTCATTCCCTGGGGTTTTGCAGCCACGAAAAACGTTGCATTAGCAAAGCTCGTGGCTGCAAAATATTTTAACCCCTTCAGATGGATTTACATCGTTGGACGTTACAGATCTGCGGAAGGTATGGATATTGTTGGTTTATTATTTTTTTTTTTGTTACAGATCGAAGGTCTTCAGTGATTGGATTGGGCGTTGAATAAAATATTACAACAACCTTTGTTTTTATTTCATTAAAATAATTTTTAATAATGTGTTTGTGTATTTTTTTAACCCTTTACTAGTATTGGATTAATAATGGATAGGTGTCATAATTGACGCCTCTCCATTATTAATTTGGCTTAATGTCACCTTACAATAGCAAGGTGGCATTAACCCTTCATTACCAAATACCCCACCACTACACGGGAATGGGAAGAGAGTGGCCAAGTGCCAGAATAGGCGCATCTTCCAGATGTGCCTTTTCTGGGGTGGCTGGGGGCAGATGTTTTTAGCCAGGGGGGGGCCCAATAACCGTGGACCCTCTCCAGGCTATTAATATCTGCCCTCAGTCACTGGCTTTACTACTCTGGCGGAGAAAATTGTTCGGGAGCCCACGCCAATTTTTTCCGCAATTTAACCCTTTAATTTAGTAGATAGAACGGCCAAATTTTGCATATACACACTACTGACATTAGTAGTGTGGAATATGCAAAAAAAAAGGGGATATGAGATGGTTTACTGTATGTAACCAGGTCTCATATCATGTCGGGTTTAGGAAGGAGATAGCAAAAGCCGGCAATTGAATTACCGGCTTTAAAGCTATCTAGCGCTGGAAGGAATATTAATATATATATATATATATATATATATATATATATGTCTCACTGACATATATATATATATACCTATTCTATGTGTACACATTTATTCTACCTATTGGACTGTAAGCTGTCAGTGTGATTTTACTGTACACCGCACTGAATTACCGGCTTTTCTCTCTAACACCGCTGCGTATTTCTCGCAAGTCACACTGCTTGTCCGTGTGTAATCCGTATTTTTCAGGCTTCCATAGATTTTCATTGGCGTATTTCTTGCGCAGTACGGTGACAAACGCAGCATGCTGCGATTTTCTACGGCCGTATAAAGCCGTATAATACTGATCAGTAAAATACGGCAGATAGGAGCAGGGGCATAGAGAATAATTGTGCCGTTTGTTTTGCGAGTTTTACGGACGTATTTTCTGCGCTCATACGTCCGTAAAACTCGCAAGTGTGACGGCGGCCTAAGGCTGTAATCTGATCCTTCAGTATCCAACCTGATTTGACCAGGATTAATTTTTGCAGTTTACATCGGTGAAGGATGAAGAAGTGGCTCAAAAGTTAAGAAAGAAGCTAATTCCTCTGATAGCATTAAATTCATGTATAGCATTCTTTTCGGCAAAAGACAGTTGAAACAACAGTGACCATTAAACTGCAAACTATTTAATTTAGCCTTATCACTATTTTTCATATTTTTCAGATGTGAACTGACAATTACAGTATTATGATTATATCATAACTATATATATCTAATAATTATTCATAATTTTACTATTATTATTATTTTATTATTTTATTACTATTGTTATATAGTATTTATTACCTTTGTAAACAGTCTTATTACATTTTTATGTCCTCATATTGCAGATAATAATAAAGCTTTTCTCAATCCAAAAGAAGGATTTCAGGATGGACAGCAAATTATGTAAATGTGTAGCCGTTCGGCACATTTGTAAGGTGTGGTCTCCTTTAAGGTGTACGGTTTCATTCCCATGTAAGTGGTGATCTATGAGGTCGAGATCCCATGAAAAGATTTCTCTGTAGTAAATATCACTGTGAGAAACATGTCGTTTCACTCTCCATAAGGAGAAGCGTTACCCCTTAGACCCCAGTCCAGAGCCTCTCATCTAGCCAAATCAGTTCTCATGCTTTGCACTGACGAGGGCCAACAGCCCGAAACATCGTGTCTGCGAATTGAGATATTGATTTGGCTTTTATCCGAAGTCATATTGCACGACTCGTTAAAGGGTTGATTGTGACTTGTAGGATCGCTACTTCCAACAGGTGGCGCTATAGAGTTTAAGTCCTCTTTTTCTCAGAAGAGGCAATTTGCATATGAACCTACTGTGAGGTGTTTCCTGACAAGTCTGAAGACATGTGTCAGAGTGTGTGATTATGTCATTTATCACTCGTCCTGTCACCTATCTATGTACACAGTCACAGGGCTCAGAACTCAGTGACACCCACTTGGGGCTGGGCTCTTATCTACAAATGCCCTGTCTGATCACAAGACATAATGGTGTAGATAGATAGATAGATAGATAGATAGATAGATAGATAGATAGATAGATAGATAGATAGATAGATAATAGATAGATAGATAGATAATAGATAGATAATAGATAGATAGATAGATAGATAGATAGATAGATAGATAGATAGATAGATAGATAGATAATAGATAGATAGATAGATAATAGATAGATAGATAGATAGATAGATAGATAATAGATAGATAGATTGATAGATGATAGATAATAGATAGACAATAGATAGATAGATAGATAGATAGATAGATAATAGATAGATAGATAGATAGATAGATAATAGATAGATAGATTGATAGATGATAGATAATAGATAGACAATAGATAGATAGATAGATAGATAGATAGATAATAGATAGATAGATAGATAATAGATAGACAATAGATAGATAGATAGATAGATAGATAGATAGATAGATAGATAGATAGATAGATAGATAGATAATAGAGTAAAAAAAAAGTTGAAACAGCACTCCATATGGCAGTAATAAGGTGCTCTTTATTGGTCCATGTGGCGACTTTTCGGTGCTGGATGCAGACCTTTCTCAAGCACTTTTTCTGCACCAGCAGAATAGTGAGTGCAGCTCTGGAGTATTACACAGGATGTAACTCAGGATCAGTAATGTAATGTATGTACACAGTGACTGCACCAGCAGAATAGTGAGTGCAGCTCTGGGGTATAATACAGGAAGAGGCGGAGCCTGTTTGCCGTGTGCTCTGTGTGCTGCCTAGAGAGAGCTCCTGGGAAGGGAGGTAAAGTTTTCCATCCAGGACTTTTTGTCTGCCCCCTTCCCAGGAAAGAAGGCTCATTTTGGGACTGGCCTCCGGGGCTGGGCCCCCGGCTCCCACCTCCCGGTCCAAGCCGGCGGGGGGTGGGAGGACTCCAACTCCGGCTAGGGCCACAAGATCTGGCCAAGGATCCAACATGAAGACCCGGAGGACCCCTGAGGCCGTGGCGGCTCCTTCCCCCGGAGGTAGGCCGAGTACGAGCAGGGGTGCTGCAGCGGTGCCTCTTGGTTGGGGCACCAAGGCGGCTAGAGAATCCGCCCTGGTCTATGGTTCCCGCGTCCATGCGCACCTCTGCGAGTATGAGGACGCCTCAAGGAAGCTAAAATCCCTCTGGGGGGAGTTGAGGGTAGCTAAGGAGAGGTCTGACAGGGCCTCCGGCAATAAGAAGGCCGAGTTATCCGCCGCGGTCAAGAAGATAAAAAAATCCATACAAGACCTGGAAAGCCGGAGATGTGAGATCCTGGATGGCAGCGGGCCCTTCCGTGAAAAGCTGGAGAACGATGACCGGTTCAGAGCCATGGCCGGTGGGGCTCTGGAGGGGTCACGGAGCTCCGGCCAGGTGGTGGAGGAGGATGATGAGGAAGAGGAATGCGAGGAGGAGGTCGTGCCCTACCCACCGCCTGGTGGCCTGGTAAGAGATCTCCAGGCGTCGCATAGACGGATAGCCCCCGAGCAGGTGGCTCTCCCGTCAGATTCTGGCTCTTCAGGGGACAGCGGGAGCGAGGGGGAGGATGAGGATGGTGGGAGTAGTAGCAGTGAGGGGGGCTGCCTCGTCATGCAGCAGATCCGGCAGATCGAGTCCCCGATCCGTTTTAACCAGCTGAGGTTCGGGGATGAGATCTGCGAGGACGAGGCAACCAGGAGGGGGATGAAGAGAAAGGCTAAGAAGAGGAATAAGCAGAAAACATCTACTGTGCAGAAATTCGTGTATGTCCCCCTCTCTGGGGCCCCCCGATCCCGCTGTGCGGCACCCGCTACCCACCCCGGCTCGGCCTCTGTTGTGGGTCCGCAGCGAGGGAGCGGGGAGATTACAGGCCATGACACGCAGGGCGCTGCCTCTGTTTGTGGTAACGGAGGGGGTAGTGATGTGTCTGATATGGAGCATGATGTGGAGGGTGGCCCAGTGGTGGGCAGGAGAGTGACAGCCGGGACCGCATCTCCGGCGGTGAGCGCTGAGGTGTCTGGGTCCCCCACTTACGGATCCGTTAAAGCTGGATCGCTTCTGGAGACCCAGGCACCTAGTAAAGTAAAGGGTGAGGGGCCTGCGGCTCCGGCTGAACAGGCTCATAAAAAGAAAATGGTGGAAGCTCCCCTGGCGGGGTCTGCGGTGAAGTCGGGGTCTCCTGCATTGGGGGCACCGCCGCTGGTGGATGCTGAGGGGGAGTGGCCTAGCCTGGGGCCATCCGCTGGAGTTGCTGTGGCCAGGCTGTTTGTGGCCCAGGGTGTGGTGGTGGGGGGTGCTGTGCCTCAGGGGACTGGTACCGCTGGGGGGATTCCTGGGGGTGGATCCAGCTCTGGGTCGGCTCTGGGGGTCCCGCTGCGGCCGGTCTCAGGGGGCGTGGCCTCCTCGGCACCCGCTGCCCATGTAGGAGCAGCTTTGGATAGCTGTGCTGTGCAGCTGAAGGCTGGGGGCGTGGCTTCCAAAGCAAAAGAAAAAAAAATGGTCTTAGCTGCGGTCAGCAATGGTGCAGGAACTGCAGCTGCAGCAAATAGCAGCAAGGGCGCCTGCCTGGCGGGGTCCCCTGGGTCGGGGGGCTTACCTGCGGTGGGGGCTCCGGCCACAAGGCAGGATGGAGCTGGAGGCGGGTCTGCTCCTGACTTCCTACCTGCCAGTGAGGGAGGAAGCTCTGTGCCTGCTGTGGTGGAAAGTAAGAAAGTGCTGCTTAAAACCAATGGCAGCAGGACTCTTAAAGGGACAGCAGCACTGTGTGTTCCAAACCCCCCAGCAGGGAAGATGCCACCAGTAGGTGACGGTAACAGTGGGAAAACAAAACCTGGAAATACCCAAAAGGTGAGGCAAAATAATACTGACCCCAGTGTGCATGTGAGTGAGAATGCGGTGACTGATGGAGTGGATGAGGAGGGTGCGGGTATGGAAGTGTCTGTGGTTGAGGATGTGAGTGGCAGTGCGTCTGAGGTGGCAAGTGTGACTATCGTGGCAAGTGTGAGTACGGTGTCTGATGGTAGTGGGAGAAGGGGGGAGGGGGCCGGTCCATCTGCCCCCCCCAGCCACAGGTCCTCTGAGTTATTCGGGGGTGGTGGCTGGAGCCTCGGGGCCTAATCAAGGGGTTTCCTCGCCTCTGGACCTCAGGGATAGCGTCTTGCGGCGCCGTTTCCTGGAGGCCCTCAAAAAGGGAGAACGGACGATCGAAGTAGAGGGAAGAGTGGTGGACTTGGCCTTTTGGCTGGATAGACACGGCCTGGCTGCCTTCCAAGATAAAAGGGAAGGGGAAACGGTTTGGTCCCTTGTTATGCTGTGCTATCAGGCAACACAGTGTGCAGTAATCAGCGCACATACAGTGATATGGAAATAACCCAAAAACAATAGAACAAGCTCTGAGACGTGGAATCTCTGCAGACTGCAATACCTGAACCTATCCTCACACAACTAAAAGCAGCAGTGGATTGCGCCTAACACTACCTATGCAACTCGGCACTGCCTGAGGAGCTGACTAGCCTGAAGATAGAAATACAAGCCTGACTTGCCTCAGAGAAATACCCCAAAGGAATAGGCAGCCCCCCACATATAATGACTGTTAGCAAGATGAAAAGACAAAACGTAGGAATGAAATAGATTCAGCAAAGTGAGGCCCGATATTCTAGACAGAGCGAGGATAGCAAAGAGAACTATGCAGTCTACAAAAAACCCTAAAGCAAAACCACGCAAAGGGGGGCAAAAAGACCCACCGTGCCGAACTAACGGCACGGCGGTGCACCCTTTGCGTCTCAGAGCTTCCAGCAAAAGAGAATAGCACAGCTGGACAGAAAAAACGGAAACAAAAACAAAGTAGCACTTATCTAGCAGAGCAGCAGGCCACAGGAAAGATGCAGTAGCTCAGATCCTACACTGGAACATTGACAAGGAGCAAGGAAGACAGACTCAGGTGGAGTTAAATAGCAAGGCAGCCAACGAGCTCACCAAAACACCTGAGGGAGGAAGCCCAGAGGCTGCAATACCACTTGTGACCACATTTGTGAATTCAGCCACAGAATTCACAACAGTACCCCCCCCTTGAGGAGGGGTCACTGAACCCTCACCAGAACCCCCAGGCCGACCAGGATGAGCCACATGAAAGGCACGAACAAGATCTGGGGCATGGACATCAGAGGCAAAAACCCAGGAATTATCCTCCTGAGCATAACCCTTCCATTTGACCAGATACTGGAGTTTCCGTCTAGAGACACGAGAATCCAAAATTTTCTCCACAATATACTCCAATTCCCCCTCCACCAAAACAGGGGCAGGAGGCTCCACAGATGGAACCATAGGTGCCACGTATCTTCTCAACAACGACCTATGGAATACATTATGTATGGAAAAGGAGTCTGGGAGGGTCAGACGAAAAGACACCGGATTGAGAATCTCAGAAATCCTATACGGACCAATAAAACGAGGTTTAAATTTAGGAGAGGAAACCCTCATAGGAATATGACGAGAAGATAACCAAACCAGATCCCCAACACGAAGTCGGGGACCCACACGGCGTCTACGATTAGCGAAAAGCTGAGCCTTCTCCTGGGACAAGGTCAAATTGTCCACTACCTGAGTCCAGATCTGCTGCAACCTGTCCACCACAGAATCCACACCAGGACAGTCCGAAGACTCAACCTGTCCTGAAGAGAAACGAGGATGGAACCCAGAATTGCAGAAAAATGGAGAGACCAAGGTAGCCGAGCTGGCCCGATTATTAAGGGCGAACTCAGCCAACGGCAAAAATGACACCCAATCATCCTGGTCAGCAGAAACAAAACATCTCAGATATGTTTCCAAGGTCTGATTGGTTCGTTCGGTCTGGCCATTAGTCTGAGGATGGAAGGTCGAGGAAAAAGGCTCGCCAGAACCTCGAGACAAACTGGGAACCTCTGTCAGAAACAATATTCTCAGGAATGCCATGCAAACGAACCACATGCTGGAAGAACAAAGGCACCAAATCAGAGGAGGAAGGCAATTTAACCAAGGGCACCAGATGGACCATTTTAGAAAAGCGATCACAGACCACCCAAATGACCGACATCTTTTGAGAAACGGGAAGGTCAGAAATGAAATCCATCGAAATATGTGTCCAAGGCCTCTTCGGGACCGGCAAGGGCAAAAGCAACCCACTGGCACGTGAACAGCAGGGCTTAGCCCTAGCACAAATCCCACAGGACTGCACAAAAGCACGCACATCCCGTGACAGAGACGGCCACCAGAAGGATCTAGCCACTAACTCTCTGGTACCAAAGATTCCTGCATGACCAGCCAGCACCGAACAATGAAGTTCAGAGATAACTTTACTAGTCCACCTATCAGGGACGAACAGTTTCTCGGCCGGACAACAATCAGGTTTATTAGCCTGAAATTTCTGCAACACTCTCCGCAAATCAGGAGAGATGGCAGACACAATGACTCCTTCCTTGAGGATACTCGCCGGCTCAGATAACCCCGGAGAGTCGGGCACAAAACTCCTAGACAGAGCATCCGCCTTCACATTTTTAGAGCCCGGAAGGTACGAAATCACAAAATCGAAACGAGCAAAAAATAACGACCAACGGGCCTGTCTAGGATTCAAGCGCTTGGCAGACTCGAGATAAGTAAGATTCTTATGATCAGTCAATACCACCACGCGATGCTTAGCTCCCTCAAGCCAATGACGCCACTCCTCGAATGCCCACTTCATGGCCAGCAACTCTCGGTTGCCCACATCATAATTACGCTCAGCAGCAGAAAATTTCCTGGAAAAGAAAGCACATGGTTTCAACACTGAGCAACCAGAACCTCTCTGTGACAAAACCGCCCCTGCTCCAATCTCAGAAGCATCAACCTCGACCTGGAACGGAAGAGAAACATCTGGTTGACACAACACAGGGGCACAGCAAAAACGACGCTTCAACTCCTGAAAAGCTTCCACGGCAGCAGAAGACCAATTAACCAAATCAGCACCCTTCTTGGTCAAATCGGTCAATGGTCTGGCAATGCTAGAAAAATTACAGATGAAGCGACGATAAAAATTAGCAAAGCCCAGGAATTTCTGCAGACTTTTCAGAGATGTCGGCTGAGTCCAATCCTGGATGGCCTGGACCTTAACCGGATCCATCTCGATAGTAGAAGGGGAAAAGATGAACCCCAAAAATGAAACTTTCTGCACACCGAAGAGACACTTTGATCCCTTCACGAACAAGGAATTAGCACGCAGTACCTGGAAAACCATTCTGACTTGCTTCACATGAGACTCCCAATCATCAGAGAAGATCAAAATGTCATCCAAGTAAACAATCAGGAATTTATCCAGATACTCACGGAAAATGTCATGCATAAAAGACTGAAAAACAGATGGAGCATTGGCAAGTCCGAACGGCATCACCAGATACTCAAAATGACCCTCGGGCGTATTAAATGCCGTTTTCCATTCATCTCCCTGCCTGATTCTCACCAGATTATACGCACCACGAAGATCAATCTTAGTAAACCAACTAGCCCCCTTAATCCGAGCAAACAAGTCAGATATCAATGGCAAGGGATACTGAAACTTAACAGTGATCTTATTAAGAAGGCGGTAATCAATACACGGTCTCAGCGAACCATCCTTTTTGGCTACAAAAAAGAACCCTGCTCCCAATGGTGATGACGATGGGCGAATATGTCCCTTCTCCAGGGATTCTTTCACATAACTGCGCATAGCGGTGTGTTCAGGCACGGACAAATTAAATAAACGACCCTTAGGGAATTTACTACCAGGAATCAAATTGATAGCACAATCACAATTCCTATGCGGAGGTAGGGCATCAGACTTGGGCTCTTCAAATACATCCTGAAAGTCAGACAAGAACTCTGGGATGTCAGAAGGAATGGATGACGAAATAGACAAAAATGGAACATCACCATGTACTCCCTGACAACCCCAGCTGGTTACCGACATAGAGTTCCAATCTAATACTGGATTATGGGTTTGTAGCCATGGCAACCCCAACACGACCACATCATGCAGATTATGCAATACCAGAAAGCGAATAACTTCCTGATGTGCAGGAGCCATGCACATGGTCAGCTGGGCCCAGTACTGAGGCTTATTCTTGGCCAAGGGTGTAGCATCAATTCCTCTCAACGGAATAGGACACCGCAAAGGCTCCAAGAAAAATCCACAACGTTTAGCATAATCCAAATCCATCAGATTCAGGGCAGCGCCTGAATCCACAAACGCCATGACAGAATACGATGACAAAGAGCATATCAAGGTAATGGACAGAAGGAATTTGGACTGTACAGTACCAATGACGGCAGAGCTATCGAACCGCCTAGTGCGCTTAGGACAATTAGAAATAGCATGAGTGGAATCACCACAGTAGAAACACAGCCTGTTCAGACGTCTGTGTTCTTGCCGTTCAACTTTAGTCATAGTCCTGTCGCACTGCATAGGCTCAGGTTTACTCTCAGACAATACCGCCAGATGGTGCACAGATTTACGCTCGCGCAAGCGACGACCGATCTGAATGGCCAAGGACAAAGACTCATTCAAACCAGCAGGCATGGGAAATCCCACCATGACATCCTTAAGAGCTTCAGAGAGACCCTTTCTGAACCAAGCCGCCAGTGCAGATTCATTCCACAGAGTGAGTACTGACCACTTCCTAAATTTCTGACAATATACTTCTACATCATCCTGACCCTGGCATAAAGCCAGCAAATTTTTCTCAGCCTGATCCACTGAATTAGGCTCATCGTAAAGCAATCCAAGCGCCTGGAAAAACGCATCAACATTACTCAATGCAGGGTCTCCTGGCGCAAGAGAAAACGCCCAGTCCTGTGGGTCGCCGCGCAAAAAAGAAATAATAATCAAAACCTGTTGAATAGGATTACCAGAAGAATGAGGTTTCAAGGCCAGAAATAGCTTACAATTATTTTTGAAGCTCAGGAACTTAGTTCTGTCACCAAAAAACAAATCAGGAATAGGAATTCTTGGTTCTAGCATAGATTTCTGATCAATTGTATCTTGAATCTTTTGTACATTTATAACGAGATTATCCATTGAGGAGCACAGAGCCTGAATATCCATGTCCACAGCTGTGTCCTGAAGCACTCTAATGTCTAGGGGAAAAAAAGAACTGAAGACAGAGCTGAGGGAAAAATAAATGATGTCAGGACTTCTTTTTTCCCTCTATTGAGAATCATTGGTATGGCTCCTTGTACTGTTATGCTGTGCTATCAGGCAACACAGTGTGCAGTAATCAGCGCACATACAGTGATATGGAAATAACCCAAAAACAATAGAACAAGCTCTGAGACGTGGAATCTCTGCAGACTGCAATACCTGAACCTATCCTCACACAACTAAAAGCAGCAGTGGATTGCGCCTAACACTACCTATGCAACTCGGCACTGCCTGAGGAGCTGACTAGCCTGAAGATAGAAATACAAGCCTGACTTGCCTCAGAGAAATACCCCAAAGGAATAGGCAGCCCCCCACATATAATGACTGTTAGCAAGATGAAAAGACAAAACGTAGGAATGAAATAGATTCAGCAAAGTGAGGCCCGATATTCTAGACAGAGCGAGGATAGCAAAGAGAACTATGCAGTCTACAAAAAACCCTAAAGCAAAACCACGCAAAGGGGGGCAAAAAGACCCACCGTGCCGAACTAACGGCACGGCGGTGCACCCTTTGCGTCTCAGAGCTTCCAGCAAAAGAGAATAGCACAGCTGGACAGAAAGAACGGAAACAAAAACAAAGTAGCACTTATCTAGCAGAGCAGCAGGCCACAGGAAAGATGCAGTAGCTCAGATCCTACACTGGAACATTGACAAGGAGCAAGGAAGACAGACTCAGGTGGAGTTAAATAGCAAGGCAGCCAACGAGCTCACCAAAACACCTGAGGGAGGAAGCCCAGAGGCTGCAATACCACTTGTGACCACAGGAGTGAATTCAGCCACAGAATTCACAACAGTCCCTCCCGACAGCCGGGCAGGGGGTGGCCAGGCGGAATGTGGTCTGTCTTCGGTGGAGGGGCAGTGAAGCGTGCCCGCCAAGGGCGAGGGTTGTGGAGCTCCTTCTGAAGATGGACTTCAGGGCAACGGACATCTTTGCCCTGATTCATCCGTTTGGCACCTCCTTCTTCGATGTCAGTTTTGTTCGGCCGGAGGGCTTGGAGCTTTTCTGGTCGAATTTTGAACTGGCAAAGGGGGAGCCCGGCTGGCGTGACTTTGCCATGCAGGCGGTGTCTCGTCAAAATAGTGTAAAGAGGGTGACCGTTCTGACAAGTAACGAGTCACTCTCTGGGGTCGACATAATGACGTGGCTTTCCCGTTATGGGGAAGTCACCGAGGTCCCTAAGAAAAATAGGGACGAGTTTGGCATTTGGTCAGGGGGCTGGACCTTCATGGTAAAGTTGAAGGTTTCAGGAGGTACGGTCACCCACATCCCCTCCTCAGCATTTCTGGGGAGGGACAGAATCCAGATCTTCTACCAGGGGCAACCGAAGGTCTGCCACAGGTGCGGTGATCCCCGCCACTTCAGCGCAGGCTGCAAGGTGCAGAAATGTGCCTTGTGTGGCGGGGTAGGCCATCTTGCCGCAGCCTGTGGTGACATTAGGTGTCACCTGTGTGGTGACCTAGGTCACCCGTATAGCCGCTGCCCCCGTTCCTTTTCCAGCACCATCTCTGGCCCGGCAGGGGGGAGCCCCGGGGGGGTCCCTGGTGGTGCAGCTTCTGCTGGGGCTGAGGGTGGAGGCTTGAGGGGAGCTGAGGGGTCAGTGAGGAAAGGCGAGGCTGGTACATCTGCCCACCAGTGGCAACAGGTGAGGCGCCGTAAGGGTAGGGGGCAGGATAAGCCTCAGGCAACTGGGGTGATGACTGCCCCCAGCCTGGACGCTGCAGCCGAAGCCTCTGAGGCCCTGGGGGAGAAGGCGGTGAGCGAGGAGATCCGGAGGATGGAGAGGGAGGAGTTGGCTGCTTCTGATAACTCTTCCCAGTATGAAAGTCTGGATGAAGAGGTGGTGGAGCAGCCTAAAAAAACGGGTGACAATCGTACCGGTAAGAGTCGGAAGAAGAAGAAGAACAAGGCTAAAAAATCTAAGCCCCCCCCCCCCGGCCACTGGGGTGCCTAAGGAAGGGCTCACCGACTCCCCTCTGATCCCCCTCTCCAATTGGTTCCAAGCCCTCGATGACTCTGCTGTGTCGGAGGTCGGGGGTGAGGGGCCGGACACAACATCTGGGGTGCCTTCGGGGAATGGTGAGGTCTGTCCTCCGGGGGATTCACACTCCTCTGGGGGGGGACTACCTCGGGGTCCAGGGGCGAGGAATCTATTTCTGGGAAGTCCAGTACTGTAAAGGAGGATATGGACACCTCGGTGTCTTTAAAGAGGAGGGGTGAGTCGGGCTCCTCCTCAGAGGGGAAGAGGAAATCAGGGGGTACGGTTAAAAAACAGGCCATCTAACTCAATCACCCATGATGGCGGAACCTACCCCGTTGACTCTGGCGTCAATTAATGGCGCCAGCATAAAGTCAGATACGGCTAGATTTACGGCCTTTGATTTTTTCAGCCGGGTTGAGGCTGATATTTTATTTTTGCAGGAGACCAGACTAACGGACCTGGGGTCCATCTACAAAGCAAAGAGGGAATGGAGGAGTGGGCCCTCATACTGGTCTCTTGCGGCCGAGCCGTATAGCGGGGTAGCGGTCCTTTTTAAGACCGCGGAGGTGGAATGCAGATGGGTGATTGAGGTAGAAATGGGGAGATGTTTGGTCCTTGACGTCTTCATGAGGGGACAGGAGCTTCGGCTCATCAATATCTATGGCCCGCAATCTAAGTGGGACCGTAAATGTCTCTTCCTGAGGATCAAGCCCTATCTTTTTACAAGCCGGCAGGTGGTCTTCGGTGGGGATTTTAATACTGTAACCAGACTCCGTGATAGGGGAGGCCCCGGAGACCGGCTGGCTTATGATAGCGTAGCCTTGAATAGCATAGTAAGCGAAGCTCGCCTGGTGGATGTCCACATCCGGCACACCCCAGGTCACGGGGGTTTCACCTTTTTTAGGGGAAGCAGTAGGTCTAGGATAGATAGGTTTTTTTTAAAGGAGGAAGCCGTCTCTTCTGCAGTGTCCGCTGTTGAGGTGGAGTTCTCCGATCACTGTTTCATTTTCTTTACTTTGAATGTTACAGAGACCCTCCGCATGGGGAGAGGCCTATGGAAGCTGAATTCGTCCCTTCTGGAAGAGGCAGAAGTAAGACAGTCCTTTGAGGAATTTCTTCAGAGCCAGGTACCTCTCTTGGGTCTTTGTAGCAGTAAGTCTGAGTGGTGGGAGATCTTCAAAAGAAGGGTCGCGGGGTTCTTCCGTCAGCTCTCGAGCCTCAGGGGCCTGAACAGGTACCACCTGTATCGGGAGCTGGGGAGGAAACTCGAGCAGCTCGTCTCGACTGGAGGGGACCGAGAGGAAATCTCCAGGGTGAAGACCTTGCTCAAGGGGTGCCAGTATGATAGGCACACATCCTTGGTTTTTGAGAGGGATTTCGGGAGGTACTGCTCGCCCGACCCTTACAGAAACTGCAGGTTGTCAGTGAATTGTAAGATGGTGAGAGGACTAATTGACAGTACGGGGTCCCTGAACAGATCCAAATCGGGGATTCTGGAGGTGGTCAGATCCTTCTACTTGCACCTCTTGGGGAGGAGGGATCCTGATCGAGATGAGATGTCGGTTTTCCTGACTGAAACCATCCCTGAGCCAGGGGATGACCCCTCTCTTCATGTTTTGACAGAAGCAATCAGGGAAGAGGAAGTGAGACGGGCGATTGATGGGCTCCGGCCCAAAAAGTCGCCCGGTCCGGATGGCTTAACATCCGAGTTCTACAAGACTTTTAGAGACTCTTTGGTCCCCCTCTTGACTGAGATGTTTAATGAGTGTCTCTCCTCGGACATTCTGCCCAGTTCAGGAATTCAGCCCTGATTATCCTGTCAAAGGGTAAAGACTCGTCCCGTATTGAGAATTGGCGTCCCATAGTGCTTCTCAATACGGACCGAAAGGTTCTGGCAAAGGTGCTTTTTAATCGGTTGGTGCAGTTTGCGCCCCGGCTCCTTTCGGGGGCCCAGCACTGCTCTGTTCCAGGCCGCAGTACATTTAGTGCTGTGCTCGGTGTCCGGGAGGCAGTGGAGCAGGGCAGGGCGGGTCACTGGAAGGGGTACTTGCTGTCCTTAGATCAGGCGAAGGCCTTTGACCGGGTTAACCATGAGTACCTCTGGTCCGTCCTTCTGAGATATGGTCTGCCTGGGAGGTTTGTTGATTGGTTGAGAGTTTTATACAATGGGGCAGAGACTTTTCCGCTCGTGAACGGTTGGGTCGGACACCCTTTTGAGGTGAGGTCTGGTGTCCGCCAGGGCTGTCCTCTGAGCCCACTGTTATACGTGTTTGCGATCGACCCCCTTTTAAGGAGGGTGGAGCGTGGACCGTTGGTGGGAGTCGGGATGGACCAGGCGGATCCTGAGGCCGCCTTGAGGGTAGTGGCGTACGCTGACAATGTTTCCCTTTTTGTATCCTCGAGAGAGGAGGCAGATTGGATGATGTCTGAGGTTTAACGCTACTCGGTGGCATCCGGATCCATGATCAACCGGGACAAGTGTGAGAGTCTCTGGCTGGGAGGGGGAGATCCAAGTTTTGATCTCCCGGACACCCTTCCAGGGCCTCAGGCCACAGCAAAAATATTAGGCATCAGTTTCGGCCCGGGGGACTATCCCCAGCAAAACTGGGAGGGCAGACTTAAGATTGCCGCTCAGAAGGTGAATCAGTGGAAGGGTTGGTCTTTGACCCTAAGGGAAAGGGTTAGTCTTGCCAAGGGCTATTTGCTTCCTTTGCTAATATATCTGGGCAGCGTCTGCATCTTGCCAGAGCCTCTTTGGACACGGGTTTACAGCCTGTTTTTCCAATTATTATGGGGAAATAGGCTGAACCTAATCAAGAGGGAGGTCACGTACCGCACGAGGAGACTAGGAGGGTTGGGTATGGTCAACCCAGTGGTGTTTCTAGTAAACACCTTTCTTAAGGCAAACATCGCCAACCTCTGGTTAGAGAGGGCTCCTCTGTGGGTATTCTCCTGTAGGGGGTGGTTTCGGCCTTTCTTCCAGGAATGGGAGACAGGAGGGCAGGTGAAGGACCTTCGTACACCTCATGGGCATCTTCCGGCTTATGCTACCCCAGTTCTGAAGGTGATCCGTCGGTGGGGTCTGGGAGTGTGGGAGATCAGGACCATGTTGAGAAGGTTTCTTGACAATAGGGTCCTGTTGACCCACTTTCAGAAGCCCCTGGCGCTCAGGGATTGCCCAAGCTGGGATCTGGAGGTGGGGCTCGGGTTATTGAACTCTAAGCGGATCCCCTTGAAGTTTTGGGACTTGGCTTGGCGCTGCTTCCATGGGAAGCTGTATGTGAGGGACAACCTGAAGTGCAGACGCTCTGATGACCGGGATTGTCCCCGTGAGGAGTGTGGCGGCATGCTTGAAAGCATGGAGCATTTCCTGCTTCGGTGTCCCTTTAATACAGAGGTCTATAGCAGGGTGGGTGCTTCCATTGGCTGGCCCAGGCTGGCGGGCCTTTCCTATGCGGAGTGGGCCTATGGGGCATTCAGGTCCCTTGGTGGCCGAGATCGGGGCACTGTTTTCTTAGTTAGTTTAGAAACTAGGTTCCACACGTGGAATGCACGGTGTCTAGTGTCTACTCAGCGGAAAGTCCTCCCCAGGGAAGAGGTGATTAGGAACATCCTGGGTGACCTGGCAAAAGTGCGCGTGCTGGAGTTTGAGAGGCTGGGTGCAGGGAGGGCCTCTCTTCTATGGAGGGGTTTCTCCTTTAATGTGCCCTAGGGAGAGTTAGGTTCTGTGTGCCTGTGATAGGGTTGAGTTTTATCCTTTTATCTTTATTTTGTAGGGTCAGATAGATGTGTAGGGACAGGGAGGGACAGATAGGGACAGTCTTTAGGGACAGGTAGTTAGTATTAGGTTGGTAGTGAGGGTCAGTGAGGGACAGATAGGGGCAGGTAGGGAGAGATTGGTAGGGCTATAGGGACAGGATTTTCTCTTTTGTGTTGTTAGGGAGGGTCAGGGTGATGTGCGGTAGATTAGGGTGAGAGCCTCTGGTCTCCAATTCCTGGTGGTGGGCTGTAACCCTCACTTACAGATTTTTGTTTTGTAATTGGTAACCTGGGTATAGGGCTTGCAAGCATTGAACTTGGGCCTGTTCTTTGGTCATGGTTAAGGTGTGTAGTGGTTATTATTATTATGTTATCATTGATATGTTATTATAAGGTTGTATATATATGTTACATGTGTACTATGATGCGTATAGGGGGATTTAGTTTAGGTGGGGTGGGGGGTTTCTTGGGGGGTGGGGGAATGGGTTTTGGAGAATGGACGTCCGGCGGGATGCCAAGAAGAGGGAAAAAAAGGCCATAAACTTTTATGGACCTTGCTGTATAGGAAAGGCCACAAACTTTGGTGGGACCTGGTGTGATAGGCCACAAACTCTCGTGGGACCTGGTGTGATAGGCCACAAACTTTCGTGGGACCTTTGGGGGAATGGTGGTGGTATAGTTTAGGAGGAAAAAAAAAAAATTATAAAAAAATATATAAAATAAAAAATATATAAAAATATATGATTAAGTTTCGGCCAGGTGGCCTATTTACTTTGTTTAGGGCAGTTGGCCGACTTGTTTATTTTTCTAGGGATGAATGCGTGGGTATGTGTGTATGAGGGGGAAAAAGGATATAGGTTGAGGTCTCTTCCCTTGCTGGGGGTATTAATGAAATGGAGGAACATTTTGTTTGTATAAATCTGCTGGACATTGGACTTTTTGGGGATTGTAAATAATTTGTTTTGTTATTGAGTTTGTCTGTAAGCTTTGCCTGTAAGTTTTGTTTTGTACTTTTAAAATAAAAAGAGATACAGGATGTAACTCAGGATCAGTAATGTATGTACACAGTGACTGCACCAGCAGAATAGTGAGTGCAGCTCTGGAGTATAACACAGGATGTAACTCAGGATCAGTAATGTAATGTATGTACACAGTGACTGCACCAGCAGAATAGTGAGTGCAGTTCTGGAGTATAACACATGATGTAACTCAGGATCAGTAATGTAATGTATGTACACAGTGACTGCACGAGCAGAATAGTGAGCGCAGCTCTGGGGTATAACACAGGATGTAACTCAGGATCAGTAATGTAATGTATGTACACAGTGACTGCACCAGCAGAATAGTGAGTGCAGCTCTGGAGTATAACACAGGATGTAACTCAGGATCAGTAATGTAATGTATGTACACAGGCGCTGCACGAGCAGAATAGTGAGCGCAGCTCTGGGGTATAACACAGGATGTAACTCAGGATCAGTAATGTAATGTATGTACACAGTGACTGCACCAGCAGAATAGTGAGTGCAGCTCTGGGGTATAATACAGGATGTAACTCAGGATCAGTAATGTATGTATGTACACAGTGACTGCACCAGCAGAATAGTGAGTGCAGCTCTGGGGTATAATACAGGATGTAATTCAGGATCAGTAATGTAATGTATGTACACAGTGACTGCACCAGCAGAATAGTGAGTGCAGCTCTGGGGTATAATACAGGATGTAACTCAGGATCAGTAATGTATGTACACAGTGACTGCACGAGCAGAATAGTGAGTGCAGCTCTGGGGTATAATACAGGATGTAACTCAGGATCAGTAATGTAATGTATGTACACAGTGACTGCACCAGCAGAATAGTGAGTGCAGCTCTGGGGTATAATACAGGATGTAACTCAGGATCAGTAATGTATGTACACAGTGACTGCACGAGCAGAATAGTGAGTGCAGCTCTGGGGTATAACACAGGATGTAACTCAGGATCAGTAATGTAATGTATGTACACAGTGACTGCACGAGCAGAATAGTGAGCGCAGCTCTGGGGTATAACACAGGATGTAACTCAGGATCAGTAATGTAATGTATGTACACAGGATCAGTAATGTAATGTATGTACACAGTGACTGCACCAGCAGAATAGTGAGTGCAGCTCTGGGGTATAATACAGGATGTAACTCAGGATCAGTAATGTATGTATGTACACAGTGACTGCACCAGCAGAATAGTGAGTGCAGCTCTGGGGTATAATACAGGATGTAATTCAGGATCAGTAATGTAATGTATGTACACAGTGACTGCACGAGCAGAATAGTGAGTGCAGCTCTGGGGTATAATACAGGATGTAACTCAGGATCAGTAATGTAATGTATGTACACAGTGACTGCACCAGCAGAATAGTGAGTGCAGCTCTGGGGTATAATACAGGATGTAACTCAGGATCAGTAATGTATGTACACAGTGACTGCACGAGCAGAATAGTGAGTGCAGCTCTGGGGTATAACACAGGATGTAACTCAGGATCAGTAATGTAATGTATGTACACAGTGACTGCACGAGCAGAATAGTGAGCGCAGCTCTGGGGTATAACACAGGATGTAACTCAGGATCAGTAATGTAATGTATGTACACAGGATCAGTAATGTAATGTATGTACACAGTGACTGCACCAGCAGAATAGTGAGTGCAGCTCTGGGGTATAATACAGGATGTAACTCAGGATCAGTAATGTATGTATGTACACAGTGACTGCACCAGCAGAATAGTGAGTGCAGCTCTGGGGTATAATACAGGATGTAATTCAGGATCAGTAATGTAATGTATGTACACAGTGACTGCACGAGCAGAATAGTGAGTGCAGCTCTGGGGTATAATACAGGATGTAACTCAGGATCAGTAATGTAATGTATGTACACAGTGACTGCACCAGCAGAATAGTGAGTGCAGCTCTGGGGTATAATACAGGATGTAACTCAGGATCAGTAATGTATGTACACAGTGACTGCACGAGCAGAATAGTGAGTGCAGCTCTGGGGTATAACACAGGATGTAACTCAGGATCAGTAATGTAATGTATGTACACAGTGACTGCACCAGCAGAATAGTGAGTGCAGCTCTGGAGTATAACACAGGATGTAACTCAGGATCAGTAATGTAATGTATGTACACAGTGACTGCACGAGCAGAATAGTGAGCGCAGCTCTGGGGTATAACACAGGATGTAACTCAGGATCAGTAATGTAATGTATGTACACAGTGACTGCACGAGCAGAATAGTGAGTGCAGCTCTGGGGTATAACACAGGATGTAACTCAGGATCAGTAATGTAATGTATGTACACAGTGACTGCACCAGCAGAATAGTGAGTGCAGCTCTGGAGTATAACACAGGATGTAACTCAGGATCAGTAATGTAATGTATGTACACAGTGACTGCACGAGCAGAATAGTGAGCGCAGCTCTGGGGTATAACACAGGATGTAACTCAGGATCAGTAATGTAATGTATGTACACAGTGACTGCACGAGCAGAATAGTGAGTGCAGCTCTGGGGTATAATACAGGATGTAACTCAGGATCAGTAATGTAATGTATGTACACAGTGACTGCACCAGCAGAATAGTGAGTGCAGCTCTGGGGTATAATACAGGATGTAACTCAGGATCAGTAATGTAATGTATGTACACAGTGACTGCACCAGTAGAATAGTGAGTGCAGCTCTGGGGTATAATACAGGATGTAACTCAGGATCAGTAATGTAATGTATGTACACAGTGACTGCACCAGTAGAATAGTGAGTGCAGCTCTGGGGTATAATACAGGATGTAATTCAGGATCAGTAATGTAATGTATGTACACAGTGACTGCACCAGTAGAATAGTGAGTGCAGCTCTGGAGTATAATACAGGATGTAACTCAGGATCAGTAATGTAATGTATGTACACAGTGACTGCACCAGTAGAATAGTGAGCGCAGCTCTGGGGTATAATACAGGATGTAACTCAGGATCAGTAATGTAATGTATGTACACAGTGACTGCACCAGCAGAATAGTGAGCGCAGCTCTGGGGTATAATACAGGATGTAACTCAGGATCAGTAATGTAATGTATGTACACAGTGACTGCACCAGTAGAATAGTGAGCGCAGCTCTGGGGTATAATACAGGATGTAACTCAGGATCAGTAATGTAATGTATGTACACAGTGACTCAACTCTTTTTGTAGATTATGCATATGTAAACTGTATGATAGTGCCTGAAGGTAAAGATATGCAGTCAGCTTTAACCATTTCCCAACATCTTCTATACCCCATGTCAGGTCCAGGTGAATAGAGAGTGTGCATGGACTGATCCCGGACAAGACATAGCAGATGCTGATTGTGTTAGGCCTTTTTCACAAGTCTGTTTTTTATGCCTGTATGCAGTCTGTTTCTTAAGGACATCAAATACAGACACATTTACATCCATTGTATTCAATGGTGGTGCGCACGTCAGGTTTTTCACAAGGACCGTGTATCGATGTGAAAAACCCGCAGACATGTCAGGGTTTTTTTGCGCAGCACGGACAAATTGCATGTTGCACACATGCACATTGATGAAACATGGATGACATCCGCGTATCATCAGCGCAACAAGTACCGGTGCCTGGGAAGAAGTGGTACACATCGCGCTGTTCCCAGGCGCCGGATGGCTGCTGAAGACTGTTGAGATCAGCGGTCATGAGACAAAGATGGGAGTTAGATTCGGCAGCAGCTGTGTACCTACTTCCTATGAGCATGTGTGACCAAATTCAGAAGTTACCCTTCATCACACAGTACCATGCGGGACATAATCTCTTCAGATCCATCATTCGCAAGTATTGGCCTATTTTACAGGGTGACAAAATCATAGGCGATATTTTACCCCCTGTACCCAGATTTGTGTTCAGCAAGGCCCTCTCTTTAGGTAGTATGATAGCCCCCACTGTCAAACCTACAAGTGGGCGTGAACATCCTATTAACGTTTTTGGGGACAATGTTCTTGGTTTTATCCCATGTGGTAGCTGTTTTTGTTGCAGGAATACATCTTTTAGGAAAACTCGCCAAGGTACATTCACGGATTCGGATTCGGTGAACACTTTCACCATTAGAGACAGAATCACATGTTTCAAACTGGCTCTTAGGTGAGTCCTATGTTCATGCACACCAGCGTTATGCTGTTTTAGGAGTACTACTAGTGGTTTATATTTTTAGGGGCTTGCAGGGGCCAAGTTTACACAGCGTGTGCAGTTACGGTGGGATTTTTTGAGTCCTGAGTGTGCATTTTTTCGGCGGATTTTTCAGAGGTGCATCATCCGTCCTTAGGTACGTGCTTCGCACCTATTGACACACACCTGGCACTGTGTACTACCGTTTGTGTTTTATCTCATTCTATTTTAACCATTTCCGTTATTCTCATCATTATATGGTTTTGATACAGTCCTGCATATCACCTTCCATGTGGACCCCTTTATGTTTTTGATGTGCCTCCCTCTACCATCTTGGATCAGTATGTTCAGGTATATTGTCACACAATCTTTGTTGGATTACATATAGGTTCTGTTAGTTTCCCTCAAGCGCAGTTTCGATTCTTTTTCAGTTTGCAAGGTTTACATGACAGAATTCTGCACCTTTCTGTCCTGAATCCAGCTGCTGAGGGTCTCTCCTTTTCGTTCTTCAGGTTAGCGCTGGTGTGTTCTTTGTATTTTTTATATATTACATAGTCAATAATGTTAAGACGCCTCTCCATTAACCCCTTAACCCCCAAGGGTGGTTTGCACGTTAATGACTGGGCCAATTTTTACAATTCTGACCACTGTCCCTTTATGAGGTTATAACTCTGGAACGCTTCAACGGATCCTGATGATTCTGGCATTGTTTTCTCGTGACATATTGTACTTCACGTTAGTGGTAAAATTTCTTTGATATTACCTGTGTTTATTTGTGAAAAAAAAACGGAAATTTGGCAAAAATTTTGAAAATTTCGAAGTTTTCCAAACTTGAATTTTTATGCCCTTAAATCACAGAGATGTGTCACACAAAATACTTAATAAGTAACATTTCCCACATGGCTACATTACATCAGCACAATTTTGGAACCAACATTTTTTTTAGTTAGGGAGTTATAAGGGTTAAAATTTGACCAGCAATTTCTCATTTTTACAACACCATTTTTTTTAGGGAACACGTCACATTTGAAGTCACTTTGAGGGGTCTATATGATAGAAAATACCCAAGTGTGACACCATTCTAAAAACTGCACCCCTCAAGGTGCTTAAAACCACATTCAAGAAGTTTGTTAACCCTTCTGGTGTTTCACAGGAATTTTTGGAATGTTTAAAAAAAATGAACATTTAACTTTTTTTTTCACCAAAAATTTACTTCAGCTTCAATTTGTTTATTTTACCAAGGGTAAGAGGAGAAATTGGACCACAAAAGTTGTTGTACAATTTGTCCTGAGTACGCTGATACCCCATATGTGGGGGTAAACCACTGTTTGGGCGCATGGCACAGCTCGGAAGGAAAGGAGCGTCATTTGACTTTTCAATGAAAAATTGGCTGGAATTGAGATAGGACGCCATGTTGCGTTTGGAGAGCCACTGATGTGCCTAAACATTGAAACCCTCACAAGTGACACCATTTTGGAAAGTAGACTCCCTAAGGAACTTATCTAGATGTGTGGTGAGCACTTTGAACCACCGAGTGCTTCACTACAGTTTATTATAACGCAGAGCCGTGAAAATAAAAAATAAATATTTTCCACAAAAATTATATTTTAGCCCCCAGTTTTGTATTTTCCCAGGCGTAACAGGAGAAATTGGACCCCAAAAGTTGTTGTTCAATTTTTCTTGAGTACGCTGATACCCCATATGTGGGGGGGAACCACCGTTTGGACGCATGGCAGAGCACGGAAGGGAAGGCGTGCTGTTTGGAATGCAGACTTAGATGGAATGGTCTGCGGGTGTCACATTGCGTTTGCAGAGCCCCTGATGTACCAAAACAGTAGAAACCCCCCACAAGTGACCCCATATATGAAACTAGACCCCCCAAGGAACTCATCTAGATGTGTCGTGAGAACTTTGAATCCCTAAGTGTTTCACTACAGTTTATAACGCAGAGCCATGAAAATAAAAAATCCTTTTTTTTTCCACAAAAATTATATTTTAGCCCCCGGTTTTGTATTTTCCAGAGGGTAACAGGAGAAATTGGACCCTAAAAGTTGTTGTACAATTTGTCCTGAGTACGCTGATACCCCATATGTGGGGGGAACCACCGTTTGGGCGCATGGTAGAGCTCGGAAGGGAAGGAGCGCCATTTGGAATGCAGACTTAGATGGAATGGTCTGCAGGCGTCACATTGCGTTTGCAGAGCCCCTGATGTGCCTAAACAGTAGAAACCCCCCACAAGTGACCCCATATTGGAAACTAGACCCCCCAGAGAGCTTAATAGAAAATAATCAGCTAAAATATCTCAATGCGGAGGACCATAGGGAAACAGAGTCCTCCAATACTGATTCTCATAGTATAAAAGTAATTTTATTCAGGTACAAATTTTTTTTTTTTTTTTTTTTAAACGAGCATTAAAAGTTGGAAATGCAACCTATCCACAAAGATGATGAGAAAAAGCAAACAGTGAACGTGATAATGATTTTGTAAACTAGATAAAATATTACAAGTTATACAGGATAACGAACATCATATAATGACCCAACAGACAGTCTAGAGTAGAATGGAGATACCTCAATGATTTAGATGCGGCAATAATAAATATAATACCACCCATAGTGGTCATAATAGTCCTATAACCAATCTAAAGTACAGTGTGAAGATTAGGTAACGTGCATAGTGCAAGCAGAATCAATAGGGTATATAGATAAAGTAACTCGATTAGTACCGGATCCGGTTAGATATCTATTCTGTCCGTTTTCATCTGAAGGCAAACGTATATGGAAAAAAGTTTTTCACAGAATGCACCCCTTCTGAAGAAGATTAAATATCGAATCGCGCGTCAAGGGGCACACTGGTACGTGACTTCAGATAGGTGGTATTTGAATTACCTCTGATAGTTTCACTTTGCTGTTCTTGTGGTTCATTTGACCATCTCAAGTTATGGTGTGCACATTGTTCTCTGGTTTCCCTCTGAAGACTATGAACTTTATTGATCTTATCATACTGTGAAACACTTTTCTCCATATACGTTTGCCTTCAGATGAAAATATCACCCCAGAGGACCCCTTAAAGCAGCGTCGGTCCCCACTGACCGAATACCATAGGTGGCGTCACGAACATAAACTCTATTCACCAAATCCCTTTAACCCTTGTCAGGCTGCATAATTTTACAACCTTAACAGGCTGCATAGGTACAATTGTACCTTCACATATACCTCCACTGTGGGAAGACTTTACTTGGTTTCAGAAACTAAAGTTCATTCAGCTACAAATGTTATGCTGATATCTATTGTTCAGTGTTGTTACTGGTCACTTATGTTGCTGTCAATTAAGTTAATTCAAACTGGGAGTGGCTTCTACTTGTCTTCCTGCCTCCCTCCTCTCATTAGCCAGTTTGCTGTTCATCTCATTGCTGTGAGCACACATTTCTAGGCTTGTGAAGTCTTCAATTTCTTGGAAACGAAGGTAGGAAAGTCTCACAGCATCTAACAGCCAGTTATACCTTTATTCTCATTATGTGGGGACAGAACAGTCAAATTGTCTTTCAGCCTGGACTTGGCTTACATATATTTTGTATGAAACTTATCACTATAGGTATAATTTTTATACGAAAAATGGATAATAATTAGTATCTACATATTGTTTTACGATGTTTTATTTATATTCAGCACAAAATACGAAGCCAAAATTCATCTAGCAAGTCATCATGAGTGATAGTAATGCTGGATCTAGTTTCCGCCATAATCCAAGAAAACGTGTTTGCAGGTTAGTATAATTTTGTGAAAAGCCAATAATGTAGTATTTCGGAAAATTATTTATTTTACATTTTTTCATATTTACAGATTTACGTCTGACGAAATAATGCGAATGCTAGAAGAATCTGATTCTGAGCATGAGGATGAACCATATGTTCCATCTGATGATGAAAACTATGTACCACAAGTGGATGTTACTGAAGAAGATTCAGACATTGAACAAGAAATGGTCATAGAGCATGAAAATGAATACGAATCAGACGAAAGTGTTGAGGATGATTCTGTGCCTCAAAGTGCAGGCGACATTTGGACTGCTAAGGATGAAACTCAATGGTGCAGTAATCCACTGCCAAATGCACAAACAAAATCTCGTAATGTCCTACGACAAAGAGGTGGCCCTGCAGCAATCAGCAACCTGTATACAGCAAAAGAGCTATTCAAGTCCATCATGACTCCCGAGATGTGTGACATCATATTACGGGAAACGAATCGAAAGGCCAAGAGAGTTTGTGATGCTTACAACAACGAACTGGTACAACGTTTTCCTGATTCTTCCAAACGGCCACCACAAAAAACATTCAAGCAATTTACTGAAACTGAACTTCATGTATTTTTGGGCATACTGATTGCTGCTGGTGTGCACAGAGCCAACAAAGAGAATCTGGAGGAAATGTGGAATGTTGCTGCTCTGCCTCTTATACGTGCAGCCATGTCTCGTGACCGCTTCAAGATGATACTCAGATTTATCAGGTTTGACAACGAAAATACACGTGCAGAACGTGTGCAAACAGATAAAGCTGCACCAATACGGGACATCTGGACAATGCTGAACAGTAATCTGGAGAGAGCCTACAAGCCATATCATTGTATCACCGTCGACGAGCAATTATTTCCATTTAGAGGTCATACTAAATTTACCCAGTATATACCTTCAAAACCAGCTAAATATGGCATAAAGATTTTCTGGGCTTGTGACTCATCAAATGCCTACCCTTTACAAGGTCAGCTCTACACTGGGAAACCAACTGATGGTCCTCGACAAGTAAACATTGGAGAACGAACAGTATTGGACCTAGTGAGCTCGTATAAAGGCTCTGGAAGAAATGTCACCACCGATCACTTCTTTACAACCATGGAACTAGCTAAGGTATTGAACTCCTGGAACATGACACTAGTTGGTACAGTGAGAAAAAACAAAAGGTTCCTACCTAACAACATGCAGCCTGCCAAAGAAAGGCCTGTATACTCGACAAATTTTGCCTACAATCATGATGCAACAGTCTGTTCATATGTACCAAAGAAGAACAAATCAGTCGTGCTTCTATCATCTATGCACATGACGGGAGAAGTTGAAGAGACACTAGCAGCCAAGCCAGAGATAATAAAATACTACAACATAACAAAAGGTGGCGTTGATGTTATGGATAAAATGTTGGGAGAGTACACTGTGAAACGACGAACATCACGTTGGACTTTGGCATTTTTCTACAATATGATTGATGTCAGTGGGTTAGCATCCTACATCATCTACAGAGAACACAATCCAAGCTTCAGGGCAAAGGATCAACGAAGAAAGTTCCTGAAAGATCTCGCAAATCAGCTGTGTATGATTGCAATTGAAGATCGTAGTACAAACAAAATGATAATGAGAAACCATTTTCTTCGAGGTGCAGTAGAAATGGTGCTTGGACGATGCATTGTGGTAGCATCGCAGCCAGCAGCTGGCCCCAAAATACCTCATGGTAGTCGTGGACCCTCCCCTGTTGTTGGTAGTTGCTATGTCTGCAGAGACCTGAGGCGAAAACAACGCAAGACTAGAAAGTCTTGTGTGGTTTGTGTGAAACCCATTTGCGATGAACACTCTGTAGCAAAGCCAACATGCATTACTTGCAAAGAAAATCAATAAAAAAAGTTTCTTACATTTTCTTTTATAATGTAAATGAACAGTTTTTTACTTGTTTATAATAGTTAAATAGCATTATCATTAAAAAAAAATTTATGCTTTTTCCCTTGCATTATCTTCATTCAAAATATATGAGGTACATTTGTACCTATGCAGCTTGTTATGGATGCAAAAAGATCTCGACCCCTTATCTCGGAAGCGGGTGGAGATATTTTATTGAAATTTGGCCAATATATTCTGGACCAAAAATGTAGAGATGTCACGAAATTTCAGCCCTCTACGTCTTTTCAAAAAAAAGTTATTGCAATTTTAAAACGGAATAGTTACAATTGTACCTATTCAGCCGGATAAGGGTTAAAGACTTTCCCCTTTTACATGGGCGCCCAGGGCCACGGACCGGGTCGCCACCGTGACATCCCCCTGTGAACACCGGACCCCCCACGGCCCTGGCAGGCGACTCATTTATATTTTTGGGGTTTTTTTTACTGGGGACCAGGGCTTTAATGGATAGGTGTGAGGTGAGTATAACTGTGATTTTTATTTTTAAATAAATGTGCAAAACAGAGTGATGATTGTTATTTCAACTAAAGGACTTTATTCTGACCGTGTCTTTTTTACAATATGACTATGGTGTTAGTAATGGAGAGGCGTCTTATAAGGCATCTGTAATATTCCTCTCCATTATTAACCCCTGGGCTTTATGTCACCTGACAATACAATGCTGACATCAACCCCATAAATACTATTCCACTTGCCACTGCCACAGGGCAAGTGGAAAGAGTAAGGCTGAGAGCCAGATTTAGTGCATCTTATGGATGCGCCATTTCTGGGGTGGCTGAGGGATGATGTTGGTAGCCTAAGGGAGGAAGGCAATATCTCTGACCCCTTCCCAGGCTATTAATATCAACCCACAGCTGTCTGTTTAGCCTTTGCTGGTTTGAATTTAATGGGGGATCCTTCGCCATTTCTTTCCAGGGGTCACCCATAAATTCACCAGAAAATGCTAAGCAAACAGCTGTGAGCTGTTATTAATAGCCTGGGAACCTTGTGAGTTATTGTCCCTTGTCCCAGATTGTTAACATTACCCAACAGCCGTGGGCTTTCCCTCTGCTTTTTATTCATTTTTAATTATTCTATTTTACACAGGAGTTACACAGCTGCTCAGCGTGACCAGTAGACAATGACGAGAGTGGCCTTCAGCAGCCAGCCCCTGGGATCAGCTTTTCCCAGGCATCGGTACATATCATATGGACATACTGACGGCACACAGATGTCAAACACAAACACATGGACCACGGACATCACACTGACACATGACATAAAGATGGCACACGAACATGGACCACGAATCTCACCAGTGCTGGTTTTTCCTGTAGAGGAATCACCATGACATGTGAAGGAGGCCTTAAATAGTCTCTGGAAGTGGCATTCAAGCCTTGCAGTCCCAAGGAGTGGACCGTTATGGGCTCATATCAACCTTACCCCTCAACTTTGATGCAATCTGGAGGTGTCAATCAATTGCCAGTCCTGCATGTTGAAGCCTAAATGGCTACCATGTTGATACTCTTTTGAAGCCCAGCCTTAAGGTACCGTCACATTAAGCGACGCTGCAGCGATCTAGACAACAATGTCGATCGCTGCAGCGTCGCTGTTTCGTTGCTGTTTGGTCGCTGGAGAGCTGTCACACAGACAGCTATCCAGCGACCAACGATCCTGAAGTCCCCGGGTAACCAGGGTAAACATCGGGTTACTAAGCGCAGGGCCGCGCTTAGTAACCCGATGTTTAACCTGGTTACCATTGTAAATGTAAAAAAAAACACTACATACTTACATTCCGGTGTCTGGTCACGTCCCTCGCCTTCAGCTTCCCGCACTGACTGAGCGCCGGCCGTAAAGCACAGCGGTGACGTCACCGCTGTGCTTTGCTTTACGGCCGGCCGGCGACCAAACAGCGACGCTGCAGCGATCGGGATCGTTGTCTGGATCGCTGCAGCGTCGCTTAATGTGATGGTACCTTTACAAAACCTTATGCGCATTCAGTTACTTTTAAAAGATACAAAGGCTAAAGGTACCTTCACACTCAGCAACTTTACAACGAGAACGACAACGATCCGTGATGTTGCAGCGTCCTGGATAGCGATCTTGTTGTGTTTGACACGCAGCAGCGATCTGGATCCCGCTGTGCCATCGCTGGTCGGAGCTAGAAGTCCAGAACTTTATTTGGTCGTCAGGTCGGCGTGTATCGTCATGTTTGACAACAAAAGCAACGATACTAGCAATGTTTGACATGGAGCTAACAACCAGTGAGAACGATAAGTGAGTCGCCGTTACGTCACTGGATCGCTCCTACAGCGACCTAAACAGCGACGCTGCAGCGATCTAGTTTAGGTCGGCTCGTTGTCTATATCGCTGCAGAGTCGCTGAGTGTGACGGTACCTTAATTCTACCTCAATACATCTGTATACCTAGCAATTGATAACAAAGGATAGTCCACTATGGGTGTAAACAATTTCGTTTTGTTCAATTCTGCTGGCGAATCAAGACCTCTTTTGACAGACTTCCATAGGGCAATCTGAGAGCACGGGACCTACATACGATATAACCACCATAAGATTGTCTTCCTGATGAAGGCTCGTGTCTGAGCCGAAACGTTGGAAACCATTCTCTTATGCACAAGATATACTAAAAAAAGCTTTGAAAGCAACATTTCTGTGTTCACATTTTTGAAGTGTGCCGGGGTTAGATTTTTTGTATTGTTTTACCGTTTTACCCCTGAGCACCAACAGTGGTTGAGCCTGATCCCATCCGCTTTTAGTCTTTTTAGCTATGTCCTGGAATAAAATGATTCTGCGGTATATAGAACAAGGGAAATTTTTAAAAAAGGTCGGAGTCTTAGAAAACAGCGGTTCTCAGCAACAATAACCTTACGTGAGCTTATTCTTTCACGTAGAATACAGAACACATGTGAATTCTTCTCCCAGATGGCGGTTTGCTATTCCTCTGTGTAACATGCTCTGCAGTAACCTTATCGCTACTTGGTACTCAATTTGCTGTCATGTCCAGGATAAGTGCTCTCTTCTCTGGAGTGCAGCACTTTAGTTGGCTGCAATAGTTGAAGTGTCATTGAGAGACCCTATTTCTGAAGCTGCCTACAGGGACCTCTCTGACAGCAAATTCCAACCTCCTATCCTTATCTGTAACCATACAGAAACATTAAAGGGATTTTCCAGTTTTATTTTATACAAAGCTTAATCAATAACTATTAAAAAAAATGAAAAATTCTAATATACTTTGTGTTCTAATTGTTCACCATTGTCACATGACAAGTATAAATGCTGTAGATCATCAAAAAGTGAACTCACAGGCAAAATTGCCCAAGAAACGCCCTCTTTTATGACATCACTTCCTGCTCTTCAGCTATTGGCTGCTGCTGCATTTCACAGACTTCCTGCTCTGTCCGGCCCTTGCATGCACAGAACATTGATGGGTTTCTGCTCCCTTTCTTCTGCTTTCGGGTGTACAGAAAAATTAGGGCTCTTCAGTTTCTACTAGTCCCTGTAAAATGTAAAATGGGGTTTTTGTACCTGGACACCCTTGCAGCCGCAACATATGAAGAGAAAGTCAGAAGACCATATGTTTGCCTTTCAAATCTCCTTCCATAGGGCACAATGAGGTTGCCCAACTATATTTTTGTAACTGTTGTATACTAGCCAACAATTATCCACATTTTTCCCATAAACTTGACCAAAGTAGGGGAGAACTTAGCAAAACCATAACCAAATGTGGGTGTTTTGGGGTCATTGATCAGATTTTGGGGTTGTTCCTATGTTTTTCTAGGGGTCTTATATTTTCAATGTTGATAAGTACAGTTGAGCAAATCAATTTATATTGAATTCAATTTGTTGGGAATTTCTCTGCAAAATCGGAATTGTGAATTTCAGCAAAACAGCCTTTATATTGTTGGACTCTGAGGGTCAAGAAGGGGTTAAAAAATATTATTCTCATCTTTCTTCGAACCTCTTAATACATTTACAGCCGCTGTCGTTCCCCCATTCAGTTCCTTTCTAAATCATGCTGCCGGTGGTTTGGGCAATATGAATCTAGAGACAGATTCCCTTTAAACCAGGAAGACATTTTACGAAATTTCTTACAATTAAATTTCCTTGTGAAAATTTAGAGAATCTGGCAAATTTGTTAAGAATTCTATTAAACCATCATAAGTAGTAATGAGGGTTGTATTGCCAAATATATGACTATTCATTCCCAAAGCATATCCCCTATAAACCCAGAAATGCCAACAAAGCCTTTTGGAGATGTCCACTTTGGGATATAGGTGCACAGGCTCAATTTTGTGCAGTATAGTTGGGAGTTTTGTTGAGTGTGGATTGGTTGTCAATATTAATGTAGGGTGTTGGGCAGATGGAGACCTTGTGGCATGATGCACAGCTTCTAGTGAAGAACAGCATTTTAGGGCGGCCTCTCAGATGTTGGATTTATATGCATGAGTATAAAATCCTAAGCAGATAGCCGTGCAATACATGCCCATAGACATAAACACTGGCAAGTAAAACTTTGGGTTCCCCTAGTCAAAATGACTGTTATTGTGAACAGTTAATCAAGTTGAAGATGAAATGATGACACGTTTACATTGTATTTTAGGCAAATATATATATATATATATGTATATATATATATATATATATATATATATCAGTTGTTGTTTGAGGGATTATTATCAATTCCTCCTCGGAGAATTCTTCCAGTTTTGTGAGACTCCTGGGTCGTCTTACATGCACTGCTATTTTGAGGTCTAGCTACAGATTTACAATGACGTTCATACCAGGGGACTGCGAGGACCAGCGTAAAAAAAATCCAGCTTGCACCTTTTGAGGTCGTCTATTGTCCATTTGTTGAAGCCATCCTCTTCCTCTTTTCACCTACAGCTTTTTTTTACAGATGGTGTTATGTTTGCATCAAGAATTTGTTGAAATTTCATTGAATCCATTCTTCCCTCTACCCGTGAAATGTTCCTCGTGCCATTGGCTGCAACGCAACCCCAAAGCATGATTGATTCATCCCCCATGCTTAATGGTTGGTGAGATGTTCTTTTCCTGAAATTTTGTGCCCTTTTTTCTCCACACATACCTTTCATCAATGGGGCCAAAAAGTTCTATTCTAACCTCATCGGTCCACAGGACTTGTTTCCAAAATGCATCAGGTTTGTTTAGATGTTCTTTTGCATACTTCCGATGCTGAATTTTATGTAAGGGTTCAGGAGAGGTTTTCTTCTAATGACTCTTCCATGAAGGCCATATTTGTGCAGGTGTCTCTGGACAGTAGAACAATGTACCATAACTCCAGAGTCTGATAAGTATTTCAGAATAAACCTTTCCCGTTTTGGGTCAATTAGAATTACCATAATTATTAATATTTGCCAAATGCCGGAATAATGAGAGAAAGAGAATGTTCTAAGGCATTTTTATTACTTATTGCAAAGTCAAAAGTTTTAGAGCCACGTTACAAGAGATGTGTGTCATCCAGGCAAAAAAATAAGTGCATTAATCGATTTAAAAACATTAAAATACATTAAAATTCATTATTAAAATAGAAAAGTGCAGGAAATGAAAAAAGGGAATAAATGACAAAATATTCTAGGTATTTAGTGGCAGCTCAAAAACTTTTTTTGTCATATTCAGATCAGGTAGAAAAGGAGGGTTCATTACTACTGAATACTGCATGCTTATCATGACGTCCTCGCCCTTATACTGAACAAACATAAACCTGACGGGTAGTAGAGCTCTAAAAATAGACTATCACAAGAAGGTGCATTTTTCATTTATGAGTGAATGGATTGTTAAAGAGCTCAGTATAAAGTTACTGTTACCTGCCAGAAATGAACTGCTGTGCACACGATGGCGTCCCTCTGACCCAGCTTCTCACAATACTTGGTTGATATTTGGGCCCATTCCTCCTGACATTTGTAGGTCACCTTGCTTGCACTGGCCTTTTAAGCTTTTCCCATACATTTTCAATAGGATCGAGATCAGGGCTTTGTGATGGCCGCTCCAAAACATTGACTTTGTTATCCCTAAACCACTTTGTTACCCTTTTGTCAGTATGTTTCGGATCATTGTCCATTCAGAAGACCCATTTCCACCCAAGCTTTAACTTCCTGGCTGATGTCTTGATGTTGCTTCAGTATTGCCACATAATTTTCTTTTCTCATGATGCCATCTATTTTGTGAAGTGCACCAGTCTCTCCTACAGCAAAACAACCCCACAACATGATGCTGCCACCTCCGTGTTTCACAGTTGGGATGGTGTTCTTAGGCTTCCAAGCTTCTCCATTTTTCCTCCAAATCTATCGATGGTCATTATGCCCAAAAAGCTTAATTTTAGTTTCATCAGACCACAGGACATGTCTCCAAAAATTAAGGTCTTTGTTCCTGTGTGCATTTGCAAACTTTAATCTGTCTTTTTTCTGTTTCTTTTGGAGAAATGGCTTCTTCCTGGCAGAGTGGCCTTTCAGCCCATGTTGATAAAGTACTCGTTTCACTGTGGATATCCAACCAGTTTCCACCATCATCTTCACAAGGTCTTTTGCTTTTGTCCTTGGGTTGATATGCACATATCGGACAAAAGCAGATTCATCTCTGGGACACAAAACCCATCTCCTTCCTGAGCGGTATGATGGCTGGACATTCCCATCTTGTTTGTGCTTGCGTATAATTGGTTGCACATATGAACGAGGCACCTTCAGGTATCTAGAAATTGTACCCAAGGATGAGCCAGACTTGTGCAAGTCCACAATTATCTTTCTGATATCTTGTCTGATTTCTGTAGACTGTCCCATGAGGCTACACAAACAAGCAGTTAGTTTCAGATGTCCATTAAAATACATCTAAGTGTGTCTCTAATTAACTCAGATGTTGCCAAAAAAAACTATTAGAAGCTTCCAAACACAGGACATCATCATATGGGCAGTCCAGAATTGCTTAAAGGCATAGTAATCTTAGTGTATGTAAACTTAATGCCTTAAACATTTTCGCTCTCATTATTCTGGCATTTGGCAAATATTAATAACTATGGTAATCCTAACTGACCTAAAACAGGAAAGGTGTATCCTGATTTCATGTCAGATACTGAGAAAACCATGCATATGCGTCTGTTTATATAGTGTATGGAAACTTCTTGTTTCAACTGTATATGTGTATATATATATATATATATATATATATATATATATATATATATATAACAAAGAAAATGTGACATCTTTAACTTGAGACCTTTTAGAGATCCTTTCCTCTTCAGCTTGCTTAACTATTCACAGTAACAGTAATTTTGACCAGGGGTGCCCAAACATTTACATACCAATGTACAGTATAGGTGTCGTATTATAGTCCCACATATCCCAGAGGTTCCCCCGTCTACCAATAACCAAATTCTTAGTACTTTGATAATACAAGGAAAGTTCAAAATATCGAATTCTTATAGAAAAGCAAATATTTGCATTAGATAAGTCTCAAATCGCGCTCAGGTTCGCTCCAGATTAATCAGATTTTCTATTTTCATGCAATAGAAAAAAAAGTCACCTCTTACCTCTATAGGAACAAACATCTATCACAAGTAAAAGACGCCTTTCTACCCTACACAAAGGCAGCCGCCACTACACTAGCGACTGAACAAACACAGCTCTGTACTTACAGGTGTCACAGATGGAAGTGTCACCTCCAAATAATATTAGCAAAGAGTCTATTGTGTCTTCTCTATGTACTGATCTGATAT
This sequence comes from Ranitomeya imitator, assembly GCF_032444005.1. Lineage (NCBI taxonomy): Eukaryota > Metazoa > Chordata > Amphibia > Anura > Dendrobatidae > Ranitomeya > Ranitomeya imitator. The sequence goes on from NC_091283.1 coordinate 35,316,931, forward strand.
ATATATATGGGAGGGGGTACTGGGGATCTAGTATAAAGAACCTCTCAAATTAAATTATAGGAATCTACTAATTTCCTGTAATGTGGAGATGCCATTATTTTCAATTTCTTCTGGCCTTTTTCCACTTCATCAAGCCCTCAAGGTGCATTGTGATCTGCCAAAGTACCTTCATGCCCAAGGCAGAACTTTTTCAATGCACCTTCACCCTTGAACCCTTAAGGTACTGAGGGACATTTCCATCAGGCCTATGCTTCAAGCCTTTTTTCTAGGCAAGCTTTCTAGGTCATTTTTTAAAAAAATTTCCATAGAAATAAAGAGAGTTGTGCATGCTTGTTCACCTCTTTATTCATGACCACTTGTAATGGGGCCTCATTCTCTAGATAGATGTGAGTCCCTACACTGGAATCTGCATTGATCAGAGATTCAGCCAGTATTCTATGGCGATCTAAGATCAAAATAATCTGTTCCAGCAAGAGAGAACAAATCTAAAAAGGCTTAGAGAGTAAGAAGTCTTGCATCATATAAAAATAATTGGTGGAGTTCAGTTTCCTAAATCTCAACTACTGTTGATGGCTTAAAAGAATTTTCCTAATTATGAGGACTCCTTTAGACCTATTCTTCCATAAATCAAGGCGGTAGAATTTTGGGCATGCATATTCACTACCACTCCATTCATTAAGGGGGCAGTTGAAGAACATTTTTTGGGTCAGCGGTGGTCTGACCACTCCAGGGGATAAATATTTTTTGGTTGGCTAACCTCTTTTAGGGGCCATGTTCTTCATTTTGGAGATTAGTGAGGTTGTCAGGAGGTCTTATCCACTGTTGACTTGTCTCGTTACAGCTCGTAGAGATGAGCAAGTCAGTTCTAGTCAAATCAAATTCGTCTCAAATTTTCCAACAATATTGATGTGTGTTGTGGCCCTGGTGACATCGTGGGGTCAAGTGAATGGAAGTGGCTGGAATTGAGATAGAAGAAAGAAGATAGAAGACAGAAGAAAGAAAATAGAAGGGTTGATCGGGACTGTTACGGGATAAGATGAGGAGAGGTGAGCATGAGTTGGGGATTTTTAACGCCTTCAATTTGCAACAAATTTATTTTATGTGCCTTTAAGTTTCCCCCTGAAGTAAGTGAATAGAATTTCAGGATATTAACTCAACTCTGGTTATGAATGATACCCATGTTAAAGTTGACCCCCATTAAGGTCCATTTTAAGGAGCCCGTGCACTGCCACTAATACCCATATAGTAAAATGATACTTTACAGGAAGTCATACATTTTTCTTGAAAGCATCAACAGACTTTATTTAGCCGCCCCACCCTGATTGCACTACTGCATACTTGACCTATACAGAGGGCTAATGGAGGTTGACTGGCAGGTGTGCGTTCACGGTTGTGTCACATGTCCCCCGCACTCCTCCATGCACAAGTGTATTTGTACAAGTAGAAGGATCCTTCTCCTCTTTCTGTGAATAGAACAAGTGGCTGTAGCAACGCACCGCGCCATGTATACCGGGGTAGGATCTAGCAAAGTGTGGAGTTATGGATTTCTGCTTCTCACAACAGGTAAGAAAGCGACTGAGGAGTTATTAGTATATTATTAACAGCTACAGAAAAAAGCTCCTAAGAGATAGAATATTCTACTGAACCAGATATTTCGGTATCGGTACACCGTCCAACCATCTAGTGTGCGTGAAGGCCTCAGCACTGGGGGAGAGAAGGTTTGAGCATACATTGAATATCAATGTCTGAGCAAAACTCATGCATGATTAGCCAAAAGGAGCATGCATATAGTGTATGGGGGACTGGGAAAGGGAGCTGCATGGCGGACACTATCAAAGGTGAATGAGCGGGGGGTTAGATTTAAGATAGCTAAATAGGTTCTATAAATTCTGCTCTATCTATCTATCTATCTATCTATCTATCTATCTATCTATCTATCTATCTATCTATCTATCATCTATCTATTATATATCTATCTAAATTATCTATCTATTATGTATCCATTATCTATCTATACATCTATATATTATACTAGCTATTGAACCCGTTCTATGCCTGGGTGGCGAGCATTTATATTGGTATATGGTCTCCATCCTGTCATGAGCTGCTCCATCCTGCGTCCCCATCCTGGTATGTGCTGCTCCATCCTGCACCCCCATCCTGTCATGTGCTGCTCCCATCCTGCATCCCCATCCTGTCATGTGCTGCTCCCATCCTGCGCCCCCATTCTGACATGTGCTGCTCCCATCCTGCGTCCCCATTCTGACATGTGCTGCACCCATCCTGCGCCTCCATTCTGACATGTGCTGCACCCATCCTGCGCCCCCATCCTGTCATGTGCTGCTCCCATCCTGCACCTCCGTTCTGTCATGTGCTGCTGCCATCCTGCGCCCCCGTTCTGTCATGTGCTGCTCCCATCCTGACATGCCCCCGTTCTGTCATGTGCTGCTCCCATCCTGCGCCACCGTTCTGTAATTTGCTGCTCCCATCCATATGCCCCATACGCTGCTCCATTATGGTTGATGGCCCCCATAAGATGCTCCATAGTATATGCCCCGTATGCTGCTGCATTATGGTTGATGGCCCCCATAAGATGCTCCATAGTATATGCCCCGTATGCTGCTGCATTATGGTTGATGGCCCCCATAAGATGCTCCATAGTATATGCCCCGTACACTGCTCCATAAAGGTTAATGGCCCCCATAAGATGCTCCATAGTATATGCCCCGTACACTGCTCCATTATGGTTTATGGCCCCCATAAGATGCTCCATAGTATATGCCCCCCCGTACACTGCTCCATAAAGGTTTATGGCCCCCATAAGATGCTCCATAGTATATGCCCCGTATACTGCTGCGATATATATAAAAAAAATAACATACTCACCTATCGTCGCTGGGCGCCGAGTGCTGGGGGGCCTGAGCAGGCAGGGACACCGGTGCGCTGTGGGGGTCAGGTGCCGGAGTCGCCGCTAACTCAGGCCCCCAACACTTGCTATAGTCACCTGGCCCTGATCCAGCGCTGCATGCCGCTCCGTGTTCCGGCTCCTCTGGCTGTGACTGTTCAGTCAGAGGGCGGCGCGCATTAAGCGCGTCATCGCGCCCTCTGAACTGTGAACGTCACAGGCAGAGGACCCAAAAGATGGAACCACATGCAGCGCTGGAACGGGGCCAGGTGAATATAGCTTATACTCACCCTCCTGCCACGTCCCTGCTTCTCCGTTGGAGATCGCGGTGTGCGTTCAGTGCTTACGCATACCACGATCTCCTGGGCTGCGTCACTCGGTGGGGTCCAGACGCCGGCGCTTGCGCTTGCGCAGTCTATAAAGGCTTCAGACAGAGTGACGCTCCCAGCCTTATATTATAGATATCTATTATCTATCTATTATCTATGTATTATCTATCTTTCATCTATCTATCTATCATCTATCTATTATCTATCTATCTATACATCTGTATATTTATAGTGCTTTGGGACAAAGCACTATATTGTTATTCCACCGTAGTCAACTTATTATAGTGCTTTTGTAAAAAGCACTATATTGTTATTCCCCCGTAGACAACTTATTATTATTATAGTGCTTTTGTAAAAAGCACTATATTGTTATTCCACCGTAGTCAACTTATTCTTCTTCTTATTATTATTCAGTCCGCAATTAATGCGGCCCGAACCGCTGCACGCACAGACTCCAGTGAGGTGTCATTTCGAAGCCAGCGTTCCTGGCAGGTGTGCTAAGTATTTTTCGTGTTGATCGGATTTGTAGTTTTGGCGCAATTTGCGTTTGAAAATGTTGTCTCAATGCATTTCAATAGGGAAATCTTGCCATAAGCTTATAATGGCAGTTATTTTGAAATTGCCTCAGAAATCAGCCCAACTGCCACCTGGCTGATTAGCTCATTGATATGCGAAGTCAGACCCAGTTACTATGCCAACGCCTATGAACTCTACATGACCCCACTAGGACACAGGTTTGTCAGATAATATCAGCTCTTAAAGTGACCCGCGCACCAAATCGGACCCTGAGGTGCCAGCCCACCAAATTGTTACCTGAGGTGTCCAGCCCACCAAATAGGAGGCCGAGGGGCCCCAACCACCACATCGGAGGCCGAGGGGACCCAACCACCACATCGGAGGCCGAGGGGCCCCGACCTCCAAATCGGAGGCCGAGGGGCCCCGACCTCCAAATCGGACCCTGAGGGGCCCCGACCACCAAATCGGACCCTGAGGGGCCCCGACCACCAAATCGGACCCTGAGGGGCCCCGACCACCAAATCGGACCCTGAGGTGCCCCGACCTCCAAATCGGACCCTGAGGGGCCCCGACCTCCAAATCGGACCCTGAGGGGCCCCGACCACCAAATCGGGCCCTGAGGGGCCCCGACCACCAAATCGGACCCTGAGGGGCCCCGACCACCAAATCGGACCCTGAGGGGCCCCGACCACCAAATCGGACCCTGAGGGGCCCCGACCACCAAATCGGACCCTGAGGGGCCCCGACCTCCAAATCGAACCCTGAGGGGCCCCGACCTCCAAATCGGACCCTGAGGGGCCCCGACCTCCAAATCGGACCCTGAGGGGCCCCGACCACCAAATCGGACCCTGAGGGGCCCCGACCACCAAATCGGACCCTGAGGGGCCCCGACCACCAAATCGGACCCTGAGGGGCCCCGACCACCAAATCGGACCATGAGGGGCCCCGACCTCCAAATCGGACCTTGAGGGGCCCCGACCTCCAAATCGGGCCCTGAGGGGCCCCGACCACCAAATCGGACCCTGAGGGGCCCCGACCACCAAATCGGACCCTGAGGGGCCCCGACCACCAAATCGGACCCTGAGGGGCCCGACCTCCAAATCGGACCCTGAGGGGCCCCGACCTCCAAATCGGACCCTGAGGGGCCCCGACCTCCAAATCGGACCCTGAGGGGCCCCGACCACCAAATCGGACCCTGAGGGGCCCCGACCTCCAAATCGAACCCTGAGGGGCCCCGACCTCCAAATCGGACCCTGAGGGGCCCCGACCTCCAAATCGGACCCTGAGGGGCCCCGACCACCAAATCGGACCCTGAGGGGCCCCGACCACCAAATCGGACCCTGAGGGGCCCCGACCACCAAATCGGACCATGAGGGGCCCCGACCTCCAAATCGGACCCTGAGGGGCCCCGACCTCCAAATCGGACCCTGAGGGGCCCCGACCACCAAATCGGACCCTGAGGGGCCCCGACCACCAAATCGGACCCTGAGGGGCCCCGACCTCCAAATCGGACCCTGAGGGGCCCCGACCTCCAAATCGGACCCTGAGGGGCCCCGACCTCCAAATCGGACCCTGAGGGGCCCCGACCACCAAATCGGACACTGAGGGGCCCCGACCACCAAATCGGACCCTGAGGGGCCCCGACCACCAAATCGGACCCTGAGGGGCCCCGACCACCAAATCGGACCCTGAGGGGCCCCGACCACCAAATCGGACCCTGAGGGGCCCCGACCACCAAATCGGACCCTGAGGGGCCCCGACCACCAAATCGGACCCTGAGGGGCCCCGACCACCAAATCGGACCCTGAGGGGCCCCGACCACCAAATCGGACCCTGAGGGGCCCCGACCACCAAATCGGACCCTGAGGGGCCCCGACCACCAAATCGGACCCTGAGGGGCCCCGACCACCAAATCGGACCCTGAGGGGCCCCGACCACCAAATCGGACCCTGAGGGGCCCCGACCACCAAATCGGACCCTGAGGGGCCCCGACCTCCAAATCGGACCCTGAGGGGCCCCGACCTCCAAATCGGACCCTGAGGGGCCCCGACCACCAAATCGGACCCTGAGGGGCCCCGACCACCAAATCGGACCCTGAGGGGCCCCGACCACCAAATCGGACCCTGAGGGGCCCCGACCACCAAATCGGACCCTGAGGGGCCCCGACCACAAAATCGGACCCTGAGGGGCCCCGACCACCAAATCGGACCCTGAGGGGCCCCGACCACCAAATCGGACCCAGAGTGGTCCCGTCTACCAAATCGGACACAGAGTGGCCCCGCCCACCAAATCATCCCCTGAGGGGCCCCGCCCACCAAACCAGCGCCTGAAGGGCACCCAAGTGTGAAAGTCTTGCAGGGGCAGCCCGGGCACCATTACAAAGCACTATCTGTAGTTCCTTCAGGAAATACCCATCTAGTTATAGTGCTTTGGGACAAAGCACTATATTGTTATTCCACCGTAGTCAACTTATTCTTCTTATTATTATTCAGTCCGCAATTAATGCGGCCCGAACCGCTGCACGCACAGACTCCAGTGAGGTGTCATTTCGAAGCCAGCGTTCCTGGCAGGTGTGCTAAGTATTTTTCGTGTCAATCGGATTTGTAGTTTTGGCGCAATTGGCGTTTGAAAATTTCGTCTCAATGCATTTCAATGGGAAATTGTTCCAACAATAAGGGATAATGGCTGATTTCTGAGGCAATTTCAAAATAACTGCCAACTGCCACCTGGCTGATTAGCTCATTGCGATGTGCAGTCAGACCCAGTTACTATGCCAACGCCTACGAACTCTACATGACCCCACCAGGACACAGTTTTGCCAGATAATATCAGCTCTTAAAGTGACCCGCGCACCAAATTGGCACCTGAGGTGCGCAGCCCACCAAATCGGACCCGAGTGGCCCCGCCCACCAAATCGGACCCCGAGTGGCCCCGCCCGCCAAATCTGACCCAGAGTGACCCCGCCCGCCAAATGTGACCCAGAGTGACCCCGCCCACCAAATGTGACCCAGAGTGACCCCGCCCACCAAATGTGACCCAGAGTGACCCCGCCCACCAAATGTGACCCAGAGTGACCCCGCCCACCAAATGTGACCCAGAGTGACCCCGCCCACCAAATGTGACCCAGAGTGACCCCGCCCACCAAATGTGACCCAGAGTGACCCCGCCCACCAAATGTGACCCAGAGTGACCCCGCCCACCAAATGTGACCCAGAGTGACCCCGCCCACCAAATGTGACCCAGAGTGACCCCGCCCACCAAATGTGACCCAGAGTGACCCCGCCCACCAAATGTGACCCAGAGTGACCCCGCCCACCAAATGTGACCCCGCCCACCAAATGTGACCCCGCCCACCAAATGTGACCCAGAGTGACCCCGCCCACCAAATGTGACCCAGAGTGACCCCGCCCACCAAATGTGACCCAGAGTGATCTCGCCCACCAAATGTGACCCAGAGTGACCCCGCCCACCAAATGTGACCCAGAGTGACCCCGCCCACCAAATGTGACCCAGAGTGACCCCGCCCACCAAATGTGACCCAGAGTGACCCCGCCCACCAAATGTGACCCAGAGTGACCCCGCCCACCAAATGTGACCCAGAGTGACCCCGCCCACCAAATGTGACCCAGAGTGACCCCGCCCACCAAATGTGACCCAGAGTGACCCCGCCCACCAAATGTGACCCAGAGTGACCCCGCCCACCAAATGTGACCCAGAGTGACCCCGCCCACCAAATGTGACCCCGCCCACCAAATGTGACCCAGAGTGACCCCGCCCACCAAATGTGACCCAGAGTGACCCCGCCCACCAAATGTGACCCAGAGTGACCCCGCCCACCAAATGTGACCCAGAGTGACCCCGCCCACCAAATGTGACCCAGAGTGACCCCGCCCACCAAATGTGACCCAGAGTGACCCCGCCCACCAAATGTGACCCAGAGTGACCCCGCCTACCAAATGTGACCCCGCCCACCAAATGTGACCCAGAGTGACCCCGCCCACCAAATGTGACCCAGAGTGACCCCGCCCACCAAATGTGACCCAGAGTGACCCCGCCCACCAAATGTGACCCAGAGTGACCCCGCCCACCAAATGTGACCCAGAGTGACCCCGCCCACCAAATGTGACCCAGAGTGACCCCGCCCACCAAATGTGACCCAGAGTGACCCCGCCCACCAAATGTGACCCAGAGTGACCCCGCCCACCAAATGTGACCCAGAGTGACCCCGCCCACCAAATGTGACCCAGAGTGACCCCGCCCACCAAATGTGACCCAGAGTGACCCCGCCCACCAAATGTGACCCCGCCCACCAAATGTGACCCAGAGTGACCCCGCCCACCAAATGTGACCCAGAGTGAACCCGCCCACCAAATGTGACCCAGAGTGACCCCGCCCACCAAATGTGACCCAGAGTGAACCCGCCCACCAAATGTGATCCAGAGTGACCCCGCCCACCAAATGTGACCCAGAGTGACCCCGCCCACCAAATCGGACCTAGAGTGGCCCCGCCCACCAAATGTGACCCAGAGTGACCCCGCCCACCAAATGTGACCCAGAGTGACCCCGCCCACCAAATGTGACCCAGAGTGACCCCGCCCACCAAATGTGACCCAGAGTGACCCCGCCCACCAAATGTGACCCAGAGTGACCCCGCCCACCAAATGTGACCCAGAGTGACCCCGCCCACCAAATGTGACCCAAAGTGACCCCGCCCACCAAATGTGACCCCGCCCACCAAATGTGACCCAGAGTGACCCCGCCCACCAAATGTGACCCAGAGTGACCCCGCCCACCAAATGTGACCCAGAGTGACCCCGCCCACCAAATGTGACCCAGAGTGACCCCGCCCACCAAATGTGACTCAGAGTGAACCCACCCACCAAATGTGACCCAGAGTGACCCCGCCCACCAAATGTGACCCAGAGTGACCCCGCCCACCAAATGTGACCCAGAGTGACCCCGCCCACCAAATGTGACCCAGAGTGACCCCGCCCACCAAATGTGACCCAGAGTGACCCCGCCCACCAAATGTGACCCAGAGTGACCCCGCCCACCAAATGTGACCCAGAGTGACCCCGCCCACCAAATGTGACCCAGAGTGACCCCGCCCACCAAATGTGACCCCGCCCACCAAATGTGACCCAGAGTGACCCCGCCCACCAAATGTGACCCAGAGTGACCCCGCCCACCAAATGTGACCCAGAGTGACCCCGCCCACCAAATGTGACCCAGAGTGACCCCGCCCACCAAATGTGACCCAGAGTGACCCCGCCCACCAAATGTGACCCAGAGTGACCCCGCCCACCAAATGTGACCCAGAGTGACCCCGCCCACCAAATGTGACCCAGAGTGACCCCGCCCACCAAATGTGACCCCGCCCACCAAATGTGACCCAGAGTGACCCCGCCCACCAAATGTGACCCAGAGTGAACCCGCCCACCAAATGTGACCCAGAGTGACCCCGCCCACCAAATGTGACCCAGAGTGAACCCGCCCACCAAATGTGATCCAGAGTGACCCCGCCCACCAAATGTGACCCAGAGTGACCCCGCCCACCAAATCGGACCTAGAGTGGCCCCGCCCACCAAATGTGACCCAGAGTGACCCCGCCCACCAAATGTGACCCAGAGTGACCCCGCCCACCAAATGTGACCCAGAGTGACCCCGCCCACCAAATGTGACCCAGAGTGACCCCGCCCACCAAATGTGACCCAGAGTGACCCCGCCCACCAAATGTGACCCAGAGTGACCCCGCCCACCAAATGTGACCCAGAGTGACCCCGCCCACCAAATGTGACCCAAAGTGACCCCGCCCACCAAATGTGACCCCGCCCACCAAATGTGACCCAGAGTGACCCCGCCCACCAAATGTGACCCAGAGTGACCCCGCCCACCAAATGTGACCCAGAGTGACCCCGCCCACCAAATGTGACCCAGAGTGACCCCGCCCACCAAATGTGACTCAGAGTGACCCCACCCACCAAATGTGACCCAGAGTGACCCCGCCCACCAAATGTGACCCAGAGTGACCCCGCCCACCAAATGTGACCCAGAGTGACCCCGCCCACCAAATGTGACCCAGAGTGACCCCGCCCACCAAATGTGACCCAGAGGTGCCCCGCCCACCAAATCTGACCCAGAGGTGCCGCGCCCACCAAATCTGACCCAGAGGTGCCGCGCCCACCAAATCTGACCCAGAGGTGCCCCGCCCACCAAATCTGACCGAGGTGCCCTGCCCACCAAATCTGACCCAGAGGTGCTCTGCCCACCAAATCTGACCCAGAGTGGCCCCGCCCATCAAATCTGACCCAGAGTGGCCACGCCCACCAAATCGGACCCAGAGTGGTCCCGTCTACCAAATCGGACACAGAGTGGCCCCGCCCACCAAATCATCCCCTGAGGGGCCCCGCCCACCAAACCAGCGCCTGAAGGGCACCCAAGTGTGAAAGTCTTGCAGGGGCAGCCCGGGCACCATTACAAAGCACTATCTGTAGTTCCTTCAGGAAATACCCATCTAGTTATTATTATTATTCAGTCCGCGATTAATGCGGCCCGAACCGCTGCACGCACAGACTCCAGTGAGGTGTCATTTCGAAGCCAGCGTCCCCAAGAGGTGTGCTAAGTATTTTTCGTGTCGATCGGATTTGTAGCTTTGGCGCAATTTGCGTTTTTCCCCTGATTGGAATGCAATTTCTCAATGGGTAAATTTTCCCATAAGGTAAAATGGCTGTTTTCTGAGGCAATTTCAAACTAACTGCCAACTGCCACCTGGCTGATTAGCTCAGTGCTGTGTGCAGTCAGACCCAGTTACTATGGCAACGCCTACGAACTCTACATGACCCCACCAGGACACAGTTTTGCCAGATAATATCAGCTCTTAAAGTGACCAACCCACCAAATTGTTAAATTGTTACCTGAGGTGTCCAGCCCACCAAATCGGAGGCCGAGGGGCCCCGACCACCAAATCGGAGGCCGAGGGGCCCCGACCACCAAATCGGACCCTGAGGGGCCCCGACCACCAAATCGGACCCTGAGGGGCCCCGACCACCAAATCGGACCCTGAGGGGCCCCGACCACCAAATCGGACCCTGAGGGGCCCCGACCACCAAATCGGACCCTGAGGGGCCCCGACCCCCAAATCGGACCCTGAGGGGCCCCGACCACCAAATCGGACCCTGAGGGGCCCCGACCACCAAATCGGACCCTGAGGGGCCCCGACCTCCAAATCGGACCCTGAGGGGCCCCGACCTCCAAATCGGACCCTGAGGGGCCCCGACCTCCAAATCGGTCCCTGAGGGGCCCCGACCACCAAATCGGACCCTGAGGGGCCCCGACCACCAAATCGGACACTGAGGGGCCCCGACCACCAAATCGGACCCTGAGGGGCCCCGACCACCAAATCGGACCCTGAGGGGCCCCGACCACCAAATCGGACCCTGAGGGGCCCCGACCACCAAATCGGACCCGGAGGGGCCCCGACCACCAAATCGGACCCTGAGGGGCCCCGACCACCAAATCGGACCCTGAGGGGCCCCGACCACCAAATCGGACCCTGATGGGCCCCGACCACCAAATCGGACCCTGATGGGCCCCGACCACCAAATCGGACCCTGAGGGGCCCCGACCACCAAATCGGACCCTGAGGGGCCCCGACCACCAAATCGGACCCTGAGGGGCCCCGACCACCAAATCGGACCCTGAGGGGCCCCGACCACCAAATCGGACCCTGAGGGGCCCCGACCACCAAATCGGACCCTGAGGGGCCCCGACCTCCAAATCGGACCCTGAGGGGCCCCGACCACCAAATCGGACCCTGAGGGGCCCCGACCACCAAATCGGACCCTGAGGGGCCCCGACCACCAAATCGGACCCTGAGGGGCCCCGACCACCAAATCGGACCCTGAGGGGCCCCGACCACCAAATCGGACCCTGAGGGGCCCCGACCACCAAATCGGACCCTGAGGGGCCCCGACCACCAAATCGGACCCTTAGGGGCCCCGACCACCAAATCGGACCCTGAGGGGCCCCGACCTCCAAATCGGACCCTGAGGGGCCCCGACCACCAAATCGGACCCTGAGGGGCCCCGACCACCAAATCGGACCCTGAGGGGCCCCGACCACCAAATCGGACCCTGAGGGGCCCCGACCACCAAATCGGACCCTGAGGGGCCCCGACCACCAAATCGGACCCTGAGGGGCCCCGACCACCAAATCGGACCCTGAGGGGCCCCGACCACCAAATCGGACCCTGAGGGGCCCCGACCACCAAATCGGACCCTGAGGGGCCCCGACCACCAAATCGGACCCTGAGGGGCCCCGTCCACCAAATCGGACCCTGAGGGGCCCCGACCTCCAAATCGGACCCTGAGGGGCCCCGACCACCAAATCGGACCCTGAGGGGCCCCGACCACCAAATCGGACCCTGAGGGTCCCCGACCCCCAAATCGGACCCTGAGGGGCCCCGACCCCCAAATCGGACCCTGAGGGTCCCCGACCCCCAAATCGGACCCTGAGGGGCCCCGACCACCAAATCGGACCCTGAGGGGCCCCGACCACCAAATCGGACCCTGAGGGGCCCCGACCTCCAAATCGGACCCTGAGGGGCCCCGACCTCCAAATCGGACCCTGAGGGGCCCCGACCTCCAAATCGGTCCCTGAGGGGCCCCGACCACCAAATCGGACCCTGAGGGGCCCCGACCACCAAATCGGACACTGAGGGGCCCCGACCACCAAATCGGACCCTGAGGGGCCCCGACCACCAAATCGGACCCTGAGGGGCCCCGACCACCAAATCGGACCCTGAGGGGCCCCGACCACCAAATCGGACCCGGAGGGGCCCCGACCACCAAATCGGACCCTGAGGGGCCCCGACCACCAAATCGGACCCTGAGGGGCCCCGACCACCAAATCGGACCCTGAGGGGCCCCGACCACCAAATCGGACCCTGAGGGGCCCCGACCACCAAATCGGACCCTGAGGGGCCCCACCCACCAAATCGGACCCAGCGGGGCCCCGCCCACCAAATCGGACCCCCAGGGGCCCCGCCCACCAAATCCTCAACCCTGAGGGGCTACAACTACCAAATCAGCGCCTGAGGGGCACCCAAGTGTGAAAGTCTTCCAGGGGCAGCCCGGGCACCATTCCAAAGCACTATCTGTAGTTCCTTCAGGAAATACCCATCTAGTTATAGTGCTTTTGTAAAAAGCACTATATTGTTATTCCCCCGTAGACAACTTATTATTATTATTATTATTATTATTCAGTCCGCGATTAATGCGGCCCAAACCGCTGCACGCACAGACTCCAGTGAGGTGTCATTTCGAAGCCAGCGTCCCCAAGAGGTGTGCTAAGTATTTTTCGTGTCGATCGGATTTGTAGCTTTGGCGCAATTTGCGTTTTTCCCCTGATTGGAATGCAATTTCTCAATGGGTAAATTTTCCCATAAGGTAAAATGGCTGTTTTCTGAGGCAATTTCAAACTAACTGCCAACTGCCACCTGGCTGATTAGCTCAGTGCTGTGTGCAGTCACACCCAGTTACTATGGCAACGCCTACGAACTCTACATGACCCCACCAGGACACAGTTTTGCCAGATAATATCAGCTCTTAAAGTGACCAACCCACCAAATTGTTAAATTGTTACCTGAGGTGTCCAGCCCACCAAATAGGAGGCAGAGGGGCCCCGACCACCAAATCGGAGGCCGAGGGGCCCCGACCACCAAATCGGACCCTGAGGGGCCCCGACCACCAAATCGGACCCTGAGGGGCCCCGACCACCAAATCGGACCCTGAGGGGCCCCGACCACCAAATCGGACCCTGAGGGGCCCCGACCACCAAATCGGACCCTGAGGGGCCCCGACCACCAAATCGGACCCTGAGGGGCCACGACCACCAAATCGGACCCTGAGGGGCCCCGACCACCAAATGTGACCCAGAGTGACCCCGCCCACCAAATGTGACCCAGAGTGACCCCGCCCACCAAATCGGACCCAGAGTGACCCCGCCCACCAAATCGGACCCAGAGTGACCCCGCCCGCCAAATCGGACCCAGAGTGACCCCGCCCGCCAAATCGGACCCAGAGTGACCCCGCCCGCCAAATCGGACCCAGAGTGACCCCGCCCGCCAAATCGGACCCAGAGTGACCCCGCCCGCCAAATCCGACCCAGAGTGACCCCGCCCACCAAATCGGACCCAGAGTGACCCCGCCCACCAAATGGGACCCAGAGTGACCCCGCCCACCAAATGGGACCCAGAGTGACCCCGCCCACCAAATGGGACCCAGAGTGACCCCGCCCACCAAATGTGACCCAGAGTGACCCCGCCCACCAAATGTGACCCAGAGTGACCCCGCCCACCAAATGTGACCCAGAGTGACCCCGCCCACCAAATCGGACCCAGAGTGACCCCGCCCACCAAATCGGACCCAGAGTGACCCCGCCCACCAAATCGGACCCAGAGTGACCCCGCCCACCAAATCGGACCCAGAGTGACCCCGCCCACCAAATCCGACCCAGAGTGACCCCGCCCACCAAATGGGACCCAGAGTGACCCCGCCCACCAAATGGGACCCAGAGTGACCCCGCCCACCAAATGGGACCCAGAGTGACCCCGCCCACCAAATGTGACCCAGAGTGACCCCGCCCACCAAATGTGACCCAGAGTGACCCCGCCCACCAAATGTGACCCAGAGTGACCCCGCCCACCAAATGTGACCCAGAGTGACCCCGCCCACCAAATGTGACCCAGAGTGACCCCGCCCACCAAATGTGACCCAGAGTGACCCCGCCCACCAAATGTGACCCAGAGTGACCCCGCCCACCAAATGTGACCCAGAGTGACCCCGCCCACCAAATGTGACCCAGAGTGACCCCGCCCACAAAATGTGACCCAGAGTGACCCCGCCCACCAAATGTGACCCAGAGTGACCCCGCCCACCAAATGTGACCCCGCCCACCAAATGTGACCCCGCCCACCAAATGTGACCCCGCCCACCAAATGTGACCCCGCCCACCAAATGTGACCCAGAGTGACCCCGCCCACCAAATGTGACCCAGAGTGACCCCGCCCACCAAATGTGACCCAGAGTGACCCCGCTTACCAAATGTGACCCAGAGTGACCCCGCCCACCAAATGTGACCCAGAGTGACCCCGCCCACCAAATGTGACCCAGAGTGACCCCGCCCACCAAATGTGACCCAGAGTGACCCCGCCCACCAAATGTGACCCAGAGTGACCCCGCCCACCAAATGTGACCCAAAATGACCCCGCCCACCAAATGTGACCCCGCCCACCAAATGTGACCCAGAGTGATCCCGCCCACCAAATGTGACCCAGAGTGACCCCGCCCACCAAATGTGACCCAGAGTGACCCCGCCCACCAAATGTGACCCAGAGTGACCCCGCCAACCAAATGTGACCCAGAGTGACCCCGCCCACCAAATGTGACCCAGAGTGACTCCGCCCACCAAATGTGACCCAGAGTGACCCCGCCCACCAAATGTGACCCAGAGTGACCCCGCCCACCAAATGTGACCCAGAGTGTCCCCGCCCACCAAAGGTGACCCAGAGTGACCCCGCCCACCAAATGTGACCCAAAGTGACCCCGCCCACCAAATGTGACCCAGAGTGACCCCGCCCACCAAATGTGACCCAGAGTGACCCCGCCCACCAAATGTGACCTCGCCCACCAAATGTGACCCCGAGTGGCCCCGCCCACCAAATCGGACCGCGAGTGGCCCCGCCCACCAAATCGGACCCAGAGGTGCCCCGCCCACCAAATCGGACCCAGAGTGACCCCGCCCACCAAATCGGACCCAGAGTGACCCCGCCCACCAAATCGGACCCAGAGTGACCCCGCCCACCAAATGTGACCCAGAGTGACCCCGCCCACCAAATGTGACTCAGAGTGACCCCGCCCACCAAATGTGACCCAGAGTGACCCCGCCCACCAAATGTGACCCAGAGTGACCCCGCCCACCAAATGTGACCCAGAGTGACCCCGCCCACCAAATGTGACCCAGAGTGACCCCGCCCACCAAATGTGACCCAGAGTGACCCCGCCCACCAAATGTGACCCAGAGTGACCCCGCCCACCAAATGTGACCCAGAGTGACCCCGCCCACCAAATGTGACCCAGAGTGACCCCGCCCACCAAATGTGACCCAGAGTGACCCCGCCCACCAAATGTGACCCAGAGTGACCCCGCCCACCAAATGTGACCCAGAGTGACCCCGCCCACCAAATGTGACCCAGAGTGACCCCGCCCACCAAATGTGACCCAGAGTGACCCCGCCCACCAAATGTGACCCAGAGGTGCCCCGCCCACCAAATGTGACCCAGAGGTGCCCCGCCCACCAAATGTGACCCAGAGTGACCCCGCCCACCAAATGTGACCCAGAGTGACCCCGCCCACCAAATGTGACCCAGAGTGACCCCGCCCACCAAATGTGACCCAAAGTGACTCCGCCCACCAAATGTGACCCAGAGTGACCCCGCCCACCAAATGTGACCCAGAGTGACCCCGCCCACCAAATGTGACCCAGAGTGACCCCGCCCACCAAATGTGACCCAGAGTGACCCCGCCCACCAAATGTGACCCAGAGTGACCCCGCCCACCAAATGTGACCCAGAGTGACCCCGCCCACCAAATGTGACCCAGAGTGACCCCGCCCACCAATTGTGACCCAGAGGTGCCCCGCCCACCAAATCTGACCCAGAGGTGCCCCGCCCACCAAATCTGACCGAGGTGCCCCGCCCACCAAATCTGACCCAGAGTGGCCCCGCCCACCAAATCTGACCCAGAGTGGCCCCGCCCACCAAATCGGACCCAGAGTGGTCCCGTCTACCAAATCGGACCCAGAGTGACCCCGCCCACCAAATGTGACCCAGAGTGACCCCGCCCACCAAATCGGACCCAGAGTGACCCCGCCCACCAAATCGGACCCAGAGTGACCCCGCCCGCCAAATCGGACCCAGAGTGACCCCGCCCGCCAAATCGGACCCAGAGTGACCCCGCCCGCCAAATCGGACCCAGAGTGACCCCGCCCGCCAAATCGGACCCAGAGTGACCCCGCCCGCCAAATCCGACCCAGAGTGACCCCGCCCACCAAATCGGACCCAGAGTGACCCCGCCCACCAAATGGGACCCAGAGTGACCCCGCCCACCAAATGGGACCCAGAGTGACCCCGCCCACCAAATGGGACCCAGAGTGACCCCGCCCACCAAATGTGACCCAGAGTGACCCCGCCCACCAAATGTGACCCAGAGTGACCCCGCCCACCAAATGTGACCCAGAGTGACCCCGCCCACCAAATCGGACCCAGAGTGACCCCGCCCACCAAATCGGACCCAGAGTGACCCCGCCCACCAAATCGGACCCAGAGTGACCCCGCCCACCAAATCGGACCCAGAGTGACCCCGCCCACCAAATCCGACCCAGAGTGACCCCGCCCACCAAATCGGACCCAGAGTGACCCCGCCCACCAAATGGGACCCAGAGTGACCCCGCCCACCAAATGGGACCCAGAGTGACCCCGCCCACCAAATGGGACCCAGAGTGACCCCGCCCACCAAATGGGACCCAGAGTGACCCCGCCCACCAAATGTGACCCAGAGTGACCCCGCCCACCTAATGTGACCCAGAGTGACCCCGCCCACCAAATGTGACCCAGAGTGACCCCGCCCACCAAATGTGACCCAGAGTGACCCCGCCCACCAAATGTGACCCAGAGTGACCCCGCCCACCAAATGTGACCCAGAGTGACCCCGCCCACCAAATGTGACCCAGAGTGACCCCGCCCACAAAATGTGACCCAGAGTGACCCCGCCCACCAAATGTGACCCAGAGTGACCCCGCCCACCAAATGTGACCCCGCCCACCAAATGTGACCCCGCCCACCAAATGTGACCCCGCCCACCAAATGTGACCCCGCCCACCAAATGTGACCCAGAGTGACCCCGCCCACCAAATGTGACCCAGAGTGACCCCGCCCACCAAATGTGACCCAGAGTGACCCCGCCCACCAAATGTGACCCAGAGTGACCCCGCCCACCAAATGTGACCCAGAGTGACCCCGCCCACCAAATGTGACCCAGAGTGACCCCGCCCACCAAATGTGACCCAGAGTGACCCCGCCCACCAAATGTGACCCAGAGTGACCCCGCCCACCAAATGTGACCCAAAATGACCCCGCCCACCAAATGTGACCCCGCCCACCAAATGTGACCCAGAGTGATCCCGCCCACCAAATGTGACCCAGAGTGACCCCGCCCACCAAATGTGACCCAGAGTGACCCCGCCCACCAAATGTGACCCAGAGTGACCCCGCCAACCAAATGTGACCCAGAGTGACCCCGCCCACCAAATGTGACCCAGAGTGACTCCGCCCACCAAATGTGACCCAGAGTGACCCCGCCCACCAAATGTGACCCAGAGTGACCCCGCCCACCAAATGTGACCCAGAGTGTCCCCGCCCACCAAAGGTGACCCAGAGTGACCCCGCCCACCAAATGTGACCCAAAGTGACCCCGCCCACCAAATGTGACCCAGAGTGACCCCGCCCACCAAATGTGACCCAGAGTGACCCCGCCCACCAAATGTGACCTCGCCCACCAAATGTGACCCCGAGTGGCCCCGCCCACCAAATCGGACCGCGAGTGGCCCCGCCCACCAAATCGGACCCAGAGGTGCCCCGCCCACCAAATCGGACCCAGAGTGACCCCGCCCACCAAATCGGACCCAGAGTGACCCCGCCCACCAAATCGGACCCAGAGTGACCCCGCCCACCAAATGTGACCCAGAGTGACCCCGCCCACCAAATGTGACTCAGAGTGACCCCGCCCACCAAATGTGACCCAGAGTGACCCCGCCCACCAAATGTGACCCAGAGTGACCCCGCCCACCAAATGTGACCCAGAGTGACCCCGCCCACCAAATGTGACCCAGAGTGACCCCGCCCACCAAATGTGACCCAGAGTGACCCCGCCCACCAAATGTGACCCAGAGTGACCCCGCCCACCAAATGTGACCCAGAGTGACCCCGCCCACCAAATGTGACCCAGAGTGACCCCGCCCACCAAATGTGACCCAGAGTGACCCCGCCCACCAAATGTGACCCAGAGTGACCCCGCCCACCAAATGTGACCCAGAGTGACCCCGCCCACCAAATGTGACCCAGAGTGACCCCGCCCACCAAATGTGACCCAGAGTGACCCCGCCCACCAAATGTGACCCAGAGGTGCCCCGCCCACCAAATGTGACCCAGAGGTGCCCCGCCCACCAAATGTGACCCAGAGTGACCCCGCCCACCAAATGTGACCCAGAGTGACCCCGCCCACCAAATGTGACCCAGAGTGACCCCGCCCACCAAATGTGACCCAAAGTGACTCCGCCCACCAAATGTGACCCAGAGTGACCCCGCCCACCAAATGTGACCCAGAGTGACCCCGCCCACCAAATGTGACCCAGAGTGACCCCGCCCACCAAATGTGACCCAGAGTGACCCCGCCCACCAAATGTGACCCAGAGTGACCCCGCCCACCAAATGTGACCCAGAGTGACCCCGCCCACCAAATGTGACCCAGAGTGACCCCGCCCACCAATTGTGACCCAGAGGTGCCCCGCCCACCAAATCTGACCCAGAGGTGCCCCGCCCACCAAATCTGACCGAGGTGCCCCGCCCACCAAATCTGACCCAGAGTGGCCCCGCCCACCAAATCTGACCCAGAGTGGCCCCGCCCACCAAATCGGACCCAGAGTGGTCCCGTCTACCAAATCGGACACAGAGTGGCCCCGCCCACCAAATCATCCCCTGAGGGGCCCCGCCCACCAAACCAGCGCCTGAAGGGCACCCAAGTGTGAAAGTCTTGCAGGGGCAGCCCGGGCACCTTTACAAAGCACTATCTGTAGTTCCTTCAGGAAATACCCATCTAGTTATAGTGCTTTGGGACAAAGCACTATATTGTTATTCCACCGTAGTCAACTTATTCTTCTTCTTATTATTATTCAGTCCGCAATTAATGCGGCCCGAACCGCTGCACGCACAGACTCCAGTGAGGTGTCATTTCGAAGCCAGCGTTCCTGGCAGGTGTGCTAAGTATTTTTCGTGTCGATCGGATTTGTAGTTTTGGCGCAATTGGCGTTTGAAAATTTCGTCTCAATGCATTTCAATGGGAAATTGTTCCAACAATAAGGGATAATGGCTGATTTCTGAGGCAATTTCAAAATAACTGCCAACTGCCACCTGGCTGATTAGCTCATTGCGATGTGCAGTCAGACCCAGTTACTATGCCAACGCCTACGAACTCTACATGACCCCACCAGGACACAGTTTTGCCAGATAATATCAGCTCTTAAAGTGACCCGCGCACCAAATTGGCACCTGAGGTGCGCAGCCCACCAAATCGGACCCGAGTGGCCCCGCCCACCAAATCGGACCCCGAGTGGCCCCGCCCGCCAAATCTGACCCAGAGTGACCCCGCCCACCAAATGTGACCCAGAGTGACCCCGCCCACCAAATGTGACCCAGAGTGACCCCGCCCACCAAATGTGACCCAGAGTGACCCCGCCCACCAAATGTGACCCAGAGTGACCCCGCCCACCAAATGTGACCCAGAGTGACCCCGCCCACCAAATGTGACCCAGAGTGACCCCGCCCACCAAATGTGACCCAGAGTGACCCCGCCCACCAAATGTGACCCAGAGTGACCCCGCCCACCAAATGTGACCCAGAGTGACCCCGCCCACCAAATGTGACCCAGAGTGACCCCGCCCACCAAATGTGACCCCGCCCACCAAATGTGACCCCGCCCACCAAATGTGACCCCGCCCACCAAATGTGACCCAGAGTGACCCCGCCCACCAAATGTGACCCAGAGTGACCCCGCCCACCAAATGTGACCCAGAGTGATCTCGCCCACCAAATGTGACCCAGAGTGACCCCGCCCACCAAATGTGACCCCGAGTGGCCCCGCCACTAAATCGGACCGCGAGTGGCCCCGCCCACCAAATCAGACCCAGAGGTGCCCCACCCACCAAATCGGACCCAGAGTGACCCCGCCCACCAAATGTGACCCAGAGTGACCCCGCCCACCAAATGTGACCCAGAGTGAACCCGCCCACCAAATGTGATCCAGAGTGACCCCGCCCACCAAATGTGACCCAGAGTGACCCCGCCCACCAAATGTGACCCAGAGTGACCCCGCCCACCAAATGTGACCCAGAGTGACCCCGCCCACCAAATGTGACCCAGAGTGACCCCGCCCACCAAATGTGACCCAGAGTGACCCCGCCCACCAAATGTGACCCCGAGTGGCCCCGCCCACTAAATCGGACCGCGAGTGGCCCCGCCCACCAAATCAGACCCAGAGGTGCCCCACCCACCAAATCGGACCCAGAGTGACCCCGCCCACCAAATCGGACCCAGAGTGACCCCGCCCACCAAATGTGACCCAGAGTGACCCCGCCCACCAAATGTGACCCAGAGTGACCCCGCCCACCAAATGTGACCCAGAGTGACCCCGCCCACCAAATGTGACCCAGAGTGACCCCGCCCACCAAATGTGACCCAGAGTGACCCCGCCCACCAAATCGGACCCAGAGTGACCCCGCCCACCAAATGTGACCCAGAGTGACCCCGCCCACCAAATGTGACCCAGAGTGACCCCGCCCACCAAATGTGACCCAGAGTGACCCCGCCCACCAAATGTGACCCAGAGAGACCCCGCCCACCAAATGTGACCCAGAGTGACCCCGCCCACCAAATGTGACCCAGAGTGACCCCGCCCACCAAATGTGACCCAGAGTGACCCCGCCCACCAAATGTGACCCAGAGTGACCCCGCCCACCAAATGTGACCCAGAGAGACCCCGCCCACCAAATGTGACCCAGAGAGATTCCGCCCACCAAATGTGACCCAGAGTGACCCCGCCCACCAAATGTGACCCAGAGTGACCCCGCCCACCAAATGTGACCCAGAGTGACCCCGCCCACCAAATGTGACCCAGAGTGACCCCGCCCACCAAATGTGACCCAGAGTGACCCCGCCCACCAAATGTGACCCAGAGTGACCCCGCCCACCAAATGTGACCCAGAGTGACCCCGCCCACCAAATGTGACCCAGAGTGACCCCGCCCACCAAATGTGACCCAGAGTGACCCCGCCCACCAAATGTGACCCAGAGTGACCCCGCCCACCAAATGTGACCCAGAGTGACCCCGCCCACCAAATCGGACCCAGAGTGACCCCGCCCACCAAATCGGACCCAGAGTGACCCCGCCCACCAAATCAGACCCAGAGTGACCCCGCCCACCAAATCGGACCCAGAGTGACCCCGCCCACCAAATCGGCCCCTGAGGGGCCCCACCCACAAAACGGGTGCCTGAGGGGCACTCAAGTGTGAAAGCCTTGCAGGGGCAGCCCGGGCACCATTCCAAAGCACTATCTGTAGTTCCTTCAGGAAATACCCATCTAGTATTAATATTGTAATCCGAACGTGGTTAACTTCTTATTATTTTTAGGCTTTTTTCCGCAATTAATGCGGCCCGAACCGCTGCACGCACAGACTCCATTGAGGTGTCGTTTCGAAGCCAGCGTCCACGAGAGGTGTGCTAAGTATTTTTCATGTTGATCCGATTTGTAGTTTTTTTTAAAAATCGCATTTAAAAAAAAAAAATTCCCATAGGAAATAATGGCGAACTTTCCATTACCCCCAACTTGACCTTCCAAAGATGGCAGCTATGCAAATGTACGGTGTCCATTTTAGGACATGATCATTTATCAAAGTCAAACATCAGAATAAAGTGACTATGACACCCTCCTGTCCCGTGGGTGAAAAGTAAGTGCACCCCCGGTCCCCTGTGTGAAAAGTAAGTGCGCCCCCGGCCCCCAAATCGTACCCCGAGTAACCCCGCCCACCAAATCGGACCCCAAGTGACCCCGCCCACCAAATCGGACCCAGTGTGACCCCGCCCACCAAATCGGACCCAGAGTGGCCCCGCCCACCAAATCTGACCGAGAGTGGCCCCGCCCACCAAATCTGACCCAGAGGTGCCCCGCCCATTAAATCTGACCCAGAGGTGCCCCGCCCACCAAATCTGACCCAGAGGGGCCCCGCCCACCAAATCTGACCCCCAGGGGCCCCGCCCACCAAATCGGACTCCCAGGGGCCCCACCCACCAAATCTGTCCCAGAGGTGCCCCGCCCACCAAATCTGACCCAGAGGTGCCCCGCCCACCAAATCTGACCCAGAGGTGCCCCGCCCACCAAATCTGACCCAGAGGTGCCCCGCCCCACCAAATCTGACCCAGAGGTGCCCCGCCCACCAAATCTGACCCAGAGGTGCCCCGCCCACCAAATCTGACCCAGGCGTGCCCCGTCCACTAAATCTGACCCAGAGGTGCCCCGCCCATCAAATCTGACCCAGAGGTGCCCCGCCCATCAAATCTGACCCAGAGGTGCCCCGCCCATCAAATCTGACCCAGAGGTGCCCCGCTCACCAAATCTGACCCAGAGGTGCCCCGCCCACCAAATCTGACCCAGAGGGGCCCCGCCAACCAAATCTGACCCAGAGGTGCCCCGCCCATCAAATCTGACCCAGAGGCGCCCCGCCCATCAAATCTGACCCAGAGGTGCCCAGCCTACCAAATCTGACCCAGAGGTGCCCCGCCCAGTAAATCTGACCCAGAGGTGCCCCGCTCACCAAATCTGACCCAGAGGTGCCCCGCCCACCAAATCTGACCCAGAGGTGCCCCGCCAACCAAATCTGACCCAGAGGTGCCCCGCCCATCAAATCTGACCCAGAGGCGCCCCGCCCATCAAATCTGACCCAGAGGTGCCCAGCCTACCAAATCTGACCCAGAGGTGCCCCGCCCAGTAAATCTGACCCACAGGTGCCCCGCCCACCAAATCTGACCCAGAGGTGCCCCGCCCACCAAATCTGACCCAGAGGTGCCCTGCCCACCAAATCTGACCCAGAGGTGCCCGCCAACCAAATCTGACCCAGAGGGGCCCCTCCCACCAAATCGGACCCCCAGGGGCCCCACCCACCAAATCGGACCCCCAGGGGCCCTGCCCACCAAATCGGACCCCCAGGGGCCCCGCCCACCAAATCGGACCCCCAGGGGCCCCGCCCACTAAATCCTCAACCCTGAGGGGCTACAACTACCAAACCAGCGCCT
Organism: Ranitomeya imitator; assembly: GCF_032444005.1. NCBI lineage: Eukaryota > Metazoa > Chordata > Amphibia > Anura > Dendrobatidae > Ranitomeya > Ranitomeya imitator. The sequence continues at coordinate 35,340,858 of NC_091283.1, forward strand.
GAAGGGCACCCAAGTGTGAAAGTCTTGCAGGGGCAGCCCGGGCACCATTCCAAAGCACTATCTGTAGTTCCTTCAGGAAATACCCATCTAGTTATAGTGCTTTTGTAAAAAGCACTATATTGTTATTCCCCCGTAGACAACTTATTATTATTATTATTATTATTATTCAGTCCGCGATTAATGCGGCCCGAACCGCTGCACGCACAGACTCCAGTGAGGTGTCATTTCGAAGCCAGCGTTCCCAAGAGGTGTGCTAAGTATTTTTCGTGTCGATCGGATTTGTAGTTTTGGCGCAATTTGCGTTTTTCCCCTGATTGGAATGCAATTTCTCTATGGGTAAATTTTCCTATAAGCTTATAATGGGCTGATTTCTGAGGCAATTTCAAACTAACTGCCAACTGCCACCTGGCTGATTAGCTCACTGCTATGTGCAGTCAGACCCAGTTACTATGCCAACGAGTACGAACTCTACATGACCTCACTAGGACACAGTTTTGCCAGATAATATCAGCTCTTAAAGTGACCCGCACACCAAATCTGACCCTGAGGTGCCCAGTGCACCCCCGGTCCCGTGTGTGAAAAGTAAGTGCACCCCCGTTCCTGGTGTGAAAAGTAAGTGCACCCCGGTCCCATGTGTGTGAAAAGTAAGTGCACCCCAGGTCCCTTGTGTGAAAAGTAAGTGCACCCCGGTCCCATGTGTGTGAAAAGTAAGTGCACCCCGATCCCGTTTGTGAAAAGTAAGTGCACCCCCAGTCCCGTGGGTGAAAATTAAGTGCACCCCGGTCCCGTGTGTGAAAAGTAAGTGCACCCCCGGTCCTGAGTGTGAAAAGTAAGCGCACCCCAGGTCCCGTAAGTGAAAAGTAAGTGCACCCTCGGTCCTGTGGGTGAAAAGTAAGTGCACCCCGGTCCCGTGTGTGAAAAGTAAGTGCATCCCTGGTCCCGTGTGTGAAAAATAAGTGCACCCTCGGTCCCGTGGGTGAAAAGTAAGTGCACCCCGGTCCCGTGTGTGACAAGTAAGTGCATCCCTGGTCCCGGGTGTGAAAAGTAAGTGCACCCCCGGTCCCGTGGTTGAAAAGTAAGTGCACCCCCGGTCCCGTGGGTGAAAAGTAAGTGCACCCCCGGTCCCGTGAGTGAAAAGTAAGTGCACCCCTGGTCCCGTGTGTGAAAAGTAAGTGCACCCCCGTTCCTGGTGTGAAAAGTAAGTGCACCCCCGGTCCCTTGTGTGAAAAGTAAGTGCACCCCGGTCCCATGTGTGTGAAAAGTAAGTGCACCCCGATCCCGTTTGTGAAAAGTAAGTGCACCCCCGGTCCCGTGGGTGAAAATTAAGTGCACCCCCAGTCCCGTGGGTGAAAAGTAAGTGCACCCCCGGTCCTGAGTGTGAAAAGTAAGCGCACCCCAGGTCCCGTAAGTGAAAAGTAAGTGCACCCTCGGTCCCGTGGGTGAAAAGTAAGTGCACCCCGGTCCCAAGTGTGAAAAGTAAGTGCACCCCTGGTCCCGTGGGTGAAAAGTAAGTGCACCCAGGTCCCGTGTGTGAAAAAGTAAGTGTGCCCCCGCCCCCCAAATCGGACCCTGAGTGACCCCGCCCCCAAATCGGACCCCGAGTGACCCGGACCCCCGAATCAGACCCCGAGTGGCCCCGCCCCCCAAATTGGACCCAGAGTGACCCCGCCCACCAAATCTGACCCAGAGTGACCCCGCCCACCAAATCGGACCCAGAGTGACCCCGCCCACCAAATCGGACCCAGAGTGACCCCGCCCACCAAATCGGACCCAGAGTGACCCCGCCCACCAAATCGGACCCAGAGTGACCCCGCCCACCAAATCGGACCCAGAGGTGCCCCGCCCACCAAATCGGACCCAGAGGTGCCCCGCCCACCAAATCGGACCCAGAGGTGCCCCGCCCACCAAATCGGACCCAGAGGTGCCCCGCCCACCAAATCGGACCCAGAGGTGCCCCGCCCACCAAATCGGACCCAGAGTGACCCCGCCCACCAAATCGGACCCAGAGTGTCCCCGCCCACCAAATCGGACCCAGAGTGACCCCGCCCACCAAATCGGACCCAGAGTGACCCCGCCCACCAAATCGGACCCAGAGTGACCCCGCCCACCAAATCGCACCCAGAGTGACCCCGCCCACCAAATCGGACCCAGAGTGACCCCGCCCACCAAATCGGACCCAGAGTGACCCCGCCCACCAAATCGGACCCAGAGTGACCCCGCCCACCGAATCGGACCCAGAGTGACCCCGCCCACCGAATCGGACCCAGAGGTGCCCCGCCCACCGAATCGGACCCAGAGGTGCCCCGCCCACCGAATCGGACCCAGAGGTGCCCCGCCCACCGAATCGGACCCAGAGGTGCCCCGCCCACCAAATCGGACCCAGATGTGCCCCGCCCACCAAATCGGACCCAGAGGGGCCCCGCCCACCAAATCGGACCCGGAGGGGCCCCGCCCACCAAATCGGACCCGGAGGGGCCCCGCCCACCAAATCGGACCCGGAGGGGCCCCGCCCACCAAATCGGACCCAGAGTGACCCCGCCCACCAAATCGGACCCAGAGTGACCCCGCCCACCAAATCGGACCCAGAGTGAACCCGCCCACCAAATCGGACCCAGAGTGACCCCGCCCACCAAATCGGACCCAGAGTGACCCCGCCCACCAAATCGGACCCAGAGTGACCCCGCCCACCAAATCGGACCCAGAGTGACCCCGCCCACCAAATCCGACCCAGAGTGACCCCGCCCACCAAATCGGACCCAGTGTGACCCCGCCCACCAAATCGGACCCAGAGTGACCCCGCCCACCAAATCGGACCCTGAGTGACCCCGCCCACCAAATCGGACCCTGTGGGGCCCCATCCACCAAATCGGACCCTGAGGGACCCCGCCCACCAAGTCGGACCCAGAGTGACCCCGCCCACCAAATCGGACCCAGAGTGACCCCGCCCACCAAATCGGACCCTGAGTGACCCCGCCCACCAAATCGGACCCTGTGGGGCCCCGTCCACCAAATCGGACTCTGAGGGACCCCTTCTACCAAATCGGACCCAGAGTGACCCCGCCCACCAAATCGGACCCAGAGTGACCCCGCCCATCAAATCGGACCCAGAGTGACCCCGCCCACCAAATCAGACCCTGTGGGGCCCCGTCCACCAAATCGGACCCTGAGGGACCCCTTCTACCAAATCGGACCCAGAGTGACCCCGCCCACCAAATCGGACCCAGAGTGACCCCGCCCACCAAATCGGACCCAGAGTGACCCCGCCCACCAAATCGGACCCAGAGTGACCCCGCCCACCAAATCGGACCCTGAGTGACCCCGCCCACCAAATCGGACCCTGTGGGGCCCCGTCCACCAAATCGGACCCTGAGGGACCCCTTCTACCAAATCGGACCCTGAGGGACCCCGTCCACCAAATCGGACCCTGAGGGACCCCCTCCACCAAATCGGACCCTGAGGGGCACCGTCCACCAAATCGGACCCTGAGGGGCCCCGCCCACCAAATTGGACCCTGAGGGGCCCCGCCCACCAAATCAGCACCTGAAGGGCACCCAAGTGTGAAAGTCTTGCAGGGGTAGCCCGGGCACCATTCCAAAGCACTATCTGTAGTTCCTTCAGGAAATACACATCTAGTTCTTATTATTATTCTTATTATTAGGCTTTTTTCCGCAATTAATGCGGCCCGAACCGCTGCACGCACAGACTCCAGTGAGGTGTCATTTCGAAGCCAGCGTCCATGAGAGGTGTGCTAAGTATTTTTCGTGTCGATCGGATTTGTAGTTTTGGCGCAATGTGCGATTGAAAATTGTTTTTCCCTCATTGGAAAGCATTGTCAATGCATTTCAATAGGGAAATTTTGCCATAAGCTATAATGGCTGATATCTGAGGCAATTTAAAAAATAACTGCCAACTGCCACCTGGCTGATCAGCTCATTGATATGCGAAGTCAGACCAAGTTACTATGCCAACGCGTACAAACTCTACATGACCCCACCAGGACACAGTTTTGCCAGATAATATCAGCTCTTAAAGTGACCTACCCACCAAATTGTTACCTGAGGTGTCAGCCCACCAAATCGGACCGAGTGACCCCGCCCACCAAATTGGACCCAGAGGGTAAGTGCACCCCCGCCCCGTGTGTGCAAAAGTAAGTGCACCCCTTGTGTATGCAAAACTAAGTTCACCCCCACCCCAAGTGTATAAAAGTAAGTGCACCCCCGCCCTGTGTGTGCAAAAGTAACTGCACCCCCGCCCCCGTGTGTGCAAAAGTAAGTGCACCCCCGCCCCCGTGTGTGAAAAGTAAGTGCGCCCCCGGCCCTGGATGTGCAAAAGTAAGTGCACCCTCGACCCCGTGTGTGAAAAGTAAGTGCGCCCCCGGCCCCGGATGTGCAAAAGTAAGTGCACCCCCGGTCCCAGTTGTGCAAAAGTAAGTGCGCCCCCGCCCCCGTGTGTGCAAAAGTAAGTACACCCCTGCCCCCGTGTGTGCAAAAGTAAGTGCACCCTGCCCCGTGTGTGAGAAGTAAGTGCGCCCCCGGCCCAGGATGTGCAAAAGTAAGTGCGCCCCCGGCCCCGGGTATGCAAAAGTAAGAGCGCCCCGGCCCCGGGTGTGCAAAAGTGTGCCCCGGGTGTGCAAAAGTAAGTGCGCCCCGGGTGTGCAAAAGTAAGTGTGCCCCGGGTGTGCAAAAGTAAGCGCCCCGACCCCATGTGTGCAAAAGTAAGTGCGCCCCCGGCCCCGGGTGTGCAAAATTAAGTGCGCCCCCAGCCCCGGATGTGCAAAAGTAAGTGCACCCCCGGTCCCAGGTGTGCAAAAGTAAGTGCGCCCCTGCCCCCGTGTGTGCAAAAGTAAGTACACCCCCGCCCCCGTGTGGGCAAAAGTAAGGGCACCCTGCCCCGTGTGTGAGAAGTAAGTGCGCCCCCAGCCCAGGATGTGCAAAAGTAAGTGCGCCCCCGGCCCCGGGTATGCAAAAGTAAGTGCGCCCCGGCCCCGGGTGTGCAAAAGTAAGTGCGCCCCGGGTGTGCAAAAGTAAGAGCGCCCCCGACCCCATGTGTGCAAAAGTAAGTGCGCCCCCGGCCCCGGGTGTGCAAAATTAAGTGCGCCCCCGGCCCCGGGTGTGAAAAGTAAGTGCACCCCCGGTCCCGGGTGTGAAAAGTAAGTGCACCCCCAATTCTGTGGGTGAAAAGTAAGTGCACCACCGCTCCCATGGGTGAAAAGGAAGTGCACCCTCGGTCCCGTGGGTGAAAAGTAAGTGCACCCCCGGTCCCGTGAGTTAAAAGTAAGTGCAACCCCGGTCCCGGGTATGCAAAAGTAAGAGCGCCCCGGCCCCGGGTGTGCAAAAGTGTGCCCCGGGTGTGCAAAAGTAAGTGCGCCCCGGGTGTGCAAAAGTAAGTGTGCCCCGGGTGTGCAAAAGTAAGAGCGCCCCGACCCCATGTGTGCAAAAGTAAGTGCGCCCCCGGCCCCGGGTGTGCAAAATTAAGTGCGCCCCCGGCCCCGGGTGTTCAAAAGTAAGTGCACCCCCGGTCCCAGGTGTGCAAAAGTAAGTGCGCCCCCGCCCCCGTGTGTGCAAAAGTAAGTACACCCCCGCCCCCGTGTGTGCAAAAGTAAGGGCACCCTGCCCCGTGTGTGAGAAGTAAGTGCGCTCCCAGCCCAGGATGTGCAAAAGTAAGTGCGCCCCCGGCCCCGGGTATGCAAAAGTAAGTGCGCCCCGGCCCCGGGTGTGCAAAAGTAAGTGTGCCCCGGGTGTGCAAAAGTAAGTGCGCCCCGGGTGTGCAAAAGTAAGTGCGCCCCGGGTGTGCAAAACTAAGTGCGCCCCGGGTGTGCAAAACTAAGTGGGCCCCGAGTGACCCCACCAGGACACAGTTTTGCCAGATAATATCAGCTCTTAAAGTGACCCGCCCACCAAATCGGCCCCTGAGGGGCCCCGCCCACCAAATCGGCCCCTGAGGGGCCCCGCCCACCAAATCGGACCCAGAGTGACCCCGCCCACCAAATCGGACCCAGAGTGACCCCGCCCACCAAATCGGACCCAGAGTGACCCCGCCCACCAAATCGGACCCAGAGTGACCCCGCCCACCAAATCGGACCCAAAGTGACCCCGCCCACCAAATCGGACCCAGAGTGACCCCGCCCACCAAATTGGACCCAGAGTGACCCCGCCCACCAAATCGGACCCAGAGTGACCCCGCCCACCAAATCAGACCCAGAGTGACCCCGCCCACCAAATCGGACCCAGAGTGACCCCGCCCACCAAATCGGACCCAGAGTGACCCCGCCCACCAAATTGGACCCAGAGTGACCCCGCCCACCAAATCGGACCCAGAGTGACCCCGCCCACCAAATCAGACCCAGAATGACCCCGCCCACCAAATCGGACCCAGAGTGACCCCGCCCACCAAATCGGACCCAGAGTGACCCCGCCCACCAAATCGGACCCAGAGTGACCCCGCCCACCAAATCGGACCCAGAGTCGCCCCGCCCACCAAATTGGCCCCCTGAGCGGCCCCGAACACCAAATCGGACCCAGAGTGACCCGGCCCACCAAATCGGACCCAGAGTGACCCCGCCCAAAAAATCGGACCCAGAGTGACCCCCGCCCACCAAATCGGACCCAGATTGACACCGCCCACCAAATCGGCCCCTGAGGGGCCCCAACCACCAAACGGGCACCTGAGGGGCACTCAAGTGTGAAAGCCTTGCAGGGGCAGCCCGGGCACCATTCCAAAGCACTATCTGTAGTTCCTTCAGGAAATACCCATCTAGTTCTTCTTATTATTATTCAGTCCGCAATTAATGCGGCCCGAACCGCTGCACGCACAGACTCCAGTGAGGTGTCATTTCGAAGCCAGCGTTCCTGGCAGGTGTGCTAAGTATTTTTCGTGTCGATCGGATTTGTAGTTTTGGCGCAATTGGCGTTTGAAAATTTCGTCTCAATGCATTTCAATGGGAAATTGTTCCAACAATAAGGGATAATGGCTGATTTCTGAGGCAATTTCAAAATAACTGCCAACTGCCACCTGGCTGATGAGCTCATTGCTATGTGCAGTCAGACCCAGTTACTATGCCAACGCCTACGAACTCTACATGACCCCACCAGCACACAGTTTTGCCAGATAATATCAGCTCTTAAAGTGACCCCGCCCACCAAATTATTACCTGAGGTGTCCAGCCCACCAAATCTGACCCAGTGTGACCCCGTCCACCAAATCAGACCCAGAGGGTAAGTGCACCCCCGCCCTGTATGTGCAAAAGTAAGTGCACCCCCGGTCCCGTGGGTGAAAAGTAAGTGCACCCCCGCTGCCATATGTGAAAAGTAAGTGCACCCCCGATCCCGTGTGTGAAAAGTAAATGCACCCTCGGTCCCGTGGGTGAAAAGTAAGTGCACCCCCGGTCCCGTGTGTGAAAACTAAGTGCACCCCCGGTCCCTTGGGTGAAAAGTAAGTGCACCCCCTATCCCGTGAGTGAAAAGTAAGTGCACCCCCGATCCCGTGTGTGAAAAGTAAGTGCACTATCAGTCCCGTGTGTGAAAAGTAAGCGCACCCCAGGTCCCATGGGTGAAAAGTAAGTGCACCCCCGGTCCCGTGTGTGAAAAGTAAGTGCACCCCTGTTCCCGTGGGTGAAAAGTAAGTGCAGCCCCGGTCCCGTGGGTGAAAAGTAAGTGCACCCAAGGTCCCGGGTGTGAAAAGTAAGTGCACCCCTGATCCCGTGGATGAAAAGTAAGTGCACCCTCGGTCCCTTGGGTGAAAAGTAAGTGCACCCCCTATCCCGTGAGTGAAAAGTAAGTGCACCCTCGCTGCCATATGTGAAAAGTAAGTGCACCCCCAATCCCGTGTGTGAAAAGTAAGGAAACCCCAGTCCCGTGTGTGAAAAGTAAGCGCACCCCAGGTCCCATGGGTGAAAAGTAAGCGCACCCCCGGTCCCGGGTGTGAAAAGTAAGTGCACCCCCGGTCCCGTGGGTGAAAAGTAAGTGCACCCCCGGTCCCATGTGTGAAAAGTAAGTGCACCCCCGGTTCTGGGTGTGAAAAGTAAGTGCACCCCAGGTGTGCAAAATTAAGTGCACCCTCGGTCCCGTGGGTGAAAAGTAAGTGCAGCCCCGGTCCCGGGTGGGAAAAGTAAGTGCACCCCCGGTCCCGGGTGGGAAAAGTAAGTGCACCCCCGGTCCCGTGTGTGAAAAGTAAGTGCACCCCCAGTCCCGTGGGTGAAAAGTAAGCGCACCCCAGGTCCCGTGGGTGAAAAGTAAGTGCACCCCGGTCCCGTGGGTGAAAAGTAAGTGCACTCCCGCTGCTATATGTGAAAAGTAAGTGCACCCCCGATCCCGTGTGTGAAAAGTAAGTGCACCCCCGTTCCCGTGTGTGAAAAGTAAGTGCACCCCCGTTCCCGTGTGTGAAAAGTAAGTGCACCCCCTATCCCGTGAGTGAAAACTAAGTGCACCCCCGGTCCCTTGGGTGAAAAGTAAGTGCACCCCCTATCCCGTGTGTGAAAAGTAAGTGCACTCTCAGTCCCGTGTGTGAAAAGTAAGCGCACCCCAGGTCCCATGGGTGAAAAGTAAGTGCACCCCCGGTCCCATGTGTGAAAAGTAAGTGCACCCCAGGTCCCGTGGGTGAAAAGTAAGTGCACCCCCGGTTCTGGGTGTGAAAAGTAAGTGCACCCCCGATCCCGTGGCTGAAAAGTAAGTGCACCCCCGGTCCCGTGGGTGAAAAGTAAGTGCACCCTCGGTCCTGTGGGTGAAAAGTAAGTGCACCCCCGGTCCCGTGGGTGAAAAGTAAGTGCACCCCCGGTCCTGTGGGTGAAAAGTAAGTGCACCCCCTATCCCGTGAGTGAAATGTAAGTGCACCCCCGCTGCCATATGTGAAAAGTAAGTGCACCCCCGATTCCGTGTGTGAAAAGTAAATGCACCCTCGGTCCCGTGGGTGAAAAGTAAGTGCACCCTCGGTCCAGTGGGTGAAAAGTAAGTGCACCCTCGGTCCAGTGGGTGAAAAGTAAGTGCACCCCCGGTCCCGTGTGTGAAAAGTAAGTGCACCCCCGGTCCCTTGGGTGAAAAGTAAGTGCACCCCCTATCCCGTGAGTGAAAAGTAAGTGCACCCCGCTGCCATATGTGAAAAGTAAGTGCACCCCCGATCCCGTGTGTGAAAAGTAAATGCACCCTCGGTCCCGTGGGTGAAAAGTAAGTGCACCCCCGCTGCCATATGTGAAAAGTAAGTGCACCCCCGATCCCGTGTGTGAAAAGTAAGTGCACCCCCGCTGCCATATGTGAAAAGTAAGTGCACCCCCGATCCCGTGTGTGAAAAGTAAATGCACCCTCGGTCCCGTGGGTGAAAAGTAAGTGCAGCCTCGGTCCCGTGAGTGAAAAGTAAGTGCACCCCCGCTGCCATATGTGAAAAGTAAGTGCACCCCCGATCCCGTGTGTGAAAAGGAAGTGCACTCTCGGTCCCTTGGGTGAAAAGTAAGTGCACCCCCTATCCCGTGAGTGAAAAGTAAGTGCACCCCCGCTGCCATATGTGAAAAGTAAGTGCACCCCCGATTCCGTGTGTGAAAAGTAAGTGCACCCTCGGTCCCGTGGGTGAAAAGTAAGTGCACCCTCGGTCCAGTGGGTGAAAAGTAAGTGCACCCCCGGTCCCGTGTGTGAAAAGTAAGTGCACCCCCGCTCCCTTGGGTGAAAAGTAAGTGCACCCCCTATCCCGTGAGTGAAAAGTAAGTGCACCCCCGGTCCCGGGTGTGAAAAGTAAGTGCACCCTCGGTCCATTGGGTGAAAAGTAAGTGCACCCCCTGTCCCGTGAGTGAAAAGTAAGTGCACCCCTGCTGCCATATGTGAAAAGTAAGTGCACCCCCGATCCCGTGTATGAAAAGTAAGTGCACCCCCGATCCCGTGTGTGAAAAGTAAGTGCACCCCCGTTCCCGGGTGGGAAAAGTAAGTGCACCCCCGTTCCCGTGTGTGAAAAGTAAGTGCACCCCCGGTCCCGGGTGTGAAAAGTAAGTGCACCCCCGGTCCCGGGTGTGAAAAGTAAGTGCACCCCCGGTCCCGAGTGTGAAAAGTAAGCGCACCCCAGGTCACGTGGGTGAAAAGTAAGTGCTCCCCCGCCCCCCAAATCGGACCCTGAGGGGCCCCGCCCACCAAATCGGACCCTGAAGGGCCCCGCCCACCAAATCGGACCCTGAGGGGCCCCGCCCACCAAATCGGACCCTGAGGGGCCCCGCCAACCAAATCGGCCCCTGAGGGGTCCCGCCCACCAAATCGGCCCCTGAGGGGCCCCGCCCACCAAATCGGCCCCTGAGGGGCCGCGCCCACCAAATTGTCCCCTAAGGGGCCCCGCCCACCAAATCGGCTCCTGAGGGGCCCCGCCCACCAAATCGGCCCCTGAGGGGCCCCGCCCACCATATCGGACCCTGAGGGGCCCCGCCCACCAAATCGGACCCTGAAGGGCCCCGCCCACCAAATGTGACCCAGAGTGACCCCGCCCACCAAATGTGACCCAGAGTGACCCCGCCCACCAAATGTGACCCAGAGTGACCCCGCCCACCAAATGTGACCGAGTGACCCCGCCCACCAAATGTGACCCAGAGTGACCCCGCCCACCAAATGTGACCCAGAGTGACCCCGCCCACCAAATGTGACCCAGAGTGACCCCGCCCACCAAATGTGACCCAGAGTGACCCCGCCCACCAAATGTGACCCAGAGTGACCCCGCCCACCAAATGTGACCCAGAGTGACCCCGCCCACCAAATGTGACCCAGAGTGACCCCGCCCACCAAATGTGACCCAGAGTGACCCCGCCCACCAAATGTGACCCAGAGTGACCCCGCCCACCAAATGTGACCCAGAGTGACCCCGCCCACCAAATGTGACCCAGAGTGACCCCGCCCACCAAATGTGACCCAGAGTGACCCCGCTCACCAAATGTGACCCAGAGTGACCCCGCCCACCAAATGTGACCCAGAGTGACCCCGCCCACCAAATGTGACCCAGAGTGACCCCGCCCACCAATTGTGACCCCGCCCACCAAATGTGACCCAGAGTGACCCCGCCCACCAAAGGTGACCCAGAGTGACCCCGCCCACCAAATGTGACCCAGAGTGACCCCGCCCACCAAATGTGACCCCGCCCACCAAATGTGACCCCGCCCACCAAATGTGACTCCGCCCACCAAATCGGACCGCGAGTAACCCCGCCCGCCAAATCGGACCCAGAGGTGCCCCGCCCACCAAATGTGACCCAGAGTGACCCCGCCCACCAAATGTGACCCAGAGTGACCCTGCCCACCAAATGTGACCCAGAGTGACCCCGCCCACCAAATGTGACCCAGAGTGACCCCGCCCACCAAATGTGACCCAGAGTGACCCCGCCCACCAAATGTGACCCAGAGTGACCCCGCCCACCAAATCTGACCCAGAGTGACCCCGCCCACCAAATGTGACCCAGAGTGACCCCGCCCACCAAATCGGACCCAGAGTGACCCCGCCCACCAAATGTGACCCAGAGTGACCCCGCCCACCAAATGTGACCCAGAGTGACCCCGCCCACCAAATGTGACCCAGAGTGACCCCGCCCACCAAATGTGACCCAGAGTGACCCCACCCACCAAGTGTGACCCAGAGGTGCCCCGCCCACCAAATGTGACCCAGAGGTGCCCCGCCCACCAAATCTGACCCAGAGTGGCCCCGCCCACCAAATCTGACCCAGAGTGGCCCCGCCCACCAAATCGGACCCAGAGTGGTCCCGTCTACCAAATCGGACACAGAGTGGCCCCGCCCACCAAATCATCCCCTGAGGGGCCCCGCCCACCAAACCAGCGCCTGAGGGGCACCCAAGTGTGAAAGTCTTGCAGGGGCAGCCCGGGCACCATTACAAAAGCACTATCTGTAGTTCCTTCAGGAAATACCCATCTAGTATATATCTATTATCTATCTATTATGTATCTATTTCTCTTTCTATCTATTATCTATCTATTATTTATCTATTATCTACATTATCTATCTATCTATTATCTACAGTATCTATTATCTATCTATTATCTATCTATTAAGTATCTATTATCTATCTATTATTTATCTATTATCTACATTATCTATCTATCTATTATCTATCTATTATTTATCTATTATTTATCTATCTATTATCTACAGTATCTATCTATCTATCTATTATCTATCTATTAAGTATCTATTATCTATCTATGATTTATCTATGTATTATCTATCTATCTATTATCTGTCTATTATCTATCTGTCTATAAACAAATACACATAAACAAGTTTTTTTATTAGCACAATTAGGAATACATATTTTAATTATTCATATTATTATTTAGATTATTATTATTCCACCTTATATAAAATATATAATGTACCGTATATATAAATACTACTACACACAGTATATGCACAGTATGATTAGAAATATCTCCTGAGAGGACAGAAACAATTGAATATGGGTTAATAAACCATAGTTTATACTGGAAAGCTGAGATATTTTATAATGCAGTGGAAAAAAAGGATCCAATTATCCGCCCATGTGTGCGACATCTTGGGTCTTCTCCATGAGAAAGGCTACATGGAGTAGATCCAAAGGGTTGCACACATGGGCGGATAAAGCATTCTCCTTATTTTCACTGCATTACAATATGTCTAAAGTGCAGCTGTTTATATACTGTATATATTTTTTTTTCTATATTTCTATATATATAATTGTCTAAGGGTCACTTCCGTCTGTCTGTCTGTCTTTCTGTCTTTCTGTCTGTCACGGATATTCATTGGTCACGGCCTCTGTCAGTCAAGGAAATCCAAGTCGCTGATTGGTCGTGGCAAAACAGCCACGACCAATCAGCGACGGGCACAGTCCGGAAGAAAATGGCCGCTCCTTACTCCCCGCAGTCAGTGCCCGCTCCGTACTCCCCTCCGGTCAGCGCTCACACAGGGTTAATGGCAGCGTTGACCGCGGTGTAACGCACTCGGTTAACGCTGCTATTAACCCTGTGTGACCAACTTTTTACTATTCATGCTGCCTATGCAACATCAATAGTAAAAAGATATAATGTTAAAAATAATTAAAAAAAATAAAAAATAGTTACATACTCACCCTCCGGTGGCCCCCGGATCGAAGCGGCCGGTTACCGATGCTCCTCGCGACGCCCCGGTGACCGCTGCATGCATTGCGGTCTCGCGAGATGATGACGTGCGGTCTCGCAATGCAATCTTCAGACTGGAGCGCGCGAGGAACATCGGTAACCGCTTCGATCCGGAGGCTCCAAAAGGTGAGTATGTAACTATTTTTTTTTTTAATTCTTTTTTTTAACAGGGATATGGTGCATACTATGTGACTGGCCAATATACTACGTGACTGGGCAATATACTACCTGGCTCTGTGCTGTATACTACGTGACTAGGCAATATACTGCGTGGCTGCGCAATATACTATGTGGCTGGGCAATATACTATGTGGCTGGGCAAAATACTGCGTGGCTGCGCAATATACTATGTGGCTGGGCAATATACTACGTGACTAGGCAATATACTACGTGGCTGGGCAATATACTACGTGGCTGGGCAATATACTACGTGGCTGGGCAATATACTATGTGGCTGGGCAATATACTACGTGGCTGGGCAATATACTATGTGGCTGGGCAATATACTATGTGGCTGGGCAATATACTATGTGGCTGGGCAATATACTATGTGGCTGGGCAATATACTATGTGGCTGGGCAATATACTATGTGGCTGGGCAATATACTACGTGGCTGGGCAATATACTATGTGGCTGGGCAATATACTACGTGGTTGGGCAATATACTACGTAGCTGGTGAATATACTACGTGGCTGGGCAATATACTACGTGGTTGGGCAATATACTATGTGGCTGGCCAATATACTACATGGTTGGGCAATATACTACGTGACTGGGCAATATACTACGTGGTTGGGCAATATACTGCGTGACTGGGCAATATACTACGTGGCTGGGCAATATACTATGTGGCTGGGCAATATACTATGTGGCTGGGCAATATACTACATGGCTGGGCAATATACTACGTGACTGGGCAATATACTACGTGGTTGGGCAATATACTGCGTGACTGGGCATTATGCTACGTGGCTGGGCAATATACTGCGTGGCTGGGCAATATACTACGTGACTGGGCAATATACTACGTGGCTGGGCAATATACTACGTGGCTGGGCAATATACTATGTGGCTGGGCAATATACTATATGGCTGGGCAATATACTGCGTAGCTGGGCAATATACTACGTGGCTGGGCAAAATACTATGTGGTTGGGCAATATACTACGTGACTGGGCAATATACTACGTGGCTGGGCAATATACTATGTGGTTGGGCAATATACTACGTGGCTGGCCAATATACTACGTGACTGGGCAATATACTATGTGGCTGGGCAATATACTATGTGGCTGGGCAATATACTATATGGCTGGGCAATATACTGCGTAGCTGGGCAATATACTACGTGGCTGGGCAAAATACTATGTGGTTGGGCAATATACTACGTGACTGGGCAATATACTACGTGGCTGGGCAATATACTATGTGGTTGGGCAATATACTACGTGGCTGGCCAATATACTACGTGACTGGGCAATATACTATGTGGCTGGGCAATATACTATGTGGCTGGGCAATATACTACGTGACTGGGCAATATACTATGTGGCTGGCCAATATACTACGTGACTGGGCAATATACTATGTGGCTGGGCAATATACTATGTGGCTGGCCAATATACTACGTGGCTGGGCAATATACTACGTGGCTGGGCAATATACTACGTGGCTGGGCAATATACTATGACGCTGGGCAATATACTACGTGGCTGGGCAATATAGTACGTGGCTGGGCAATATACTACGTGGCTGGGCAATATACTACGTGGCTGGGCAATATACTACGTGGCTAGGCAATATACTACGTAGCTGGGCAATACACTATGTGGCTGGGCAATATACTACGTGGTTGGGTAATATACTACGTGGCTGGCCAATATACTACGTGACTGTGCAATATACTATGTGGCTGGGCAATATACTATGTGGCTGGGCAATATACTATGTGGCTGGGTAATATACTATGTGGCTGGGTAATATACTATGTGGCTGGGCAATATACTACGTGGCTGGGCAATATACTACGTGGCTGGGCAATATACTACGTGGCTGGGCAATATACTACGTAGCTGGGCAATATACTATGTGGCTGGGCAATATACTACGTGGTTGGGCAATATACTTGTGGCTGGCCAATATACTACGTGACTGGGCAGTATACTACGTGTCTGTGCTGTATACTACGTGGCTCTGTGCTGTATACTACGTCACTGGGCAATATACTATGTGGCTGGGCAATATACTACGTAGCTGGGCAATATACTATGTGGCTGGGCAATATACTACGTGACTGGGCAATATACTATGTAGCTGGGCAATATACTATGTGGCTGGGCAATATACTACGTGACTGGGCAATATACTACGTGTCTGGGCAATATACTACATGACTGGGCAATATACTACGTGACTGGGCAATATACTACGTGGCTGGGCAATATACTACGTGGCTGGGCAATATACTACGTAGCTGGGCAATATGCTATGTGGCTGGGCAATATACTACGTGACTGGGCAATATACTACATGGGATGTGCAGTATACTACGTGGCTGAGCAATATACTACATGGCTGGGCAATATACTACGTGACTGGGCAATATACTATGTAGCTGGGCAATATACTATGTGGCTGGGCAATATACTACGTGACTGTGCAATATACTACGTGTGTGGGCAATATACTACGTGACTGGGCAATATACTACGTGACTGGGCAATATACTACATGACTGGGCAATATACTACGTGGCTGGGCAATATGGTACGTGGCTGGTCAATATAGTACGTGGCTGGGCAATATAGTATGTGGCTGGGCAATATTCTACGTGGCTGGGCAATATACTACGTGGATGGGCAATATAGTACATGGCTGGGCAATATACTATGACTGTGCAATATACTACGTGTCTGGGCAATATACTACGTGACTGGGCAATATACTATGTAGCTGGGCAATATACTATGTGGCTGGGCAATATACTACGTGTCTGGGCAATATACTACGTGACTGGGCAATATACTATGTGGCTGGGCAACATACTACGTAGCTATACTATGTCACTGGGCAATATACTACGTAACTGGGCAATATACTACGTGACTGGGCAATATACTACGTGGTTGGGCAATATACTACATGGGATGTGCAATATACTACATGGACATGCATATTCTAGAATAGCCGATGCGTTAGAATCGGGCCACCATCCAGTGTCTATATATTTGTGTTACAGTGATTTCATTTATATTTAAAGGGATTGTCCATTCCAAATCAATAAGTCTGCAGTTGCTCTGTGTGACTGCAGACTTATGAATCCTCCTAGCGCATGCACTGTGTGCTGGGGGAATTCGCCGGTTTCTGATCCAGGACCACAGGGTATGTATGTGTTATACAAACCTCCAGCCAGTGGGCGCAGCGTTGCTCTCCATACACTTGTATGGAGCGAGGTCGCACCCTCTAGTCATCCACACCCACTGGAGGGCTGCAGCACTAGACAAGGGGCAGCCTGTATCCTATACATATGAAAAGTATGTGTACCATGGCCTATATTTTAAACACTCATTTTCCTCATTATAGATATACCATATTTGTACCTACCCACTTACAGTCACTATTTACACTCTTCCATCACTTACAGACCTATATGTAGACAATTACTGTATAGGTATGCACAACCCATTCAGCTTTCCTATGCACTTCAAGAAATGAGAGGTGGGGGAGAGAACATCACCCACAGAAAATCTCCACACCTTTCAGCACTAACTAGATATAAAAGTTCACCTAAAAACATAGGTACACTTCAGTCTATATACTGTATAGAGTATGCAAGCTTATAAAGTGGCATGTAAAAGTTTGGGCACCCCTGATCAAAATTACAGTTATTGTGAACAGTTAGGCAAGTTGAAGATGAAATGATCTCTAAAAGGCTTAAAGTTAAAGATGATGACACATTTCCTTTGTACTTTAGGCAAAAAATATATATATTTTCATCTTTTGCATTTTAAAAATTACAAAAAGGAAAATGGGCCAATGCAAAATTTTATGCACCCTGCATGTTTAGTACCTAGTAGCGCCCCCTTTTGAAAGTATTACAGCTTGTAAATGCTTTTTGTAGCCAGATCAGAGTCTTTCAATTCTTGTCTGAGGGATTTTCATCCATTCTTCCTTGGAAAATGTAACATCAATGCCTGTATGCCTGCATGTCTTCCAATACCCTACCATGCAGGGACACCAATGTACTCACCACCTCAAGCTGGGCAGTGAGCTCCTTGTCCTCTGCTTGCTGTGTGCAGTGAGCTCCTGGTTCTCTGCTTGCTGTGCATGCTTAAAGGGAACCTGTCACCCCAAAAATCGCGGGTGACGTAAGCCCACCGGCATCAGGGGCTTATCTACAGCATTCTGTAATGCTGTAGATAAGCCCCCGATGTTACCTGAAAGAGGAGAAAAAGACGTTATATTATACTTACCCAGGGGCGGCCCCGCTGCTGGTCCGGTCGGATGGGTGTCTCTGGTCCGCTGCGGCGCCTCCCAGGTGCAGGCGCCGGGCCTCTCTGACCTTTCCGGCGCCTGCGCACTGCGGTACTTTGTTCTGCCCTCAACAGGGCAGACAAAGTACGCCTGTGCCGGAGCCGTGGCTGAAGATCAGAAGAGGACGTCTTGGAATGAAGATGGGAGGCGCCGCAGCGGACCAGAGACACCCATCCGACCGGACCAGCAGCGGGACCGCCCCTGGGTGAGTATAATCTAACGTCTTTTTCTCCTCTTTCAGGTAACATCAGGGGCTTATCTACAGCATTACAGAATGCTGTAGATAAGCCCCTGATGCCGGTGGGCTTACCTCACCCGCGATTTTTGGGGTGACAGGTTCCCTTTAAGGCAACTGCTCTTCCTGATTCTTAAAGAGACAGTGCGTTCATTCCTAATGTGTCCCCATCCTATCGATGAGAGACTCTTTGTACTTAAGGCACCTCCACCTGTTGGGAAGTGCCTGAGCAATATTCCCTTTCAGCATGTGTGCAACTACTGTCCTGTTTCTGATCTTGCTTGAATTTGCTTTCCTGGGTCTGAATACTCAGGCCTGAACCCTGAATCTGTACTTGTGTCTGTCCTTGTCTGAATAAAGACCTATCCCTGAACCTGTATGTATTTAATCTGGATCTTTCCCTAAACCTGCTGTGTCTGTACCAGTACCCATTTCTAAAATTCCTGTGTCTGAATTTTTACCTATCTCTAAAACCTGCAGTGTCTGAACCAGTACCTTTTGCTAAGCAGTTTCTGAACCAGTACCTATCTCTTTTCTGTTGATGCTGTGCAACATTAGTGATTTGTGTGTACATTTGATAAAATATAGTAAGTACCCTCTGTGAATCTGGCTCTGTCTGACCGGTGTGTACTTTTCCTCATGCTCATCCTGTATGAACTTGATTCGATCTGTCCTGTCTGTACCTATCCTTACCCTGTCTGTTCTATGTGAACCTGCTCCTGTCTGTCCTGTGGGAACCTCCGATTCCGTACTTGTCCGCATCTGCTGTTCCCTGCTTGGCCGCATTTGCAAGTCCCTGCTTGTCCACATCTGCGGTTCCCTGCTTGTCCACATCTGCGGTTCCTTATCTGTCTGGTCTGAACTGGGTCCTTCTGTTTCCTGTATTCCTGTCATACCTGCCAGTGACCAGCCATTCCTGAAGCTGTTTCTTGTCTGTCCAGTCTGAACTGGTCCTACCTGTTCCTGTATTCCAGTCATACCTGCCAGTGACCCAGTTCTTGCTGAAGCAGTTCCTGTTCATCCAGTCTGAACTGGCTCCTACCTCTGCTTGTATATTAGTCGTGCCTGCCAGCACCTGCCTGCCAGAATATCAGCCGTGCCCACCAGCACTTGTCTGTATATTAGCCATGCCCACCTGCCTGCCAGTATATCAGCCATGCCCACCTGCCTGCGAGTGTATCAGCAGTGCCCGCCTGCCAGTGTATCAGCTGTGCCCACCTGCACTTGTCTGTATATTAGCCATGCCCACCTGCCTGCCAGTATATCAGCTATGCCCACCTGCCAGTGTATCAGCAATGTCCGCCTGCCAGTGTATCAGTGGTGCCCACCTGCACTTGCCTGTATATTAGCCATGCCCACCTGCCTGCCAGTATATCAGCTATGCCCACCTGCCTGCGAGTGTATCAGCAGTGCCCGCCTGCCAGTGTATCAGCCGTCCCCACTTGCACTTGTCTGCATATTATCCATGCCCACCTGCCTGCCAGTGTATCAGCTATGCCCGCCTGCGAGTGTATCAGCAGTGCCCACTTGCCAGTGTATCAGCAATGTCCGCCTGCCAGTGTATCAGTGGTGCCCACCTGCACTTGTCTGTATATTAGCCATGCCCACCTGCCTGCCAGTATATTAGCCATGATCACCTGCCTGCCAGTGTATCAGCAGTGCCCGCCTGCCTGCCAGTATATCAGCCGTGCCCGCCTGCAATGACCAGCGTGTTTAGAAGCCATGTCTACTTATAACCGTCTGCCTGTATATCACCCGTATCCACCAGTGCCTGTCGGCATACTAGCCATGGCTACCAGTACCTGCCTGTCTGTGAATCAGCTGAGTCAGACAGTATACCTACAATACCTGCCTATACCTGTCGTTACAGTGTCCTGTCCCGTTGGGGTCAGCTGCTACTGCCGGACCCCATCCTGCACTGGTACCTGGCAGCTACCTGCTGCACAAGCCTGACCTCACCACCAGAGGCTCCAGTGAACACCAAGAGAGCTGCTTAGTCACACCCCTCAGGAGTAAGTCTGGTCCGTGGTACAGTGGGGCCACGATCCACGCTCGCTCTACACAGTCCGAGTGTGAACGTAAAGAAAATGATTCCAGTTTTGTGAGATTCCTGGGTTGTTTTGCATGCACTGCTATTTTGGGGTCTAGCCACACATTTTCAGTGATGTTCAGATTAGGGGACTGTGAGGGCCATTGCAAAAAGCTTCAATGTAGCACACCTTCAGAGTCTGCTAATTCTTTCTGAAGGTCTTTTGCAGTCAAACCGGAGTTCTGATTTGCCTCTCAAGCAATCCTACGAGCAGCTCTGACTGAAATTTTGCCTGGTTTTCCAGACCATGTCCTGACCTCCATTGTTCCTGGTAATTGACATTTCTTCATTACATTTCAAACTGAGGAAAGGGCAACTTGAAAATTCTTTGCTATCTTCTTATAGCCTTCTCCTGCTTTGTGGGCCTCCACCATTTTCATTTTCAGAATGCTAGGCAGCTCCTTAGAAGAACCCATAGCTGCTGTTTTTTGTCACAAGGTTAGAGGAGGCTGGGTTTTTATAAAGCTGGTAAATTTGCATCACCTGGTCTTTTCTAACGATTGATAGTGAGCAAGCCATAACCCTAACAGGCTAATTAAGGTCTGAAACCTTGGTCAAAGTTATCTGAGAACACAAATCTCCAAGGGTGCCCAAACGTTTGCATTCCGCCCATTTTCCTGTTGTAATTTTTTAAAATGTAAAACATGACAATATATTTTTTTGCCTAAAATACAAAGGAAATGTGTCATCTTTAACTTTAGCCTGTATGTGCGACATGTGACACTCACACCTCCGATTAAAGGGGTTCTCTAGTTTGAACAACTATTTGGCAAATTTGTAATGGCTCCTGAGCTGTATGTACACTGTCCTGTGGATGCTTCTAACTCAGTGTGACATGTTTGATTTTATCTGTATGCATTCAAAAGTGTGTTAACGGGAACTGTATATCTGGAGTCAGCTCCCTTTCTTGGTCTAGTGGTTTTTCTATAATGCCATAACATGTTTTTTTTTCTCTGCAGTTTCTGTAATTGAGGCTCAGAAAACCAGTTCCACATCCGTAGCAGATTACATCAAGAAATTACTCAATGATTTAGCAACATTAATAAAGCAACTGATTAGTCATGTGATACCAACATCTGCCTCGCCAAGTACCATATCAACCACTGCCTCCACTACTTCAACAACATCTACCACATCAAGTGCTTCTACTGCATCATTATCCACTTCTACAACATCAACAACTGCTTCGACCACATCATTGCCCTCTTCTCAGACATCAGCAACTCATTCTACCGTGTCATCCTCTCCTTCTACAATGTCCATAGTTGCTTCTAACACATCAGCCTTCACACCTCCATTATCAACAACTTCTTCTTCTGCACCCTCATCCATTTCTGTGACATCAACATCAATTACTGCTTCTACCACATCAACAAATGCTTCTAATACATCCTCTTCTTCGACTATATCAATATCTGCTTCTTCCATATCAGCCTCCCTTTCTACATTAGTTGCTTCTACCACTTCATCCTCCACTTCTTTGACATCAGCAACAGCTTCTAATGCATCATCTTCTACTTATTCGACATCAACAACTTCTTCCACTACATCATCCTTCACTTCTAGAGCACCAACACTTTCTTCTACCACATCGCCCCCTGCATCTTCAAACTTAGATGCAACATCCTTGAACAACATTACAGCTTTTTCCAATACAAAACCAAATAACTCTTCAACATCCTCATCTCTTTTCTCTGTTGGGGTTTCCAGTTCAGGGCCATCAACCTCTGCTTCATCTTTACTCATTACTCAGTCAACCAAACAACCAACTTCCGCTAATAACCAGTCTTTACTTTCCCCTACTGGTATCAGTAGTCAGCAGCCATCTATCAACACATCTGTCTTCAGTCCACCATTCACTTCCAGTGTTGGCAACAGCAGTCAAAATCCGAACCCTGGGCCAATCAATCAATCTACAACCAGTTTTACCGTCACAACAACCATCTCATCGACAACTCCTAGTAACTTGACATTCCGTACATCTATTGGTTTCAGTAGTCAGCAACTACTAGCCAATTCAACAGCTTTTCAGCGTACTGGAACAACCACTCAGCCATCTACTACGCACAATGTACCCTCATCTTTTACTATTAGTGGAACCAGTCAGCCATTATTCATCAGCACGTCAACAACTAAGAACACTGCACAATCCACAACTACCATGGCACCTGCTTCCACAGTTGGAACAAGTAGTCAACAATCAACAATCATAACAACTCTAAACCCAAATAATGGTTTAACAACTCTTAACATGACATCAGGTTTTACCAATACTACCAGTGGTCTACAGACTTCTACCAACGCAAATACTTCTACAAACACAAGGCCAATAAATGTATCAACATCTACCAGTTCCATAACTTCACCAACACCATCATCTAGCACAAATATGAGTTCAGGATCAAAGACCACACAGGCATTATTCACAGTTTCAACACCTTCCACTGTTGACACTAGTAGTCAACAACCTCTATCAACCACAGGAACATCTGCCGGTGCTAAAACCGATATCCAGTCATCATCATCGCATACTTCAATATTATCTTCTATTAATAGCAGCAGCAGTGAAGGGCCAACTTCCACCACCACATCATCATCTTCTAATGCTGGTATAGATAGTCAAACTACAAGCACCAATAGCCAGTCAACATCTTCAGCTACAATTCAGAAACAATCAAGCACTGCATCAGGTTCTTCAAGCATGGTAACAAATGGTCAATTAACAACCAGTAGTAAAAGTACATACTCCACAAGTAATGTCATCAGTTCAGCAACATCAAGTACACAGACCAGTACAGAGTCAACAGCCTCTACAAGTACATCATCCACAAAAAGGACATCTTCCAACAATGGCTCCAACTCTACCACACGTTCGACTACAAAAGTAACAAAAAACACTTGTGAGTATACTGAATGTATAAGGGTGTGGGATAGATGGTCTGTACAATATTTAGGTAGCTGATGAGTCACATCCTCATGATGCCAGAACCCATGGTTTCCCAGCAGAACATTGCCCCATCTCAGTGTCCCCACTGCTTATCTTATTCCATGGCACAACCTGATGCTATCTCTTCACCAGGTAAGTGATGCACACACTCCTGGCTATGCACATGCTGATATAACACATGATTTATCAGACTATACCACCTTGTTTCATTTGCTCCATGATTCAGTCCTAAGATTGGTGCACCAATTGGTGGCGATTTCATCGGAGGATCAATATGGATTCTCTGACAGATAAATCCAGCAGTTTCATAGACCGCAACCTTTTCATCAAAGTCACAAATAATGTTTTCAGCAGCTTTTGCTCGCCAAGCCTAGTCTTAACTCCCCACAGATATCAATGGGTATTTTTTTGTCCCAGTTTCTCCATTTGTTCTTCCTTTTACCGCTTTTGGCAAGAACTAATCCCTACATACTTTGAACATCCCCAATACTGTTATGATCAGGTGACCTTGGAGCAGTATGAAAACTTTCACTGGAGTAGGTGGTAACTATGCTGACCGCAAACCCTGATCTTAACACCACAACTAGAAGTAGCCATGGGGTGTGCCTAACAAAACCTAGACACCTCGACACAGCCGGAGGACTAAATACCCCTATAGATGGAAATAGGAATTCTACCTTGCCTCAGAGCAGAACCCCAAAGGATAGGCAGCCCCCCACAAATATTGACTGTGAGTAGTAGAGGAAAAGACACATGCAGGCAGGAAACAGGATTTAGATGAGGCCACACTAGCTAAATAGGAAAGGATAGGACCGGATACTAAGCGGTCAGTATTAAAAATCCTTCCAAAAATATCCACAGCAGAAAATACAAAAACTCCACCATCTAACTAAAGATGTGGAGAATATATCTGCAACTCCAGAGAATCCAACAAGACTGAGAAAACACTGACACAGTCTAAGCTGGACAAATGAACAGCACAGAACATAAGCACACTGCATGTGTGCCACAGAAAAAGAAACAGACACTTATCTTTGCTGAATTGTCAGCTAAGCAGGAGAAGCCAGAAAGTGATCCAACACTTCACAAGAAACATTGACAACTGGCAAGGACTAATGAATCCTGCACACCTAAATATCCCAGTCAGAACTGCAATCAGCAGATACACCTAGCCAGGACTGCGACTCAGAGACAACTGCATTCCCACCTACAACCACTGGAGGGAACCCAAATGCAGAATTCACAACACAATACCTACCATTTTGGACATGCTCTGATTCAGTAATCTAGGCATTACAATTTGGCACTTGTCAAAGTCATAACCTTACTCTTACCCCATTGTTCAGCTTCCCACACAAATATGGATGCGATTCAGAATCACCGGTCTTGAGGAGGGGGCGTTTTGGAGCAAACGTTCCCGATTCATTAAGAGGCTGATGAGTAGCGGTGTGCACCATTCTCTGTGCCTCACAGAAATCTTACTCCAGCCCCTACTGTAGTAAGATCCGTGTTGTACCAATCGCCAACGCTCATCATGAATTTGCCAACCGTTCTGCTCCAGCTCCGTTCATTTTGTCAGAGCTGGGACAAAAATGTTGTGAAAAAAGCCTGAAGTCTCTTTTTCTGCTCATCTTGGCATTGCACAAAAAAAAATTAATTTTAATGGCTTTTTTTCCACAAATTTGGTGAAAAAGCTTTGATGAATCACCTCCAAAATATCCAGAGCCCAGGCAAGTACGAAAGACATGCTATAGCCAACGTTATGCTCTCGAAACAGTGATTGTAATGTTATAGAACATCTGTATGTATAGACAAAATCAATCTACATAAATGTTCTGCATTCACAGTTCTTTTGGTTTTGAGCGATTGGCTGCGAACAATCCCCTAAGAGAGGACGTTCGAGCTTTCCTCAATAGATCTCACCAACGCAGTACAACTAACTCCATGGCCGAATATATGAGCTGAAAAAACATAGTACATGTGGGACACTAGGTGCGTTGTACGGCACTGGTGTGATTTATTGAGGGGAGCTCAAAAGTCCTCCACTATAACACATACAATCGCTACTTAGATGAAAGGAACAGGTGGAGAGTAGTGATGAGCGAGTGTACTCGTTGCTCGGGTTTTCCCGAGCACGCTCGGGTGGTCTCCGAGAATTTGTAACTGCTCAGAGATTTAGTTTTAGTCACAGCAGCGGCATGATTTACGGCTGCTAGACAGCTTGATTACTTGTGGGGATTCCCTAACAACCTGGCAACCCAAACATGTACTCAGGCTGGCTAGCAGCTGTAAATCATGTAGCTGCATCAAAAAAACTAAATCTCCGAGCACTAACAAATAATCGGAGATCACCCGAGCGTGCTCTGGGAAACCCGAGCAACGAGTACACTCGCTCATCACTAGAGAGAGGTATAAGTTTCTAAGCATTGAATAGCCCCTGCCAGCGGCATCAGTAGAGAATATTCACTTATCATCCCTGCTTCCTTTTGTGGGTTCATTACAAACAGCACTTGCCAACCAGCAGCTACTCCTCCTACATGGTCGGCACAAATCATGAGCACCATTGTCAGTTTATTTCTGCACAGTAACATAATTTTTAAACACATCCAATTGAAAAAAAAAATTCTTAATTTTACAAGATCTATTGAAAACCCTTTAAAAGAAAGCATAAACTGGAGCTCTCGGAGCAACATTGCATTTTTTTAATTCTTTAAAGTTCATGAATGATGCAATGACTATAACTCTTGTGATGGAAATATAACAAATCATGTGACGCTGATTCAGCAGGGAATGCTGGTAGAGGCGAGCTCAGAATTGTGCAACATTGGAAAACATATCTATTAGAGAACTAACAACTACAGTATATTTAAGATAGAAATAAACTAAAATATAGCAAATATATGAAATATTTATCAACCTCTCTGTTTGTCTTACAGCATCAGCCACTACTGCTGTCCATCTAAGCTGGCTTATAACGATCCTGGGCTTGGTCCTCGTGGTGAGTCCATTCCCAATTCTCATAGATGAAGTCGTTGTCTGTCACATCCCAAAAATGCAATGTCCACATCACTTCACATTTAAAGAATTTGCCATATTTACAGGGCTGCGCTATAATTGTCTGTCACCCAAAGTCATGTTTCCAAAACTTTACATATACATTACTGGCAGTACAAGTACAGTCTGCAAAGATGTCTGATCATTTCAGGTGCCGTCTACATATTTGAGATAACAGAAAGAGGATGTTGGTGACATAAATTAGGTATCTGCCATCACAAATTTTTTAATTAGGAAATTTATAGGAGATGATGTCATCACGCAAACTAAAAGTTTCCATGATGTGCGCATGCCATCTTACAAAACCACAAATGCGACACACAATGCAAAATGTTCAAGTCACATAATGTTCACTTCTGAATAAACAGGTCCCTCTTCCCACCAAAGCAATAAAACACATTTTGCTTCCTTTAATTTGTAAGAAAAATTCTTGACGAAAGGCCATGTGCAACATGGTAAACGTCACCACCCCTTATTGATGTTACTCTGACAATGTTCATGTTTACTCCTGTATCTCTACATGATGGTCTGTATTTGAATCAATGTATACAGGATATTGCTGAACATTAGAGGGGCTGTCCTCTACTCTGACAACCCCTTCTCAATTACAACATTCTGTTACATAGAATAAAAATACATTATACTCATCTCCAGTGCCGGCGTGGCACCACTCCAGCAACATCGGCGCCGGGTCTCCTTTGGTTCACGTAATACGTTACGTCACTTAATCCCTGTAGCCAAGTAGAGACCTCCAATGGGCGCTTCACTCTCAATTCCTTCGGACAAAATTGTGACATCCAGAAAAAAGTGAGAGCTGCTTCTACTATCTGACTGCCTCTGTATGTCAGTTACATCTGAATGAAGTGAGAGTGAAGTGGTCCATTAGTGGCCAACAGCACGCGAGACACAGGAGATCGTGCGCCCATGTTGGTGGAACAGCCCCACATCGGTTTTGGGTAGAAAGTGTTTTGATTCTACATGGGGGGATATTGAAATTGAAAAGGGGTTGTCTGAGTAGTTGTCAACCCCTTTAATTGCCATCACCAGATGTTGCAGAAACCAGGGAGCCTATACAAGTAGTCATTTCCAGGAAGTGAGTCAGTGTGTGGCTGAAGTCATAAAGCATACCAGAGAAAAGAATTAGGCAGGAGGCCTCAAAATGAGCGCCCCATTGGACATGTAGAAAGACTTGTTCGTTGTGAACTGGTTACAGCATGGTACTGAAAGATGATTGAGCAACACTCTGGGTGTAAGTTGTTTTGTACCCTAAAGTATTGTGACCTTCTTCACCTGAACACCTTGTTTACCTTGTTACTTGTGGGCTTGTAGAACCCGATACTGGTAAACATTGTTGTGAGAGGCAAAATCGAAGTGTAATCAAGAGAGTGGTTTTCTCGTCAAAGAGGTGAGGTGTGGTTGGACAATATGTAGTGCCTGGAGAACAGTGAGACCTGGCTTTGTCCATCGGTGGTTTGTGAGTTGGAGGTCAAAGCCACTTATTCACTAGAGAGAAGTGATGGACAGGGGGCCAGAAGGAAATTGGTGCTTATGAAAGTGTTTTAGGTTGACACAATCTAAATGGCTCCTCCAGTTTGGATGCATTCAACTAGCTGCACCTTTTGGAAAATCCATTGTCGCTAGATAGGTCCATTGATCATATGTTGAACATGGTGTTAGGCTGTCGAGAATAGATGTGTAATAGGTGGTGAAACCCAGAAAAAAAAGTTCAATTTCCCAACAGTGCCATCACAGGGAAAATTAAGCATATCAAAGTTAGTTGTAATCAAGAGATCATCCATGCTGTATCCAATTCTGAGACCCTAACTCATTATCTCTTCTACATCTAGAAATAATGGCGGTGCATGTGTATGACCCCCCATATGGAAATCTTTAGGATTTAGGGAGACAGTAAGTCACCTAGACATATAAAGAGGGAGCCACATTCACAAGGATTTAATCTGGTAAAGGTACCGTCACACTAAGCGACGCTGCAGCGATACCGACAACGATCCGGATCGCTGCAGCGTCGCTGTTTGGTCGCTGGAGAGCTGTCACACAGACAGCTTTCCAGCGACCAACGATCCCGAGGTCCCCGGTAACCAGGGTAAACATCGGGTTACTAAGCGCAGGGCTGCGCTTAGTAACCCGATGTTTACCCTGGTTACCATCCTAAAAGTAAAAAAACAAACGCTACATACTTACCTACCGCTGTCTGTCCCCGGCGCTCTGCTTCTCTGCTCTGGCTGTGAGCGCCGGGCAGCCGGAAAGCAGAGCGGTGACGTCACCGCTCTGCTTTCTGGCCGCTGTGCTCACAGCCAGAGCAGAGAAGCAGAGCGCCTGGACCAGGTCCGCGGTGTGCAGGCGAGCATGGTATCCGTTCCCTTTTGAGGTATCATTGCATTCCTCTATTGTGTGAGTTTTGCATATTGTACTGTCACATTTATTTTATTTAGTTCATTTCCTTCACCCCTCTAGCGCAGATTCAATTGGTTTTTTACTTTTCTTGGTTTTTTACTGACAGCGGTGGCACCTCCCTGTCTTGTTTTCCTGCAGCTGAGGGGTTTTTGCTCTTTTTCTACGAGGTAGCGCGTGTGTATCATTTGTTTCTCTTGTTGTGAATTCTGTTGTCGGGCTCCCTCCTGTGGTCATGAATGGTACTTCGGCTGGTTCTGTCCATGGACTTCCTCTGGTGGGTGTTTCTGAGTTTCCTTCCACAGGTGACAAGGTTAATTCGTTAGCTGGCTGCTCTATTTAGCTCCACTTGGATCTTTGCTCCATGCCACCTGTCAATGTTCCAGTATTGGTCTAGTTCACTCCTGGATCGTTCTTGTGACCTGTCTTCCCAGCAGAAGTTAAGTTCCTGCTTGTTTTTCTTTGGTTTGCTATTTTTCTGTCCAGCTTGCTATTTTTATTGTTGTCTTGCTTGCTGGAAGCTCTGGGACGCAGAGGGAGCGTCTCCGCACCGTGAGTTGGTGCAGAGGGTCTTTTTGCGCCCTCTGCGTGGTCTTTTTGTACGTTTTTGTGCTGACTGCAAAGCAACCTTTCCTATCCTCAGTCTGTTCAGTTAGGCGGGCCTCACTTTGCTAAATCTATTTCATCTCTGTGTTTGTATTTTCATCTTCACTCACAGTCATTATATGTGGGGGGGCTGCCTTTTCCTTTGGGGAATTTCTCTGAGGCAAGGTAAGTTTTATTTTTCTATCTTCAGGGCTAGCTAGTTCCTTAGGCTGTGCCGAGTTTCATTCATTCATAGGGAGCGTAAGGAGCAATCCACGGCTATTTCTAGTGTGCGTGATAGGATTAGGGATTGCGGTCAGCAGAGTTCCCACGTCCCAGAGCTCATCCTTATTATCAGTAACTATCAGGTCATTCCGTGTGCTCTTAACCACCAGGTCCATGATTGTCCTGACCACCAGGTCATAACAGTACAGGTGGCCCAAAGTACTAATGCATCTCAATAGAGGGATAAGAGAAGTTCTGAGACCATTTTTTTTTCTTTGCAGTGTGTTTTGTCTCTCTTTTCCCCTTTACCTCTGGGTGGTTCAGGACACAGGTGTAAACATGGACATTCAAGGTCTGTCCTCTTGGATGGATAATCTCACTACAAGGGTACAAAACATTCAAGATTTTGTGTTTCAGAATCCGATGTCAGAGCCTTGGATTCCAATTCCTGATTTGTTTTTTGGTGATAGATCTAAGTTCTTGAATTTCAAAAATAATTGTAAATTGTTTCTTGCCTTGAAACCTCGCTCCTCAGGTGACCCTGTTCAACAAGTAAAGAACATTATTTCTCTGTTACGTGGTGACCCTCAAGACTGGGCATTTTCCCTTGCGCCAGGAGATCCGGCATTGCGTGATGTTGATGCGTTTTTCCTGGCGCTTGGATTGCTTTATGACGAACCTAATTCAGTGGATCAGGCAGAGAAAATCTTGCTGGCTCTGTGTCAGGGTCAGGATGAAGCGGAGATATATTGTCAGAAGTTTAGAAAGTGGTCTGTGCTCACTCAGTGGAATGAATGTGCCCTGGCAGCAATCTTCAGAAAGGGTATCTCTGAAGCCCTTAAGGATGTCATGGTGGGATTTCCCATGCCTGCTGGTCTGAATGAGTCTATGTCTTTGGCCATTCAGATCGATCGACGCTTGTGTGAGCGTAAAGCTGTGCACCATTTGGCGGTACAATCTGAGCATGGGCCTGAGCCTATGCAATGTGATAGGACTTTGACCAGGGCTGAACGGCAAGAACACAGACGTCGGAATGGGCTGTGTTTTTACTGTGGTGATTCCACTCATGCTATCTCCGATTGTCCTAAGCGCACTAAGCGGTTCGCTAGGTCTGCCACCATTGGTACGGTACAGTCTAAATTTCTATTGTCCGTTACTCTGATTTGCTCTTTGTCATCCTATTCTGTTATGGCATTTGTGGATTCAGGCACTGCCCTGAATTTGATGGACTTGGAGTATGCTAGGCGCTGTGGTTTTTTCTTGGAGCCCTTGCAGTATCCTATTCCATTGAGAGGAATTGATGCTACGCCTTTGGCCAAGAATAAGCCTCAGTACTGGACCCAATTGACCATGTGCATGGCTCCTGCACATCAGGAGGATATCCGCTTTCTGGTGTTGCATAATCTGCATGATGTGGTCGTTTTGGGGTTGCCATGGCTACAGGTTCATAATCCCGTATTGGACTGGAAATCTATGTCTGTGTCCAGCTGGGGTTGCCAGGGGGTACATGGTGATGTTCCATTTTTGTCTATTTCGTCTTCCACTCCTTCTGAAGTTCCAGAGTTTTTGTCGGATTATCGGGATGTATTTGATGAGCCCAAAGCCAGTGCCCTACCTCCTCATAGGGATTGCGATTGTGCAATTAATTTGATTCCTGGTAGTAAGTTTCCTAAGGGCCGATTGTTCAATTTATCTGTGCCAGAACACGCCGCTATGCGGAGTTATATAAAGGAATCCTTGGAGAAAGGCCATATTCGCCCGTCGTCATCACCGTTAGGAGCAGGGTTCTTTTTTGTGGCCAAGAAGGATGGTTCTTTGAGACCTTGTATTGATTACCACCTTCTTAATAAAATTACAGTCAAATTTCAGTATCCTTTGCCGTTGCTGTCTGATTTGTGTGCTCGTATTAAAGGGGCTAGTTGGTTCACCAAGATAGATCTTCGAGGGGCGTATAATCTTGTGCATATTAAACAAGGCGATGAATGGAACACAGCATTTAATACGCCCGAGGGCCATTTTGAGTACCTGGTTATGCCATTCGGGTTTTCCAATGCTCCATCAGTATTTCAGTCCTTCATGCATGACATCTTCCGAGAGTACCTGGATAAATTCCTGATTGTGTATTTGGATGATATTTTGGTCTTTTCGGATGATTGGGAGTCTCATGTGAAGCAGGTCAGAATGATGTTCCAGGTCCTTCGTGCGAATTCCTTGTTTGTGAAGGGGTCAAAGTGTCTCTTTGGAGTTCAGAAGGTTTCATTTTTGGGGTTCATTTTTTCCCCTTCTACTATCGAGATGGACCCTGTTAAAGTCCAGGCCATTTACGATTGGACTCAGCCGACATCTGTAAAGAGCCTGCAAAAGTTCCTGGGCTTTGCTAATTTTTATCGGCGCTTCATCGCTAATTTTTCTAGTGTTGCTAAACCGTTGACTGATTTGACCAAGAAGGGTGCTGATGTGGTCAATTTGTCTTCTGCAGCTGTAGAGGCTTTTCAGGAGCTGAAGCGTTGTTTTTCTTCTGCCCCTGTGTTGTGCCAGCCAGATGTTTCGCTCCCGTTTCAGGTTGAGGTTGATGCTTCTGAGATTGGAGCAGGGGCTGTTTTGTCGCAAAGAAGTTCTGATGGCTCGGTGATGAAGCCATGTGCTTTCTTTTCTAGAAAGTTTTCGCCTGCTGAGCGTAATTATGATGTTGGTAATCGAGAGTTGTTGGCCATGAAGTGGGCATTCGAGGAGTGGCGTCATTGGCTTGAAGGAGCCAAGCATCGCGTGGTGGTCTTGACAGATCACAAGAATTTGACTCATCTTGAGTCTGCCAAACGGTTGAATCCGAGACAGGCTCGATGGTCGTTATTTTTCTCCCGTTTTGATTTTGTGGTTTCGTACCTTCCGGGCTCTAAGAATGTGAAGGCTGATGCCCTGTCAAGGAGTTTTGTGCCTGACTCTCCGGGTGTTCCTGAGCCGGCGGGTATTCTCAAAGAGGGGGTAATTTTGTCTGCCATCTCCCCTGATTTGCGGCGGGTGCTGCAAAAATTTCAGGCTGATAGACCTGACCGTTGCCCAGCGGAGAAACTGTTTGTCTCTGATAGATGGACTAGTAGAGTTATCTCTGAGATTCATTGTTCAGTGTTTTCTGGGCATCCTGGAATCTTTGGTACCAGAGATTTGGTGGCTAGATCCTTTTGGTGGCCGTCTTTGTCACGGGATGTGCGTTCTTTTGTGCAGTCCTGTGGGACTTGTGCTCGGGCTAAGCCCTGCTGTTCTCGTGCCAGTGGGTTGCTTTTACCCTTGCCGGTCCCGAAGAGGCCCTGGACGCATATTTCTATGGATTTTATTTCGGATCTCCCCGTCTCTCAAAAGATGTCAGCCATTTGGATGGTTTGTGATCGCTTTTCTAAGAAGGTCCATTTGGTACCTTTGTCTAAATTGCCTTCCTCCTCTGATTTGGTGCCATTATTTTTCCAGCATGTGGTTCGTTTACATGGTATCCCGGAGAACATCGTTTCTGACAGAGGTTCCCAGTTTGTTTCGAGGTTTTGGCGATCCTTTTGTGCTAGGATGGGCATTGATTTGTCTTTTTCCTCGGCTTTCCCTCCTCAGACAAATGGCCAAACCAAACGAACTAATCAAACTTTGGAAACATATCTGAGATGCTTTGTTTCTGCTGATCAGGATGATTGGGTGTCCTTTTTGCCGTTGGCTGAGTTCGCCCTTAATAATCGGGCCAGCTCGGCTACTTTGGTTTCGCCGTTTTTCTGCAATTCTGGTTTCCATCCTCGTTTCTCTTCAGGGCAGGTTGAGTCTTCGGACTGTCCTGGTGTAGATACTGTGGTGGATAGGTTGCAGCAGATTTGGACTCATGTGGTGGACAATTTGACATTGTCCCAGGAGAAGGCTCAACGTTTCGCTAACCGCCGGCGCTGTGTGGGTCCCCAACTTCGTGTTGGGGATTTGGTTTGGTTGTCGTCTCGTTATGTTCCTATGAAGGTTTCCTCTCCTAAGTTTAAGCCTCGTTTCATTGGTCCGTATAAGATTTCTGAGGTTCTCAATCCTGTGTCATTTTGTTTGGCCCTTCCTGCTTCATTTGCCATCCATAATGTGTTCCATAGGTCATTGTTGCGGAGATACGTGGCGCCTGTGGTTCCATCCGTTGATCCTCCTGTCCCGGTGTTGGTTGAGGGGGAGTTGGAGTATGTGGTGGAGAAGATTTTGGATTCTCGTATTTCGAGACGGAAACTCCAGTACCTGGTCAAGTGGAAGGGTTATGGTCAGGAAGATAATTCCTGGGTTTTTGCCTCTGATGTTCATGCTGCCGATCTGGTTCGTGCCTTTCATTTGGCTCATCCTGGTCGGCCTGGGGGCTCTGGTGAGGGTTCGGTGACCCCTCCTCAAGGGGGGGGTACTGTTGTGAATTCTGTTGTCGGGCTCCCTCCTGTGGTCATGAATGGTACTTCGGCTGGTTCTGTCCATGGACTTCCTCTGGTGGGTGTTTCTGAGTTTCATTCCACAGGTGACGAGGTTAATTCGTTAGCTGGCTGCTCTATTTAGCTCCACTTGGATCTTTGCTCCATGCCACCTGTCAATGTTCCAGTATTGGTCTAGTTCACTCCTGGATCGTTCTTGTGACCTGCCTTCCCAGCAGAAGTTAAGTTCCTGCTTGTTTTTCTTTGGTTTGCTATTTTTCTGTCCAGTTTGCTATTTTTATTGTTGTCTTGCTTGCTGGAAGCTCTGGGACGCAGAGGGAGCGCCTCCGCACCGTGAGTCGGTGCGGAGGGTCTTTTTGCGCCCTCTGCGTGGTCTTTTTTGTAGGTTTTTGTGCTGACCGCAAAGCAACCTTTCCTATCCTCAGTCTGTTCAGTTAGTCGGGCCTCACTTTGCTAAATCTATTTCATCTCTGTGCAGAAGTTAAGTTCCTGCTTGTTTTTCTTTGGTTTGCTATTTTTCTGTCCAGTTTGCTTTTTTTATTGTTGACTTGCTTGCTGGAAGCTCTGGGACGCAGAGGGAGCGCCTCCGCACTGTGAGTCGGTGCGGAGGGTCTTTTTGCGCCCTCTGCGTGGTCTTTTTTGTAGGTTTTTGTGCTGACTGCAAAGCAACCTTTCCTATCCTCAGTCTGTTCAGTTAGTCGGGCCTCACTTTGCTAAATCTATTTCATCTCTGTGTTTGTATTTTCATCTTTACTCACAGTCATTATATGTGGGGGCTGCCTTTTCCTTTGGGGAATTTCTCTGAGGCAAGGTAGGCTTTATTTTTCTATCTTCAGGGCTAGCTAGTTCCTTAGGCTGTGCCGAGTTGCATAGGGAGCGTTAGGAGCAATCCACGGCTATTTCTAGTGTGCGTGATAGGATTAGGGATTGTGGTCAGCAGAGTTCCCACGTCCCAGAGCTCGTCCTTTATTATCAGTAACTATCAGGTCATTCCGTGTGCTCTTAACCACCAGGTCCATTATTGTCCTGACCACCAGGTCATAACAGATATGTTAGAAAGACCTACAGCATGTGTCTCCATGGTAACAGACGACAAACAAACCAAGTGTAGTCTGATCCTGTAGTCGCGCTACTTTCCATACGCCTCTTACGTCCTGCTAATATATATTCAGTGTGAAATATTGGGAGAGTGTGTTTGGTTACAGTCAGTGTTATGGCTATTTTCTTTTTGTTATCAGGGTTAGAGCACCTGAAGAAGATATCAGCATCTTAAATGTAAGATCCCTCCGACCATGACATCATCTAGAAGAGTCGGCTCTCTGGACCGGAGATGCAATACCAAACACAACCAATAGATGGATGTGGCGCTGTTTCTGGAAAAAAGTAGTTTTTTTTTATTTATTTTTTTAAATCCTTTAAGCTGCTCTCAACTGGAGTATCATAGCTCCTTTAATTTGATCATGAGAAGAACTCGCCCTCCAAAAATGCCCCTGATGCTATCAAACAAATTTAAAGGGATTGTTCCCATTAATGTACAATTGTTAAATCATTCTGTGTAGACTTTCTAATGGACTCTCTGCAAAGACTTGATTGCTAATAACACATCTCAGTAATGGAGTCCGCGTATATTTGGCCACAGTTCCCAAGATCTTCACTTAGAGGTCGAATCACGGCAATCGCAACCAATCGGTTTGGCTTTCATATTTCACGTGCAGTTGAGAAAACGAAAGCTATGCCCTGATTGGTTGCTATGGGTAACAAAAGTAAATACTTTGAAACACAAGGTCTATAGAAGTGTGCTTGTTTCAATAAACTTTATTTACCAAAAAAAAAAGGACAATCCGTTGAAGAACATGGTTATGAAAAAATAATTAATGTGTAACCATTATGCGGTCTTCAAGATGCTATGTTACGGACCATGGGTACACCGATAATTTGGGTTTGAACCAGCTTTATTGACAGCTTCAAAATGGGGTAACTACTAGCCAATGTTATCTGTGTGGGCAGAGTGGGGGCCTGACAGTTGTCCAGCTGTTCAGTCCTCCATGAACATCAGGCAGATATCCGCCGCCTGCCGTAGATGAACATGAGAACGACACCTGCCGCTTAGTGTTTATATGACAAGATATATTTGTGCTTCCTTACAGCTTTCATTATATCATTTGCTATAAATTCTCTATATAAAATAAATGACTTGTATTTTACATACAGTATGAATTGTATATAGCTTTGAAATGCCATTTTTATATTTATATGACTATTTTAGCACTATGTTATATATATATATATATATATATATATATATATATGTGCATACAGTATACCGTATATATATTTGTACAATAAATTTTGAATTTCCAACATGTGTTTTCACCCATTGTTGTCTATGTTTGTGCTGTCTGGGGAATGTATTCCTGTACTTTTATTCCTGTATTTTGCACTTTATTTTTTTACTCAAAGGGATAGATGTCAAAAGACTTCATTACCAATTTTCCACTGCTATGTCTGTTACTTGCAACTTCAACTATATAGAACAATCTGGAAACAAACGTATACACCTCCCAGCATTGACACAAACTCTGTTGAGATGAGTCCTGATTGGGAGAAGTCGTCATGGCGGTCTGGGTTGAACGGATAATAAAAAAAAAATAAGAACTGTGCGTAGAACTGGTATCTAAATGGACACTATAGCAATACTGAGTTTTACCTGCTGTGAAAACATAGTGGTATTCATACACTAAAAGGAGAATAACAAGTCTGGTGTCTGCCTGGAACCAAAAGTCCAACTAAGAAGCAGTACCTTTCTTAATAGTTGTTCAGTGCTTGTTGCGTCACAGGGCCGCAGTACCGCACGTAACAAAACTAATAATTCAATAGCACGAGAGCGCGTGTGATGCCGCACTGGCGGATGCCACTAACCACCCAGACTTGGGTTTGGAAAGCGCGGTAATAGCGCACGGTGCGGCACTGGTGGTCACAGCAATAGACGCTGTTTGTGTACCAGTGTTGGTTACTAGTCGGGCGCTAGATTACAATCATCCTCCTTATGCGAGCATTCAAACACAAGGGAGGGGATGATTAATGAGCGACTTTCACTCATCAACACACACATAAACAAGTGTACACTAGCGAATGGCCATGCGGCCATGCGAACCCTTTATAGCTGCAGCATGTACAGGACCTTCCCAGAAGGACCAATGGGAGGCTGCCACAGAAGTTGAGCACATTCAGGATCTTCCTGGAGGACCAATGGGATCTGCTGCAGTATCTGAGCATGTGACCCTCGATCTCCAACGGGAGATCTTGCCCTGGGCATGCTCAGAAGGGGAAAAGCAGGACTTAGTCTCAAAAGCATCTGCTCGCCGCTGCCCAGCACTGGTTTCAATGGCAGAAGCTGGAAAAGCGGCAGTAACCCTTTGCACAGAGTGAGACTGAGCAAGACGCTGGGACCGACGTCTCCGCTGAGCAGGCTCCACTGCGGCTGATGCAGAATGAGAGTGCAGCGCCCCAGAGTCCTGGTCGTTGCAGTATTGTTATTCTTCCACCAGGGGGAGGGATGTTACGTCTGAAGGCAATGAAGGAGATCTTCTGTCCAGGTATCACAACCACATACATGCATTTCACACTCCAGTCCGCCAGGGGGAGCTAAGCTTCTATCTACTAGGGCACTCCTCACACTTGGGTAAAACTGGTGGGTTGGTTAGGAAGTTAGACAGAAGCTGACTGGGGACTGACCCAGACAGAAGCTGACTGGGCTTGACCTAGAGAGAAGCTGAC
This sequence comes from Ranitomeya imitator, assembly GCF_032444005.1. Lineage (NCBI taxonomy): Eukaryota > Metazoa > Chordata > Amphibia > Anura > Dendrobatidae > Ranitomeya > Ranitomeya imitator. The sequence goes on from NC_091283.1 coordinate 35,378,255, forward strand.
TGGAGGGAGAAGGAGACAGTCAGTGTGTCCTGACCGAGTTTGGCAGAGGCTGGTTGGAGTGAGTTCCAGCCAGCTCCAGACTGCTTTGTGTCCTCATTATTCACTGCGCCTTACATCATCCACCATCCACCATCTACACTCTGGGAAGCCCTGGGGACATACTTCACCTGTGGGAAGATATACCATCTAGCTGCCATAACATCACCCCAGCGGACCCCTAAGCAGCGTCGGTCACCCTGACCGAATACCACAGGTGGCGTCACAAACATTATCCCTTTAAAGACCTTTCCCCATCTTATCAACAGACCTTCCGAGGGCCACGGACCGGGTCTGCCACCGTGACATCCCTGACGAGAACTGAAGGGCCCAGCACCGAGTAACCCCATTGCCCTGACGTGGGGGCGCTCCAAGAGACTGCAGGAGACATGGTTCGAGATTCCCCCTGTGCAGCAGCAGGAACTCAACTTCTAACAGTATGAGCGTCATTATCAGTATAATTTCAGATTAGAAGGTGCTGAGAAGCCAGGACAGGGATCGATGGCAGATAACCGTATTAATAAAGAAAACTATTAACTTGTCATTATCTCACAATAGGTGGCACCAGGAGGTCATGTGGCAGCCATCCATTTCCGGCAGAGATATCAGAACTTTGTCATCTGACACCAGTTATAATTCTTGTTTTAATACATTTGGTCTTGTGTTATTATGATGTGTCACTGTTATTAGTTAGTAGTATAACTAGTAAGTCCATTAACTGTCCTGTGCCAGTGGGATAGTCCTGGGTTTGGGGGGCTTCACAGGGGGATGAACTGCATGTTCTACTAGGCTCACTACTCCACCATTCAGCCTGTCTCTTTAATACATAATACCCTGCTCGCATTAGAAGCCGCTGATTGACATTACATGCTGGTTTTTAGTCTGTACACCTAGATCCTTCTCTACAAGAGATTCTAAAAGTTTTTCTCCCTTCTAGGATATTTTTGCTCCCATTTTATCCAGATCCTTATCGACAAGTGACTCTCCTTGTTTTACTCCCCCTAGATTACCTGTAATGTCTTGCATTTGCGTGCCGTGTCTTGCCTGTCCTATCAATCATGACAATCAGAAAAGCTGGAGTAGAAGCGTTCTTGGGCCTAGTTTTGGAGAAAAGGAAAGCGTAGGACCTGGTATACGAGAGATGCCCTAATGTGGCTACCAGGTACACATGAATTGGCCAACTTTCATGTTTCATGTTTGCATGTTTTAGCGCTACAGTGTGCTGCCTTATTTATTTGACTTAGTTTTGGAGAAAAGACTTCCCAACAGATTAGTCTTGCTCCCAGCCTCATTCGCACTTACAACGCTGCAGATTGTAACTTCCATTTTCAGACTACAGCAGAGTTATTGTACCACTTAAAATACTGCATTAGAATAAAGGCTATAATACAGGGTGGGCCATGTATATGGATACCCCTAAAAAAATAGGAATGGTTGGTGATATCAACTTCCTGTTTGTGTCACATTAGTATATGGGAGGGGGGAGACTTTTCAAGATGGGTGGTGACCATGGTGGCCATTTTGAAGTCGGCCATTTTGGATCCAACTTTATAAATGCCCCCCCCCCCAGGTGTATTTATATAAATGGCCCACCCTGTAGTTGTTTTGTACAGATATGGCACCTGACAGATTCTTTTTAAAAAAGAACAAATTGGAAACACGTGTTAATGCACATGTTCAAAGTCTTTACAAAGTGTACGAAGGTTTATCAGCTGAATACAAATAGTTATCCGGAAATCTTATCTGTATTTACTTACAAATGATATCAAGTAAGATTATCTGAGCCCACACTGTTTCTAGGAAATGTGGATTACATTGAAGAATAAAGTTACATATAGTATGGGATGTCCCGAAAATCACTTACCCAACCAAGAACGTTGGGCTACAAGACCCCGTCATGAATATCGGCCCCGTTTAATTCCTGCAGAGCGGCACCTGTGACCTTGCAGGATATTCGAGAGATGTTTTTTGGTATGAGATCTCCTCTTCAGATTGTGGATCCTACAAAGTCCAGTTCATTTGCCGCACTCCCTCTAATATGAGAATACATTCGGCATCCTTTGAATCCTCTGCGGAGAGTTGTAGGATAGGCCCAGATGCTGGGATCGCCTTCTGGTTCATGTTGAAAATGGCGAACGTAAGCACGATTGATCGTTGATTTCGTTGATAAAATTGGATTATTTTTGCTCATTGCTCTGTCGTGAATTTTTCCATAACTATTTTCCAAAGTTTATATATAAATATTCTGTAAGAAAAAATATGAAAAAAATGAATATAAAAAGAGTTATTCAATTTTAAAAAGGTGCTATTTGCTGATGGGGTGGAGAGGAATCATACTGTGTTTGGGGGGCACTTTGTAGATAAGGCTTTTCTGGATACACTTTGTAGTGGTCTCCCAATATAGCATTGAAGAAGGTTCCAACTCTCAGCGAGAAATTGTTGTGATGAGGAGTCTGCAGGCAGAACACAAAATAATTGCCCCCTGCATCACAAACCGAATTCTTGTTTTTCCTGATTTACTGAGATACAGTGGGGCAAAAAAGTATTTAGTCAGTCAGCAATAGTACAAGTTCTACCACTTAAAAAGATGAGAGGCGTCTGTAATTTACATCATAGGTAGACCTCAACTATGGGAGACAAACTGAGAAAAAAAAATCCAGAAAATTACATTGTCTGTTTTTTTAACATTTTATTTGCATATTATGGTTGAAAATAAGTATTTGGTCAGAAACAAAATTTCATCTCAATACTTTGTAATATATCCTTTGTTGGCAATGACAGAGGTCAAACGTTTTCTGTAAGTCTTCACAAGGTTGCCACACACTGTTGTTGGTATGTTGGCCCATTCCTCCATGCAGATCTCCTCTAGAGCAGTTATGTTTTTGGCTTTTCGCTTGGCAACACGGACTTTCAACTCCCTCCAAAGGTTTTCTATAGGGTTGAGATTTGGAGACTGGCTAGGCCACTCCAGGACCTTGAAATGCTTCTTACGAAGCCACTCCTTCGTTGCCCTGGCGGTGTGCTTTGGATCATTGTCATGTTGAAAGACCCAGCCACGTTTCATCTTCAATGCCCTTGCTGATGGAAGGAGGTTTGCACTCAAAATCTCACGATACATGGCCCCATTCATTCTTTCATGTACCAGGATCAGTCGTCCTGGCCCCTTTGCAGAGAAACAGCCCCAAAGCATGATGTTTCCACCACCATGCTTTACAGTAGGTATGGTGTTTGATGGATGCAACTCAGTATTCTTTTTCCTCCAAACACGACAAGTTCCAGTTTGGTTTCATCAAACCATAGGACATTCTCCCAAAACTCCTCTGGATCATCCAAATGCTCTCTAGCAAACTTCAGACGGGCCCGAACATGTACTGGCTTAAGCAGTGGGACACGTCTGGCACTGCAGGATCTGAGTCCATGGTGGCATAGTGTGTTACTTATGGTAGGCCTTGTTACATTGGTCCCAGCTCTCTGCAGTTCATTCACTAGGTCCCCCCGCGTGGTTCTGGGATTTTTGCTCACCGTTCTTGTGATCATTCTGACCCCACGGGGTGGGATTTTGCGTGGAGCCCCAGATCGAGGAAGATTATCAGTGGTCTTGTATGTCTTCCATTTTCTAATTATTGCTCCCACAGTTGATTTCTTCTCTCCAAGCTGGTTGGCTATTGCAGATTCAGTCTTCCCAGCCTGGTGCAGGGCTAAAATTTTGTTTCTGGTGTCCTTTGACAGCTCTTTGGTCTTCACCATAGTGGAGTTTGGAGTCAGACTGTTTGAGGGTGTGCACAGGTGTCTTTTTATACTGATAACAAGTTTAAACAGGTGCCATTACTACAGGTAATGAGTGGAGGAAAGAGGAGACTCTTAAAGAAGAAGTTACAGGTCTGTGAGAGCCAGAAATCTTGATTGTTTGTTTCTGACCAAATACTTATTTTCCACAATAATATGCAAATAAAATGTTAAAAAAACAGACAATGTGATTTTCTGGATTTTTTTTTCTCAGTTTGTCTCCCATAGTTGAGGTCTACCTATGATGTAAATTACAGACGCCTCTCATCTTTTTAAGTGGTGGAACTTGCACTATTGCTGACTGACTAAATACTTTTTTGCCCCACTGTATGTGAGTTCATAATAAATATTAATATTTTTTTTATTTAGTTGTTTTGTTTTTTTGTAATTTTTTTTATACACTAGTTGTCTCAATAACATGGATTAGTTGTGACAATTACATGCACTAGACGTTCTTCCTCCAGTGTTGGACATTATGAATTGCAATGTCGTAATGGATAATTATGGACGGTATCCAGCAGGTGGAGACGCAGCACTGACGACCATGAATCTACCGAGAGCGACCAGTACCTGAAAGGGAAGGTGGAAAATAAAGGACAGGTTCAGGCTGCCATATATCAGAGTTCCTATATGGATGGGAGAAAGAGAGAAAGAAAGAAAGAAAGAAAGAAAGAAAGAAAGAAAGAAAGAAAGAAAGAAAGAAAGAAAGAAAGAAAGAAAGAAAGAAAGAAAGAAAGAAAGAAAGAAAGAAAGAAGGAAAGAAGGAAAGAAAGAAAGAAAATTGTTTTTCATTTTGCCATCTATCCATCTACTGACAGTTTCTATGTATGTACCTATCATCTATCAATCATCTCTCTACAGTATTCATTATTTATCTATATGAGAGAATAGTGAACTAGAAAAAGAAATGTATTCACCAATCTATCTACTGTATTTATCTATCTGTCCATCTATTTATATATCTATAAGTCCATCATCTATCAGTTCATCTACCTACAATATCACCTATCTACCTACCTATCATCTATCTATCTATTATCTATCTATCTATTATCTATCTATCTATTATCTCTCTATTATCTCTCTATCTATTATCTATCTATCCAATATATATATATCTATTATCTATCATCTATTATCTATTATCTATCCACCTACCTATCTATTATCTATCTATCTATCTATCTACAGTACAAACCAAAAGTTTGGACACACCTTCTCATTTAAAGATTTTTCTGTATTTTCATGACTAAGAAAATTGTACATTCAAACTGAAGGAATCAAAACTATGAATTAACACATGTGGAATTATATACTTAACAAAAAAGTGTGAAACAACTGAAATTATGTCTTATATTCTAGGTTCTTCAAAGTAGCCATCTTTTGCTTTGATGACTGCTTTGCACACTCTTGGCATTCTCTTGATGAGCTTCAAGAGGTAGTCACCGGGAATGGTTTTCACTTCACAGGTGAAAACATAACTGTTTCAAAGCGGTTTATGATCCATGTAGACCTGGACATTTGTTTATCTGATCGCTACATTTATTGTGTCCTGTTGTCTCAACTGAGTTACCGTAGATTGATTGCTAACGAGCTTTAACACAAAAAAAAGGGAGATCTAAGGGCTAGCCTTCTATAAATGTAGACTTAGCTTGGGGATGCATTCGTGCAGGGGTGCATTCGTGCACTAGTATTCGTGTATTTTTATTCAAAGTACTTTTTTTCTAAGTACTCGGCAGTTATAACATGGCAGTTAGACAGGGCAGGAGACAGGTAAGACAATCTAAATCTAATCCATATTCACTTGAAATAGCACAAATATTCACCATATTTATTTGTATAATCTATATCCTGGCTGCTGCATTCACTCACATTCACCGCCCTTGCATTAACTCTCTATACTCCATCCATATCGGCCCCTCTGTCCTTGCCTCTCCTATGTATAGCACTCATGCTCTGTTCACATTGCTTAACAGCACAGATCCATTCAGTCCCACCATCCAACACAAGAGACGTTCTCACAAATCACTTAACCATCTGCTCACTCTTTCTATCCTCCTTCTCCTAGTCGCTGGAGACATATCTCCAAACCCCGGCCCCCCATGTTATAGCCAGTCAAACCTCCCAATTGCTACACCCAGAAACCCCTCTAACACCGCTGCTGCTGCTCTTTCATATGGTGGACTACACTTTTCTCATACCCCAAGATCAGACAACAGAGCAGGTGGAGGCGTTGGTCTGCTCCTTTCACCCAAATGTACTTTCCAGGTTATCCCCCAAGTACCCTCACTTGTCTTCCCTTCCTTTGAGGTCCATGTGGTCAGACTCTACGTCCCCTTCTCCATGCGAGTGGCGGTGGTGTATCGTCCTCCCGGCCCCTCTCATCAGTTCCTGGATCACTTTGCCACCTGGCTTCCACACTTTCTCTCCTGTGACACCCCCACCCTTATCATGGGTGATTTCAACATCCCCATTGCCTCTCCCCTCTCCCCATCTGCTTCTCACCTTTTATCTCGATCCTCCTCTTTCGGCCTCTCGCAGCATACTAACTCTCCAACACATGAAGATGGAAACTCCCTTGACTTGGTCTTCTCCCGGCTTTGCTCAGTGGATGATTTCACAAACTCCCCTCTCCCGCTCTCTGACCACAATCTTCTTTCATTCTCTATCAAGAACTGCCATCCCGCTCAGGTCACCCCCACTTTCCACACTTATAGAAACATACAGGCCATTAACACCCAGAAACTTATGAAGAATTTGCAGTCCTCATTGGCCCCAATCTTCTCCATCTCATGTCCTGATTCTGCTCTGAAGCATTACAATGAAACCCTGCAAAGTGCTCTGGATGAAGCTGCTCCTCCTATACATAAAACAACTCGGCACAGACGGCAACAACCGTGGCACACGCTGCAAACACGTTTCCTGCAGCGGTGCTCCAGGTGCGCAGAACGTCTGTGGAGAAAATCTAATCTACCCGAAGATTTCATCCATTATAAGTTCATGCTAAAGACATACAATTCTTCCCTTCACCTCTCCAAACAAACCTACTTCAACACCCTCATCACCTCCCTGTCCAATAACCCTAAACGTCTCTTTGACACGTTCCAGTCCCTACTCAACCCAAGAGAGCAGGCCCCAACCACGGATCTCCGTGCTGACAATCTGGCCAATTACTTCAAAGAAAAAATTGACCACATTCGACAGGAAATCATCTCCCAATCTCTTCATACCATGCACTGTCCTCCCTCCCCCACTGCATCTAGTTCACTCTCTGACTTTGAAGCAGTTACAGAAGAAGAAGTAAGCAGGCTCCTTGCATCTTCTCGCCCGACCACTTGCACCAGTGACCCCATTCCGTCACATCTCCTCCAGTCCCTTTCCCCGGCTGTCACCTCTCACTTAACAAAAATATTCAACCTTTCCCTCACTTCCAGTATTTTTCCCTCCTCATTTAAGCATGCCATCATACATCCATTACTTAAAAAACCATCCCTCGATCAAAACTGTGCCGCTAATTATAGACCTGTCTCTAATCTTCCCTTCATCTCTAAACTCCTCGAATGCCTGGTTCACTCCCGTCTTACCCGCTATCTCTCAGATAACTCTCTTCTCGACCCTCTTCAATCTGGCTTCCGCTCTTTACACTCTACTGAAACTGCCCTCACTAAAGTCTCTAATGACCTACTAACAGCTAAATCTAATGGTCACTACTCCATGCTAATTCTCTTGGATCTCTCTGCAGCATTCGATACTGTGGATCATCAGCTCCTCCTCACTATGCTCCGCTCCATCGGCCTCAAGGACACCGTTCTCTCCTGGTTCTCCTCCTATCTCTCTGACCGATCCTTCACTGTATGTTTTGCTGGTTCCTCCTCCTCTCACCTTCCCCTTACTGTTGGGGTTCCTCAAGGATCAGTCCTAGGCCCCCTCCTCTTCTCGTTGTATACTGCCCCTATTGGACAAACAATCAGTAGATTTGGTTTCCAGTACCATCTCTATGCTGACGACACCCAATTATACACCTCTTCTCCTGTTGTCACGCCGACCTTTTTAGAAAACACCAGTGATTGTCTTACCGCTGTCTCTAACATCATGTCCTCCCTCTATCTGAAACTAAACCTGTCAAAAACTGAACTCCTCGTGTTCTCTCCCTCTACTAACCTACCTTTGCCTGACATTGCCATCTCCGTGTGTGGTTCCACCATTACTCCAAAGCAACATGCCCGCTGCCTTGGGGTCATCCTTGATTCTGACCTTTCATTCACCCCCCACATCCGATCACTGGCTCGCTCTTCTTACCTGCATCTCAAAAACATTTCTAGAATTCGCCCTTTTCTTACTTTCGACTCTGCAAAAACTCTTACTGTTTCACTTATTCATTCTCGTCTGGACTATTGTAACTCTCTACTAATCGGCCTCCCTCTTACCAAACTTTCCCCGCTCCAATCTGTCCTGAATGCTGCTGCCAGGATCATATTCCTCACCAACCGTTACACCAATGCCTCTACCTTGTGCCAGTCATTACACTGGCTACCCATCCACTCCAGAATCCAGTACAAAACTACTACCCTCATCCACAAAGCACTCCATGACTCTGCACCACCCTACATCTCCTCTCTGGTCTCAGTCTACCACCCTACCCGTGCCCTCCGCTCCGCTAATGACCTCAGGTTAGCATCCTCAATAATCAGAACCTCCCACTCCCATCTCCAAGACTTTACACGTGCTGCGCCGATTCTTTGGAATGCACTACCTAGGTTAATACGATTAATCCCCAATCCCCACAGTTTTAAGCGTACCCTAAAAACTCATTTGTTCAAACTGGCCTACCACCTCAATGCATTAACCTAACGATCCCTGTGTGGCCTATTTATAAAAAAAAAAAAAAAAAACAATCAGGTTCCTCGCATCATGTTCTCATTCACTTTATGCAGTTAATAGCCCTCTGTGTCTGTACTGCTACATACTTAGGCAGTTAACTGGTTCATGCAGCTTTACATGAACACCCGAGTGTCAGGAATCCCCTGACCGCTGCCACCAATTTGTCACGATTCACACCGTGACCGTCACCCCTACGTCACGGGTCGGGGTGACTTTAGGCCAACAGACGGCTATCACATGTGCAGGGGGGCTTATCTTAGTTATCCCTCCACTGCTAACAATGTGATGAGAAAACACACACAAGGCTATTGACCTCTTAGTTTACAGCAGGAGCTTATTCTAGGTATCCCACTGCTTTCAATATACCACAAACTGCAGGGATTTATGTATATCCCGCTTACAGTTCCACTTAACACTTGCAGCTCTCTGGCGCCCCCCTTACTCTCAGGTCAGATTAGATACTGTACCCTGGGTAATTAGTCGCCAGAAAGGCTGCCTGCTATGTACTGGCTATTGGGCACGCTGCAGCGACGCGATAACTACTCCCACTCAGGCAGGAACAATAATTATCAACGCCGCAGTCGCTACAGCATCACTCAACAGTCTGCACACTATCGCTGCCACCAGCTTCGAATAAAAGGGTCCGAAGCTAACCCAACACAGTAGCGTAATTCTCTTCCAGAGACAGGGTACGTTTAGAGCATGGAGAATGAACTAACATATAATATTATATCCCATAAAAAATTAGGCAGTGCTTTATCAAAAATATTTTATAAAGATGTTACAAATGAGACAATTGCAAATATGTACTCGGGTAATTATAACATAAAGGGAATAAAGGAGAAAAGATAACACTCACATGTTCAAAGCATGGCAGGCCCCCAGGCTAGGGCAGTTTTCCATACGTCCCAACTCATGGGATGTGCTCAGCTCTTCCAGGAAAATAGGACAAGAAATCAAGAAGAAGTCTCAGCTGGGGAAGCCTGCCACAAACTTAAAACTTTAAGGCTGTGACATCACAGAAAGGCTGGCTTATCCAGACCCTCCTCTCTCTCTACATTCTGACTAAACTTTAAACTATTTTCTCTGATTTCTATAACTTCACTACAAAACATGTCAGAGTCATACCAAACCCAGCATTCATCTCGGATTAACGTGAGCATTCTAATGAGATCAAATATGTCCTATCTGGGATACATATTTACAGAGAAAACCCTACTTCTTTACCAGACGGAGTTAGAAGCCCGTGTTTCGGGGAATGGGTAGGTCCACCGAGTGAGAATACGAATATATATTTTCGTGTTCTTAACGTAAACATGGTGCATAATATCGTACAAAAACCAAACAAAGAATCCTTCATGAATCCTAGAAACTTCTAGACATTTCTAAACAGTTCTCTGCTAGAGGAAAATTTGAGCCTAGTCGTAAATACCTCTCGGCCATAAAACTCCCCAGTACATTGGCAAAGCAGCTCTTGGCTGAATGAAAGGGAAGGGGGGCTTGGAAGTTGAAAGTCAGGAATTTGAAGCTACAAACTGTTGCAGCATCACTCCAAGAAGGGGGGCTTAGCCCACGCAGGCTAGCAAGAGAACTACTTATGATATTTCATACCATATCGTGACACCGAGCCTTACACTATGGCCGGTCCGAATAACTAAAGCAATTGTTATCATCCACCTCTCGTGTCTCCCCTTTTCCTCATAGTTTGTAAGCTTGAGAGCAGGGCCCTCATTCCTCCTGGTATCTGTTTTGAACTGTATTTCTGTTATGCTGTAATGTCTATTGTCTGTACAAGTCCCCTCTATAATTTGTAAAGCGCTGCGGAATATGTTGGCGCTATATAAATAAAAATGATTATTATTATTATTATTAGCTGTATTTTTCTTGCCATAATACAAATTCTAAGTAAAGAAAAACGAGTGGCCATCATTACTTTAAGAAATGAAGATCAGTCAGTCCGAAAAATTGGGAAAACTTTGAAAGTGTCCCCAAGTGCAGTGGCAAAAACCATCAAGCGCTACAAAGAAACTGGCTCACATGAGGACCGCCCCAGGAAAGGAAGACCAAGAGTCACCTCTGCTTCTGAGGATAAGTTTATCCGAGTCACCAGCCTCAGAAATCGCAGGTTAACAGCAGCTCAGATTAGAGACCAGGTCAATGCCACACAGAGTTCTAGCAGCAGACACATCTCTACAACAACTGTTAAGAGGAGACTTTGTGCAGCAGGCCTTCATGGTAAAATAGCTGCTAGGAAACCAGACAACAAGCAGAAGAGACTTGTTTGGGCAAAAAAACACAAGGAATGGACATTAGACCAGTGGGAATCTGTGCTTTGGTCTGATGAGTCAAAATTTGAGATCTTTGGTTCCAACCACCGTGTCTTTGTGTGACGCAGAAAAGGTGAACGGATGGACTCTACATAATAATATAATATAATAATAATTTTTATTTATATAGTGCCAACATATTCCGCAGCGCTTTACAAATTATAGAGGGGACTTGTACAGACAATAGACATTACAGCATAACAGAAATACAGTTCAAAACAGATACCAGGAGGAGTGAGGGCCCTGCTTGCAAGCTTACAAACTATGGGGAAAAGGGGAGACACGAGAGGTGGATGGTAACAATTGCTTTAGTTATTCAGACCAGCTATAGTGTAAGGCTCAGGTGTTCATGTAAAGCTGCATGAACCAGTATGTAGCAGTACAGACACAGAGGGCTAATACTGCATAAAGTGTATGAAAACATGATGCGAGGAACCTTTTTTTTTTTTTTTTTTTTTATTATAAATAGGCCACACAGGGATCGTTAGGTTAATGCATTGAGGCGGTAGGCCAGTCTGAACAAATGAGTTTTTAGGGTACGCTTAAAACTGTGGGGATTGGGGATTAATCGTATTAACCTAGGTAGTGCATTCCAAAAAATCGGCGCAGCACGTGTAAAGTCTTGGAGACGGGAGTGGGAGGTTCTGATTATTGAGGATGCTAACCTGAGGTCATTAGCGGAGCGGAGGGCACGGGTAGGGTGGTAGACTGAGACCAGGGAGGAGATGTAGGGTGGTGCTGAGCCATGGAGTGCTTTGTGGATGAGGGTAGTAGTTTTGTACTGGATTCTGGAGTGGATGGGTAGCCAGTGTAATGACTGGCACAGGGTAGAGGCATCGGTGTAACGGTTGGTGAGGAATATGATCCTGGCTGCAGCATTCAGGACAGATTGGAGCGGGGAGAGTTTTGCAAGAGGGAGGCCGATTAGTAGAGAGTTACAATAGTCCAGACGAGAATGAATAAGTGAAACAGTAAGAGTTTTTGCAGAGTCGAAAGTAAGAAAAGGGCGAATTCTAGAAATGTTTTTGAGATGCAGGTAAGACGAGCGAGCCAGTGATCGGATGTAGGTGGTGAATGAAAGGTCAGAATCAAGGATGACCCCAAGGCAGCGGGCATGTTGCTTTGGAGTAATGGTGGAACCGCACACGGAGATGGCAATGTCAGGCAAAGGTAGGTTAGTAGAGGGAGAGAACACGAGGAGTTCAGTTTTTGACAGGTTTAGTTTCAGATAGAGGGAGGACATGATGTTAGAGACAGCGGTAAGACAATCACTGGTGTTTTCTAAAAAGGTCGGTGTGATATCAGGAGAAGAAGTGTATAATTGGGTGTCGTCAGCATAGAGATGGTACTTGAAACCAAATCTACTGATTGTTTGTCCAATAGGGGCAGTATACAACGAGAAGAGGAGGGGGCCTAGGACTGATCCTTGAGGAACCCCAACAGTAAGGGGAAGGTGAGAGGAGGAGGAACCAGCAAAACATACAGTGAAGGATCGGTCAGAGAGATAGGAGGAGAACCAGGAGAGAACGGTGTCCTTGAGGCCGATGGAGCAGAGCATAGTGAGGAGGAGCTGATGATCCACAGTGTCGAATGCTGCAGAGAGATCCAAGAGAATTAGCATGGAGTAGTGACCATTAGATTTAGCTGTTAGTAGGTCATTAGAGACTTTAGTGAGGGCAGTTTCAGTAGAGTGTAAAGAGCGGAAGCCAGATTGAAGAGGGTCGAGAAGAGAGTTATCTGAGAGATAGCGGGTAAGACGGGAGTGAACCAGGCGTTCGAGGAGTTTAGAGATGAAGGGAAGATTAGAGACAGGTCTATAATTAGCGGCACAGTCTTGATCGAGGGATGGTTTTTTAAGTAATGGATGTATGATGGCATGCTTAAATGAGGAGGGAAAAATACCGGAAGTGAGGGAAAGGTTGAATATTTTTGTTAGGTGAGAGGTGACAGCCGGGGAAAGGGACTGGAGGAGATGTGATGGAATGGGGTCACTGGTGCAAGTGGTCGGGCGAGAAGATGCAAGGAGCCTGCTTACTTCTTCTTCTGTAACTGCTTCAAAGTCCGAGAGTGAACTAGATGCAGTGGGGGAGGGAGGACAGTGCATGGTATGAAGAGATTGGGAGATGATTTCCTGTCGAATGTGGTCAATTTTTTCTTTGAAGTAATTGGCCAGATCGTCAGCACGGAGATCCGTGGTTGGGGCCTGCTCTCTTGGGTTGAGTAAGGACTGGAACGTGTCAAAGAGACGTTTAGGGTTATTGGACAGGGAGGTGATGAGGGTGTTGAAGTAGGTTTGTTTGGAGAGGTGAAGGGCAGAATTGTATGTCTTTAGCATGAACTTATAATGGATGAAATCTTCGGGTAGATAATGGATGAAATCTTCTACATGCCTGGTTCCCACCGTGAAGCCTGGAGGAGGAGGTGTGATGGTGTGGGGGTGCTTTTCTGGTGACACTGTTGAGGATTTATTCAAAATTGAAGGCATACTGAACCAGCATGGCTACCACAGCATCTTGCATCGGCATGCTATTCCATCCGGTTTGTGTTTAGTTGGACCATCATTTATTTTTCAACAGGACAATGACCCCAAACACACCTCCAGGATGTGTAAGGGCTATTTGACCAAGAAGGAGAGTGATGGGGTGCTACGCCAGATGACCAGGCCTCCACAGTCACCAGACCTGAACCCAATCGAGATGGTTTGGGGTGAGCTGGACCGCAGAGTGAAGGCAAAAGGGCCAACAAGTGCTAAGCATCTCTGGGAACTCCTTCAAGATTGTTGGAAGACCAATCCCAGTGACTACCTCTTGAAGCTCATCAAGAGAATGCCAAGAGTGTGCAAAGCAGTCATCAAAGCAAAAGGTGGCTACTTTGAAGAACCTAGAATATAAGACATATTTTCAGTTGTTTCACACTTTTTTGTTAAGTATATAATTCCACATGTGTTAATTCATAGTTTTGATGACGTCAGTGTGAATATATAATTTTCATAGTCATGAAAATACAGAAAAATCTTTAAATGAGAAGGTGTGTCCAAACTCTTGGTCTTTAATGTATCTATTATCTATCTACCTATTATGTATCTACCTACCTATCTGTTATCTATCTATCTATTATCTATCTATCTATTATCTATCTATTTTCTATCTATTATCTATCTGTCTATTATGTATCTATCTGTTATCTATCATTTATCTATTATCAGTCTATTATCTGTCTATTATCCATCTATAATCTATCTATCCAATATCTATCTATATATCTATATACTGTATCTATCTATTATATATATCTATCTACCTATTATCTATCTATGATCGGAATACACGTACCATTAATACCCAGCAGCTTATGGACAATCTCCACACATCTTTAGCCCCCATCTCCTCCCTCTCCTGTCCAGACTTAGCATTGTCACACTTCAATATTACACTGAAGAATGTTCTAGATGAAGCAGCACCTTCTACATGCAGAAAGACCCGACACAGACAACGGCAGCCCTGGCACACAGTGCAAACACGCTTTCTTCAGCGCTGCTCAAGGTGTGCAGAGCGGCAGTGGAGAAAATCTCTCTTAGCAGAAGACTTCATCCACTATAAGTTCATGCTCAAAAGCTATAACTCTGCCTTTTCTCTGGCCAAACAATCCTACTTCACCACCCTCACTATCCAACAACCCAAAACGACTTTTTGAAACCTTAAACTCCCTCCTGAAACCTAAAGTACAGGTCCCCACCACAAACCTCAGCGGTGAGGATCTGGCCACTTATTTCTTAGAAAAAATCAACCACATCCATCAGGATATCTCAGCCCAATCTCCTCAGTGCCTGGATCCCCTTTCCTGCCGCACCTCAAGCTCACTAGACATCTTTGAGCCTGTTTCAGAAGAAGAAGTTTCCAGGCTCCTCGCTTCTGCTCGGCCTACAATCTGCAATAGTGACCCCATTCCTTCACCTCTCCTGCAGTCTCTCTCACCAGTGGTCACCCTTCACCTGACTAAAATATTTAACCTCTCTCTTTCTTCAGGTACCTTTCCCTCCTCATTTAAACATGCCATCATTACCCCTTTACTTAAAAAGCTATCCCTGGACCAGAACTGCACTGCTAACTACAGACCTGTCTCTAACCTTTCCTTCATCTCTAAACTCCTGGAACGCTTGGTCCACTCCTGTCTAATCCGCCATCTCTCGAATAACTCTCTTCTCAACCCCTTACAATCTGGTTTCCGCTCTGTACACTCCACTGAAACTGCCCTCACTAAACCCTCTAATGATCTAATAACAGCTAAATCCAAAGGTCTTTGCTCTCTGCTGATTCTCCTGGATCTCTCGGCTGCATTTGACACTGTGGATCACCAGCTCCTTCTCACCATGCTCCGCTCCATAGGCCTCAAGGACACAGCCCTCTCCTGGTTCTCCTCCTACCTCTCTGACCGCTCCTTCACTGTATCTTTTGCCGGCTCCTCTTCCTCTCCTCGTCCCCTTACAATCGGGGTTCCGCAGAGCTCAGTCCTGGGCCCCCTCCTCTTCTCTCTATACACTGCCCCTATTGGACAAACAATCAGCAGATTTGGGTTCCAGTATCATCTCTATGCTGACGACACCCAATTATACACTTCTTCCCCTGACATCACCCCCACTCTAATTCAAAATACCAAGGATTGTCTGACTGCTCTGTCTAACATCATGTCCTCCCTCTATCTGAAACTAAATCTCTCCAAAACTGAACTACTTGTGTTTCTCCCTTCTACTAACCTCACTCTACCCAACATAGAAATTACCCTGGAGGGTTCACACATAACTCCCAAGCAGCATGCCCGCTGTCTTGGGTCATATTCGACACCGAACTTTCCTTTACTCCCTATATCCGATCACTCACTCGCTCTTGTCACCTGCATCTTAAAAACATCTCCAGAATCCGACCTTTTCTCACCTTGGAAACTGCTAAGACTCTTACTGTCGCTCTTATTCATTCCCGTCTGGACTACTGCAACTCTCTTCTGATCGGTCTCCCTCTTTCCAAACTTTCTCCTCTCCAATCCATCTTGAATGCGGCAGCCAGGGTCATATTTCTGTCCAGCCGCTTCACCGATGCCTCCATCTTGTGCCAGTCATTACACTGGCTACCCATTCGCTACAGGGTCCAGTATAAACTCATCTCTCTCACCCACAAAGCTCTCCACAGTTCTGCACCGCCTTATATCTCCTCTCTCATCTCTGTCTATCGCCTTACACGTGCCCTCTGTTCTACAAATGACCTAAGACTAACATCCCCCGTAATCCGAACCTCGCACCTCCGTCTCCAAGACTTCTCTCGTGCTGTGCCAGCTCTCTGGAATGCACTTCCCCAGACGATCAGACTGATACCTAGCCCCGAGCTATTCAAGCGCGCTTTAAAAACCCATCTCTTCAAACAAGCCTACCACATCAACTACTCAGTAAACTAACTTTGTCCTGTTCCCTCCTCCCAAATATTATCTGCATGTGAATCTGCACCCTACTATTCATCTGTCTCCACACCCTCCATGCACACGATAACTGCACTTGATACTTGACTATTGCCCTTAAACACACGGGCTGATGACCGGATCATGCAGCTTTATAGGAAAATCCCTATTTATTATAATTGCCAGACCTGAAATAACAAGCACTTTTCACCTATTGTGTCCCCCCATTTCCTTGTAGATTGTAAGCTTGCGAGCAGGGACCTCACCCCTAATGTCACTGTTTAAATTGTCTTAACTTGTACTGAATTTACTGTCTGTACATGTCCCCGCTTAATTGTAAAGTGCTGCGGAATATGTTGGCGCTATATAAATAAAAATTATTATTATTATTATCTATCTATCTATTATCTATCTATCCAATACCTATCTATCCATATATCTATCTATCTATCTATTATATATATATATATCTACCTATTATCTATCTATCTATCTATGTATCTATCTATTATCTATCTATTGTCTATCTATTATGTATCTATTATCTATCTATTGTCTATCTATCTACCTATCATCTATCTATTATCTATCTATCTATCTATCTATCTATCTATTCAATATCTATCTATATATCTATCTATTATCTATCATATCTATCTATCTATTATCTATCTATTGTCTATCTATTATCTATCTGTTATCTATCTATCATCTATCTATTATCTATCTATTATCTATCTACCTATTGTCTATCTATCTATCTATCTATTTTATATCTATCTATTATCTAATATCTATTATCTGTCTCCTTATCTATAGATCTATATACAAACATGAAGTGTGTTCTTTAGCTTTCTTGTGAAATGTTGTGGTAAGGAAGAGCTGCAATTGAGAACATTTTGTTTCTCAGACCGAGCTGAATGAGAGTTGGGTGGCACTTGAGGGAAATCTTCATCTAATTCTGCTACACCCAGTGCAATGTTTGACGCCATGGGGTTGATTCAGGTAAATGACCTTTTAGGGCACATTGATTATAAGTTGGGTTTGTTTGTATGTAGATAGCTCTGGGCAAATCTCTAATATCAGCTATAAAAGTCCCAGGACTACCAAAAGGATCAGATGTTTGTATACTGCTGATTATAATGGACCAGTGCACGTGGACTGACCTCCTGCCTAGCACCATCCAAGGAATTATTGTATGCCTAGGCATTCTATAGTCACAGCTATACTTGCATTTGCAGACAATTTTTTATTGATGTATACATCTAAATCTAAATGTGCATAGCTGTCATTTCAGGTGATATTTTAAAAATAGGCTGCTATGTTTGTGCAAGGAATAACACTATTTGTGGCCACTATACAAGTAGCATCCTGAATTTTTCATCAGGCATAGGAGATTCCTGGTCTCCTGCATGTATGTAGCACACCCACAGAAGCAGCAGCATGGAGGACATTATACAGTGGTATTGAGCAGTGTAGCTGAGAATCAAGCACAGAAGTGAGATAATACACTCACTGGAAAGTATCATGGGGGACAATTAACTACAACACTGCGCCATGTAGCTGTTCATCCAGCACTAAGTTGAAATAAACACTAGAAGGATGCAGCATTAGTGTGCAGGTGAGTGTGTGTGTCTATCTTCTTCAACGCTTGTCTTTAACTTTGAGAGCAGTCCCTAAAAAAAAGCAGAGTTCAAAATTCATAAGCAGCGTTACCAGCTTTTTAAGAGTACAACTTAACGTGTAGCAAAAGTAGGCAACCAACTTCCACAGGAAAACTTATGATGCTTTTGGCCACTCTTATCTATGGGTGCCAAACATAATGTTCACACAATCATACTGTTTCCACAATTATACTGTTCCAAATTCCCACAATCACATTGTCACTGTTCTCACAATTATACTGCATCCACAATTATACTGTTCCAACTTCCCACAATCACGTTGTCACTGTTCCCACAATTATACTGCATCCACAATTATACTGTTCCAACTTCCCACAATCACATTGTCACTGTTCTCACAAATATACTGCTTCCACAATTATACTGTTCCAACTTCCCACAATCACATTGTCACTGTTCTCACAATTATACTGCTTCCACACTTATACTGTTCCAACTTCCCACAATCACATTGTCACTGTTCTCACAATTATAGTTCTTCCACAATTATACTGTTCCAACTTCCCACAATCACATTGTCACTGTTCTCACAATTATACTTCTTCCACAATTATACTGTTCCAACTTACCACAATCACATTGTCACTGTTCTCACAATTATACTGCTTCCACAATTACACTGTTAACACTTCCCACAATCACATTGTCACTGTTCTCACAATTATACTGCTTCCACAATTACACTGTTCCAACTTACCACAATCACATTGTCACTGTTCTCACAAATATACTGCTTCCACAATTATACTGTTCCAACTTCCCACAATCACATTGTCACTGTTCTCACAAATATACTGCTTCCACAATTATACTGTTCCAACTTCCCACAATCACATTGTCACTGTTCTCACAATTATACTTCTTCCACAATTATACTGTTCCAACTTCCCACAATCACATTGTCACTGTTCTCACAATTATACTGCATCCACAATTATACTGTTCCAACTTCCCACAATCACGTTGTCACTGTTCCCACAATTATACTGCTTCCACAATTATACTGTTCCAACTTCCCACAATCACGTTGTCACTGTTCCCACAATTATACTGCTTCCACAATTATACTGTTCCAACTTCCCACAATCACATTGTCACTGTTCTCACAATTATACTTCTTCCACAATTATACTGTTCCAACTTCCCACAATCACATTGTCACTGTTCTCACAATTATACTGCTTCCACAATTATACTGTTCCAACTTCCCACAATCACATTGTCACTGTTCTCACAATTATACTGCTTCCACAATTATACTGTTCCAAATTCCCACAATCAGATTGTCACTGTAATCACAATTATACTGTTTCAACAACTATACCTTTTCTAACACAAGGGCATCTTTTCGATCAACTGGTGCTCTGAATTGAACTTCATTTTGCAGATGATGTCATACTAATGCTTTGTACATTGGTAGTATTATATTCCTGTCTCAAAATTCCATGCCTCTTTTGATACATGACAATACCCTCCTTGCATTAGAAGCCGCTGATTGACATTGCATGCTGGTATTTAGTCTGCACACCTAGATCCTTCTCTACAAGTGACTCCTCGTTTTACTCCCCCTAGATTACCTGTAATCTCTTGCATGAGCGCACCGTATCTCGCCTGTCCTACCAAGATGAGGATTGCATCAATCATGACAATTATGCCCAGGAAAGCTGGAGTAGAAGCCTTCTTGGGCCTAGTTTTGGAGAAGAGACTTCCCAACAGATTACGGTAGTCGTGCCTCCAGCCTCATTCACACGTACAACGCTGCAGACTGTAACTTCCATTTTCAGACTACAGCAGAGTTATTGTGCCACTTAAAATACTGGATTAGAATGAAGGATTCCCTTTAAAAAAGAACAAATTGAAAACACGTGTTAATGCACATGTTAAAGTCTTTACAAAGTGTACGAAGGTTTATCGGCTGAATACAAATAGTTATCCAGAAATCTTATCTGTATTTACCTGCAAATGATATCAAGTAAGATTATCTGAGCCCACACTGTTTCTAGGAAATGTGCATTACATTGAAGAATGAAGTTACATATAGTATGGGATGTCCCTAAAATCACTTACTATGTCCCTAAAATCACTTACCCAAACAGAACGGAGGATTACAAGACCCCGTAATGAATATTCGCCCCTTTTATTTCCTGCAGAGCGGCACTCGAATTTACAGGAAATTCGAGAGATGTTTTTTGGTATGAGAACTCCTCTTCAGGTTGTGGATCCTTCAAAGTCCTGTTGATTGTAGAGCAGAGGTGTCAAACTGCATTCCTTGAGGGCCGCAAACAGGTCATGTTTTCAGGATGTCCTTGTATTGCACAAGGTGCTGGAATCATTCTGTGCAGGTGATTAAATTATCACCTGTGCAATACAAGGAAATCCTGAAAACATGACCTGTTTGCGGCCCTCGAGGAATGCAGTTTGACACCTCTGTTGTAGAGCATTTGACCATCAGCTGTTATGGCCAATGTCCATGTACCCAGTAGATTACTGCATCACTAAGCATCCATGGAAAGGGATGGATGTCCATTGATCTGAATTGATTTTGCTGGTCCTCCAGAGCAAGAAGCCTAACCCAGACTGCCCCATTCAAGTATACAGAGTATATCTACAGTAGGGGGAACTTTTTATCAAACACAATTAAATGAGGACTGATTTCTAAATCAACCCGAAAAAAAAATTACATCACAGGTGGATCCAATTTAATCACGGCAAACCATAAAGTGATCAGTAGTGTATGGCTCCATGTGCCTGTAAGTATCCTGATATCCAATAATGTGATCAGTAGTGTGTGACCCCACGCAGGGCTACCACTAGAAATTTCGGGGCCCCATACTGGCAAAATTTTCGGGGCCCCCTTGAGACTCCGCCCAGGCTCCACCCCCCAGCCCTGCCTCCAGGCTCCACCCCTCGAACTGGCCACAGTCCCACCGCTCTATCTTGGAAAATCTCCACTTCTCACCTATCACACATTAACAGTTCCCATCACCAGATCACACATATAGCCGGCAGCTTTTGTTTTGGCCAAAAGATTTTTTAAGCCGCCACCAGAACACGGTTGACACTTTTGGCTGGGCCCTACTCTACTGTAACCTATTAAATATTTGTTAAAATATGCAATACAATTTAGGTATATTTTTATTTATTTTTCAATTTTTAAAATGACCAATAATATCACATACAAGGAACAAATACCACAGCACTATGACCAGATGACATATTACCACCACAGTGATCGAATAATATCACATACAAGGAACAAATACCACAACACCATGACCAGACTGCATATTACCACCAATGACTGAATACTACAATACTGATCAGTAATAAAAAAAAAACCACAATACTATCACCAGCAGTGTCATTATACACAGGAGATCTGTAATTAGTAAGCAGTGTCTGTGTACAGATAATACAGTGATCACCGGTGACATTATACACAGGACCTCTGTATATAGTATACAGTGTATAGTGTCAGTGTATAGTTAACACTGACTCACCAGTGACGTCTCTAGGTGAAGTCCTTCATCTTTCATCCAGCACAGACCGCCATCACTTCATCCAGCCAGGACTTGTCTCTGCAGGAAATAACACAGTTATCTCAAGTTCCACTTGCAGAACACATTACATAATTTTCCCAACTTCTACATTACACCACATAAAGAAGGTGACATAGTATCACTCTACACAGTAACAGGACCTCCCCCCATTTAAAACAGTATACTCAAAAAATAAAATAAATACATCACTGCAATAATAATATCCCTTAATTAGCCCCTATGGTAATATTCGCCATCCTAGCCCCCGTGTGTCTCATTGCAGGCTCCAGCCATATGTTCTCCCATCCTGCCCTCATGAGTATCCATTCTGCCCCATATGATCTCCCCATCCTGCCCCATCTGTCTCCATCGTATCCATCCTGCCACATCTGTCTCCATTCTGCCCCATCTGTTTCCAGCACTCTGCCCCATCTGTGTCCAGCACATCTGCCCCATCTGTGTCCAGCACATCTGCCCCATCTGTGTCCAGCACATCTGCCCCATCTGTGTCCAGCACATCTGCCCCATCTGTGTCCAGCACATCTGCCCCATCTGTGTCCAGCACTCTGCCCCATTTGTTTCCAATCCTGCCCCATCTCTGTCCAGCACTCTGCCCCATCTCTGTCCAGCACTCTGCCCCATCTCTGTCCAGCACATCTGCCCCATCTCTGTCCAGCACATCTGCCCCATCTCTATCCAGCACATCTGCCCCATCTGTATCCAGCACATCTGCCCCATCTGTGTCCAGCACTCTGCCCCATCTCTGTCCAGCACATCTGCCCCATCTGTGTCCAGCACATCTGCCCCATCTGTGTCCAGCACATCTGCCCCATCTGTGTCCAGCACATCTGCCCCATCTGTGTCCAGCACATCTGCCCCATCTGTGTCCAGCACTCTGCCCCATTTGTTTCCAATCCTGCCCCATCTCTGTCCAGCACTCTGCCCCATCTCTGTCCAGCACTCTGCCCCATCTCTGTCCAGCACATCTGCCCCATCTCTGTCCAGCACATCTGCCCCATCTCTGTCCAGCACATCTGCCCCATCTGTATCCAGCACATCTGCCCCATCTGTGTCCAGCACTCTGCCCCATCTCTGTCCAGCACTCTGCCCCATCTCTGTCCAGCACTCTGCCCCATCTCTGTCCAGCACTCTGCCCCATCTCTGTCCAGCACTCTGCCCCATCTCTGTCCAGCACTCTGTCCCATCTGTTTCCAATCCTGCCCAGCACTCTGCCCCATCTCTGTCCAGCACTCTGCCCCATCTCTGTCCTGCATTCTGCCCCATCTCTGTCCTGCACTCTGCCCCATCTCTGTCCAGCACTCTGCCCCATCTCTGTCCAGCACTCTGCCCCATCTCTGTCCTGCACTCTGCCCCATCTCTGTCCTGCACTCTGCCCCATCTCTGTCCTGCACTCTACCCCATCTCTGTCCTGCACTCTGCCCAGCAATCTGCCCCATCTCTGTCCAGCACTCTGCCCCATCTCTGTCCAGCACTCTGCCCCATCTCTGTCCAGCACTCTGCCCCATCTCTGTCCAGCACTCTGCCCCATCTGTTTCCAATCCTGCCCAGCACTCTGCCCCATCTCTGTCCAGCACTATGCCCCATCTCTGTCCTGCACTCTGCCCCATCTCTGTCCAGCACTCTGCCCCATCTCTGTCCAGCACTCTGCCCCATCTCTGTCCTGCACTCTGCCCCATCTCTGTCCTGCACTCTGCCCCATCTCTGTCCTGCACTCTGCCCCATCTCTGTCCTGCACTCTGCCCCATCTCTGTCCAGCACTCTGCCCCATCTGTTTCCAATCCTGCCCAGCACTCTGCCCCATCTCTGTCCAGCACTCTGCCCCATCTCTGCCCTGCACTCTGCCCCATCTCTGTCCAGCACTCTGCCCCATCTCTGTCCAGCACTCTGCCCCATCTCTGTCCAGCACTCTGCCCCATCTGTTTCCAATCCTGCCCAGCACTCTGCCCCATCTCTGTCCAGCACTCTGCCCCATCTCTGTCCAGCACTCTGCCCCATCTCTGTCCAGCACTCTGCCCCATCTGTTTCCAATCCTGCCCCATCTCTGTCCAGCACTCTGCCCCATCTCTGTCCAGCACCACTCTGCCCCATCTCTGTCCTGCACTCTGCCCCATCTCTGTCCTGCACTCTGCCCCATCTCTGTCCAGCACTCTGCCCCATCTCTGTCCAGCACTCTGCCCCATCTCTGTTCTGCACTCTGCCCCATCTCTGTCCAGCACTCTGCCCCATCTCTGTCCAGCACTCTGTCCCATCTGTTTCCAATCCTGCCCAGCACTCTGCCCCATCTCTGTCCTGCACTCTGCCCCATCTCTGTCCAGCACTCTGCCCCATCTCTGTCCAGCACTCTGCCCCATCTCTGTCCAGCACTCTGTCCCATCTGTTTCCAATCCTGCCCAGCACTCTGCCCCATCTCTGTCCTGCACTCTGCCACATCTCTGTCCTGCACTCTGCCCCATCTCTGTCCTGCACTCTGCCCCATCTCTGTCCAGCTTTTTGCCCGTGTCCAGCGTTCTTCCCTTCCCTGGGCCCCCGGATCGCCGCTCTCAAGAAAAAAAAAAAAAGAAGTTCTTCTTACCTGGCCGTGATCCTGCGGCGGGCAAAGTCTCCACGCAGCTGCAGCGTGCATGCACTCGCCGGCGACTGACAATGATGTCAGACGCCGGCAACATGCACGCACGCTGCGGCTGACGTCAGCTGCCAGCCTCTGATTGGCTGGCGGCTGTTAACTATTGACGTGCGCGCCCGCGCCCGCACGTCAATAGCTTTAAACAGCTGCAGCGTCGGCGACTCGGCTCACCGGGCCCCATACGCCAGTCACGGCCGTCATGCCCTGATGGCGACCCTGAGTCCCCACGTGTCTCTATGTATCATGATATCCCATAATATGATTAGCAGTGTATATGTACTGGGCTACTGACAACTGATGAAATTGTGGGTGGTCTCCTGGGTGATCTCCCCTGAGACCAATTTCAGGAAATCATGGGCTCTTGTAGTCTCGGGTGATACTTGGCCCCTTCGGCTGCACTGACACATGATAGCCAAAAGTTCTCAGTTTGGTTCAGGACCGAGGAATGTGAGGGCAGGTCAGTGCCAGCAATGTCTTCATCATCCAGGAGTTGCCCACACATTCTGGCCAGGGGCTTAACAATCGCGGTCACAGAGGGTACAACTGTAACTGGGCCTGTGCAGGCGCCAACGCCAGCTCATATTCCAACTGGATGTGCGTCCGAGGACACACATTCAGATGAAATGCACACCAGGATGGGAGACATTTATACCAGGATGGGAGACGTATGTACCAGGATGGGAGACATTTATACCAGGATGGGAGACATATGTACCAGGATGGGGGACATATATACAAGGAAGGTGCCCAGGAAGGGGGACACATATACCAAAATGGGGGCATATATACCAGGATGGGTGCAGAAAAGGGATACATATATACCAGGAAGGGGACCGGAATTGGGCGACCTACACACCTGGAAGGGGACCAGGATGAGGGTAATTAGTACAGGATGTGTGACATTAGTACATAATGGAGGAGTATGTCCTTATAGGATTTAGAATGTTAAAGGGACCCATACATCTGACCAACATGGGTGAGAGCCGGGATCCAAATTTTGCACTGGGGTCTGATGGACTCTAGTTACGCCAATGACTTTGGCTACAAGAGCGGGTATTGTCCTAGATCAGCAGGACCACACTTCACCCCTGACAATGACTTTATACATTTATTACATAAAGGAATCAGGATTTGAGCTCAATAACAGAAATATTAGGTCTAAACGTATGTGCTGGTCAACCACTTCCCACCATAGAACATAATAGTATCCCTTATGGTTGGTGCGGGTGTATGGCACGAGCTTAGAATTTGAGCCTGCTCCATACACAGCAGGTGCCGGCTGCATTACATAGTCACCATCTCATTCTACCAGCGTCGAGCAGAGCTTGCTCCAATCGCTGCTGCATAGTCATATACTGTAGATGTCACTGTCAATCACTGATAGCAACCTATTAGGGTATGTTTCCACATTCAGGAAATGCTGCGTGTTTGACGCTGCATAGAGACGCAGCATAAAACACGCAGCGTCCAGATGTTACAGCATAGTGGAGGGGATTTAATGAACTCCTGTCTCCACTATGCGTGGTAACACGCATCCGGCGGCCCTGCGATTCCGGACATGCGGCGCGTCTTTTTAGAACGCAGCATGTCCGTACACCTTGTGGCAACGCTGCGCCGTCGCAAGGTATAACACAGGGCCCTATGTGTGGGGTGCGATGATACCGGATGTGTGCTATGAACACATTCGGCATCATCGCGTCTCCAGAAGGGGGCAGAGCCTTGGGCGGAGAAAGTTTGCCGCTCCGTCAAAACCTCCGGCCATCCTGAACGTGGACACGTACCCTAAATGGTTCCACTGTGTGTGCTCAACAAGGAGTGTTTGGGGTTTGAATCATCTCCTTTTCCAAAATAAAATAAAAATAAGTATATTTGGAATCACCGCATCTATAAAAGTCCAATCTATGAAATAGTAAATGCTATAAAAGGGGGAAAAAAAGCCTAAATTGCTGTTGTTTGGCCATCTGGTATCCCAAAAAGCGTGGATTGAAAAACATTTAAAATGTCAAATCACTCGTAAGAGGAAAAAATTCTCTTCACTTGAATTTGTTTTCTAGCTCATTATAAGGTGAAGTGAATGGTGTATTTTAAAACTACAAAGAAATAAGCCCTTGTTTGGCTATGTTGGAAAAAAAATTTAAAAAAATAAAAAAATAAACAAAATTAGCTTGGAAGCCCCATTTTTTTGGTGCAAAAAATCCCATCCAACAGGTAATAAAAAATGCCTGTGTGTATTCCCCACAATATGTACTACATGGCCATAGGGAGAATGTTATTATTCCTGTGCCAAGTCAAACCAATCCAGACATGAGCGCGCAGGATTCTAAGGAAACCTATACGGCATTCAGCCTGTCGACAATGAATGGCGCCAGATGCTCAGAACAAACATAAACTTATTTCCTCTCCAGTTTGTATTCCCATAATTAAGTCCGTATTTACAGTAATTGTGTTCTGTCATCACACGAAAAGAAGAGAAAAGATGCCGAAATATTTATAACATAAAAGCTCTAAAACATAAAAAAACTTTATATATTAGGTTTACGGCACGTAAAGTGCAGAATAAAATTTGCGTGTAATTTTTACCGCATTGTAAACAGTAAAAAAAATATATATATAATATTGCTTCTTGGAATTCAACAGTGAAAAAAAATGTAAAAGATTAGTAAGGTTTTGATATGCGTGCCCTTTTAACTGCAAACAGAGTGGTTGGGGTCTGGGTCTTAGACCCCCACCAATTGCTCAAACCTCCTTTCTGAGATATGACAAGTTTCAGTATTTGTAATGGTTGAATTCCTAGAACTAATTTTGATTTTCCCGAAACAAGTTGTATTTCTGAAAGGCGAATAAAATCTATTGATTGACTTCTAATAATCAATAAATTAAAAAAATATAAAAGAAACAAATAAATTTAAAAATGCCAATCTCTCCCTCCTTTATCCCCTTTAAGAATATAGGAAATAAAAACATTAACGTATTTGGTATTACTGCGTTGGTAAAAGTCAGATCTGTCAGAATCTAAAATTAATTATATTCAGGAAAAGAGAAAGAAAAATTTGAATGTAAAAATCACTTAAAAATTGATTTGATAATGATCCAAATATTCACGTGAACCCTAAAATGGAGACAATAAAAACTTCAGGTCACCAAGTTAAAAACAAGCCTTCAGGTAACTCCATTGCGGGAAGAATAAAAAATAGTTAAGAGACTCAGAAAAATAGCGACAGAAATAATTTTTAAAATTTGTTTTTCAATTTTTTTTCTCAACACTTAAAAAAATAAATGTACAAGCTGGGTACTGTCGTAATTGTGATTGACCTGAGAAATCAAGTTGTCAGATCATTTTTACCGTGCAATGAATGTAATAAAATCAGAACAACAAAAAATAGCAGAATCGCTAATCACTGGAGGTTCGACCCCTGAGAGGACCCCATCAGACTCCAAAAATGGGGCTCTGAAGTGCTCCACCAGAATAGAGTGTGTTGCTTTGACAGCGCTGATCCCCACTGATCGGCAAGTTATCACCTATACCGTGGATATGTTACTCTTTTTTAACTATGTCGAAAACCTTTAAGGGCAGAATACAATCCAATATCTAACTTAGGGAGATCTTCGATGAATTGACCCCATTGACTTGCTGAAAGTCATAAATTAACCACGTGCAGTGACAGACATCATCTTCTACCATTTGACAAAACACTGGTTTGATATCTGCTATTAAATAAATAAAGTCCTCCTGCCTCGTAATCAGATCTGCACACCTTTCCTCAACAAATTACTCACATGACTATATTTAGTGCACCATGGACTTGTATCAAATCATTAAAAATTATCACTAATGTTCCATCACACAAGGTTAGTGACCTTATACCAATAACCGCCCTCCAGGCATACATATAAATAAGCATTGATAAGCCTCTGAGCCCTTTTCCTTATACCTTTCTGCCTGAAACCCTCTCTCTGGACTATAGTTACGTCCTACACTGTGCAATATGAGGCTATATGGAAAGATGCATATTCTCCTCTTTGGACTGAGTCTTCTAGTTGTTGGTAAGGTTTTTTTTTCATCATAATATTATATGGAAATTAGCTCAATATAACGTAAGTGGTGGTGTCAGATGTTCTCCACAAAGACTTTCTTGGGACACTGTTGACTTTAGCCAAATATGATATCATTAATGCTGAATGGTTGACCTTGCTTCTTCTGACCACCAACATTTTCTTACTGTACTTCCCTTCAGAGTATTTGAAAGGTATTTATCTTGACCATTTAAGAATCTTCCACTTTTTTCAGCCATATCTTGAGGAAGTTTCTTAGATGTTTAGGGTCATTGTAGTGTTGAGGTTCAGCCTCCTATTAGATGGCCTCACGATATCCTTAAGATCCCTCAGATGTTTGGTTTTTTTAGAATTAATTATCTACCAGACAATGGAATGATTGATGTACAATCTTCTTAAATCATGTTTGAGACTTATTTACAAAAGCCTCAGAGATCTCAATAGATTTAGGCATGGTAATACTAATGGTTTCCGATATGAATAATCCTAAAGGTCTGATTACCCTGTGGTCATCATCATCTGAAAACCATGTTTACATGAGATGAATGATTTCCAATCCTCTTAAATCATTTTTTTCAGATTCATGGTCATCAATGACCTTCTTTTTGAAGACCTCATTAAATGTAGGGGTGGTAAAACTAGTGATGTTTTCTTTGAACAATCCTAAAGGATTGCCTACCCTGAAGCCACACTTCCAGTAAGTCATCCAAAACTAATAGACATGTTTACATTGGGCTAGATCAAAAATTTGAAAGATTGGGGATTGGGTTTAGCTTTACAGACAGGAGATATATAGAATATAGGATGAAAGTTTTTATCTTCACTTTTAGGACGGGAAAATCTTAAATATTTTTGGTGTCTATTTTGTCCCTCATGATTTTTAATATTCACTGATATTTTCATTGTCCATTTTAATATGTCATTTTATCACATATGACCATGAGTAGACACCTCCCCAATGAGTAGAGGTGGGCTCTGTTGGCTACCCAACGAAACAGCTTTTATGCCACCCACTCTGGTAGTTATCCTAATGTTTGCCGGGAATATTACATGGACATTATTCCATTAATGCTGATTTGGTCATTCTTCGAGAACCTCCATGGTTGGCTTTACTGAGGAGACAACCTCTTGGAGGACTGTCGAGTTGGCCACCATTTACAAACTTTTATTGAGATGAAGTTGTTACAGCCAAAATAGAACAATTATGGTTCTAGGAATATATATCAATGTTCTGTCCATAGATGGCTTGAACACTAGACTGATCAGCAGGACAGATGGATCAAGATGCATTTCTACAGTTTGGCACTTTGTTCTGCTGATCTGTAGGGATCCAGGGGCTCAGAAAAAGATTCTCGAATAACTGCTTTGTCAAATGTTAGAAGAGAAAACTTTGAGTTCTGTTGCATTCAGCAGTCCGTTTAACCATTATGCTTTCTTTTTTTTTAACTTTTACATTTATCTCCTTAGGTCTTTATGGCTCAGAGCTCGGTGCAACACAGGACACACATCTAAAAACATCCACAAACTGTAAAAATCATACACAGCACAAATACGTTACCAAGAGTATGTTTCGGTCTTTATCAACCGTTTAACTCTTTATTCATTTGTCATTAAAGATGGGGGTGCTTATTTTAAGGAAGGGGGGTTAAAATTTCCTACAGCTGCTCTCCCCTAAGCACTATTATCAGAATAGAGGTATTTTAATGGGGTCTGTCCAGTTCCTTAAATGAGGACAAGCTAAAAAGCAACTAACTATCATGGGTCTATCAGCTGAGATCCCCATGATCAGCTGTTATCACCGGGGAGGCTGTGGTCACCTGCACGGCTCTTTTACACTGCCTCTACAGTAGAAATGTAGTATTACATGGGGCTCATAAGAAATTGTCATGGTGTAAGAGAGCAGTTCTGGAAATGTTGATCTCCCATGTTTGTCAATTCAGTACATAATTTGGATAATAAACATATTTTAAGGAACAGATAAAAATACTATAAAAAATACATAGCAAAAAAAGTAAACATTGTATTGACCCCCCCATTAGTCTGGGGCTGCACACAACTCTTGCTATGTGATTGATCGTGTATTTAGTGGTCTCCACTGTTTGGGGCATTAAACCAAATTCAGATCTACAAGCGGAGATGTTTTATTGCGATACATCCTCCTAGGTACTCTTCCCATTCACAGCTATCGGAGTGTGACACGATGAGTAAGGTGAACCACCCATGGATTGTCCCGCTTTGTAGACAATTTTCAATATTTTACTTAAATGCATGCATTTAGAGCTAAAACACATTTTTGAAGTTGGATTTCATTAAAAATTTTGCACCATTTGCCACTGTCTTTTGTTGGCTGCAGAATGAGCTGCTCTGATAATCTGGCAGGAGACTTTGCCCCTCATTTATCCGTCTTTTTTTTCTGAGAACCGCTCAGTTGATTTCTGACCACAGACCACATCAAAGTTGAATTTCGCTGGGAAACAAAGAGCCTGTAAAAGCCAAGCAATGCAAAACTTTGAATAAAATCCAATTGTAAAAAGGATTTTTTAGCAAGAAATACATGCACTTAAGTAAAACAGAAAAAAGGCTTAAAGGTGGACAAGCCTATGCCGAAAAATTGTGCATATTTATGGGGAGGGCGGCAGAAGAATGTTGACCTTACTAGTTGGCCACCATCTTATGGGTTGGGTCAACTTTAATTTAAGGTTTATGGTCTGTAAGACCAGCACATAGTGGAGAGGTGGTAATAGTTTAGATCTGAGTGTAGTGATGAGCGAGTGTACTCGATGCTCGGGTTTTCCAGAGCATGCTCTGGTGGTCTCCAAGTATTTGTTATTGTTCGGAGATTTAGTTTTCATCGCCGCAGCTGAATGATTTACAGCTACTAGCCAGGCTGAGTACATGTGGGGGTTGCCTGGTTGCTAGTGAATCCCCACATGTAATCAATCTGGCTAGTAGCCAAAAATCATCCAGCTGAGGCAACGAAAACTAAATCTCAGAGCAGTTGAAAATACTCGGGAGACCCCCCGAGCGTGCTCTGGAAAACCTGAGCAACTCACTCATCACTACTGAGTGATGCTTGTAGACATGCTCGTAGGCCACAGAGTAGATCATATGTTTGGGTATAGTAAACTACCCCAAAGCCATACAAGTCTTTTAATTAAAAAATATATATATAATACAGAAATTGGCAAC
Organism: Ranitomeya imitator; assembly: GCF_032444005.1. NCBI lineage: Eukaryota > Metazoa > Chordata > Amphibia > Anura > Dendrobatidae > Ranitomeya > Ranitomeya imitator. The sequence goes on from NC_091283.1 coordinate 35,409,840, forward strand.
CTGGTGTAAATAAAACACAATACCTTGATGATGCATTATTGGCAAATACCACATATACAGCTACATAGAGCTATATGAGAACAATTCATAAATTAAAGGCCATGTTTTCTCTTTATTTATTTATGTTTTTTTTGTATGCAGCAAATACAGAAACAACTAAAAAACCGTGTCGCCACAGCACCTCTTCGAGGACTACAAGGTCAACACACTCCACAACCAGCGATACTCCCAAATCTACTTCTAAACTGACCACTGCTGCTTCTACTAGTACCCACTCTAGAACCACTATACAAATAAAAACTTCTACAACTACTAAACAAATTAAGGAGAGCGATTCCACAGTAAACCCTACGGTGACTAGCAATGAACAGTCGAATGGTACAGTGTCTTCTCCAGAGACCACGTCTGCGGCAGAAACTTTTCATTCCATAATCACTGCTTCTAGTACTATTACGTCTCATGAAACCAGCAATAAAAAAGAAGACAATACAATAATAACCAGCCCTATAACTAGCAATAACCCAGAACTAACGAATAGTAAAGATTTCTCGTGGATTACCACTAGTGAATTATCAAAGGATGAAACTACTTCTGTCTCCATTCCCAACACTAGCACCACTGAACAAGAAGATACTAGAAAAACCTCTCCTAATACTCACACCTGGTCAGAGGATATAAATACTACCATAGACATAATGACCACCAGCACCATCACTGATCAAGATGATACAACAAATCTATCTTCTGATACCAGCACAAAACCAGAGAAAAGCGATATTACATTGGACACTGAGACCACCAGCACCAACACTGATCAAGAAGATACTACCGAAATTTCCCCTGATACTAGTACTAATCCAGAGAAAAGCGATACTACACTGGAAATACAGACCATCAGCACCATCACTGATCAAGAAGATACTACAGAGATTTCACCTGATACTAGTAATACTCCAGAACACAGTGATATTACATTGGACACCCAGATGACCAGCACCATCAATGATCACGAAGACACTACAGAGATTTCCGCTGATACTAGTAATACTCCAGAACACAGTGATATTACATTGGACACTCAGACGACCAGCACCATCAATGATCACGAAGACACTACAGAGATTTCACCTGATACTAGTAATACTCCAGAAAACAGTGATATTACATTGGACACTCAGACGACCAGCACCATCAATGATCACGAAGACACTACAGAGATTTCACCTGATACTAGTAATACTCCAGAAAACAGTGATATTACATTGGACACTCAGACGACCAGCACCATCAATGATCACGAAGACACTACAGAGATTTCACCTGATACTAGTAATACTCCAGAAAACAGTGATATTACATTGGACACTCAGACGACCAGCACCATCAATGATCACGAAGACACTACAGAGATTTCACCTGATACTAGTAATACTCCAGAAAACAGTGAAATTACATTGGACACTCAGACGACCAGCATCATCAATGATCATGAAGACACTACAGAGATTTCACCTGATACTAGTAATACTCCAGAACACAGTGATATTACATTGGACACTCAGACGACCAGCACCATCGATGATCACGAAGACACTACAGAGATTTCAGCTGATACTAGTAATACTCCAGAACACAGTGATATTACATTTGGCACTCAGACGACCAGCATCATCAATGATCACGAAGACACCACAGAGATTTCCGCTGATACTAGTAATACACCAGAACACAGTGATATTACATTGGACACTCAGACGACCAGCACCATCAATGATCACAAAGACACTACAGAGATCTCAGCTGATACTAGTACTAAACCAGAAAACAGTGATATTACATTGGACACTCAAACCACAAGCACCATCAATGATCTAGAAGACACTACGGAAATCTATTCTGATGCAAGTACTAAACCAGAAAATATCGATACTACATTGGACTTTCAGGCCTCCAGCACCATCACTAATTATGAAGATACTACAGAAATGTCCCCTAATACTAATAACAATTCAGAAAATAGCGATATTACATTGGACACTCAGACCACCAGTACTATCACTGATCAAGAAGAAACTACAGAGATTTCCCCTGATACTAGTAATATTCCAGAAAACAGCGACATTACATTGGCCACTCTGACCACCAGCACCATCACTGATCAAGAAGACACTACAGAGATTTCCGCTGTTAGTAGTAACAATCCAGAAATCAGCGATATTACATTGGACACTCAGACCTCCAGTACCATCACTGATCAAGAAGATACTACAGAAATTTCACTTGACACTAGTACCAATGCTGAGAAAAGTGATATAACATTGGACACTCAGACTACCAGCATCATCAATGATCAAAAATATACTACGGAATTCTTCTCTGATGCTAGTAGCAAGACAGAAAAGAGCGATATTACATTGGACTATCAGGCCAGAAGCACCATCAATGATCATGAAGATACCACAGAAATCTCCTCTGCTACTAGTACTAAATCAGAAACAAGTGATACTACATTGGACAGTCCGACCAATATCATCATTACTGATGAACACATTACAGCTGTCAATGGCACAACAAACATTAATAGAGAATTTACAATAACTACAAATCATCCAAGATCTCAGACATTTGAGACCACAAAAGTCACTGATCACATCATAACTCCAGAAAAAAGCAGAACATCTATAGTGACAAATACCTTACCAACTACTCATTCACATGCAACTAATATCAAGCAAACCACAGTTTACGTTACAAATGTTACAAGGGCAAATCCTTTACTACAATCATCCCCTGCTGGTGTTACAACTACGGGAGCTACTATGGAGGCATCAACAACTACTACGCAGAAAACAACCCATGTGACGTCAACTACTCATGTCACAAGTATGCCAATCATCCCTAAAACTAAAACTACCACTGGAGCACCAACATCACTGACAACCATTAGTCTTTCAACACTCAACAAGAAAACAACTCCTTTACAGGCAACAACTTCTCTTGATACTACAGCTGCAATTACTACTACTACTACTACTACTACTACTAATACTACTACTACTACTACACCAACATCAATGACACCAACAACAACCCATGAGGTACCGGCTAAAAGAACAAGTAGGCCACCAACACCTACTCTGAAAGCTACAACTACCCCTGAGACAACAACATCCTTGGCCACTACTAGTTCTACAACCAGGAAAACAACTCCTGAAGATACCACAACTACAATTACTACTACAACAACGACACCAACTACTCAGACATCAACCCACAAGTTGACGTCTAAGCCAACAAATATGAAATCAACTAAAAGTATGAAAACTACAACCACCCGTGAGACAACAACTCTGACCACTACTAGTTCTACAACCGGAAAAACAACTACGCTTGATCCCACAACTACAACTACCCCTGAGAAAACAACGCACATGGTCACGACTAGCACTAAAACCGTCAACAAGACAACTCCTTCGCTAAAAACAACTACTTCTCATATCACAATGACATTTACTACAACTACAACAGTGACACCAACAACGACCATCCAGACACCAACCCCTACGGTACTAACAACTACAAACAGACCTGCAACTACCACCAAAGCTACAACACCTCAAACAAAACTGAGTGCTACCACGTCTAGCCAACATTTAACAACCAAACAGACCAGAACTACAGCTTCTACAACTACTACTAGTACCCCAAAAACTACATCAAGTACCACGAGACAACTAACTAATTTGGTACCAACCTCTAGCTCTAGAGCTACACACATCTCACCAACGTTTAAGACCACGGTGACTGCTTTTCCGACCACAAGTACTATGAAGACAACTCTCAAGTCTAAACCAACATCTTCTACCACTAGACAGCTGACGACACCTGTAGCCAAAGTGTCTTCTTCCAGCCATACCAACATAAATTCATTAAGTAAGTTCACACATATTACCTTATGTCATTAAAGAGGTTATCAACACTATACTTAACTCTTCATTAAGTGCTAAACGTCCAGTGATCCTCCTCCCGGTGTATGTTTAAAAGTGGTCGGCAATGACATCCATTAAATGGCACTGTGTTATATTGCTGCCATCATGGCTCCCATTGCTAAATCATGATGCCAGTGGCTGGGTCCGGGACCACTGTGGTCACTGATTGGCTAGTTTATTCAAGTGTAAAAAATAACAAAACAGAACCACCAGTGCATCAGCACTGGATCTATAAGGGAATAAAGTTGACTAGCTTCTTTTTTTTTTTTAAATTTTGCTGTTTTTTCTATAAATGTTGGAAAATCCCATTAAGCCTATTGTTATTCGATATGTAATTTAAGAAATAGCTATTCAAAGTCATTTGGGGCCATAAATTGTTCTTATATTATACGTTTTATTAACAGAAATGGCCTTCGCGAGCCTTTTCTTCTTTACAGTTCTCCATGGGGTTGCGAAATGACTGAAGTCCTATCAGGGCTTCACACTATGACATCTTATTTATAGTAGCAGTCTAAACTATGGAGTACGGGAACCTTTTAGGTCTCCATTGGGATCTAGGGCCAAGATGTCACCACAATCATGATATTATTATACCGGTATTATAAAAAAGCGAACAACACTGTTTTTTTTTTATTGCCAACAACCTTCAACCATGTGGTCAGAAGTTTGTGGTACCAGCAATGGAACCATGGTGGGAAGACAATCCAAAAAAATCCTAAATAGTTTACAAGAACCATACGGAAAGTTAAATCCCAAAAGAAATCCTCTGATAATGGCGTTAATATTTTATTTTGTGCTTTTTTCTGCCAGGTACTAACCATTCTACAGATGGAGGCTGGTATCTTCCGTTTTGGGCCATCATTCTCATTTGCTTGGCAGTAATCCTGTGCCTCACGTGGCTATGCTGCCTCATCTACGCAGTGAGTATAGCACTAATAATGCATCTTATTAGTGACTTAAAGGAGTACTCTTCTTCATACAATAACCCTTTATTAGAAGTGTCCAGCTAAGATAATGTCTTCACATAGTGCCCTGATGCTGGTAATCTCCCTTATCTTATCAGTTTTCAATTCCCCTGCAGTGCCTCCGCAGGGCAAATTAAGCATTATACACTGTTGGGTCCTCCAGAGTGAAAAAATGCTCTTTTTACCCATTTTTTGGTTGGACAAAAAGATTCAAGATTGCAAATTCCTTAATAAGTTGTTTTTATATTTTCCCAATATGTTCCAACAAAGGAGGACAAAGTTGCAAATATTAAAAACGGCTCCTATGCATATCAATGTGTTTCCATTAAACTAAAAACAAATCCTGCATGAGGTCTACACGAGTGAACAGTGCATCTGACAGCGACAGCTCTAGGTTTATGCAAGTACTTGGGTGCAGTGGCGTAACTAAAGTCCGAAGGGCCCCTGTGCAAAATTTGAAAGTAAGCCCCCATATGCATGCTGGACAGATTTATGAGCCATTGTAGAATTCAAGATCCTATAAAGACATATGCACACCCCCCATGTAATAATGTCCCCCATCCTGTCCTCATCCTGGCACTATTATATAATATTGTCCCCATCCTGGTACTATTACATAATAATGTCCACATCCTGGCACTATTATATAATAATGTCCACATCCTGGCACCTTCCTATAATAATTTCCCCCATCCTGGGCCCCTTCCTGAAATAATGCCTCCCATCCTGTATTAATGTCCCCATCCTGGCACTAGTATATAATAGTGTCCACATCCTGGCATTATTATATAATAACTAGATTGTGGCCCGATTCTAATGCATCGGGTATTCTAGAATATGCATGTCCCCGTAGTATATGGACAATGATGATTCCAGAATTCGCGGCAGACTGTGCCCGTCGCTAATTGGTCGAGGCAACCTTTATGACATCATCGTCGCCATGGCAACCATTATGACATCTACGTCGATACTGTGCCCATCGCTGAATCAGAAACGTGGGATATCTACGTCCTTTATGACATCATCGTCGCTGTGCCCGTTGCTGATTGGTCGAGGCCGCCAGGCCTCGACCAATCAGAGACGCGGGATGTCTACGTCCTTTATGACATCGTCACTGTGCCCGGCGGCCTCGACCAATCAGAGACGCGGGATTTCTACGTCGATACTGTGCCCGTCGCTGATTGGTCGAGGCAACCTTTATGACATCATCGTCGCCATGGCAACCATTATGACATCTACGTCGATACTGTGCCCGTCGCTGATTGGTCGAGGCCTGGTGGCCTCGACCAATCAGAGACGCGGGATTTCCAGGACAGACAGACAGAAAGACAGACAGACAGACAGACGGAAAAACCCTTAGACAATTATATATATAGACTAGACTGTGGCCCGATTCTAACGCATCGGGTACTCTAGAATATGCATGTCCCCGTAATTTATGGACAATGATGATTCCAGAATTCGCGGCAGACTGTGCCCGTCGCTGATTGGTCGAGGCAACCTTTATGACATCATCGTCGCCATGGCAACTATTATGACATCTATGTCGATACTGTGCCCGTCGCTGAATCAGAAACGTGAGATGTCTACGTCCTTTATGACATCATCGTCGCTGTGCCCGTTGCTGATTGGTCGAGGCCTGGCGGCCTCGACCAATCAGAGACGCGGGATTTCTACGTCGATGCTGTGCCGGTCTCTGATTGGTCGAGGCCTGGCGGCCTCGACCAATCAGAGAGCCGGGATTTCCAGGACAGACAGACAGACAGACAGACAGACGGAAAAACCCTTAGACAATTATATATATAGATGTCCACATCCTGGCACCTTCCTGTAATAATTTATCCCATTCTGGGCGCCTTCCTGGAATAATGTCCCCATCCTGTATTAATGTCCCCATCCTGGCACTATTATATAATAATGTCCCCATCCTGGCATTATTATATAATAATGTCCACATCCTGGCAATTTCATGTAATAATTCCCCCCATCCTGGGCCCCTTCCAAGTATATTGTCCCGCATCCTGGGACCCTTCCTGGTATAATGTCCCATATTCTTCAGCTCTTCTCCAACAAATTAAAATACAAAGCAAGAACTTTGCCTTAACCCCACCATACCACCCATTTGAAAATATATAGTCTAAATATATAGTCCATCTAATCAATTTCCTTACATCCAATCAGGACATAATTTTTCCATAGGAGAAAACAGCGAATTGAAAAAGTTCACTCCTTTCCGGCTTCGTGCTGTGTATACGTAGAGCAAAGGTGGTTGGTAGTGTGTGCAATCCACCAGACTTTTAAGATTTGTATGGACACAGGTTCAAGAAGTGAGCCCATGCCATCTACCGTGGTAGGAGGCCCCAATTTATACATCTCAGCTCTCACTGCAACAGCCAAGATCAGAGCTAGGTCCAACCCTGGCTGTAATCTCTCAGATGTTGAGGTCAATAATGACCAACACATCTAATCGTTTGGTAGAGGGAGGAGGCTATCTTTGTCAGCTCAGTGGCACTTCCGTAACATGATCAAAGGGTGATGATAGGTTGCAACAGAAATGAGAGGCCTAACTATGGCCTCCAGGCAGGGGCGGATTATCAGAGGGTCAATATGGGCGGTAGCCCAGGCCTCCAGGTCTGCCTTGTATGGAAGCCCAAGGCTTCTGCCTAACAATAAGATGCCAAAAGGCAGACACAGTACACTGAATATTATAAGTAGGCTCATATCATGTGTCCTGCCGGTCTCTAGAGTGGGTAGTCCATACCTAGTCTTCTGTCCACCACCAACACTAATGTCAAGGCCAGAGGACACCGGCCAACAAACGTTTGTCTGCTCCTCCCAGCAGCTTGTCCTCACAATCATGGAAAGTCTAGGGTTCACCCTTTTACCTACTCAAAATAGTAATAAATGTGAAATGTAATACATATTCAACAAATATTACCCTTTCTATTTCCAGGTTGCCCGCTTATGTAGGAGGAGACGACGACCCACGGTGTATGTGGTAAATGAAGAGATTCTGAATCCTTATTAAATAACCTTCAGCGTCTATAAAAATCTTGAACATATGGTAACAACAGGAAAAAAAATAAAAAACAAAAAAAGACTCTATTTTGCACAGTGCTGAAAATGTCAAGAAAAAAGGACGTGAGATGACGTAGATTAGAAATATATTATGCCACATTTACAGACCATGTGGCCAATGGAGAGAGTCGTCCCGGCTCTGCTTAATCCAATCCAGTGGTAACATTTCTCCTGGGCCGCAGTTCAAGATCTGTAATGGAGCCCCAAACTATGAACCATTATTTATAATCCAAGTCTCCACTTGGGTTCTAAGGACATTTCGGGGCAACAGAGACTCTAGGACCAGGGGCTACCAAAACTTTTCTACCCCTTATTCTTCTGCCTCATCTCCTAGCGAAAACATCTACGGGATTTCTCTATAAAGATGAACTGTATTGTTACAAAAAAAAAAAAGGTGTGGGTATTGGCTCATGGAAAGGGCATGGAGGGGAAGAAACCTCAAATCCCACCCAAACCCAACCAAACCCCACATCTCTGTCCAGGGTGGCAAACCCGAACATCCTAACGGCAATGCTATTTTATTCTTTAAACAGACCTCCAGGGCTGAATTATAATGAAGGCACACGGGACAAGTTTCTTGCTCGCCTCGGAGGCACCTGATGTCAGCGCTTCCCTATGTCTGGTCAGTGATCCTGTACAGTGAAGACGTGGAAAGACGGCCCTGTAGGCTGGTGGCTCTCCTTGGCTCCATAATAAGATTTTAAAGTGACACTCTGACATGGCCTAAAGAGTGATAATAATAATAATAATAATCTTTATTTATATAGCGCCAACATATTCCGCAGCGCTTTACAGTTTAACAGTTTCAAACACAAAAGTCAGTGATGAATCCATTTGTCACATGTTTTCCCGAAAATAAGACAGGCTCTTATATTATTACTAGATGGTGGCCCGACTCTAACACATCGGGTATTCTAGCATATGTATGTATATAGCAGCCACATAGTATATAGCACAGGCCACGTAGTATATAGGAGCCATGTAGTATGTAGCAGGCATGCAGTCTATAACACAGCCACGTAGTATATAACACAGCCCACGTAATATATAACAGCCCACGCAGTATATAACACTGCCCATGTGGTATATAGCAGGCACGCAGTATATAACACAGCCCACGTAATATATAGCACAGCCCACGCAGTATATCACACAGGCCACATAGTATATAACACAGCCCACTCAGTATCTAACACTGGCCACGTAGTATACAGCAGCCACGCAGTATATAACACAGTCTACGTAGTATATAGCAGTGTGGGCACCATATCCCTGTTAAAAAAAAATAATTAAAATAAAAAATAGTTATATACTCACCCGCCGGGATCCAGCGAAGCCGTCACGATGCGCACGCTGCTGCCGCTAGCTTCCGTTCCCAGAGATGCATTGCGAAATTACCCAGAAGACTTAGCGGTCTTGCGAGACCGCTAAGTCTTCTGGGTAATTTTGCAATGCATCTCTGGGAATGGAAGCTGGTGGCAGCAGCGTGCGCAGCAGCGGACGACGGAAGGTGAGAATAGCAGGTTTTTTGTTTTTTTATTATTTTTAACAGTAGATCTTTTTACTATAGGTGCTGCATAGCACACACACACACACACTGCACATGCATGCATATATATATATATATATATATATATACACTGCACATACACATGTGTATACAAACACTGCACATATGGTACATACCAGCCTAGTGTCTCTAGACTACCACAGTTAAAGGCCTTTTGATGACATAATGGTCAAATGACCATTTTGATGGGTAGGTCTTATTTTTGGGAAAACACGGTAGTCACCTATTGCCCTCCATTTACCTCCTGCTGAAGTTAGTCTTGCTGCATATAAGGTGGTCGCATAGAGACAGGGGAGACATGCTTCACCCTTACCACCTTACTTCCCGTGCCTCTTGTGCCACTGAGGCGGCCATTTTGTATGCAGAAGGACCAGTATGGCGGTCTCAGCAGTGGAGACGGCAAGAGGCAAACAAAGGGCAACAAGTCTGATGACCATACATAACAAATTGAGGAATGTTTGGTACGAGGGCCACTTTAATGACCACTCCTCTTGATTGTAGGGGGTCATGTGGGGATGTGAGCTAAAGAGCCAAGAAAATATTTTACCCAGGAACCTCCACCAACCATTATATAGTCCGGTGGGGCCTTCACTGTTCCACTTACACCCCTGACACCAACCCATATGAGGCTGGCAGACGTGTCATGTAAACCAAACCTCAGCCAGTATAATAAGTAGCCTGTACTATATTACTATATTATTATATTTATTATGCCATGTATATATATTGTTTGCTGTTGTCTGACTGCGCTGGACGAAGGGCAGACATTATTCAATGCCCTCGGTTGGCTCATTAATGAGTTGTTCACCTTTGGGGAATTTTTTTAAACCTACATTTTTGCACTTGGGGCAAAAATTATTTTTTTTGCAATTGGGTTTCATTAAAAATGTTGCATTGTCTCTGTGTTGCAACGGTCTATTGTTAGCTGCAAAACGAGTGAACTAAGCGTCATAGTTAAATGTGCAGGGAAGCAATGGCCGAATTGTGCAAACTATTTTAATGAAATCTAATTGTAAAAATAATTTTTAGCCCAAAAAGCATTTAAGTTATAAAAAATAGTTTGACAACACCATTAATGTAAATATGTTATTCTCCATCTCTTTTTTTAGCTGGTTATATATCATTACAATGAGCTGCAATGTATTTATCTTATTAGTATGAAATCAATTAAATTATTTCTGCCAAAACGTATGTGAACTGATAGCAAATATTTATTTTATTTTTGAAAAAAATGTATTTCCTAATTTAATATTGAGACTAATCCTGTCCGTGTATTGTACGGAGAATGCCCTGGATGCTCCACAAGGATTGCCACTTCCACAAGTGGGTCCCAATAAGAAGACCCTACTTTTATACAACTAGGTATACTATTGGGACATATGGAATGGTAGTATTTCAGGTCTATGATGTTGATGTCCAGCCCTATGCATAGGCCATTAAAGGGGTTGTCTGGAACTTTAACATTGATGGGCTATCCTTAGGATAGGTCATCAATTTCTGATTGGTGGGGGTACGAGACAGCTGGCACCCATGCCGATCAGCTGTTCCCGGTGTCAGGGACAGCTGGAACTGACCAGTTAAGGAGCTACCCAGCTCCGTCGACTGTATAGTGGCCACGGACGGGCACTGCAGATTCACTACCTATTCAAGTTAATAGGGGGTGGATGTGAATTATGGGGCCATGGCCACTATTCCGTCCACGGAGCTGTTGTCACGGGTGTGTCAGATGCAACAGACTGTCACCCTGCATCTGGCTGCAGAAGGTCTCTGCGTTTGGCATTACAGACTCCTCCTTAATACTTCTGACTCTTGGACCCAGTGTCAACCTCCCTCCTGCTCTTGTTGACACACCTGGACCTGGGTGTTTATAAATCCTCAGTTTGCTGCAGACTGTTGCCGGTGATATTCACATTTTTTCCTTGTAAAGGCTTGGAGCTATAGCAGTCTGCTAACTTCCTCTCTGGAACTGTCGGAGGACATTAGGTGTTACCTATCTGAGTCTGCTGAAGTTCATCCCCCTTGTCTGTCTACCTTTTTATCTTTAGTGTACAGTGGGCACTGACCACTGCTCATCCCTCCCCCTCCCTAGTCAGGGAACAGATCAAGAGAAATACAGGGCTTAGGTTTCCTGCTCGGCAATTGGTGAGGAACTAATTTAGGGACAGTAGGGCAGGTAGGGTGTTATTAGATCTGCCTAGGGGTCTCCACCCATCCTTTCCCTAGGGCTTCCTTGCTCTCATCCCTTCATGTTGCACTTAGTCTTCCTACACTGTGCGTGACAGCTGTGCAGCTCTGCAACTGAACAGTTCCAGCCCCAACCAACACCCGAAACAGCTGATCAGCGGAGGTGCTGGGTGTCGCATACCCAACAATCAGACATTGATGACCTATTCCAATTATAAGCCATCAATGTTAAAGTCCAGTACACCTGTAATATGGAGGGGGTCCAACTAATTTCCTTCATTGCTTCCATTTGATTGTGACTGTACCTGATGCTGCAGCCTATAAGTTACTCCAATGCGGCCACCAAGAAGCCAAAAAGGTTCTAGTGCCATAGGGTCTAGAGGGGTACCAAACACTACCTCCAGGAAATTGCACATTCCCCTAATAAAAATTTCTGCAAACAACGTCCTGCCAAGATCAACAACACATAGGGTCGAGATTTACCCCTTAAGGGCATCTGCGTGGTAATGTCTTCTTTCACATAGGCACATACTCTTGAATCTTTCCATTTCCAGACCATCAGAAATAGTTAAATCTTACCAATTCCCTCCCACCTTCAAAATTTTCTCTGCCCGTTGTTGCTGCAAAGAAGCAATCGCCGCGAACAAGAACACGTCATCGCCCGTGACTCACAGGACACTTCATGCACATGTCATATTCCCTGTCACTCCAAACACAGAAATATTTATTCAAGCTCCATAAAGTCAACGCCTCGGCTAATTCCAAGCTTTGCACAAGAGAGATTGCTTCCAAGAGCTGTTTGCACAAGGCTTGGCACTAAGCTATGACGTCGCGAAGATGGAGATATTTGTGTGTGCATTGCCAGTCAAGAAATAGTCCAGATTGTGATCTTTACCGTGGAGTATGTTCAAATATGTACTAAAGCGTCTCAATGACTGTGTGTATGAATGTGGAGATGGAGCGCTCCGTCTTGTTAAGCCCACTCCAAAGTCAACGGCAACTAATGTAACGATGGGGAATGGCACTTGAAAGGCTACATGGGAGGGAAGACAAACTTCAGGAACAGAGATGTTTTGTTACCTGGTAGAACTCCTTATCCACATAAGATGTGAAACATTTCGAGAGCTATTTCTGGAGAAAACCCCATATTATAGACAGTAGGGCATAAAGATAGAAACCACGTGTGGGGTGTCTAGATAAAAAAGTTCATGCAGTTTTGTTGTTTTGACCTTCAGCGACCAGCTGTGAACTTCTGAGAAAAGCTTTTAAATAAGTGTTTAGTTTTTATACAGCACCCCTACAGGAGAAATTAATTATTTCAAGTCCAAAGAAACGATGGGGGCACCCATGGAATCATGGACAGACTGGATCCACAAGTGAGAAAGGCACCACTTTTGGCACTAGGTCTCTGCTCTGGCAAATGGATGGAGGTCCCGAAAGTCTCTTCTATCACTAAAAATGCCTTAAGATGGTATCTGAAGATATATTTTTTAAAACAAGAGACATAAGACCCTCCTACACATTAGACTAGTGTCCTCAAAGCACACCGATATTGACGGGTTCGGCAGACATCGTGTAATGTATATTGGGGTGCCAGCTGACTGATGGTCAGGAGAGATGTCTAATTTTGGACTGCTGATCACATTGTTCTCCTGGAGATAAGCTGCCGGCCAACGTATCAGCCAGCGGCTTTCAGAACACAGGAGCTCTCAGCCGAATGAGCACGACTGTTTATGGGAGCGTCGGCTGAGATGGCTGTCAGTCACACGATTGGCTGAAGTATTGTTCGGTTGACAGCCATCAAAAGTGTATGACCAGCTTTATGCTGGCTGTAGACCTTAGACAGATGCCATCCATCAGCTCTCTCTCCAGGTTCCTCCATACACATGAGCACTCAACACACAGATAGTCGAACGATCCTGCCAATATCAGCAGGGGCATCCAATCTTAATAGAATGTGTATAAGCACCTTTAAACTCTTCCATCTGGAATAAAAGCTTAAACATAAGAAGATCTATGGTGAAGATCTACATGCCAGGACCAATTCTTATCTCAGAATGGCCATGTTGCTCTTCAAGGAATACAACTGGTTTGGTACCGATTCGATATTCCATAGCTCATTGGCTCAATGATCTCTGTGACATGTGGGAAGATAATTATAGATGGAGTTCCCTTTTAAGCTCTCTTCCCATAATGTCCAGATTATCGTTTAATACTGTACCCTTTAACAGATTTCATGGTTACAACACTGTTGAGCACATGCAATTTTATACAATATCTAATGGATATTCCTGATACACGTGTCTCAGCTGGCACAGAGGAACGACACTTCTGTTTTCTGTGTTTTCTGTAGCTTCAGGCTTTTCGGTTCAGCAGTACAACTCCCCCATTGTTCAATATTGAAACTACTTTTCATAAAACTTCTTTCCCTGCCAATTTTTTTAATCCTCTTAACTCTACTTCCTCTGTTCATAGTCTCCACATTTACCGTATATTGTATATACACTAACTTGTCCAACAGAGCAGAGGAGGCAAAAGATATACTTTATACTTGCTGGCTTTATCAGAGCAGCGGGGAGAGAGGCGAGTGATCACAAAAGACCCCATTCACACCTCTGCAGTAGTCCCTCAGTGCTTCTGTGATATTCACTGAATGTGAACCTCCAAAGCCTACCAAAACCAGTGTTTAGGACACTTCAGGGGCACATGTGAGATTTTCCAACTCTTCTTGGAAGTCGGGAGGTCTTACCTTTTTCTAGGGATTTAAGGGGGATGACCATACTGCGGGTACCTGCGTGCCGACTCCGGAACTGAAGAGGCTGCATCCTCTGTTCCCAGGGGGAAGCAATAGGAAGCTGGACCTTCCTCCTGACCAAGGGGGGCGGAGATGTAAAAGGGGAAAGCGCATGCAGCAGAGGAGTTTGGCGCGAACGGAGGGCGCAGCAGGGACCAGTGAGTGCTGCGCCTCTGGAGCATCCATGGAGAGTAGGCCCACGCTTTATTATACCTGCTGCCACTTACAGAGACTGTCAGGAGAGACGTGCAGGGTGCCCGTTGGTCACCACAGAGCGAGGTGTGAAACGTTCTGGGTGAGAGAGTACTGTGTGCGTGCTGCCAGAGAGAGATCGGGTGCAGCACCCGGCCGGAGAATCAGCGCACCAGTGGTTGTTGGCGCTTCAGTCTTGGCAGCAGCAGGCAGCGCGCAGCATACTGAGAAGAGTGCAGCACGCCCAGTAGCTGACAGAGATCGAGGTTCCGTGTGCTTCATTAGCGTGAGTACAGCGCACGTGCCGCTAAGAGAGAACCGAGGGCTGGATAGACTTGTGTAACCCACCGTACCAGCTCATACTTTATCGCTCACGAGAGACCCTGACTCCAGCAGTGTATATTTGCAGACCAACATTGGGCTCGTATAGGACTGAGGCCCGTACCCTTGTCAGCCACAGCAGTATATGGACTAGGCTCAGTGGAAGGTAGCGGAGACCAACCACTGCCACCAGAAGATGGGACATTGTTGTCCAGAGGACCGTCCTGGAAAAGACAACATGCCAGCCATTGCCGGCATCATAGAGTTCCCAGAAGGAGTTATAGTTTGAGGAACTCCTTACACAATTGCTTCACAGGAACTGCTGTTACCTGATCCTTTATTCTTCACCTCACAATATCCTTTTCCATTTAAACTGTTTAATCCCCTGTTTAACCCTTTACCTCCCTGCGTGGAGTATTCCCCTGTTATTAAACTTGTTAACCCTTGCTCTGCCTCTTATCAGTTACTGCATCCCGCAACCTGCTCACAGGGACCTCTTGGATGTTCAAGTGAGTTGGCAAATATGTATCCTGCTACAATAACTATACAATGTAATATACACTGCTCAAAAAAATAAAGGGAACACTAAAATCCCACATCCTAGATATCACTGAGTGAAAAATTCCAGTTGTAAATCTTTATTCATTACATAGTGGAATGTGTTGAGAACAATAAAACCTAAAAATGATCAACGTAAATCCCAACTAATATCCCACGGAGGTCTGGAGTTGGAATGATGCTCAAAATCAAAGTGGAAAATGAATTTACAAACTGATCCAACTTCAGTGGAAATGCCTCAAGACAAGGAAATGATGCTCAGTAGTGTGTGTTGCCTCCACGTGCCTGTATGATCTCCCTACATTGCCTGGGTATGCTCCTGTTGAGGCAGCGGATGGTCTCCTGAGGGATCTCCTCCCAGACCTGGACTAAAGCATCCGCCAACTCCTGGACAGTCTGTGGTGCAATGTGACCTTAGTGAATGGTGCGAGACATGATGTCCCACATGTGTTCAATCGAATTCAGGTCTAAGGAACGGGCGGGCCAGTCCATGGCTTCAATGCCTTCATCTTGCAGGAACTGCTGACACACTCCAGCCACATGAGGTCTGGCATTGTTCTGCAATTGGAGGATCCCAGGGCCAACCGCACCAGCATATGGTCTCACAAGGAATCTGAGGATCTCATCTCGGTGACTAATGGCAGTCAGGCTTCCTCTGGCGAGCACATGGAGGGCTGTGCGGCCCTCCAAATAAATGCCACCCCACACCATTACTGACCCACTGCCAAACCGGTCATGCTGAAGGATGTTGAAGGCAGCAGATTACTCTCCACGACATCTCCAGACTCTGTCACGTCTGTCACATGTGCTCAGTGTGAACCTGCTTTCATCTGTAAAGAGCACAGGGTGCCAGTGGCGAATTTGCCAATCCTGGTGTTCTGTGGCAACTGCCAAGCATCCTGCACGGTGTTGGGCTGTGAGCACAACCCCTATCTGTGGATGTTGGGCACTCAGACCATCCTCATGGAGTTGGTTTCTATCCGTTTGTGCAGACACATGCAGATTTGTGGCCTGCTGGAGGTCATTTTGCAGGGCTCTGGCAGTGCTCCTCCTGTTCCTCCTTGCACAAAGGCTGAGGAACTGGTCCTGCTGCTGGGTTGTTGCCCTCCTATGGCCCCCTCCATGTCTCCTGGTGTACTGGCCTGTCTCCTGGTAGCACCTCCAGCCTCTGGACACTACGCTGACAGACACAGCAAACCTTCTTGCTACAGCTCGCATTGATGTGCCATCCTGGATGTGCTGCACTACCTGAGGCAATTGTGTGGGTTGTAGAGTCCGTCTCATGATACCACGAGTGTGAAAGCACAACCAATATTCAAAAGTGACCAAAACATCAGCCAGAAAGCATTGGTACTGAGATGTGGTCTGTGGTCCCCACCTGCAGAACCACTCCTTTATTGAGTGTGTCTTGATAGTTGCCAATAATTTCCATCTGTTGTCTATTCCATTTGCACAACAGCATGTGAAATTGATTGTCAATCAGTGTTGCTTCCTAAGGGGACAGTTTGATTTCACAGAAGTTTGATTTACTTGGACTTATAGTCTGTTGTTTAAGTGTTCCCTTCATTTTTTTGAGCAGTGTAGTTGACACCCTATAATCCCTTTTGTTAGAGGACCCTTCTTACAATACATCTAGGTTAGCTCTCCTTTCTGGTCCTCATATCATTTTTATCTTTTTTTGTATGTACTTCTATGAGATTTTTGTACAACCTTTTGTAGGAAATTTGATAATCATACTTCCCAACTTTCAGAAATTCTCCATTTAGAAAACAAATAATTTTTTTAAGAATAGATATTCCTTTTTTGCAGGCTATAACTTTTTTTTAAATCTTTTCCTGCCCCTCGAAATGGCTGTTTTAAGCCCCTTTCCTTGGATTACACCAGCCGTCTGGTGACGTTATAGGACTGCCAATCGGATGTGCATAGAACAATCAGTTATAGATCGATCTGTCCACATAGACTGCTATTGTTCTCAGCAGCACATCTGCTGTTTGAGCAGGGCGATATGCTGCTGAGAAAGATGATCTTTTAAGCAAGCCTAAAGATTATTTCTCCCAACAAATGAGCATTTTTTCCTTTGTCAGGTGGTTGACAGCCTGTTTACAATGCATGATTATCAGGAAATGAGAGTTCCTGGCAATATTCCCCTAGTCCGATAATCTATCGTCCAGTGTTAATGTTGATGGCGGAGTATTCCGGGACCACACAAAGAAAACATTCAGGGAAAACAGAGCAAAAAAAGAGGAGAAGCCAGCGCAGCCTAAGGTTAAGACGCAATACATAAAGTGCAAATGCACATATTAATTTCTAACTGTATTTTCAAAATGAGACATTTAGCAAACAATTGATCAATTCTTTGAGCCACCCCGCCTCTTCACGGCAATCTCATATTGGGGCAGTCCTACACTACGTTTTTTATATTCGCTGTGCCATAAAGGCCTCCTAAATGAACTAAATGCAAGACCACATTAAAAGCATGCTGTACCTGGAGCATACACTGAGTCACCCCCATGGCGCCAGAGTAGGCAAGCGAGGATAAAGGTTGACCAGGTCCAGACAGACATTTCGGATCCAACCTCCACACTGCCCATCTAGAGCCACAGATGAAGAGTGAAACAGGCTGAGGCACAGGTGCATAATTAAACAAAGCCTGAGGCAGGGCAGGGCTGCTGTGTGTGGACAGCAGCCTATCAATCACTGAGACACAGAAAGAATGGTGCACATAAACAGGCGCGGCGTCTCATTTTGAAAATACAGTTAGAAATTAATATGTACATTTGCACTTTATGTATTGCGTCTTAACCTTAGGCTGCGCTGGCTTCTCCCCTTTTTTTTTGCTCTGTTATTGGTAAGTGGCTGACCACCACTGTTGCCGTGCGCCGTGCCTGGTTATGTGCGCCATTCTTTCTGTGTCTCAGTGATTGATAGGCTGCTGTTCACACACAGCAGCCCTGCCCTGCCTCAGGCTTTGTTTAATTATGCACCTGTGCCTCAGCCTGTTTCACCCTTCATCTGTGGTACTGGATGGGCAGTGTGGAGGTTGGATCCGAAATGTCTGTCTGGACCTGGTCAACCTTTATCCTCGCTTGCCTACTCTGGCGCCATGGGGGTGACTCATTAATGCTCCAGGTACAGCATGTTTTTAATGTGGTCTTGCATTTAGTTCATTTAGGAGGCCTTTATGGCACAGCGAATATAAAAAACGTAGTGTAGGACTGCCCCAATATGAGATTGCCGTGAAGAGGCGGGGTGGCTCAAAGAATTGATCAATTGTTTGCTAAATGTCTCATTTTGAAAATACAGTTAGAAATTAATATGTGCATTTGCACTTTATGTATTGCGTCTTAACCTTAGGCTGCGCTGGCTTCTCCCCTTTTTTTTTATTCAGGGAAAACTGCTTGTTCG
The DNA here is from genome assembly GCF_032444005.1 of Ranitomeya imitator. Lineage (NCBI taxonomy): Eukaryota > Metazoa > Chordata > Amphibia > Anura > Dendrobatidae > Ranitomeya > Ranitomeya imitator. The sequence goes on from NC_091283.1 coordinate 35,428,896, forward strand.
GAGGCTTCTGATGCACCCGGTGAGATTTACAAACTCTTCCGGGAACCATTTTCTGGACATTTTAGAAAAGTTGGCAATTATGTTGATACGATAACATGGTCTCCTTGAATTGAGGAGGCTCCAAGGAGAGATGCAACCCCCATAACTAAAAAAATAAGGTCAAGCTATAGTGCTGGAGGTGAGGAGAGGAGAAGGAGCCTGAAAACTAAGGAAATGCGTAACAGGGCACTGGCATCAACAGAAAAAGTTGGGCCAACAGGAGCTATGACTTTTCATCAAACTGTATCAGGTGATTAGTCTACCGAGCTCAGAAGACCAGATCGATGACCTATACTTCTGTATCCCACAATCTTCACACTCTCGTCAGGACATGAACAGATTATTCACAGAAGCAAACGCAGCTAAATACAGATTAAACGTTCATTACACAATTCTCCATATCTGGAATAAACCAATTACCCAACCTTTACCATACCCAACTGCCTTCACATTTCAATAATCCACATAGAAGACAATATTATATATCAATTTATCATAGTCACATGACCAAGACAAGTCATAAAAAGGTGAACAATTAAATCGAGCAGAGATCTCAAAAAAGCATTTAAACAAGATTTTTATTGCAAAGTTGTACAACTTTTCATTATATGAAAAAAAAATTATATTTATCGTCTGAAACCAAAATATCGAGGGATATCTTGAGGGGATGTAAAGAAAAAGAGCAAAATAAATATGTTATTGAAATGCTTAAGGCTGTGGAAAGAAAATAAAAGAATCAATACTTACCCTCCGCAATCTCTCTTAGTTCCCTGAACACATAGGAAATGGTTGGAGTTGATGGCTGAATGATAGACTGAAGCCAGCGATTGGGTATCTCCGGCCATTTCCATTGTGTCAAGGACAGAACCAGGAAGCAGAGACTAGCACTAGAATGAGACCTATTGGGAATCGGTGAGAGTGAGTACTATTTTTTTTAATTAGTGAAGGGTATTTAAGCAATTTATAGTACATGGACATCTCCTTTAAGAACACTTACTATGTCCTGACTTTTACTCCTTACTCATTACTTTTGATATACACCATATTTTACTCCCTGATACTGATCTTGACTCCATTTTCTGACTTTAGGATTTCCCCTGGTTCTTCTTCCAGGCTTTCACCATCTTTTTTGTATTGACCTTTGCCTATTTTGGCCTACTCCTCTGTATAATCAACATGTCCTCACCTAACAATAGTGACTACTTAGAGGCTCCAGCCTGTATTGACCTGGAAAGTTTGGGGATGAAGAACTGGAGGGGTTCTCAGACTGCATACCTTTCTTCTACAGTGCTGTACAAGTCGTAACCATAGGGTTAAATCATGGCTGGACTTTTACTTCAATCTCATTTCTTATTTTCCTCCGACAGTAAACAGAATGAATGGCACCAGGTAATAGGCAAACCCAAGGAGCACGGGATTAGTTCCGTATTGACCTCCGACTCTGGCTGTATTCAGCTACTGGAATCAGATGTTCAGCATCGTATAGCAAATGATGTATCAACGTGGAGTAAGAAAAAGAGATGCGGCACTCACCCAGTTGCAGTGAAATCACAGTACGGTACTTTATTCACCATCCAACGGTTACAGACATTTACTGGAAGACGGCAGGTAAATGCGAGGGTGAGGGGAGTGAAGTGTGGACGACGGCCGTTTTGCGAGAGTAGCGCTTCTACGAGTCCAGGTGCCCGTAGAAACGCTACTGGAGCGAAACGGCCATCGTCCACACTTCACTCCCCGCACCCTCGCATTTACCTGCCGTTTTCCAGTAAATGTCTGTAACCGTTGGATGGTGAATAAAGGACTTTGATTTCACTGCAACTGGGGGAGTGCCGCATCTCTTTTTCTTACTCCACATTGATACATCATTTCTTATTTTCACCTCAATATACTTGCTGATACCCAACGTAGACTTCCAGGGAAGTTTCCATTCAGCACCCACAATTTTGCACAGTCAAAGCTCCATGTTGGAGCCTCCTAAGTAGTCACCGATGATTAGCACCATTATCAGGCAAAGACATGATGATAACACAGATGAGTAGTTTGAGATAGTTGGTCAAAAACAGGAAGAGAACAGAAAACGGAGCCAAGATAGATCGGTATCTTGGCTTTGTTTTCTGACTTGACTTTCCCCATGTTTCTCTTCCTGTCTTTGACCGACTACCTCAAACTACTCATCTGTGTTATCATCATGTCCTTGCCTGATAATAGTGCCAATTGAAGATCAGTCTCTTTGTTCTGTTGGTATTTTTGTCCCTGGTTTGACAGTGCTACATAAGTTGCAGAACTAGAGGTAACATCCTTTGTTGAACATCGTAACTGTAAAATTAAATCATTCCTGGACCTTTACTCCAACCTCATTCCTGATTTACACCTCCTTGTACTCCCTTATAGTGGTCTTGACTACGTCTCCTGACTTATAAAATTTTCTCTGGTTTCTCTTCCTGGCTTTGACCAATTTATTGATATTGACTTGTTTCTACCCTGAACTTTTCATCTACATTGTCATCACGTCCTCGCCTTATAATGGTGCCAATCGGTGCTACTTAGGAGGCTCCAACATGGATCTTTGACTGGGAAAGGTTGTTGGTGGAGAACTGAAGTGTCCCTTGGAGACTCAGCCCACGTTCAACAAGTTGCAGAACTACATATCCCTCCTTTGGTGAGCATCATAGTGATAGGATTATTTCATGGCTTGACTTTTCTTTATCGTTAGCTTCTCTCCTGAATTTCCTGGCTCACTCTCCTGCTACTTCTACCGGTCATTTTTTATCAAATCCTTGATTTTATTTCACACTTCTCTCCATGTTTGTGCCACCAACATCCATTCGTGTTCTTCAGGAACCCATCTGCCCTGACTCATGTTGGGCTGCAGGTTGTACTTGATTTCCAATTTCACGTAATCATTTTGCTTGGTGATAACTCCTTCTCTCTAAGCATAATCCATCGAGGCTATATTTTATTCTGCTCTCTTATCCTACGAAACACCCTTGACCTCTTCCTCACACATAGTCGAAAGCACTTGCTCTGCATCTTCGTAAATCCCTTGCAGATGTCTGTACCACCCTCGTGTGGGATCCTACAGGGGTGAAATTGGCTCCACTCCACCAGGCTGATGCATCATTGGTGTCATTAGTGGGTTATTATATTGTTTTACATAGAAACTTTTCCCAAAGACGGACACCCAAACTCCAATAGAAACTTCCTCGGAAGTGAGGTCCAGAATTACAAATGTATAACAGAAAATGTCCTAAATCCTATATGACTACAGAAGTTGTATTCTTGGTGATCACATCGGGGATACACGGATGTTTTCAAACTATTTATGCTTGATAAGGCGAGAAAAACAGACAATTTAATTTTATTAATTATTCAAGAATAGACAAAGTTCACTATATGTACTGTACAGATGTTACATCCTACACAGCATAGATCTATCCATCTACAGACCTCAATAATAGCTGTTTGACATTTATTAACATTTTTAACATCTATTTTTTTTTTTTCAATTCTTTCCTACAGCTGTTGGGTGGGTACATTTTGGAGAAATATTTGGTTTGAGATGTGATTTAAGAATAAGGATATGGCACAGAAACATTTAGAATATGCCAGAGAATTATCTATCTATCTATCTATCTATCTATATATCTGTCTATTATCTATCTATTATCTATCTATTAACTATTATCTATCTATTATATATCTATTATCTATTTATCTATCTATCTATTATCTATCTATTATCCATCTATCTATTATCTATATATCTGTCTATTATCTATCTATTATCTGTATATTTATTATCTATCTATTATCTATTATCTATCTATTATGTATCTATTATCTATCTATCCATCTATCCATTATCTATCTATTATCTATATATCTATCAATTATCTATCTATTATCTATCTATTATCCATCTATCTATTATTTATGATCTATATATCCATCTATCTATTATCTATATATTATCTATCTATTATATATCCAACTATCTATTTATCTATCTATTAGCTATCAATTATCTATTATCTAGCTATCTATCTATTATCTGTATATCTATTATCTATCTATCCATCTATTATCTATCTATCCATCTATCTATTATCTATCTATTATCCATCTATCTTTTATTATTATTATTATTATTTTTATTTTTTATTTTTTTATTATTTATTGTTATAGTGCCAGTTATTCCATAGTGCTTTACATGTGAGGAGGGGTATACATAATAAAAACAAGTACAATAATCTTGAACAATACAAGTCACAACTGGTACAGGAGGAGAGAGGACCCTGCCCGCGAAGGCTCACAATCTACAAGGGATGGGTGAGGATACAGTAGGTGAGGATAGAGCTGGTCATGCAGCGGTTTGGTCGATCAGTGGTTACTAGGGTTGAGCGACTTTTAGTTTTTTAGGGTCGAGTCGGGTTTCGCGAAACCCGACTATCTCAAAAGTCGAGTCGCGTGAAATCGGCCGATTATCGCGAAAAGTCGGGGATCGACCGAAACACGAAACCCAATGCAAGTCAATGGGGGAGCATAGTTGGCAGTGAGTGGAGGCCAGGAAAACATGTACAGTGCCCATTTTAATGGCAAAAACATACATTCTTGTTACTGAAGCTTGTCAATCTTAATTTACCTTATAATAATAGTAAGGCATTGGAAATTGGGGGTCATTTGGCTAAAGTTGTGGGGGGTAGGGCTGGTTCAAGTATTTAGTGGGCCCAGGAAATCTGGACCACGTCACGGCAGTGGAGCAGGGAGAGGTAAGTATTTCAACTTTGCAAGTGCTGTGATCCTCAGCAAGCAGGGGGGGCCCACTCGTTGGCATTGGCACTGGCACAGGGCCCCTCAAAGTACGGCGGTGTGTTTGCACGGCGGGGGCGCCTCCCACCGGCAGCGACACTTTTGCGTACTATGAGGGGCCCTGTGCCAGTGACGTCGCCAACGAGCTTCCCCCTCCCCCCCCCACACCTGATGAAGGAACCTGCACTTTCATCTGCACCTTCCTCTTTGTCCCCGTGTAAGGTGTTATGGTATGCGGGAAGGGTAACCTGACTTTCAACAGGGTCACAATCTTGCTGTGTAGCGTGCACGGGGAATGTTGCGTTATGGGTCAATGTAACAGCAGACTCATCTATCACTGGCTGGGCAATGGGCAGGATGAGGAGGAAACACAGATATAGGCCCAAATAATAAAGTGGGCTAAATACAGTTCAAAATTGGTAACAGGACTAACCAGGGGGCATTCCTTTGTTCAGTGGAGTACAACTGTAATGAGAGGCTGACACAGTGAGTAGGCCCAAATCAGTAAGTAGGCTAAATGCAGTTCAAAATTGGTAACAGAAGTAAACAGGCGGCACTGGTTTGTTCAGTGTAGGAGAACATCAAGGAGCGGCGGACACCGTTAGTAGGGCCAACAAAACAAGTAGGCCAAATGCAGTGTTATATTAAAAACAATTTAACGAGAGCCTGAAGATAGAAGCTAGGGAAAGGCAACCTGGAGAACACCTTGGAGCGGAAGACACCATTTGTAGAACCCAGACCCAACTTGTAGGCCTAATGCAGTGTTGTTTCAACAACTACTTAACAAGAGCTTCAAGATAGAAGCTAGGGAGAGGCAACCTGGAGAACACCTTGGAGCCGCAGACACCGTCTCTACAACCCAGACCCAACTTGTAGGCCTAATGCAGTGTTGTTTCAACAACTACTTAATGAGAGCTTCAAGATAGAAGCTAGGGAGAGGCAACCTGGAGAACACCTTGGAGCGGCAGACACCGTCTCTACAACCCAGACCCAACTTGTAGGCCTAATGCAGTGTTGTTTCAACAACTACTTAATGAGAGCTTCAAGATAGAAGCTAGGGAGAGGCAACCTGGAGAACACCTTGGAGCGGCAGACACCGTCTCTACAACCCAGACCCAACTTGTAGGCCTAATGCAGTGTTGTTTCAACAACTACTTAATGAGAGCTTCAAGATAGAAGCTAGGGAGAGGCAACCTGGAGAACATCTTGGAGCGGCAGACACCGTCTCTACAACCCACATCCAACTTGTAGGCCTAATGCAGTGTTGTTTCAACAACTACTTAACGAGAGCTAGAAGATAGAAGCTATGGAGAGGCAACCTGGAGAACACCTTGGAGCGGCAGACACCGTCTCTACAACCCAGACCCAACTTGTAGGCCTAATGCAGTGTTGTTTCAACAACTACTTAATGAGAGCTTCAAGATAGAAGCTAGGGAGAGGCAACCTGGAGAACACCTTGGAGCGGCAGACACCGTCTCTACAACCAAGACCCAACTTGTAGGCCTAATGCAGTGTTGTTTCAACAACTACTTAATGAGAGCTTCAAGATAGAAGCTAGGGAGAGGCAATCTTGAGAACATCTTGGAGCGGCAGACACCGTCTCTACAACCCAGACCCAACTTGTATACAGTGTTGTTTCAACAACTACTTAACGAGAGCTTCAAGATAGAAGCTAGACAGAGGCAACCTGGAGAACACCTTGGAGCGGCAGACACCGTATCTACAACCCAGACCCAACGTGTAGGCCTAATGCAGTGTTGTTTCAACAACTACTTAATGAGAGCTTCAAGATAGAAGCTAAGGAGAGGCAACCTGGAGAACACCTTGGAGCGGAAGACACCATCTCCGACCCAACTTGTATACAGTGTTGTTTCAACAACTACTTAACGAGAGCTTCAAGATAGAAGCTAGGGAGAGGCAACCTGGAGAACACCTTGGAGCGGCAGACACCGTCTCTACAACCCAGACCCAACTTGTAGGCCTAATGCAGTGTTGTTTCAACAACTACTTAATGAGAGCTTCAAGATAGAAGCTAGGGAGAGGGAACCTGGAGAACACCTTGGAGCGGCAGACACCGTCTCTAAAACCCAGACCCAACTTGTAGGCCTAATGCAGTGTTGTTTCAACAACTACTTAATGAGAGCTTCAAGATAGAAGCTAGGGAGAGGCAACCTGGAGAACATCTTGGAGCGGCAGACACCGTCTCTACAACCCAGACCCAACTTGTAGGCCTAATACAGTGTTGTTTCAACAACTACTTAACGAGAGCTTCAAGATAGAAGCTAGGGAGAGGCAACCTGGAGAACACCTTGGAGCGGCAGACACCGTTTCTACAACCCAGACCCAACTTGTAGGCCTAATACAGTGTTGTTTCAACAACTACTTAATGAGAGCTTCAAGATAGAAGCTAGGGAGAGGGAACCTGGAGAACACCTTGGAGCGGCAGACACCGTCTCTAAAACCCAGACCCAACTTGTAGGCCTAATGCAGTGTTGTTTCAACAACTACTTAATGAGAGCTTCAAGATAGAAGCTAGGGAGAGGCAACCTGGAGAACATCTTGGAGCGGCAGACACCGTCTCTACAACCCAGACCCAACTTGTAGGCCTAATGCAGTGTTGTTTCAACAACTACTTAATGAGAGCTTCAAGATAGAAGCTAGGGAGAGGGAACCTGGAGAACACCTTGGAGCGGCAGACACCGTCTCTAAAACCCAGACCCAACTTGTAGGCCTAATGCAGTGTTGTTTCAACAACTACTTAATGAGAGCTTCAAGATAGAAGCTAGGGAGAGGCAACCTGGAGAACATCTTGGAGCGGCAGACACCGTCTCTACAACCCAGACCCAACTTGTAGGCCTAATACAGTGTTGTTTCAACAACTACTTAACGAGAGCTTCAAGATAGAAGCTAGGGAGAGGCAACCTGGAGAACACCTTGGAGCGGCAGACACCGTCTCTACAACCCAGACCCAACTTGTAGGCCTAATGCAGTGTTGTTTCAACAACTACTTAACGAGAGCTTCAAGATAGAAGCTAGGGAGAGGGAACCTGGAGAACACCTTGGAGCGGCAGACACCGTCTCTAAAACCCAGACCCAACTTGTAGGCCTAATGCAGTGTTGTTTCAACAACTACTTAATGAGAGCTTCAAGATAGAAGCTAGGGAGAGGCAACCTGGAGAACACCTTGGAGCGGCAGACACCGTCTCTACAACCCAGACCCAACTTGTAGGCCTAATGCAGTATTGTTTCAACAACTACTTAATGAGAGCTTCAAGATAGAAGCTAGGGAGAGGCAACCTGGAGAACACCTTGGAGCGGCAGACACCGTCTCTACAACCCAGACCCAACTTGTAGGCCTAATGCAGTGTTGTTTCAACAACTACTTAAATAGAGCTTCAAGATAGAAGCTAGGGAGAGGCAACCTGGAGAACACCTTGGAGCGGCAGACACCGTCTCTACAACCCAGACCCAACTTGTAGGCCTAATGCAGTGTTGTTTCAACAACTACTTAATGAGAGCTTCAAGATAGAAGCTAGGGAGAGGCAATCTTGAGAACATCTTGGAGCGGCAGACACCGTCTCTACAACCCAGACCCAACTTGTATACAGTGTTGTTTCAACAACTACTTAACGAGAGCTTCAAGATAGAAGCTAGGGAGAGGCAACCTGGAGAACACCTTGGAGCGGCAGACACCGTCTCTACAACCCAGACCCAACTTGTAGGCCTAATGCAGTGTTGTTTCAACAACTACTTAATGAGAGCTTCAAGATAGAAGCTAGGGAGAGGCAACCTGGAGAACACCTTGGAGTGGCAGACACCGTCTCTACAACCAAGACCCAACTTGTAGGCCTAATGCAGTGTTGTTTCAGCAACTACTTAATGAGAGCTTCAAGATAGAAGCTAGGGAGAGGCAATCTTGAGAACATCTTGGAGCGGCAGACACCGTCTCTACAACCCAGACCCAACTTGTATACAGTGTTGTTTCAACAACTACTTAACGAGAGCTTCAAGATAGAAGCTAGGGAGAGGCAACCTGGAGAACACCTTGGAGCGGCAGACACCGTCTCTACAACCCAGACCCAACTTGTAGGCCTAATGCAGTGTTGTTTCAACAACTACTTAATGAGAGCTTCAAGATAGAAGCTAGGGAGAGGGAACCTGGAGAACACCTTGGAGCGGCAGACACCGTCTCTAAAACCCAGACCCAACTTGTAGGCCTAATGCAGTGTTGTTTCAACAACTACTTAATGAGAGCTTCAAGATAGAAGCTAGGGAGAGGCAACCTGGAGAACATCTTGGAGCGGCAGACACCGTCTCTACAACCCAGACCCAACTTGTATACAGTGTTGTTTCAACAACTACTTAACGAGAGCTTCAAGATAGAAGCTAGGGAGAGGCAACCTGGAGAACACCTTGGAGCGGCAGACACCGTCTCTACAACCCAGACCCAACTTGTAGGCCTAATGCAGTGTTGTTTCAACAACTACTTAATGAGAGCTTCAAGATAGAAGCTAGGGAGAGGCAGCCTGGAGAACACCTTGGAGCGGCAGACACCGTCTCTAAAACCCAGACCCAACTTGTAGGCCTAATGCAGTGTTGTTTCAACAACTACTTAATGAGAGCTTCAAGATAGAAGCTAGGTAGAGGCAACCTGGAGAACACCTTGGAGCGGCAGACACCATCTCTACAACCCAGACCCAACTTGTAGGCCTAATGCAGTGTTGTTTCAACAACTACTTAACGAGAGCTTCAAGATAGAAGCTAGGGAGAGGCAACCTGGAGAACACCTTGGAGCGGCAGACACCGTCTCTACAACCCAGACCCAACTTGTAGACCTAATGCAGTGTTGTTTCAACAACTACTTAATGAGAGCTTCAAGATAGAAGCTAGGGAGAGGCAACCTGGAGAACACCTTGGAGAGGCAGACACCATCTCTACAACCAAGACCCAACTTGTAGGCCTAATGCAGTGTTGTTTCAACAACTACTTAATGAGAGCTTCAAGATAGAAGCTAGGGAGAGGCAACCTGGAGAACATCTTGGAGCGGCAGACACCGTCTCTACAACCCAGACCCAACTTGTAGGCCTAATACAGTGTTGTTTCAACAACTACTTAACGAGAGCTTCAAGATAGAAGCTAGGGAGAGGCAACCTGGAGAACACCTTGGAGCGGCAGACACCGTCTCTACAACCCAGACCCAACTTGTAGGCCTAATGCAGTGTTGTTTCAACAACTACTTAATGAGAGCTTCAAGATAGAAGCTAGGTAGAGGCAACCTGGAGAACACCTTGGAGCGGCAGACACCATCTCTACAACCCAGACCCAACTTGTAGGCCTAATGCAGTGTTGTTTCAACAACTACTTAATGAGAGCTTCAAGATAGAAGCTAGGGAGAGGCAACCTGGAGAACAACTTGGAGCGGCAGACACCGTCTCTAAAACCCAGACCCAACTTGTAGGCCTAATGCAGTGTTGTTTCAATAACTACTTAACGAGAGCTTCAAGATAGAAGCTAGGGAGAGGCAACCTGGAGAACACCTTGGAGCGGCCGACACCGTCTCTACAACCCAGACCCAACTTGTAGGCCTAATGCAGTGTTGTTTCAACAACTACTTAATGAGAGCTTCAAGATAGAAGCTAGGGAGAGGCAACCTGGAGAACACCTTGGAGAGGCAGACACCATCTCTACAACCAAGACCCAACTTTTAGGCCTAATGCAGTGTTGTTTCAACAACTACTTAATGAGAGCTTCAAGATAGAAGCTAGGGAGAGGCAACATGGAGAACATCTTGGAGCGGCAGACACCGTCTCTACAACCCAGACCCAACTTGTAGGCCTAATACAGTGTTGTTTCAACAACTACTTAACGAGAGCTTCAAGATAGAAGCTAGGGAGAGGCAACCTGGAGAACACCTTGGAGCGGCAGACACCGTCTCTACAACCCAGACCCAACTTGTAGGCCTAATGCAGTGTTGTTTCAACAACTACTTAATGAGAGCTTCAAGATAGAAGCTAGGGAGAGGCAACCTGGAGAACACCTTGAAGCGGCAGACACCGTCTCTACAACCCATACCCAACTTGTAGGCCTAATGCAGTGTTGTTTCAACAACTACTTAATGAATGCTTCAAGATAGAAGCTAGGGAGAGGCAACCTGGAGAACACCTTGGAGCGGCAGACACCGTCTCTACAACCCAGACCCAACTTTTAGGCCTAATGCAGTGTTGTTTCAACAACTACTTAATGAGAGCTTCAAGATAGAAGCTAGGGAGAGGCAACCTGGAGAACACCTTGGAGCGGCAGACACCGTCTCTACAACCAAGACCCAACTTGTAGGCCTAATGCAGTGTTGTTTCAACAACTACTTAATGAGAGCTTCAAGATAGAAGCTAGGGAGAGGCAACCTGGAGAACATCTTGGAGTGGCAGACACCGTCTCTACAACCCAGACCCAACTTGTAGGCCTAATGCAGTGCTGTTTCAACAACTACTTAACGAGAGCCTGAAAATGGAATTTCAGGACAAGAAACCATGAGAACAGCACGGAGCGGCATACACCATTAGTAGGCCGCAACCACAATAGTAGGCCAAATTCAGTGTAATATTAACAACTACTTAAGGAGAGCCTGAAAATGGAATTTCAGGACAGGAAACCAGGAGAACAGCAAGGAGCGGCAGACACCCTTAGTAGGCCCCAACCCAACTAGTAGGCCAAATGCAGTTGTTCCATATAACAACTATTTAACAAGAGCCTGAAGATAGAAGCTCAGGAAAGACAACCAGGAGAACACCTTGGGGCAGCAGACACCGTTAGTAGGCCCCAACCAAACTAGTAGCCCCACTGTAGTTGTTCGATTATAAAACTATTTAACGAGAGCCTGAAGATTGAAGCTCAGGAAAGGCAACCAGGAGAACACCTTGGAGCGGCAGACACTGTTAGTAGGCCCCAATCAAACTAGTAGCCCCACTGCAGTTGTTTGATTAAAAAACTATTTAACAAGAGCCTGAAGATAGAAGCTCAGTAAAGGCAATCAGGAGAACACCTTGGAGCGGAAGACTCAGTTTGTAGACCACAACGAAACTTGTGGCCCCAATGCAGTTTTATAATTCTGACAGGCTGAAAACCAGCCTTTTTTTTTTTTTAGAGGAGGACAGCTGTATTAAGTGGCGCAGACAGACACTGCTAGTAGACCTTACACCACAAAGTAGGCTCATTGCAGGTTGAAAAAAGTTACATGGGTAAACGGTCAGCATTGGTGTGCTCAGTGGAAGACAAATGGAAGGAGGGACCGCAGACACACTTAGTAGGCCTAAAATTAAAAAAAATAGGCTCAAAGCACCTTCGATTATGTGGCAGGGGTACACAGGCAGCATTGGTGTGGTCAGCGGAGGACGATTGGAAGGAGTGTCTGACACAGTTAGTTTTCCCAAAAAATAAATAGATGTTAATGTCTCGCAAAACAACAAAACCAAAAAACAAAAGGGTGGGGTAGAGGGGTGGGCTCCTCTGCTGAGTTTCAAACATAGTAATTTGGCGATAAGTATTTACTGGTGTCAATATAGGACACTGACCCTGACTATTTTAACTAGCATCATACATGTCAACAAATTGGTATTGTCAGTGCCAGGCATTGATGGATGTCAGTGCATAGACTAAACATTGTTGGAGCTGTGAGAGATAATTTTACAAGTGGTAGAGCACTGTTTGAGCTGGGGGGGAACTCTCTTGTGGCCGGCGGTACAGGCCCAGAGCCCCTCATGTTACAACGGTGTGTCTGACGTTGGTTGCGGGCCACCACCGCCAGAGACACTTTATTGTACTATGAGGGACCCAGTGGCAGTGCCGTCGACCAAAAGCGGGCACACCCACCTCTTCAGACAAACGGCACTCTCACAGGTGCTTGCGCCAAGTGGCGAGACCACGGCCCCGTGGGGGGAGTTAGCCCATTTAGGGAGGTGTAAACATGTTGTATGCTGGACAAACAGCTGCTGCAAATTAAGAGATTGGAACAGTCAGTAAGACCAGTCCACAAGCAAGGCCTTTTTATAGGAAAGCTAGGTGTCAGCCAGGAAAGGTGGGGCAAAATAATTAGAAATCCATGAGTGGTTCATTTTAATGAAGGTTAGATCATCAACATTTTGGGTAGCCAGACGAGTCCTTTTTTCAGTCAATATTGAACCAGCAGCACTGAATACTCTTTCTGATAGTACACTAGCTGCTGGACAAGCAAGCTCCTGCAATGCATATTCTGCCAATTCAGGCCAGGTGTCTATTTTGGATGCCCAGTAATCAAATGGGAATGACGGTTCAGGGAGAACATCGATAAAGGATGAAAAATAGTTAGTAACCATACTGGACAAATGTTGTCTCCTGTCACTTTGAATTAATGCTGCAGTACCTGTCCTGTCTGCGGTCATTGCGAAATCACTCCACAACCTGGTCAGAAAACCCCTCTGTCCAACGCCACTTCTGATTTGTGCAACTCTAACACCTCTGCCCTGTTGCCCCCTGCAGCTCGTGTGAGAACCATCACCGGCGCTGTGTGCTGAGAATGCCTGAATCAAACGGTCTTCAAGAGTTGCTTGTTTGGTTGCTAATATTTGTTCGAGGTTCTCATGTGGCATGATATTTTGCAATTTGCCTTTATAGCGAGGATCAAGGAGGCAGGCCAACCAGTAATCATCATCGGTCATCATTTTAATAATGCGTGGGTCCCTTTTGAGGATACGTAAGGCATAATCCGCCATGTGGGCCAAAGTTCCAGTTGTCAAATCTGCGGTTGTGCTGGGTTGAGGGGCAGTTTCAGGCAAATCTACGTCACTTGTCTCCCTCAAAAAACCTGAACCCGGCCTTGCAACGCCACCAGTTGCTATTGGCCCCGGAGAAGCTTCCTCATTCAAAAAATACTCATCCCCATCATCCCCCTCGTCCTCCTCCTCTTCGCCCATTACCTCATCCTGTAGACTGCCCTGACCAGACAATGGCTGACTGTCATCAAGGCTTCCCTCTTCCTCGGCTGCAGACGCCTGCTCCTTTATGTGCGTCAAACTTTGCATCAGCAGATGCATTAGGGGGATGCTCATGAGATGCTCATGCTTATTATGGCGTTGTCTGCACTAACCAGCCATGTGCATTCCTCAAAACACTGAAGGACTTGACACAGGTCTTGTACCTTCGACCACTGCACACCTGACAACTCCATGTCTGCCATCCAACTGCCTGCCCGTGTATGTGTATCCTCCCACAAATACATAACAGCACGCCTCTGTTCGCACAGTCTCTGAAGCATGTGCAGTGTGGAGTTCCACCTTGTTGTAACGTCGATGATTAGGCGATGCTGGGGAAGGTTCAAAGACTGTTAATGGTTCTGCATACGGCTGGAGTGCACGGGCGAACGGCGGATATGCGAGCAAAGTCTGCGCACTTGGAGGAGCAGGTTGGGTAACCCCGGATAACTTTTTAGGAAGCACTGCACCACCAGGTTTAAGGTGTGAGCCAGGCAAGGAATGTGTTTCAGTTGTGAAAGGGCTATGGCAGCCATAAAATTCCTTCCGTTATCACTCACTACCTTGCCTGCCTCAAGATGTACAGTGCCCAGCCATGACTGAGTTTCTTTCTGCAAGAACTCTGACAGAACTTCTGCGGTGTGTCTGTTGTCGGTCAAACACTTCATAGCCAATACAGCCTGCTGACGCTTGCCACTAGCTGTCCCATAATGGGACACCTCGTGTGCAACAGTGGCAGCTGCGGATGGAGTGCTCGTGCGACTGCAGTCTGTGGACAAGCTCTCACTTCTGCAGGAGGACGAGGAGGAGGAGGAGGGGGGGCGAATGCCTACAGCCAACTGTTTCCTAGACCGTGGGCTAGGCAGAACTGTCCCAATATTGCTGTCCCCTGTGGACCCTGCATCCACCACATTAACCCAGTGTGCCGTGATGGACACGTAATGTCCCTGGCCATGCCTACTGGTCCATGCGTCTGTTGTCAGGTGCACCTTTGTACTCACAGATTGCCTGAGTGCATGGACGATGCACTCTTTAACATGCTGGTGGAGGGCTGGGATAGCTTTTCTCAAAAATAAGTGTCGACTGGGTAGCTCGTAGCGTTGTTCAGCGTAGTCCATCGGGGCTTTGAAAGCTTCGCTTTCAACTAACCGGTAGGGCATCGTCTCTAATGAGATTAGTCTAGCAATGTGGGCGTTCAAACCCTGTGTACGCGGATGCGAGGATGAGTACTTCCTTTTCCTAACGAGAGTCTCATGTAGGGTGAGCTGGACTGGAGAGCTAGAGATTGTGGAACTAGCGGGGGTGCCGGTGGGCATGGCAGACTGAGAGAGGGTTGGAGATGGTATTCTTGCTGGTGCCCTACATGCAGTGTTTCCTTCTACGAAACTGGTGATTCCCTGACTGCTTTGGCCTGGCAACGAAATCTGCACATTTACTGCAAGTGGTGCAGGAAATGGTGGGCTTACAGTGAGGGAAGGGATGTAGCGTTGCTGACTAGCTTCATTGGCCGAGGGTGCTACAACCTTAAGGGACATTTGGTAGTGAGTCCAGGCTTGCAAATGCATGGTGGTTAAATGTCTACGCATGCAACTTGTATTTAGACTTTTAAGATTCTGACCTCTGCTTAAGGTAGTTGAACATTTTTGACAGATGACTTTGCGCTGATCATTTGGATGTTGTTTAAAAAAATGCCAGACTGCACTCTTTCAACTATCGGATACCTTTTCAGGCATTGCAGACTGAGCTTCTTTAACCGGATGTCCACGCTGTCCTACAACTGGTTTTGGTTTTGCCACGCGTTTTTGGCCAGATACGGGCCTGGCAGATGGAACCTGTTGCGATGTTGATGCCTGCTGCGGCTCCTCCTCCTCCGCTTCAGAGCTACTGCCGCCTGCACCCTGTTCCCCCAATGGCTGCCAATCGGGGTCAACAACTGGGTCATCTATGACCTCCTCTTCTATCTCATGTGCAACTTCGTCTGTGTCACCGTGTAAGCCGGTGGTATAGCGTTCGTGACGGGGCACCATAGTCTCATCAGGGTCTGATTCTGGATCAGTACACTGCGAGGGCAATGTTCTGGTCTGAGTCAAAGGAACAGCATAGTAATCTGGCTGTGGCTGTGCATCTGTGCACTCCATGTCCGATTCAACTTGTAATGGGCATGGCCTGTTAACTGTTTCACTTTCTAACCCAGGAAAGGTATGTGTAAAGAGCTCCATGGAGTACCGCATGGCCGATCGGGTCGGGTTTCATGAAATCCGACTTTGCCAAAAGTCGGCGACTTCTGAAAATGACCGACCCGTTTCGCTCAACCCTTGTGGTTACTGCAGGTTGTAGGCTTGTTGGAAGAGGTAGGTCTTCAGGTTCTTTTTGAAGGTTTTCGATGGTAGGCGAGAGTCTGATGTATTGTCTATTATCTATCTATCTATTATCTATTCATCTATCTATTATCTATATATTATCTATCTATCTTTTATCTATCTATTATTTATCTATTATCAATCTATCTATCTATTACCTATCTATCTATCTATCTATCTATTATCTATCTATGATCTATCTATCTATTATCTATCTATTATCTAACTATCCATTATCGTCTATTTATCTATTATCTATCTTTCTTGATTTTGTCTTTTTTTTCTTTCTTTTTTCTTTTTCTTTCTCTTTCCCTTTTTCCTTTCTCATTCTTTCTATTTCTTTTATTTACCTTCTTTATCTCTTTTCTTTCTTTCTTTCTTTCTTTCTCTTTCTTTCTTTCTTTCTTTCTTTCTTTCTTTCTTTCGTTCTTTCCTTCTCCTTTTTTTCTTTCTTTCTTTTTGTTTTGTTTTTTCTTTCCCTTCCTTCTCTTTCGTTCTTTCACAATTTCTTTCTCTTTTTATCTTTCTTCCTTTCTCTCTTCCTCTTTTTCACCTTCTTTATTTATATTTCTTTCTCTTTCTCTCTTTTTCTCTTACTTACTTTCTTTATCATTCACCTTTCTTTCTCTTTTTTCCTTTTTACTCTTTCTTTCTCTTTTTTCCTTTTTACTCTTTCTTTCTCTTTTTTCCTTTTTACTTTCTTTCTTTCTCTCTTTCTTTCTTTCTTTCTTTCTTTCTTTCTTTCTTTCTTTTTTTCTTTCTTTCTTTCTTTCTTTCTTTCTTTCTTTCTTTCTTTCTTTCTTTCTCCTTTCTCCTTTCTCACATTCTTTCCTATCTAAGCATCTATCTGTTTCACAACCTCTCATGTATGAAATACATACCGTTTTAGCAATGAGTTATCTCCATGTATATAAACAGTTACACCCGTCTCTATAGATAAGGACTCTCCTATTCATGGCTGGAGAGATCACTTTGGTGGCGGCACTCCCTGTTTTCCCTTCACCTTTTGTAGATGAGAGGTATCAGTACAGTTTACAAAAGAGATGCCTCATCCTGAGAACAGTCGTGATGTCAAAATTAAGTCATCGCCCCACCCATGGATTTCATCCTGGCATATAAAACTGTATTCAGGGGCTCAGAAATTATTGTATTAAGATTATTTGAACTGCAAGAGCTGCCATGAAATCCCCAGGACTGCAGGCTGCCCCCCCGGCACTGCTGCTGCTGCTCCTCTTAGCAGGTAAGAAAATCTGCCACATTGTAGTGTGTGTCTCCTAGGAGTATATAGGAGTATAGCATCAGTATGTAGGATTATATAGGAATTGTGTAGCAATATATAGGAATATAGTAGAAATGTATAGGAGTATATAGGAATATAGTAGCAGTATATAGGAGTATAGTAGCAGTATATAGGGGTATACAGCTGCAGGCCATGAGGTCTGTGATTACAGAAAAATAAACCGTTATGTAGATGAATGGAATATAAGTGTAAGGTCCAGGACAGCGGAGAAGATGTGGGACCATCAAGCTGCCATAACTTCCATTAGTCTTTCATGCGGCTGAATGTAAAGAACAAGGCGTCCCAAAATGTAAGAGAATGGAAATTAACTTGGTGACAACACCAAAATGTATGAAGACAGTGTTTCGGAGGTGCCACTCATGTGCTGCCAATCATGAATCCACAGTATATCTGACGGGATAAATTGAATGATTAATTGAATAGGTTTACAGAGTCAACGCGTTTCGAGACCGTGCAGGACCTCTTCATCAGGACAGAAATCTAATGTGACCGGCAGAAATGGCCTCGAAACGCATTGACTCTGTAAACCTATTCAATAAATCATTCAATATATCCCGTCAGATATACTGTGGATTCATCATTGGCAGCATATGAGTGGCACCTCCGTCACATTGTCTTCTTACAATTTGGTCCTTTCAAGAGCGGTGTCCTTGCAGCAGCCGTGTGATAATCATACATGCGAAATACACATTGCTTTGTAGCTGCCATACTAGGTGAATGGATTCCCTTCCTTCACACCTCATTTTTTTTATCAGTTAAGATCGTATTGCACTCTCTTTTTCCAGTTTTCTCTGACACCAAAATGTGACGTGAGGGTAAAGTAGGTAAGGGTGAGGACGAGGTCAGGACAATTAGATCCCGTTAAGGATCACGGCGACACAAATTTGACTTTATGAAAGGATACAAATATGTTGTTGGTCTTACATAAGGGTGAGAATGTGGCACTGATCTTATATATTGGTGAGCATGTGGCTTTGACCTTATGTAAGGATGAGAATGTGGCATTGACCCGTATATAAGCATGTACATAGGGCAATGACCTTATATAAAAGTGACAATGTGGCATTGACCTTATATAAGGGTGAGAATGTGGCATTGACCTTATATAAGGGTAAGAATGTGGCAGTGTCCTTATATGAGGGTGAGAATGTGACATTGACCTTATATAAGGGTGTACATGGGGACATGACCCTACATAAGAGTGATAATGAGGCACTAACCTTATATAAGGGTGAGAATATGGCATTGACCAAAAACATATGGCATCTCAAAAACATTTCTAGAATTTGACCTTTTCTTACTTTCGACTCTGCAAAAACTCTCACTGTTTCACTCATTCATTCTCGTCTGGACTATTGTAACTCTCTACTAATCGGCCTCCCTCTTACCAAACTCTCCCCGCTCCAATCTGTCCTGAATGCTGCAGCCAGGATCATATTCCTCACTAACCGTTATTCCGATGCCTCTACCCTGTGCCAGTCATTACACTGGCTACCCATCCACTCCAGAATCCAGTACAAAACTACTACCCTCATCCACAAAGCACTCCATGGCTCAGCACCACACTACATCTCCTCCCTGGTCTCAGTCTACCACCCTACCCATGTTCTCCGTTCTGCTAACGACCTCAGGTTAGCATCCTCAACGGTTAGAGCCTCCCACTCCCGTCTCCAAGACTTTTCATGTGTTGCACCGATTCTTTGGAATGCACTACCCAGGTTAATACGATTAATCCCCAATCCCCACAGTTTTAAGCGTGCCCTAAAAACGCATCTGTTCTGACTGGCCTAACGCATTAACCTAACTATCCCTGTGTGGCCCATTCAAAAAACTTAAACCTTAATCAGGTTCCTCGCATCATGTTCTCATACATTTCATGCAGTTAATAGCCCTCTGTGTCTGTACTGCTACATACTTAGGCCAATAACTGGTTCATGCAGCTTTACATGAACACCCGAGCCTTACACTATGGCTGGTCTGAACAACGAAAGCAATTGTTACCATCCACCTCTCGTGTCTCCCCTTTTTCCTCATAGATTGTAGGGTGAAAATGTGGCATTGACCTTATATAAGGGTGACAATGAGGCATTGATCTTATATAAAAGTGAGATTGTGGCATTTACCTTATATAAGGGTGAGAATGTGGCATTGACCTTATGTAAGGGTCAGAATGTGGCATTGACCTTTATATAAGCGTGTACATAGGGCAATGACCTTATATAAGAGTGACGATGAGGCATTGACCTTATATACGGGTGAGAATGTGGCATTGACCTTTTATAAGGGTAAGCATTTGGCACTGACCTTATATAAGGGTGATAATGTCACATGGACCGGATAAATAAGTAAAAATATGATAGTGACCTTATATAAGGGTGAGGATATGAGATTGACCGTGTGGAGGACATTGAACTTGCACTTTTATAGGGTTGCACATACGGCATTAATCTTACGAGAGGAGGAATAAACGACAAGTAGCTTCTTACGCTGCATGACATGATCATATCTGCACTCCCAGTAGTGCCAATCGACCATTATACGGGAAACACATGAGATTCTGTAATTAATTATATTTTTGACCGAATGTTTCCACAACGTGTCCTAAATAGAGATCTGTCCTTTTGCATCCATAGGATCACATAATGGGCCTACTGTCTCAATATGTTTTATACATACAGTAGATGGTAGAGTTGGGTTTGGTGTCATCAGAATTTGTGCTGTGGGAATATATTATGGGACAAGGTAGAATATGGTATAAGACACTAAAGAGATGTTCTGTTTTAGAAAACCTGTGTATTTCGTGGTTTACATCGATGGGTACCACTTATATTGTCTGCACACATTGGTTGGTGTCTCACACGTTCTCACTTTTTTTTCAGGGCAGAATGCTGAAGCCCAGTCACTAGGATCCCTGATCAGCACTATCAGCAGCATATTATTTCCCAGAACTACTGACGCTCCGAAAACTCTAATAACCAGTAGTCAACCAGAAGAGGCAACAACAGATTACTACTTCACGGAAACCACTCTAATCTTTGATGAAACCAGCAGTCAACCAGAAGTGACCACACATGTAAATACTCCGCTGTCTAATGGAACCAGTAGACAACCAGAAGGGACAACGAAGACATCTGCTTCTGTTACCAAGACCAGCAGTCAACCAGTAGAGTCCACCTCTAGGAGTTCTATTTCCTTTACTGAGACCAGTTTAAAACCAGGAGAAAATACAACTGTACCATTATCAACAGAAAGCATTACTGAACCAGATGGGACGTCGCCTACAGGAACATCTTCTGGAACAGAAAGTAGTAGTAAAATAATACCAACCATCAACTTATCAGACAGCACCAGGACATCTCAGGAACCCATAAATGCAAGTACAAAGCTCACCACATCAACCTATACACAATCAACAAGTACTCAGCCAGCCCTGCCCACTACCTATTTGCCATCAAGCACAACATCTTCCAGAGCCACTCCTCCAGTCCTTACAAGCATGATGATCAATAACCCATCTCCTAATAGCAATCCATCTATGTCATCAACACCTAGTTCAATGACAAACTTACCCTACCACACAAGCATCCAAACAGCCATAACTAAAACTGATTCAAAATCAAATATGACAATCACTGCCTCTTCTAATATAGTACCATCAACAGTAAATACCACTAGCTCATCTACGACAACTACATCAAACGACACCTCAACTACATCGGTTGTAACATCAACGATCAACAATAACAGTGCCCATCCACCATCAACAAATCAATCATTAGTAAGTAATAGCACAATTATGTCTTCTGGTACATCACCACCATTCCCAACATCAACTAATAATTTAGAGACATTTTCCAGTACATCAACATCATCTACTATAATCAAGTCATCTACTCAAGTAGGAGCAACTAGTACTCAGTCAGTATCATATAACACCCTATACATTAGTACAGCAACCAGCAATTCTCTTGCTCCTAACATTACTAGTGCACAGAATATGGTATCCGGTGTTCCTCTGATAACTACCAGTGTCTCACCAACATCAACCACTTCCCAGTTGGGAACAACCTTGAGTCAACCATCCTCTCGAAACAACTTAGATACATCTCCAGTTACATCAGCACCTGGTATAAACCCGGAATCTTCGAGTATTGACACACCAAGTTCTACAACGGATAAGGTCACGCAATCGAGTACATGGGTTTCAACCAAAGACATCATGGTGACTTCTTCTATTAATGGTAACCAATCAAGGACTGATAGCACAACAGAATTTCCTAGCACCAGTCATCATACTACCCAGATTAATTCATCTACAATTTCAAGTTTATCTTCTGAAAATAAAAGCAGCTTCACCACATCTTCTGGTAATGATTCCAGCAAACCACCTACCTATACTAACATCACAACAACACCATCCAATAGTGGTATTACAAACCAGGAGGTTGTGAGTGACACAGTGACAACTTCAGACCCAACAGCATCCAATATCACCACGATCAACATCTATGATGTTACCAAGAATAATACAACTTCTAGTTCTTCGACAACAACTACAAATCTAGTGTCTTCTTTTGTTAATGTTACAGGTGCTTCAGGTATGTCTTCTTCTATAACAACTGACTCCCCAACAACTTTGACCAATAGTGGTATTACAAACCAGGAGGTTGTGAGTGACACAGTGACATCTTCAGACCCAACAGCATCCAATATCACCACAATCAACATCTATGATGTTACCAAGAATAATACAGCTTCTAGTTCTTCGACAACAACTACAAATCTAGTGTCGTCTTTTGTTAATGTTACAGGTGCCTCAGGTATGTCTTCTTCTATAACAACTGACTCCCCAACAACTTTGACCAATAGTGGTATTACAAACCAGGAGGTTGTGAGTGACACAGTGACATCTTCAGACCCAACAGCATCCAATATCACCACAATCAACATCTATGATGTTACCAAGAATAATACAGCTTCTAGTTCTTCGACAACAACTACAAATCTAGTGTCTTCTTTTGTTAATGTTACAGGTGCCTCAGGTATGTCTTCTTCTATAACAACTGGCTCCCCAACAACTTTGACCAATACAACCTCATCTTCTAATTCTTTGAGTATCATGCCAACTCCAAACAGGAGCACAGTAGCATCTTCAAGTAATAGTGCCAGTACGACATTATTGGACTTGGGAAGCTCTACATACTCATCAGCTCCACCTGCAGCCACTCATATGGTAACTTCATCCAAAAATGAAACCAGTAATCAGCCAGTATCCACCAGCATGGCACCAGCTTCCAGCCGATCTACTATCACGAGCAGTCCCTCATCTGATATAACTAAAACTGCTTCACCTTCCATCTCATTAACACCCGATATTACAATGGTTTCTTCTAGCAAAACCTCAAGTGTCCATTCAACTTCACCAAGCAGCACAACAGCCTCAGACACTGGTGTTTTCAATAGCTCAACCATTACCATAAATACTTCACCTATCTCATCAGTATCATCATCATCACAAAGAACCACAATGGACTTGACAAATAACTCAGTGGTCAGCAGCACATCCATGTCTTCCAACAGCCAGACATCTTCCACGACATCTTCTAATTCCACCGTTATTCGCTTGACCACGGATACAAAGACCTCTTCAACAACAGTCACCAATTCCGGTTCTTCTTCTCCAGTGACCAACTACTCCTCAGTCACCAAAATCCAAAGCACCCAAGGCCAGAATTCAGGTAAATGAATAAATTATAAACAGATAAATGAGATTTAGAATGAAAATACATGATTGTGAGCTAATCCACAACTTGAGTCTTCTTTCAGTGGCCACAACCGATGGCTCCACCAATTTCTTGGCTTCTTGGAAAATCATTCTCATCTCTTTGGCTGTTGGCGTTGGAACTTTTGCTATTGTTGGAGCAACATTATTGGTAAGTCTTTCTCTGACTAAATACCAATAGGCAAGCAGGGCAAATGGGAAGATTGTTTAACTGAAAATGGCAAAAGCCTCAGGGATCGTTGAAGGGGTCATATTCAGTGTGTGGAACTGCTATTACTAAGGCTGGGTTCATATGGTTATGTTTCAAGGTCCGTATACAGATCGCAGGTCTCCTGAGCTAAACTTACAGCCTCACATGTGTCTGAGGCTGTAATTTTCGGGCTGGGAGACTCAAGATTAATCTGGTCATAGTGGTCCATATACAGACCATGAAACACGCTTGTCTGAACTTGGCCTAATTCTGCTTCACAGAGGGGAATGATTGTGATTCCTATGACCACGCATGAAGAGGTATTGCTGCAATTATTTCACTCTGTGGTCCTTCCTTTCCCCTTGAGTCCTTCTCCTCTCTCCTTACTGAACCAGACCTTTAACAATTCAGATCTCCGTTCATTTTGAGGAACCAGTAAAACCCATCAATACTTGAACAGATGCCCCTTAATATGGCAGATGAAACTCAAAATATACAGATGAGTCCAGCATTAACATTCCACAAATTTTGGCATAGACTCCAATTTCTCAAGATATTAGTTATTTTTTTCAGTTGTTTTTTTTTAAAGCTGATCAATACATATGTGCCTGTGATTTACTAAGATGACCATAATATTGACTTCATCGTGTGATACCTAATTAATATTATTAAAAAAGCAAACCTTCTCTAACTTTTTCATTTGTTTTACAGGCAATATACCATATCCAAAGACTTAAAGGAATGAACCGCTATGTTGTTTCCCGCTCCTTCATTTAAGTTGCTGACTTGAATACCTCAAATCAACAGTATTCTGTCCATGGAGTTTTGGGATATACTGCCACTAATGGACATTGAGAGTATTACATCATGTCATAGATGACTGTTACTGATTTTTTGGAATCACATATGTATTTATTTAGGAGATTACTCAGTAATACTGGCGCCCTATGGCCACTGTGTGTGTTATAGATGCTCCGCAATATAGAAGGCAGTGTGAGGGTGACATCCAGTGGATAATGTGTCTACTACATATATGTTTTGCTGGGTTTTTTTTTTATAACCGGAAGGGGTGATATGATGAAAGCATTTTTGCTGATCTGATAACCAAAGTGATGCAGCATTGCTGGTCAGTGCTAATATTTTAGATGTTGTAATAATTGTATTAAATAATTTATTTTTTTTATCTGCATCATAAACTTATGATGTGCAGTTTTATACTATGTAACTGCAAAAGGTTTTGACGATTAAAGAAACCAAAAACCAACACGGGGTATGTGTCAGTCCTTATAGTTAAACGTTTCTATGATTTGTGGTCAATGTGGGTCCTTGAAGGGAATGAAGGTTGTCAACAGGTATTAGATTGTGTTTGCCAACATTTCAGCTTATATGTAACACAACAAAATAGAACAGAGCCAGAGAGTACCCCAAAGACAGTGGCAGTCAGAGAGGGCGCCAAAATCAGTGGCAGCCAGAGTGCCCCATTAACAATGCCACATAGAGAGTGCCCCACACATAGTGTCAGAGTTTGCTTCAAAAACAGTGGCATCCAGAGAGTGCACCATAACCGATGCTAGCCGGAGAGTCTACCAAAATAAAATGGCAATCAAAGTGCACCAAAAACAGTGGCAACCAGAGAGCGCCCCATAAGTACTCTCAGCTAGAGAGTACATAAAAACCAGTAGAGGTCATAGAGTAACCCATATACAGTATCAGCTAGAAAGCATCCCAAAAATAATGTCAGAGAGTGCTCCAAAAATAGTGTCAGCTACAAAGTGCTCCAGAAATAGTGTTAGCCAGAGAATGCATCAAAAACAGTGCCAACCAGAGAGTGTCCCATAAGTACTGTCAGCTAGAGAGTACATAAAAACCAGTGGAGGTCATAGAGTACCCCATATACAGTGTCAGCTAGAAAGCATCCCAAAAATAATGTCAGAGAGTGCTCCAAAAATAGTGTCAGCTACAAAGTGCTCCAGAAATAGTGTTAGCCAGAGAATGCATCAAAAACAGTGCCAACCAGAGAGCGTCCCATAAGTACTGTCAGCTAGAGAGTACATAAAAACCAGTGGAGGTCATAGAGTACCCCATATACAGTGTCAGCTAGAAAGCATCCCAAAAATAATGTCAGAAAGTGCTCCAAAAATAGTGTCAGCTACAAAGTGCTCCAGATATAGTGTTAGCCAGAGAATGCATCAAAAACAGTGCCAACCAGAGAGCGTCCCATAAGTACTGTCAGCTAGAGAGTACATAAAAACCAGTGGAGGTCATAGAGTACCCCATATACAGTGTCAGCTAGAAAGCATCCCAAAAATAATGTCAGAGAGTGCTCCAAAAATAGTGTCAGCTACAAAGTGCTCCAGAAATAGTGTTAGCCAGAGAATGCATCAAAAACAGTGCCAACCAGAGAGCGTCCCATAAGTACTGTCAGCTAGAGAGTACATAAAAACCAGTGGAGGTCATAGAGTACCCCATATACAGTGTCAGCTAGAAAGCATCCCAAAAATAATGTCAGAGAGTGCTCCAAAAATAGTGTCAGCTACAAAGTGCTCCAGAAATAGTGTTAGCCAGAGAAAGCATCAAAAACAGTGCCAACCAGAGAGCGCCCCATAAGTACTGTGAGCTAGAGAGTACATGAAAACCAGTGGAGGTCATAGAGTACCCCATATACAGTGTCAGCTAGAAAGCATCCCAAAAATAATGTCAGAGAGTGCACCAAAAATAGTGTCAGCTACAAAGTGCTCCAGAAATAGTGTTAGCCAGAGAAAGCATCAAAAACAGTGCCAACCAGAGAGCGCCCCATAAGTACCGTGAGCTAGAGAGTACATGAAAACCAGTGGAGGTCATAGAGTACCCCATATACAGTGTCAGCTAGAAGGCATCCCAAAAATAATGTCAGAGAGTGCTCCAAAAATAGTGTCAGCTACAAAGTGCTCCAGAAATAGTGTTAGCCAGAGAATGCATCAAAAACAGTGCCAACCAGAGAGCGTCCCATAAGTACTGTCAGCTAGAGAGTACATAAAAACCAGTGGAGGTCATAGAGTACCCCATATACAGTGTCAGCTAGAAAGCATCCCAAAAATAATGTCAGAGAGTGCTCCAAAAATAGTGTCAGCTACAAAGTGCTCCAGATATAGTGTTAGCCAGAGAATGCATCAAAAACAGTGCCAACCAGAGAGCGTCCCATAAGTACTGTCAGCTAGAGAGTACATAAAAACCAGTGGAGGTCATAGAGTACCCCATATACAGTGTCAGCTAGAAAGCATCCCAAAAATAATGTCAGAGAGTGCTCCAAAAATAGTGTCAGCTACAAAGTGCTCCAGAAATAGTGTTAGCCAGAGAAAGCATCAAAAACAGTGCCAACCAGAGAGCGCCCCATAAGTACTGTGAGCTAGAGAGTACATGAAAACCAGTGGAGGTCATAGAGTACCCCATATACAGTGTCAGCTAGAAAGCATCCCAAAAATAATGTCAGAGAGTGCACCAAAAATAGTGTCAGCTACAAAGTGCTCCAGAAATAGTGTTAGCCAGAGAAAGCATCAAAAACAGTGCCAACCAGAGAGCGCCCCATAAGTACCGTGAGCTAGAGAGTACATGAAAACCAGTGGAGGTCATAGAGTACCCCATATACAGTGTCAGCTAGAAGGCATCCCAAAAATAATGTCAGAGAGTGCTCCAAAAATAGTGTCAGCTACAAAGTGCTCCAGAAATAGTGTTAGCCAGAGAAAGCATCAAAAACAGTGCCAACCAGAGAGCGTCCCATAAGTACTGTCAGCTAGAGAGTACATGAAAACCAGTGGAGGTCATAGAGTACCCCATATACAGTGTCAGCTAGAAAGCATCCCAAAAATAATGTCACAGAGAGTGCTCCAAAAATAGTGTCAGCTACAAAGTGCTCCAGAAATAGTGTTAGCCAGAGAATGCATCAAAAACAGTGCAATTAGGATGCCCTTCAAAAAGTGTCACGCAGAGAGTGCACAATTAATAGTGTCAGCTAAAGAATGCAGAGTGCCCCACAAACTGCCCAATAACTAATGTCAGCCACATACTGACCCATTGACAGTGTAAAAATCATCAACGACAGGGCTTCAATAAACAGCGTTATTCACAAAGTGCTCCTATAAACAGTACAAGCCAACGCAATGTAAAATTACCAAAGCCAGTCAGATCATGCCCCTAATAAACAGCGTCAGACAGAGTGGTCTCATAAGACCGTGTCCACCTAAACCATGTCAGATAACAATGTCAGAGGGCAAAGCCCCATACAGATTAGACGGCTATCATTTTAAAGCTATGGTACCCCATACACAGGATGCTCAGCTCGGCAGTCTCTATGATAGAGCTGCTGTCTGATGTCTCTGGTAGAGGTTTATCTCCTGGATAACAAAAAGATTGTCCACTGGAAATCCAACATGATGACTCATCCTTCGCTCCTCTGACTTAATGTGTCAGTTCACCCTGATACACATTAGACCATTGGCAGATCCCACCGATATTGGAGAATAAGGCTGACTTTATTCTAATGTATATGGTGATCTTTTCCTTAAAAGCAGTAAATGCTTGAAGTGCCCCAGTACGCAGCGGCATCCAAAAAGTGTCCCTAAAATCAGTACCTGTTCAAAGATGTGCTCACATGCAAAGAACCTCTTCATGGAAAAAGAGAAGAGGATCTCTAATGCCGCCTATTGATAAGTGAATATCATCCCTTTTATAGAGCTTAGCCACTTGAAAACTAAGGATCAGGACCACCAAAACTCATTTAGACCTTTACTGACCACCCTCCAGGGGAGCCATGTCCTGCACAGTATACGTATATAATACTCAGAAGTTTACGAGAGAGGACAACTAGTCCTAATTCACTGCAATGAACTGTATGAGGATATTTAGCAGAGGATGATTGTAGCCACTGGGCGCTGCCTCTGCGACAAGACCTAATTCACTTTCTGACAACATTCCCATCTATAATTAAATTTCCTTCTGTAACGAGTGACGCCTCTCGGGAACGCGGACCACAGTTCACTTGACTCAGTGCCAGTTATTATGAAATACTTTATCTACGATATGTTCTCCATGTCACATCATGTTATCTTGACCTTGATTATCAATATCAGCTTCTATTTATAAACTGGTGGACAAACCTTATGTCATAGGGACATTCAGTAGTTATCATCAGTGGTGAGACACGAGCTGGGACCATCGCCAAAACTCACCAGCACCCTTGGCTTTTGGTTTGGACATTTTTCACTTCATCAGTTACCTTCTTTAGGTAATAAACAATTAATTTTAGACTATTTTCAGAGGTGTAGTTTTTTTCAGCTCCGTTCACTATGGTTTAACCACTTTAAATGCTGCTGTTATCTCTGACAGTGGCATTTAAAGGGGTATTCTCAAGTTTGGAAGTTATCCATGATCTATTGAAAAGATTATAATAGCTTCCTGATTGCTTTGGGTCTGACTAGTTGGTCCAAGAACTGGAACCGTGAAGAGACCGTGAGAGTGGAGAGGTGGTCGATCAGGCGCTCTGCCACTCCAATCATTCTTGATGGGGTAGCCGGAGATAACTGAACGCAGAGCTCGGCTGGTCTTCAGTCCTTCCAATAAGACTGAATGCAAGGGGAAAATGGATGATCGACCACTGCTCCGTTCACGTGAACTTTTTAGAGTTCCAGTTCTCGGACCCGGTGGTCGAACCCTCAGCAATCGTGAACTTATACGCTATTCTATGGATAGTGAATAACTACCAAACTTGATAACTCCAAATATCCATTTTAAGCATGCAATCTTAGTGGAGTGTCTTAGCGGAGTATTCGGGTGCACAATGGCCCCTCACAATGGAATCACTGATTGGTTTACCATGGCAGCCAGGAAATGCTTGAAGGTTCCCTTCTCTGCCATCTTCCTGTTCTAGTGAAGCTCAATACACGGGATGGGCTTCACGGGAGATACTAAATTCTCCTATATTCTACAGTACTAAAGTATTACTGTATAAGTTGCAAAGTCCAGTGTTGGACTGTGGTGCCAAGGGCCCACCAGTAACAAACTCCAGGGCCCCACTTTTGAGGTTCATGCAAATGTGATATTATCCTCAGTCACAAATTTAAATAACAATGAACTGGGTAGATAATTCAATGAATAAAATGCTGCCTTTGTCTGTACATAGTGATTCAAGTAGATTGTGCCAATTACTGCTCATATAAGAGGTTGGTGGCCCACCAGAGGATTCTCCTGTCTTCCTGTGGGCCAGTCCAAGCCTGGTGCAAGTGCAGCGCCCCAGAGATCTGGTCATTGCAGTATGACACTCTGCCACTAAGGGGAGTGATGGTACGTCTGATGGCACTGAAGGAATTCTACTGACCAGGTATCACTAGCACTCATTACACTTCACACTCCGGCCACTAGGGGGAGCCAAAGGCTTTATTTATTGGGCCACTCCTCACACTGGTAAAACTAGGGGTTGGATAGAAAGTTAGTCAGAAGATGACTGGGTTGGATTCAGGCAACATCCCGTGGCAGGGGGTGTTGCAGGGAGAAGACACAGGGGGGTCCCTGTCAGGCGTGGGAACCTGGCAGGCACCTAGCGACCAGAATAGAACGTTACAGAACCGCACCTGCACACCCCGCGGCAGTATCCAAAGAAAGAGATGAAGCGCCCCCAGACACAGGGCCACAAGTCACTCGGTACCGGTCCCTTCTCCTTCGGTTCTGCGGTTGTCACGGTGGCTGGACCCGGTCGTGACCCTGCTAAGGGGCGTCCAATGAAGGTGGTAGTACAGTCTGTCAGGGGTTCGTGACGCCACCTGTGGTGTTCGGTCAGGGTGACCGACACTGCTGTGGGGTCCACTGGGGTGATGGATTGGCAGCTGGATGGTGTACCTTCCCACAGGTGAAGTATATCTCCAGGGCTTCCCAGTAAGGTGGATGGTGATGGTGTGAGGTGCAGGCAATAACGAGGACACAAGGTTGCAGTCTCTTTACCTTTTTACTGAAGGCTTCAATATACTCAGTCCAGAGCACGTTCAACCAGGCTATCAGAGACCGGCCGGTCCGATGGGCACATCCAGAGTTTCCCTCGCAGATGGAAATCTTTGCCTACCAATAGCGCCTGTGTGTTGTAGTCCTACCCTGCTGAGCATTCAGAATAGTCCTCACAACTGCTGTTCTCTTTCGTTCGTTCTCTACAGCTCTCTCTCTCTCGTTCTTTGGTTCCAGATGTTGCAAGTTCATAACGTCCCCAGGTATATTTTGGCTAGGACGCCACCCGTTTGACGGGAAGGCTTGGAGGTCTTCCGGGACCCTAGAGATGCCCCTCTCCCAATGTTGCCCCCTATGTCTTTGTAGGTGTGGAAGGTAGACAGCCAACCTATAATCAACTGTCCAGCGGAATTTGAAGTAAGGCCTGAAGTCAGTTACTCCTACGGTGATCCGGCCACCGACTACGCGCCTCAGTAAGATGTTGCCTTCCTCTCTCGGCACGACTCTTACTGGCTCTCCTTTGTGCTGATCTCGTTTACACTGTTCCACAATATTCTTCCCTCCTTGTCTCTCTCTTAGGATACTGCCGCAAGGTGTGCAGGCGTGGTTCCGTTACGTTCTGTTATGTTCGCTAGGCACCTGCCAGGTTCCCACGCCTGACAGGGACCCCCCCGTGTCTTCTCCCTGCAACACCCCCTGCCACAGGATGTTGGCTGGTTCCAACCCAGTCAGCTTCTCACTAACTTCCTCCCCAGTCCCTAGTTTTACCAGTGTGAGGAGTGGCCCAATAAATAAAGCCTTTTTCTCCCCCTAGTGGCCGGAGTGTGAAGTGTAATGTGTTCTGGTGATACCTGGTCAGGAGAACTCCTTAGTGCCATCAGACGTACCTCTGCTCCCCTTAGTGGCAGAGCGCTATTCTGCAACGACCAGGTCTCTGGGGCGCTGCACTCCCCTCTTCCCCCCCCGGTTAAATCCAGTACTCCTGGACTGGGAAAGAAGAACAACAATATAATACAGTGCAAGACATACAAAAAATTTTGAATGCTAAGAACAAGTAATTAGAAAAGGTGCTTCCCTTTATGGGAGGTAAGGACGCTTAAACGTTGCAAACAATAACAAGATTAAATAGTTTTAAATAACATTTACATTATAAACAACCTTTGGTACCCAGCCGGGTATTCTACTTAAGTGCAAACTTTTGGAACAAATAACTAACTTCTCCTTTAAGGGCGTGTTCGCTGAACCCACTAAAGGCCTACTATAAAATGCTACATAACTCGTTTCTTTCCATTCTAACTTCCCCAATGCAGGACCGCCTAGCTCCCTGGCTGGGCCTACTGTCATTGTACCAACCATCTTTCTACGTTTCTCAAGAGGACCCTCTCTCTAACCCCTACGAGTTCACTTCCAGGCTTTCCTGTCCTCAATCTTTACCAACATTATTAACTATCTAAGTTCTTCAACATTATTAACGTTTCAATTCTTTATGAAAACAATCATCAAACATTCCCTTTAAGAGGGACCCAAGTCTCTGGTGCAGACTCTCTTTCAGCAGCAAGTTCGTAATCAGCAAGTCCTTCTGCATCAGGTCTTCGCAAAGTCTTCTTCGACTTATAAAACCAGTAGGGAGCGCCTTTAAGAAGGTGCAAACTATATACAGAAACAATTTTTGATTAATTTACCGTCCATGATCCGGCAGTCTTTAAAACAATGATGAACGTTGGTTAACAGTAGAAAAGAAAACAATAGAAAACAATAGGGATCCCGAGTAAATGAAGGGATCCCTAGGAGTTAACCCTGGACGGGTTGAAGGTAGCAGCAGGAAACAGTTAACTATGTACAATTTTCAGGTCTTCAAGGTTTATTTCTATAGGAGGTTGCAAGGCATCCATCGGTCGAGGACTCTTCCCGGCCGCGGAGGTTCCGGTTCCGTGTCCTCGCCTGTTGCAGTGTCATTGTCATGGGTTCGTCGTTCGGGTGCGGCCAAGTCACCCGGTGTCTGGATCCGAATCTCAGCTTTGGTTGCAAGTTCTGTAGCAGCAATGATGCACACAGTGGTGACAGGGGTGGAATTCGTCAAGTCCGGGTTAGTCGCAGTCAGGACAGCAGGTGGCACCACTACCGGCTCGCATCGGTAAACATTCCGGGCGCACCACCCTTGCGCACTCCGATGGCGGGTGTATGTCACCTGATCCCCTGGATACAGCAGTTAATTATCCCATCTATCACGGTGTGGGGTCTTCACGTTGTAGCTAGTAAAGAAGATTTCCGTCGGTAGCCCCGGTTCCTGTATATAGCCCCAACCTCGCTTTGGGTAAAAGGCTACCACAGTTCCCCGCTTTACCGGACTTCCTTTACGGCGTCCTGTCTTTGGTTCTGGTACTTTCGGTGGGTCACTTTGTTCTGTCTCTTTTCGGTCTTTCCAGTGTAAAATCAGGCATTGTTTATATTGTTCCCAAGTGAGCGCAGCGATGCTGAGGCCCTCTTGTCTGGTCCCGTCTGACTCTATCCTCGGATTATCCCATTGGAAGATCACCACCTCGGAGCTTACTCACAGTGGTGTCCCCATAGTTGTCGGTAGCGGAGGCACCAGCTTCTCCATGGTGCCAGGGGCTATAACCACCAGTTCAGGGGCAGGGAATCGGTCACCGTTAGGACGGGGAGCGGTCGCGGGAGCCGGATCGGTCAGGAGGGCAGGGGCGCTTCTCATACCTCCGTCTGATGTGGTTCCACTGATGCCGATCGGTTCCGTTGATGAGGGCACTGGAGTCGGCTGCGGCTCGAACTGCGGTTCTCCCGACACGGCTCTCGGTGGTGGTTCCGATCTCCATAGCTTCGCATCGACTGGCTCCACGCTTGGGATAGGCTAACTCGGCTCCTCCGCCTGCGACCCCAAGAAGTCCAAGTCCTCCAGTCGCGGGAGATTCGAGTCCGGGTCCCCCTCCGGCTGACGGGAGCAATCCGGGATTACTCCTTCGTCGCTCAGGTACCCGTTGGTCATCATCCCTTCTCCGGGATCCGCAATGGCACTCACATGCTGCTCCTCCATTTCCTGGGGGTGGAGCTCCTTCTTGTCTTGGTTCCTGCCATTGCAAATCAGGAGGCGGTTCTCCTCTCCTTCGGGGCAGATCGTCCTCCCGCAACAGCAATCGGAGGGGGCGGTCAGCACTTCTGGCGCCACTTTGATAGTCCCCTCCCATGGCACGCCCTTCTTCCTCTCCTGCGCTCCTCGTGGCGTGGCAATGGCGGCAGTTTTGGCGGGAATCTTGCGTCAATAGCAATGCACAGTCCTTGCAGTAAATCACAATTCCAACACTTCTCAATCACAGTTCCAAGGCACACATGACCCAATTCTTCAGGCTTAAGTACGATCCTGTTCGTGACGCCAAGTTGGAGCGCCCCCAGACACAGGGCCACAAGTCACTCGGTACCGGTCCCTTCTCCTTCGGTTCTGCAGTTGTCACGGTGGCTGGACCCGGTCGTGACCCTGCTAAGGGGCGTCCAATGAAGGTGGTAGTACAGTCTGTCAGGGGTTCGTGACGCCACCTGTGGTGTTTGGTCAGGGTGACCGACGCTGCTGTGGGGTCCGCTGGGGTGATGGAATGGCAGCTGGATGGTGTACCTTCCCACAGGTGAAGTATATCCCCAGGGCTTCCCAGTAAGGTGGATGGTGATGGTGTGAGGTGCAGGCAATAACGAGGACACAAGGTTGCAGTCTCTTTACCTTTTTACTGAAGGCTTCAATATACTCAGTCCAGAGCATGTTCAACCAGGCTATCAGAGACCGGCCGGTCCGATGGGCACATCCAGAGTTTCCCTCGCAGATGGAAATCTTTGCCTACCAATAGCGCCTGTGTGTTGTAGTCCTACCCTGCTGAGCATTCGGAATAGTCCTCACAACTGCTGTTCTCTTTCGTTCGTTCTCTACAGCTCTCTCTCTCTCGTTCTTTGGTTCCAGATGTTGCTAGTTTCTAACGTCCCCCAGGTATATTTTGGCTAGGACACCACGCGTTTGACGGGAAGGCTTGGAGGTCTTCCGGGACCCTAGAGATGCCCCTCTCCCAATGTTGCCCCCTATGTCTTTGTAGGTGTGGAAGGTAGACAGCCAACCTATAATCAACTGTCCAGCGGAATTTGAAGTAAGGCCTGAAGTCAGTTACTCCTACGGTGATCCGGCCACCGACTACGCGCCTCAGTAAGATGTTGCCTTCCTCTCTCAGCACGACTCTTACTGGCTCTCCTTTGTGCTGATCTCGTTTACACTGTTCCACAATATTCTTCCCTTCTTGTCTTTCTCTTAGGATACCGCCGCAAGGTGTGCAGGCGCAGTTCCGTTACGTTCTGTTATGTTCGCTAGGCACCTGCCAGGTTCCCACGCCTGACAGGGTCACCCCCCCCCCCCCCCGTGTCTTCTCCCTGCAACACCCCCTGCCACGAGATGTTGCCTGGTTCCAACCCAGTCAGCTTCTCACTAACTTCCTCCCCAGCCCCTAGTTTTACCAGTGTGAGGAGTGGCCCAATAAAAAAAGCCTTTTTCTCCCCCTAGTGGCCGGAGTGTGAAGTGTAATGTGTTCTGGTGATACCGGGTCAGGAGAACTCCTTAGTGCCATCAGACGTACTGCTGCTCCCCTTAGTGGCAGAGCGCTATACTGCAACGACCAGGTCTCTGGGGCGCTGCAGAGACACGAAGCGAAGGATATTGTGAGACAGTGAGAAACGAGATGAAGCACAAAGGAGAGCCAGTAGGAGTTGTGCCGTCAGACCGAGGCAACATCCTACTGAGGCGCGTAGCCGGTGGCCGGAACACCGAGGGAGTAACTGACTCTACGCCTTACTTCAAACTCCGCAGGACAGTTAATTATAGGTTGGCTGTCTCACCTAAACACCTACGAAGACATAGGGGGCAACAGTGGGAGAGGGGCGTCTCTAGGGTCCTGGAAGACCTCCAGGCCTTCCCGTCATACGGGTGCGTCCTAGCCATAACATACCTGGGGGACGTTGAACTAGAAACATCTGGAACACATTAGAAAGAACGAACGAACGAGAACAGAAGTTGTGAGGACTATTCCGAATGCTCAGCAGGGTAGCACTACAACACACAGGCGCTATTGGTAGGCAACGATTTCCACCTGCAAAGGGATCTCTGGAAGTGCCCATCGGACCGGCCGGTCTCAGATAGCCCTGTTAAGCGTGCTCTGGATTGCGGATCCTGAAGTCTTCAGTAAAGAGGTAAAGAGACTGCAACCTTGTGTCCTCGTTATTGACTGCACCTCACACCATCACCATCTACCTTACTGGGAAGCCCTGGGGACATACTTCACCTGTGGGAAGATATACCATCTAGCTGCCATTCCATCACCCCAGTGGACCCCACAGCAGCGTCGGTCACCCTGATCGAACACCGCAGGTGGCGTTACGAACCCCTGACAGACTGTACTACCACCTTCATTGGACGCCCCTTAGCAGGGTCGTGGACCGGGTCTAGCCACCGTGACAGCTCCAGAACCGAACCAGAGAGGCCCGGTACTGAGAACGCGTGGCCCTGTGTCTGGGGGCGCTCCACAAACAATTAACCGATTGCAGTTTAAGGCCCCCAGGAAGCTAAAAAAAAAAAAAGAAAAGAGAAAAAAATAAATAAATAACTGAATTAAAGAGATTTAAATAAACAAAATAAACATATATGGCATCCAAAAAAATCTGATACATGAAAATATAAAATTAGTTAACCAAAAAAGTAAACACCATGAAGTAAAAAAAAACCTGAAACATTAGAATTGTCATTTTTTGGTCACAGCTCAAACAATAGAAAAATAGAATAAGTCATGAGTCTCAGAAAATGGTGACACATGCCAATTTTTTTAAGCCAGTAAAATAATTTAACAAAAATATAGGTGTTTCATATCAGAGTAATCATATTGACCTGGAGAATGATGTTAGCAGGAGAGATGAGCAGATCGATTCACGGGACTCTGGTCCATGTCAGTGACACCTGGCGGCTAAACAGGAGGCCCACTAGCCTTCTGGCATCCCCATAATGGTATTTGATTAGGCAGGGCAGGCGTGGCAGCATCTGTCGCACCAGCCCTGACATATCAAATGCCGCACCCGAGGTCGCCGGAAGGTAATAGATTCACAGGACTCTATCTAGCTGCCATGTATCACTGACCTTGGCCAGAGTCCCACAAATCGATCCGCTCATCTCCAGTTACCAGGTCATATTTAATTAAAATTAACACGTAAAACTCCTAAAAAAAACTATTTTAGAATTTTGACATCACTTCACTGCACTTGGAATTCTTTAAAAAAGGCAAAAATCCAATGTCGGGATTGCATCTTTTTTCAGTATTTTAGTACACGTGGATTTTTGTTTCCTCTTTTTTAATAGATTATATGGCAAAGTAAATAAACTCATTCAAAAAAATCCTTCATACGGCGATGCCCAAAAAAAGTTATGGCTCCGGAAAGAACAGGAGGAAACAATTAAAGAGCAAAAACAAAAAACGGCTGCTCCTCAAGGGGTTAAAGGGTTATTGTTACCTTCATAGAACGGGACGGTTGACTACTACAAGCACTTTTGCCATTTACTGTTTATTAAAATTTGTAGCCTTTTTTGAAATAGTGACGCTTTTCTTTTGTTTATGTAAACCCCTCCCAAAAATAGTCAGTCCCACCAGGGCTAGGCACATTATCTGGTCAGTCAGAGGTCTTCATGGGCTGGACTGGGGGCAGGACTAAATCATTGCTATCCTATCAACACTAATGTTGGGAAGTATGACAGGTAAAGAAGCACGGCATATCCTCTACAGATTTATTTAGATCTCTAATAATTATGAAGTGACTCTGCTGAACCTGCCAAAGGCAACACAGCAAAGCCAGAAAGGTAGCAGTAGAGCAAAAGGCTTTGTTAGCTTATTGTTTGTTCTCCTGTGGTCAGTGAGAAAACTGAAATATTTCAATTTAGCCTTATCCATTCTAATAAAGCTGAGTAGCAACACCAAGACATGATCCAAGCGGCACTATACAATGCCTTTAGAATATTTTATAGGTTGATGGGGGTGCATGCTCTGAACAGTGCTTTTTTGTTAAAAAAAAAAAAGGTCCCCAACATAAAGGTTAGTTACAAGTTGTTCAGAAACCGGGATATCCAATGATACAATGAGCTCCAACCTAATAGTCAGTGTTCACATTCCCTGCACTGCCTCCGCTGGTGAGAAAAAGAATGACACACCTGTGTTAGCTGTTAACTATTACTCTTCTGCTTGACGTCACATCACGCTAATTGTCAG